>NC_091488.1:5872500-7083750 GCF_947461875.1 Haliaeetus albicilla
ATATATAAATACCCATTGACATCCCTCACTAGATTCCACTCCAAGTGGGCTGTGGCTTGCCTAACGACCTCTCTGTATGCTTGGACAGTGCCTCTATATTCCTTCCAGGTCGCCTGTCCGTGCTTCCACTTTCTGTATCGTCCTTTTTTACGTTTGAGTTTTACTAGGAGCTCCTTGTTCATCCATACAGGCTTCCTGGCATTTTTGCCTGACTTCCTGCTCTTGAGGATGGACCAGTTTTGAGCTTGCAGAAGGTGATCCTTGCATATCAACCAACTTTCTTGGACCTCTCTTCATTCCAGGGCCTTAGCCCATAGGATTCTTCCAAGCAGATCCCTGAAGAGGCTGAAGTCTGCTCTCCTGAAGTCCAGGCTTGTGGACTATGGTCACTGCAGCCAAGACTGCCTTCGACCTTCACCTCCTGAATGAGCCCTTCCTTGTTTGTCAGTATGAGGTCCAGCAGAGCTTCTCTCTTCGTTGGCTCCTCCGTCAGTTGTGTCAGGAAGCTTTCATCAATGCTATCGAGGATCTTACTGCATTGCTTATGGCCTACTGTGTTGTCTCTCCAGCAGATAACCAGGCTGGTCCCCCACCGGGGCCTTGGCCCGGGCCTGTGAACATGAAGGCTACTTCTAGCCATCTGTAAAAGGCCTCAACCAATTGTTCTTCCTGGTCCGGTGGTCTATAGCAGACGCTCATACCGGTCTGCTCTTTAATCCTCACCCATATGTTCTCAATCAGCTCCTTTTCCAAGCCCATCATTCCTAGTTTAAAGCTATTCTTTATGTATCTTCTATACAGCCCCATAAAATATATGCCTTAGAGCTCTGACTATGCAGACCTATAGATGCAGTGATTTCTGTTCTGCCTTCAGCAAAATATATACACTTAGTTCTGAATTGTAAGCTGAGGAAAAGAGAAACTAAAATGTATATGCTACCCTGAACCTCTGGAAGGTTATTGATCTTGAAATGAATCTAACTTTGATGCTGTTTGACATTTTCAAAGCCAGTGGGAATTGGGTGCCTGCGACTAGGGACAGAATGTGTTCTGGAGTAAGTAAAACCGTCTAGTATAGAGCTCAGCACGGCATATATTCTTTCTGAGACCAAATCTTACTTTTGTGATCAAGGCACCTGCACACTATATGCTTTGAAATGTTTCCACATAAAATTCTTCTTTTTTTTTTTTTTATTTTTAAACAGCCTATCTATCCTTCAGGATTACTCATCATCCGTAAGACTTTAGGCAATATACTGTGAACATCTCTAGGCACCATAACCAAGAGACATGTGGATCAATTGGAGGGAGCCTGGGGGAATTAAAAAGAATGATGGTGACCTACAACGAAGGGTTGAGTGAGCAATTGCAGTTAAAACTGAGGAACAGAAGCCTTAGAAAATCAGGAAACGGGGACAAATCTGAAATTACAGTCCTCTCTTTTCCTGCTGTGAATATATACATTTCTGCTGTGTCAGTGGTATTAGATCTGCTAAAAACACAGGGTTTTGGAGGGTTCTGGATTATAAGCTATGATGAGTGTTATTTATAAGAAAAAAATTCTGCCATGTGCTTTCCATAATATTTATGTTAAATATCATAAGCAGCCTATATATGAAGATATATGTGCTTCAATCATTCTGTTGGGAAATAGAGGAAATTAGGAGAAACCTATTTTTCAAATCCTGGATGAACAGAACGGGAATTCCTTCAAGTACAAACCCCAGGTTTTCACCTCTTATGCAACATGCTCTTGTACCAAATCTAGGGGAAATCCTAGTTCCCAAAGCCAGAAATTCAGATTATTGGAGGGGGACGGAGGGGATGGAATGCGGTCTAATGAAAATTATTCCTAAAGTTGAAGATACGTAGTATTATTTCACACATAAAGTTCATAATTTTTCCAGAATTGTAAAATGTCATTAGCATGTTATACTCATAAGCATCTTCTGTATTTTCTGCAAATCTAAAATAATGATGGTCTCCTCCACTGAAAGCAATGGAAACACGGGTGATTTGATAGCTCAGTTCCACCCTTTTCTTCCCTCTTTCCCTCTTAATCCCCACACAGTCTCATCAGTTCTACATACAGAGAATTCCTCAACCATTTTAAATCAAGAAGGTTTCAGCAACTTAAAAAAAGGGAAAAAGTTGTAAGATAGACTACCACAAAATATCCAATGTAAAATAACTCGATTCTGTGCTTTCTATGACTGATTGCACAAACTCGATACTTTTTTCTCTCCCATTTCTACGTCAAGTGAGTTTCAAGGGGTGCATTCTTATTTCTTCACTCACATTCATACTAAGTAGCATCTTACTCCACAGGAAGTCTTACAGATTTCACCGACGCTATTCACGGAAGAAGTTACTGTTTTGCGTGAGCGAGGGCATCTGGATTGGGCCAGGAAACAATAGAAAAGATCAGCTCCAGTGAGAAACCTTTACGAAAGATGTGCTGGGGATTAAATTCTCTCTGTCAAATGCTTATAGAAAAGCAACTTCCAGCAGGGCAGTACAGGACATTGATCTGCAAAAACCACTCTTGAGGCCATTAACATCTCCCATCACGTAAGGAAAAAAAGGGTACATTTAGATTTCAGGTACATCACATTAGAACACATTTACACTCTTGTGATGGTTCTTAAAATAGTATACAAGCATCAGAGGTAGAAAAAAGTTTTCAGGGCTACATTGACATCGCCCCCATCCTTCCCCTGCCTTTTTCCTACAGAGCTTCTGTCATCTGATTATTTTGTTATCCTCAGTCTAAATACGTTTAAATGTTTTGTGATAGGAAAAGGCTGAAATATTAATTATGATACTGTTGTTGCTGAAACATTAGTCTTTGTAGGCTCTAACCATCCACTGTTCCTACCCTAACATGGTGGTTTGATAGCTGTGTTTCTTTTAGGCTTTGTCTCTTCACTTTTGGGGCACGCATGGAAAGTAACATCAGGTGTACCATAGTTAGGTCTCCTTAATATACAACTGTAAAGACATAAAAAATGACACTTTGCTGTAGCCTTTTTCTTTGTTTTGCTTCTCTGCTAAAACACTGTTATTTCTCTTTATTATACTTTCTACATTTTTGAAACAGAACTGACTCCTTTCTATTTTGTTTAAAAATCTTTCTAAACAAATTAAAATCCATTCTTCTTTTTTGTACTTTGTTGAAAACTCTGTTATTAATGTTTCACAATCCATCCCTAAGGTAAATTCCTACTGTCTCTTAACAAGATTTTAATGTGTTTTTTTTGCTTTTCTTTTCCCCCCTTTCTCATTTTTTTTCTCTCATTAAACTCAAAAAAATTAATACATTCTTGTTGCACTGAAAATGGCATTTGTTTCTGAAAGGTCAGGTAATATACACAGTTTTTGTACCAAGGGGAATGTATCTTTGGTGACTTAGGGAACTGTAAGTAGAATGTCATTCAAGAAATGTTTTATTTTATAGCTGTTCCAGAACATATGCCTGCAATTTCCTGTATCAGTTGAGCATCACCAGTGAAGATTATTCTTTTATAGTTCCAGTTACATTCTCTCACTTTCATTGATCTTTTATCATATTAGTTTTATTGCTCCTTTTCCCCAGATTTGTGAATCTCCAGTGCCGTTACTAGCATTAGTTTTGGGAATAACTGCTCATCATTGCAAGTAAGAAGCTCATAGCCCGGACCTGTATTTTATACAGGTTACTTCTAAAAGAAACAGAGGTTTCATTCACTATTGTCTTTACTCAGTACTAGTTTTAGGTGATTACGGTTTTGAAGTTTTTTCTTTCACCATCTTCAGCTCCTTTCCACTTGTATTGCCCTCTGACTCCTCTGGGATTACCATTCCATCAGTATTCAAGAGACTTCAATTTTCAGTCCTGTCTTGTTCACTGTTTTCGTTTTCTTGTCTACCTAATTTGTTCTTGAGTATCTTCATTCTCTTTTATCACTTCAGTTCACACTTTAAAGCCCATGTCGCTACACCAAATGCAGTTAAAATACATTTTTCATACATATGTAGTACAACTCTCAATTTTATCTAATAATGTTTACAAATAAGAGCTGAAGAATTACTTAGACTGAGTATGTTACTATATATGTAATACCATGCAAAAAGGTATACAGGGGAGACTGTGTAAGTGAGATTTATCTGTCCTAACTCAGGACTCCCAAGGTGAGACAGCTAAATCAGCCTTCCTTGATCAGAAATGAAGAGAAATACGTATCTCCGGAGACAATTCCGCTCATACCAAGAGAGACACCTCAGAATAATCCTCTAAAGGTATGTATGAATACGACTTTTATGAAGTTTAATTTTCCTAAGTGAGTTTGCATGCAAAGGAGGAGGATTCTTGGGAAGACTGACAGAAGGAGTGCATGAAGGAAGAGGAATATAGGAAAGCACAGGAGAAGGTGGAAGGTAAGACAAAAATGTTCTTTACTGGAGGCGACTACAGGATAATAATGCATAATAATTAAATAAAGAATAAAGGATTCTATGTGCAGCAGCAGTTGTACTAATCCCATATCTCTTCTCTTTCATATTTTCTTCTTTCTCATCCTTTTCCTCTTTGAGAGTTAGAGTTACACCAATAGTGATAAGTCTATTCACTCTAAATAATCCTTAGTCTCAAAACTTCCCCAAACAGATCACCTATTTGGTTTCCTTTTTAGCTGCACAGGGTGAAACCAGTAAGGTAATGTCAGTAGGGACAGTTTCATTACAGTGTGATTTATTCACATTATTTGCTTGTTTCATCTGTATTCTTACAACTGGCAATCTCAAGACTATAATACTCTGTTTCAAGATGTATTAAAACTACTTGCTCAATCAAGTGCTGAGACAACATGAAAAGAGAAGCTTCATTTCGTGAGATTATTGACCGGATGGATTAAACAAACTTTTATTTATTGTTCTTGTCCAGTGAACCTTTTGAAGATGGCCTCTCAGTCTCAATGACTTCTGCAGAATGTTCTATATCCCAGCAGCTGCTCAAGCTTGGGAGCATCCATACGATCAGTGCCTAATGCTCCCTGTTATCTGACACTTCTTTGTATACAACTACAGCTCCTGATTTTGCACAAAAGCCTCTTTTTCTCCCTGGGGAAGACACGCATTTAGCACACTGAAAGATAATAAAATTACTCTAGGCAAATAACAGTTTAAATGGAAACTATTGCTGATAGAATTGATACTACAGTGATTGAAGATAATGGCAAAACTCCTGTAATAGTGTAACATGACTTGTGAGACGAGCTGTCTTCATCCTGCAGCTGGTCAAAGTCTATATATTCATGCTTTCTAATCTGTGAGTTAAATTCAGGTGACATGAAAGCAAAACCTAAGTTATATATAGCCCATACCGCTAAACCACAACGATACAAAAAGCTTTCTAATTTAAATCAGAAGATACATTCTCTTATTTCCACAGTTTAATCTATTTGAGAAGAAAAAGTGTTTATAATATTAAAAAAAGAAATAATATTATAGCACATATTTATGGAGAATGTAGGCTGGTATACAGTGAAAGTTACGAGTTATACTGGCATGAAGGATCACAGCATATGGATGCATTCAAGAAAACCATCACTTCATGTGTGTCAAAAAACCAGCATTATCATATAGTGTGCTTCATAAGTGCGATAAATTTTATTCAAGTAATTCCAGTAACATTACATGCAGTTTTCTTCTTAAATCTGTTATTAGCCCTCTCTTTGCAAAGCTGAATACTCTATTTACCACTGTCAATCTGTAAAGGTCTCAGATGAAACTAAAATCTTTGAAAATGGCTTTGTTCAATCCCCAGATCTATCCACTTCACAGATTCAGGTCCTCCCACGAGCAGAGGGAGGGTTCTTCCTTCCTAGCGGAACAAAGCTCCAAGCAGCAGCCCTGCAGGAGGCGGTGGAATTAAAGCTGTGATATTTGGTGTTTCCAGGAAAACTGTAACTGGTCTACACTGACTATTGCCATTTCACAGACTTCACGTTAGTGCAAACATTCAACATACCTTTTTTGCCTGTCAGTTCAAAAATGAACGCAACAAACTCTGGAGGATAAATACTGTGGTGGAGTTGTTAAATGCATTTATTGTCTGCACAGCTTCAAATATGAAAAATAACCTTTAACTTCCAGATAATGTCACATTTTGAAAAATGCTTGTGTTGTTTATTATTGAATGCCATAAAAAACTCTCTTAAATTCACCACCTTATTTTCACAGCTATCTGTGTTTTATCACTTTTTTCCCACAAGTAAATAATTTCTGTTTAGGCTTGCCTTACTATTCATTTGTTTCTAGGAGCAAAGCATTGGGAAATTCCAAGAATGGAAGAGATCTTGGAGAATTAAGACAGTAAGAAAGATGGAGATCCTGAGGTGAAGTGCTGCTGAAGGGGAGTGCAATGCAACTGTTGATGAAACAAGGAGTAATAATAGGAGAGAAGCAAAGACAAGATTTCCAACATTCTGAAGCCAGCCTCAAAACCTGAATTTCCAGTATTTGTATAGTGGCACCATATAATACACTGACAGGCAGTTTAATTGGCAATTACAAAACTTTAATTTACTAAGTCAGAAACCCTTTCTGAATGTCTAACTTGCAAGCTGTTGTTATCACAGTGACAAGTTGACACATGGCCTTCAAGTTAGGCAAATAAAGGAAACAAATGAGCATTCTCTTGAAAAAAAATCTGTTTATGAAAGACTTAATTATGAAGGGCTTGCTCAAGAAAGGATTCCACAAGACAAAAAAACCTTAAAACCATTCTTGTAGCTTATAAAACTTAAGAGTGATCTCTATAAAAGGTCCTCATTATTTCTATAAAATGCTTTTAAAAATCAGTGAAAGAGCATCTTAAACCCATGTGTACAGTTTCAGAAATAAGGATGGACTTGATTCTACTTTCAGTAAAACTGACAGTGAAGCTGCTATTTGCTTTAATGCTACAAGATCAGATGCCATATTTTTATATAAAATTTCATTAACACTTCTGAGATTGAAATTTATTCTCAGCTATTACAGAAAGTAAAAAACCCCACCAAAACCAAACCAAACGCACCACCAGTATATGACAACAGAAATGGTCACTTGCCCATTAGGTAAGGTTTTTGTAGGATCATCTAATCACAAAATCAATCGGATGCCATTAAAATTAGGTGAGCAAGCCCATTGTCCAAATGACAAACAGGGTTAATACATGTATTGGGTTTGCATGGCCAGGTTTTGGTAGTGGGGGGGCTACAGGGGTGGCTTCTGTGAGAAGCTGCTGGAAGCTTCCCCTGTGTCCCATGGAGCCAATGCCAGCCGGCTCCAAGTTGGACCTGATGCCAAGACTGAGCCCATCAGCGATGGTGGTAGCGCCTCTGGGATAACACATTTAAGAAGGGGGAAAACTGCTGCACAACAGCAGCTGGGAGAAAGGAGTGAGAACATGTGGGAGAACCAGCCCTGCAGACCCCCAGGTCAGTGCAGAAGGAGGAGGAGGAGATGCTCCAGGTGCCGGAGCAGAGATTCCCCTGCAGCCCATGGGGAAGACCCTGGTGAGGCAGGCTGTCCCCCTGCAGCCCAGGGAGGTCCACGGGGGAGCAGATCTCCACCTGCAGCCCGGGGAGGACCCCACGCCGGAGCAGGGGGATGCCCGAAGGAGGCTGGGACCCCGTGGGAAGCCCACACTGGAGCAGGTTTGCTGGCAGGACTTGTGACCCTGCGGGGGACCCACGCTGGAGCAGGCTGTACCTGAAGGTCTGCAGCCTGGGGAGGGACCCCACGCTGGAGCAGGGGACAAGTGAGGAGTCCTCCCCCTGAGGAGGAAGGAGCAGCAGAGACAAGGTGTGATGAACCGACCCCAACCCCCATTCCCCGTCCCCCTGCGCTGCTGGGGGGGAACAGGTAGAGAAAACTGGGAGTGGAGCTGAGCCTGGGAAGAAGGGAGGAGGTAGGAAGGTGTTTTAAAATTTGGTTTTATTTCTCATTATCCTACTCTGATTTTGATGGGTAATAAATTAAATTAATTTCCCCAAGTCGAGTCTATTTTGCCCATGACAGTAATTGGTGAGTGATCTCTCCCTGTCCTTATCTCAACCCATGAGCCTTTCATTATATTTTCTCTCCCCTGTCCAGCTGGGGGGGGAGTGACAGAGCAGCTTTGGTGGGCACCTGGCATCCAGCCAGGCTCAACCCACCACAATACATCAGGATGTCTAGGATTTCTAAAGAAATCTGAAGGCAGAAGTAAGTTTATGTAAGATTTTTGACAAATTATGTCAAATATAAATAATCAGATCATCTGTAAAAAGCAAATGAAATAATGTTTGTTCAACGTACTATTTGCTGCAATGAGTTTATGCATTTGAATGAGACATGCAAAGGAATTTCATGCAGCACTGACTCTTGTGTAAGTTTATTTAGAAATTATTAACTTAAAATCAGAAGTTTACAAATGGAAAATACAAAGATTTAACTAGGGTTTTTTTTGTGTTCATGCTTACTTTTTTAATTTCATGAAAATCCCAAGGAATAAAATAGGGGATGTAGAGTCATTTAACTCTGAAACCTTTCTGTCCTACTCTGTTAGCTTTTCTTTGTCCATTCTGAATCAATAAAGAAAGACAGTCCTTATCTTTGGTACTACATAGCTGAAATTTTGTTTCTGTTATAATAAAGACATGCCTATAAGACTGACATTTTTTGTCAGGCCATTTATTGTTTTACTTGTTCTGTTTGCCTTTTAATATCATTTAGTTACATACTTTAATTTTGTTATGCCTTTTTAAATTTATCTGTAAAAAAAAAAAAAAAAAAGTAAAACCTCAAGGAAGGTTTTACCTTTTCCCTTTTCTTTCTCTCTTGTAGCACTCGCTCTCTGCCTACTGCAGATCCTATTACATCTTGTCTTTTCTACCCTGATAGGGTTTTTTTTATGACCTCCATAGTCTTCCCCCACAGTCTCAGGAAAAAACAAAACTCTTAGCCAACCAAACCTAAGACAGAAGCCATTATTTAGACAGTCTATTCAGTCAATAACTCCACCATACAGTAAGATTCCTCTGAACAAACAAGTGCTTTGATTACATACTGCTGGAATAGCAGCGCTGGCCTAGAGTTATATGTCTGTAACTGCTTTCTGGCTGCAGAAGCCAGATTCCGCTCTGATGATCTGTAATTGCTTTTGACTGGGTAATTTTTATCTTTTTGGGTTGCCAACAGTGGCAGACATGAGACTGTAAGGTAGCTACAAATCCCAAAGTGAGCTTGCAGAACTACAGTTGGAGAAACTGTTGAAACAATAGAAGAGTTGGTGAACTGAACAGGGTGCAATGAGACTGAAAAATCTGGGAGGAAACCCACATGGGCAAAATTTCCAAGCCTACATGTATTTTAGAAAAAAACACCCACAATGAAACTGGGGTTGCATTTGACTCTGAAATATATGTCCTTGTACACCATTCCATGGCATTTCCCTAAGGGCATCTACTCTATCAGTGTGTTTCTAGTTCAGCTGCCCATACCATTACACTGTCTTATTATTTAGCATTTGTCTTGTACAAGGGAAAACAATCATGACAATCAGGGAGGAAAAAGGGGAAAAAACAACAGCTGAGAAACCAGGAATACAGGCCTTGTACTGTTAATGTTCATCATACAAGAGAACAACTGGCAGGATCATGTATCTGACGGGTGTAGAATTTGGTAAGTGAAAAATACAAATTTACACGCTCGTGTGAGTAAAGTGCACTAATTCCATAATATTTTGGATTCTTTTGAAAGGTATATTTACAAAGAGATGCATATAATACTTAAGAAAGAGACAAATCCTTTCTGCTGTGACTCCAAACTTCCAATGCCAACAAGAAGCTCCCTCAAGTGAGCTTCCCACTCTGCTCCCCCTCCTCACCACTGTGAATTCCCTGTTAGATTCTGCTCGGGCTCCTGTCCTTTGCTTCATACTATCACATTCTGCCTGTTTGAAGTTTTTCTGACCACTCTGGTTCATTTTCTTTGGATAATAGGATGTTTCACTCCTGACCAGTGCAAATATGAGAACTCCAATTGTGGCTCAACAACGAGGACATCCTCTGTTTCTGTTTCATGAAGTTCCCATGATTCAGTATCTTGACTGCAGTACCTACCAACCCAACTTATACTACAGAACAATTGGCCTGGTTTCTGTGCTGCTTAGAAATAAAAATCATGGCAACACGTGATTTTTTTTTTTTTTTGGTGGCAATCTGAAATACTTTCCACTTAAACTGGTAAAATCTTCAAAGTCTATACAGAGGCACTTGTTGGATTTAAAATAAGTTGACAGTTTTTTTCCCAGCCATCCATCTGTGTGTCTGTTGTGATAGCCTAGTACTGCAAGAATAAATTATATACCTGCTTGTCAGCTCTCAAACATATTTTTGTTTCCCATGTTTTCAGAAAATCTGTTTTGATATGTGTGC
This sequence comes from Haliaeetus albicilla, assembly GCF_947461875.1. Lineage (NCBI taxonomy): Eukaryota > Metazoa > Chordata > Aves > Accipitriformes > Accipitridae > Haliaeetus > Haliaeetus albicilla. The sequence continues at coordinate 5,882,943 of NC_091488.1, forward strand.
GTAAACATATGCATAGGACTACACGTATCCAACAACTTCTTTCCTTCCAAAATCATCCCAGAACTTAAATTATTCTGATGAAGTTTAGAAAACTTCATTTAAAAAATGGTCTGCTTAAGTACAGAATAATATCTAGAAAGTACAGAACATTGGTGAGCAAGAGAAGAATTAAACTTTAGCTGTGTTTGTTTCAGTAAGACTACTAGAAACTCCAAATCATTCTTGTGAAGCCATTTTCTAACTAGCAAAAATCTGAACCGCCTGAAGACCTCTGAAGGCCTTCTGGAAAATAACTGATGAAATATCACATTTGTAAAACAGTCGGGGGTTTTTTGTGGGTTTTTTTCACATCCGGTTGCACAAGGTTTAATACACTGAGTCAAGGAGGCACAAGAAAATTCACTTCCAGAGAACTAATTCACCCCAGGACCAATATTTTCTCCTGTCTTTGATCCAGGACAGGTTCAGCATCATTGATTATGCACTTTTACAGCACACAGACATGACTACATCCTCTAAAGCTACAGAAGTGAGGTCTATCCAGAGAGTTATAACCACTCATTTGTGTCTGCATTATGGTTCAAGATAGAATCAATAACACTGGAAATGTGAGGAGCGCCTTCAAAGTTAAGTTAGGCTGTCAAAAGATGTAATTTTAATATAGGCCTTTTTTCCCCTAGTTTTAAAATGAAACCTTGGACTTGTTCAAACATTGTTCCCTTGAGAAAATGCATTACTAATCTCGACTCCTGCATCAGCAAAACCATTTTGCTTGCCAGTTTGCTGTCACTGTTACGAGCACTTGAAATTGTTTAACAACAGAAGTGGGATTTTCTTATTAATTGGGAAACCACTCACCAGCTCCTATACTGGGCAGCTAACATTTCTTCCCTAATAGAGTTATATTAGCTATAGTATAGTATATTAGCTATAGTATAGTATATAGCTATAGCTATATATTAGCTATAGTATATTGGCCTTAATCTTCAAGAATTCTACTGTTTATATCTATAAATGCAGATTTATTATGCTGAATAATCCCTGAATGATCCATTTATAGGTTTCCTTGCATTACCAGGATATATTAACTAGAGAATATTAGGAACAGTGGAAGTCATGTTCTAAAAATTGTATTTCATACACTATGAACTTATTCTTAGGATACCAAGACACTTCTCATCATAAGATCTTATTAGGTCTGGCTGTTGGCCAGACTATGATCTTAGAAGTAAAGAACGAGGGAATAAATATTCAGTTAAATGCTTACTATTAAACAGTGAGAATCAACAAGATTCAATGGAGTAGCAGTAAGCACAGAGAAAATAAAACCTTGTTGATCAGACCACCTTTTGTAAATCAGAACAAGACTGTATAATTTTGTAAACCCAAGGCACGTTACTGAGTAATCAGACTTGAATATTATTTATTATTTGAAAGGCAAAGTGAAATACACATCACAATTACTTGTAACTGAGCACCTGCTTCATACTTGGTAGAAAGTCAAAGTTCTTTGGCTTCAGCAGTGCTTCAAAGCTATAGAATAAGCTGCAGATTTGATGCCTCTCTTGAATCCTGACCTTTCTGAAGTTCAGGAGTATCTTAACATTGAAGCTGAACAAATGTTCAGGCCTGGGCATCTCCCTTTGTGCTCAAGAACACAAAATATGGCTGAAATGTACCTGGACATGGAGGCCATTAAGCAAAACATTTCCAAAAGAGCGGAAAGGTGGACTTTATTACAACAATTAATAATGAGTGACAATGAAATGACTTAGGATAAACATTCTTGATATGATGGTGTAGAAGAAACATAGTCCCTTGGAATATTACCATAGAAGACACTATTATTATTATTACTATCTAGACATGTTCTATATCAATCAGGTAATACAAAGTATTTGAATGTGAACTCTTTGTTAGAGCAAACAGCCTTTAAAATAAGCATGTATTATTTTAAGAAGGAGCACAATCGACACCAGTTTCTGGATTTGTAATTTTATAGCTCTAACAGTCTGCAGACATTACATCAGCTATCAGGGACACTGAAACTACAGTAACCGTCCTAGCAGCAGCACCACCCATCTCATAAGTTGGCCGAGTAGGTTGAGATCATAATTATGTTGTTCATTACTTCAGACTTTCTTTTTAACAAGTTATTTTGGTTGATTTAGAAGCACTTCCTACCATTGAGAAAAATGGCTTATGAGGTCATAAACCTAACGTCCTACCCAACTTTCTGGTTTACATATTACACTATGCCTTCATGGAAAATTACTCTCTTACTGTTTCTTTCACTGAACAATTCAAGAATACATAGCAATCAAACTTCACTTCAAACAACCTGCTGGACCACAAATAAAGCATTTCAATGACAGCAAATAAAAAAGTACAGAAAGACTATCCACCATTTACCCCAAATCCATCATTTAGTCAAGAATTCCCATCAATTAATCAGGTGAAGGAAATCAGGTAATGCTCCCCAAATAACAAGTTGATCTGAGATGCTACCCATCTTGGAAGTAAGCATTCGTGTTGAAGTCTGCTAAATAGGTTTTTTCCTATTTGGAAAAGAAGATCTAACTGCAAGTTTGACTAATAGTTAAACTTCACTCCAACACTTCCAAGAAAGCTCATTTTTTTTTACTCACCTAAACAGTGAGTACTTTATTTCACATATATTGTTTTCTTTGACAATGTCAACTATTTATATTATGCCTGTTAAGTACTCACACACCACTTTTGTATTTGTAGTGGCAAAGCTGAGCAGAAAATGTGGTTACATTTCCTGGGGGCATAAGATTATAATATTGAGAAAAAATGAAACAGAAAGCAACATCATTTAAAAAAAGCTGTTTGTAGTTTCACTTAGATAATTTCAAAAGTCTTTACATGTTAAAACTTATAATAATTTTTTTTTAAAAAAGCTTAGTTGTTCTCTCCCAATAACACTTTCAGTTTTTACAACACATTTAATTACAAAATTCCTGAAAAAGTGGTGTTGGTTGTGATGGCAAACTTGTTTTTTCCTAAAACAAGGAACAGGAGTTCTGTATGGTCATATACTTATCCTGACGGAAAGGGTGAAGTTGTGCGACAGAGATCGTAGTATTCATGTGTGTACTGAAAAGCAAACCTGAGACTTTCTATATGCCAGCCTATATTTACATAAGTATATATTTTAAAGAATATTTGGAATGGTAATAGTAACGCAAATCACAAGAAAGAGGATTGGAACAATCAAGTGCAACTTCTCATAGTTTCTTTGTCAGTATGGAATAAATTAAAATAAATAGGTACCTCAAGGAAGGCAAGAAAATGGGCTTGTTTGTCTCAAATTTGTAACCTGACAGATATGACACTGAAAGGACTTCAAGTCCTTGTACATTTTGTTCTATTTTGTTGTACAGATCCCAGCATTCTGTAGATAAAGTGCACTGCAGACAAAAAGATGAAGGAACTCTAATGAATGATGCTCAGATGAAAAGAATCAATGAAAATATCCAGCTGTGCTAAAAAGGCTTCAAATTACCACTTATGCAACTGATGCATGCAATAGGTGTTGGGAAGGAGAAGAAAATTATTATGAACAGTCTCTTTGGCAAAGTATCAATGGAATTCACTTTCCAATTGTAAGGGAAATGTAGGGCAGTGGAAATAATTTTCATTAGAGGAAAGCATATACTACTGGAAATTCTGAGTGCTATCACTGGAAGATTGTGATCATTGGAATAGGTCCAGAAATGGAAGGTAAGTTGGAAAGAATTGTAATTCATATATAATGTTTAGACTAACACATATATTATATATTTCTGCTTCGGATAGATGCAGCCTAACTGTGAAAAGAAATGGTTAATGGTTTTCTCGTGTTGTTGGGTCATGAGATAGACTACAAAAGGATTAAAGTGTCTTGGGCCCCTGCTCTCCTTACTGGACCTGCTCCCCTACTTCCTATACCTCTGACAGCACAGAATCGTGGCAACCCAGAACTCAAACTGCTTGCCCTATGCATCACAAATAACCCCAACACACCTGTGCCCTGAAAAATCTTGCGAGTGGTAGGTTTGTAGTAGTACAAGCCAGCGTCAATATGATGATGAAAAAAGGACAAAAGTTGACATGGAATAAAAACAAACCAACCCCAACGCGTATGAGAAAAGAAACTACTTCTTCAGTCACCATTTATAGGTTGAATTTTCAGATGTCAATCTTGTTATAAAATCCATAAACCAGAATAAGTATTTAGTGGGAAAAAAACCCTTTCTGCTATTTGAAAGAAGCTGGTAGAAATCTAGCAAAACCTTAAAGACAGGTTTGGGGGTTTTTTTTAGAAATTATTATTATGATCTGTTATTTAAGATCCTCAAACAGGAAGAGTTAGAAATTGTAAGGACTATGCCAATAAATTTTCAATTAAATAACTAAATTAATGTAGAGACATTTAATTAAAGTTGCACTAGTTTTTACAAATGCAGTTAATTGAGCTGCTATCTAAAATTAAATCTCACCCAAAACCCTTTTACATTTCTGCAGCTCATCTGATACAGACATAATTAAAATTCTAGAAGCTCACCTATGCATCCAAATATTGGGGAAAAATAAAACCCAACCACAACCAAACCCAAAACCTGCTGAAGTAATTTGAGAGGCTGCTGCTTTAATCCTCAGAATGGGAAGACGGCACACACAGAAACCTCAGAACCAAATCTAGGTTTTCAAATCTGCACAGACTTACTTATTCAGTATAACAGGCCAAGAACCTTTGAAGATTTTCCACAAGTGAAGGATAACGGATCGACGTGACCAGGAAGCAGGGAGATAAATCCTGCTAACTTTGTATTTGCTTTCCATTGAAGCAAACAGGACCAGCATAGGTAACGCACACAGCACTTGCACTTACACTTAGGAGCAGATGTGGGCATCCTTTCAGAGGGGCAACTTGCTTTTTCATAACTGAAATACCTCTGATCTTCCAATGGCCTAAATGATCCCTCTCCCTTTCTTGATCTTTTACTGATTTCTTTCTTGGTCAGGCCCAGAATGGGCCGTTTTAGTGGTCAGTTAAATACAGCTCTATTTCCCACGTGAGAGGGACTCAAAATGACCACACTTGTTTTACGTAACAAGTAAACATTTAACATAAACATTTTAGGTATTGGCTGATCCAGAGAAAGATGTGTCCAGATAGCTGGGCAGTCTATTATTACATTACTTAGGATCAGAGAGCAGTCTTTGAAGAGTTACTCTTTGTGAGGGAAAAAAAAAGGAATATTAACTGAAGTACAGTTCAAGACTAATATTTATTACAAAAGACACAAATTTCTCTAATAAAAGAGACATATCCAGTAGTAGAACAAATGATGACTAAACCAATGGGGAATTCAGAACTGAAATTTGGAGCTGGTCATTTCAACAGCTTACTCTGTAAGCAGCAGCAACTGTGAGCACAGTTAATACTGTTACTCATGTGCTATCCAGATTACCACTACTTGGGCGTATCTTCTGTTCCAGGTCCCTCAGGAGTTCTGAGGGTATACAATAAGTAAAATTGTCCTCTGGGGTTAAAGACACAAAGCTGAAACACACAAAACACAGGCCAGTCAGTCTCACCTCTGTGCCTGGAAAGATCACGGAGCAGATCCTCCTGGAAAGTATGCTAGGGCACATGGAAAATAAGGAGGTGATTGGTGACAGTCAACAGGGCTTCACTAAAGGCAAATCGTGCCTGACAAATTTGGTAGCCCACCTGCAGTACTGCATTCAGCTCTGGGGCCCCCAACATAAGAAAGACATGGACCTCCTCCATAGAGGAGGGCCATGAAGATGATCAGAGGGCTGGAGCACCTCTCCTATGAGGACAGGCTGAGAGAGTTGGGGTTTTTCAGCCTGGAGAAGAGAAGGCTCCAGGCAGACCTTACAGCAGCCTGCCAGTACTTAAAGAGGGCCTAAAGAAAAGATGAGGAGGGACTCTTTAACAGGGAGTGTAGTGATAGGATGAAGGGTAATGGTTTTAAACTGAAGGAGGATAGATTTAGATTAGACGTAAGGAAGAAATTCTTTACTGGGAGGGTGGTGAGGCACTGGCACAGGTTGCCCAGAGAGGCTGTGGCTGCCCCATCCCTGGCAGTGTACAAGGCCAGGTTGGATGGGGCTTTGAGCAACCTGGTCTAGTGGAAGGTGTCCCTGCTCATGGGGTTGGAACTAGTTGATGTTTAAGGTCTCTTCCAACCCAAACCATTCTATGATTCTGTGAAAATCTACCAATATTTTCATGACAGGTATTTATTTTCTTCTTTGTCAGTAAAAGTATGCAGAAGGTAAAAATCAACCAAATTTTTCCTAATACTGCATTGCACAAAGTCCTCTTCTGGGAAAAACATGGATGGGAATCCCATGTCTAATGTCATGAAATTGAGAGTTCTGAACCCAAATGATCGGAACCCAAAACCTTAAACTGAAAAGGTTAATTTAAGCAGGAAGATGATTCAAGATCTGGATATTATATTTATTTTCTACTTGTGGGTCAGGCATGTCTCTAGACAAATAAGCAAATCATGTGGAATTCTCTTTAAAATACAAATTCACCTAGGTTTACATGCATATAGACTTTCACGGGGTTTAAAATTAGCATCTGAAGCACAAGGTACAATTACCCTATATTTTATGTAGAGTAAGAAAAAGGAAAAGAAAAAGCAACAAAACTCCAGAGTATGATATTGATACAATAAAATTTAAAAGGACTATGTGCTCCCTTTTGAAGACCCTCTCTCCTTGGAGGGAGAAAATTATTAACTTTTTTTTGTGTACAGAAAATGAATGCATCTCCCTTCTTGCACAGTAAAATCTGGAGAATGTACACAAATAACCTAGGTAGTAAAAATCCACAGAAGCTTGAAGATTGATCAACCCATGCTAATCTATCTTTCTGCAGGCACTCGAATCACCCTCTCTTACCTTGAGCTTGCAGTGCAACAGGACCCTGGCAAATTGCTATAATCTCCTTTAACCCTAATCACCATTTTAATCAAAAAAGGTGGGGCAGCCTAGAATTCGTACAGCAAGGTTAGCACTGCAACTGTTATTCTATTTGCTAAATACACAGAGTATGCAGCTAAAAGGTTGAAATGGTTCAAACTTTTATTATCTTCAGAAGATTACATTCCAGCATTAATATTTGACAAGTAAAAGAAAAGAAAATTATGAGACTGTCTGCTTTGAAGAGCTTTAGAAGTCTGCTTAGAGCGTGGCTGTATCTTTCACTAACTCTGATCTCAAGAGATTCCTTGGGAGAAGTAAAGGTTGTGATTCGCAAAACTGCCATGACTAAAAGCATACCTCATCTGCACCTTATATTGCACTTTTCCTCCCTCCATCCCTTTCTTTTCTTCTCAAGTTAGATTACAAATTTTCTAGCTGTGTTCTCTATTTGTTTGTTTAATGATTTTCTTCCTAGCCCTTTTTTAATAAGCAGCAGTAAGACTGTAGATGGTACGACAGACAAGGAGAAGCTTATATGAAGAGGAAGAAAGGAAGCTTCAAGGAGAAAAGAAGCAATGAGAGAAACTAAAAAGAGAATCAAGCAGATTGGAGGAAGGAGAAGATTAAAGGAAGAAGCAGCAGACAACTGTGATTTTCAGCTAGAAGGGATTCAGCAGCTGTCATTAAAAACCTGAAGCTCTGCTTGAGACATATTGATCAGACTATTTCAATGTTTTCTGTACAACTTAGCCCTCTGCTTACTTCAAATTATAGCAATGTAATAGTCTACTTACTTAGGAAATAATACTTATCTCAAACAACTACCAAATATTTTTGGTTTTAAAAAGGAAAGAGTGTCCTGTATTTCTCCCTCTTTTCTTTTCCAGAAAGAAATGCTGAACTTTCAAGGTTCTGCTCACCTGCTCACTAACACACTAGTATCAAACTACTCTTCAAGCTAAAGATGAGTTTTTGTTTTTTTCTTCTTCTTCTTTCTTTTTTTTTTTTTTTTAAGAGGACCATTTATACATACAACTCCTTAGTATTGTAGACATTTCCTAGAATGAATTTCCCAGTAGGGCTTGTAAAGATAATGGAGAAGATAGCATCTGTATTTACAAAGTACTGGAGAGTTGTAACCAATCCTGCTAAAACGGTAAGTGAAGAACATCATTGAATTGTGGACAACTGCAAGAAGGTTTGTTTCTAGGATTTCTAAACCATTTTGCACACAATATTCTTGTACTGATATACAAAATATACTTTCTAAAAAGCAAACAGGTCTTTTGATAAATAATATTACTAAGACAGTCCTTATCTTCCACCTGAATGTGTCTCAGGCTTAATTTTTAAGTTATCTCACACGTCCTAATCACACAGGTCCTTTTAAATACATTGTACTCTAAAATATAAAAGTTAGAGGACAAAAATGCATGAGGCAGGATGATTTGCTCCTACATACTCTGATTTGCTCCGACATACCTCTGTTCTTGTAACACCCTTTTTAGTGTTATCATTGCCTTTTACATACTAAAACCCACTGTATCAGTCTAAACTATAGAATTACATTAGATTTTGGGCAAAAGGGAGAATGGTAAAACCGAGGAGAAGAGAGCACATTCATACTGTCATTTGCTTTCAAACACAAAGCAAAACACTTCCAAAGGTTTCTCATTCCACAGTAAGAAGAGAAAAAGCTGTCCCTTATATCTTGTCTTCCTCTCTAGGTGCGTGAATGACATTTTTGTTCTCATGTGACTATTGCAAGAATCAAAATCCCTCAGCCTTAGGGGTTTTTTATTTTTTATAATGTACTAAGCTCAACAAACCTTCGTAGAAAATATAATACTCTTAATTATGAATAAATTAACTAAATTAGTAACATGAGATGGATATGCAATTAAGGGACTGTTAATTGAAACTGGAAACACAGCTGTATACAGCTTAGAGATGAATCACACTAGTAAAGACGCAGATGTTTATAAAATGTGATTATGTTTAGCAGGAGCATACTGTTGAAACTCCCCAGCCTATTCTTATATTGTGTCACTGAAATGGTTTTTAAACCCATGAACACCAGGAATCAGGATCTCAGGGATGGCAAATTAGGCTCCCTGGATATGTGAATTAGTGTTGTCTGAATGTCAGCAATTTAATTCTCCAGCTTTCAAAGAATGTAGACATGGAGCCAAAACCAAACATCTGTTAGTTATATGCTCATTCAGAAAAAAAAATAAATTAAAAATCTCTGGCAAGCTAGAGCCTGTCTGAATATGAGAAAGACAGTGAAATACAGTATCTCTCAGCAGTAACACTGCTGTGTGAATATACTGCTCATGTAAATAATATAGCCCGGGAGCTCATGAAATTTACTTTGTGTATGTACAACTGTGAATACATCTTTTGGGGACTATTCCTCCAAAAAGCTAGAAGGATCAGGAACAAATGAAATTTCCTATCTAAAGGTTTAAGAACTGATTAACTTTCTAAAAACAGCGACTCAGACTTTTTATTCTTTCAGCTTTTACATCTTTTCTAGGATGTTCTTTGATAAACTGTACAATAAAGGGGTTTTCTTCTGGCGCAAAAAGGCACAAATGTTGCTGTTGGGTCATGTAAGGATATCTGAGCTATGCAAGCTCAGCAGGGACAACAGTCAGGACAGTTGTAAGGGATGGCAGCGCACACAAAGCCAATGGCCCATGATGGCTTAAGCTCTAACATACCAGTCTAAAGTCTGTACCTCTTCTTTTACAGAGCAAAGTTACCACTGAATACCACATAATGGCATGTAAATGTTATGTTAAAAAGTCTGGGATTTGTTTTCTGGAATAAGTTCACAAACTGATGGAAGTAGATTTTACAACATCCACATTTTCCTTAAATATAACCACGCTTTCAAAAAATATGCTGAATAATATAAGATCATAATTTGTGTCCAAAGCCCTTTCCACATATTGTAGTGCAGCTCACATCACAAATACACTACTAGGTGTGATTCAGGGGCCTTGGGCTGTTTAACAATAAATACTTATAAACACAAATTTACATGAAATAGCGTTTGTTTTTCTGACCCCATTTTCTAGGGAATGGGGAAGACCCTTAGACTATGTAAACTATCAGAACTACAGTCAAATTAAAAGGCTACTATGATTTACACCAAATCAACACAGTTTCATTCTAATTTAACCAAGTTTCATAACATCCCTTTCTGATCCATAAATGGATACCTGTCTAAAAACATGTAAATTCATGCACAAGGTGGTTAAAATAATTTGAAAAATTATGCAGAGTGTCATTGGCAAAGGTAAAATAATCAGCACGACCTGGCACTGTTAAACACCACGGGCTTATCCCATCAGCTGGGGGAATTACTGAGCACAATCTAACGATGTGGGGGCAGAGTGTTGAGAGAGAAAAGTGGTGAGTATAAAACTGGATTTGTCTCTGTCTTTCAGAAACTTTATTTGCTGAGAGTTGACCTCCTATTCACTGACGAAGAAAAAAGATTAGATCTTGACTTTTAAAAAGAGGGAGCCTGAATGATTTCTGCAACAGACCATACTGGTATTTCACGTCATTCACAGCTGCATAAAGTTATGAAGGCTTTATGAGGAAAATGCAAACCCTTTCTCTTTACAGGTAAGCCTAGCCAGATTCAGGGATATATTGCAGCCAGCTACAACTGATGTGCAAACCAAATTCAGTTATCTTAGCTCTTTGGCTTGCAAAAGCACAGACAAACCAAATTCAGGATTTGAAATGTGATGTTTTGAGATAAGGAACTAGAATGCTGGGATATACAAGAAACACAAAGCTATTTTATGGAAGACACATTCTTCTACTTCTTCTGAATACCCTCAAAATCACTGCACTGTTGAAACAGCGCTGTATTATCAGCTATATGTCAGATAAGTAGGACAGAACTTGTTGTTTTTACAGATGAAAGAGAGTCATAAATGAGGGTATTGGGAGAAAAGGACACAAAACGCTTGAGAGCAATATAAGACATCAGAGGGATGAAAGTGACAACATCAACACAATGAATAAATTATCTACAAACTTAGACTTAGGCTTATTTTTCTAGATTGATTAATACGAATTAGTCATGCCATTAATTTTGTTTTAAAACAAACTGAGCTGTGGTAGAGAACCAACTTTGAACACCTAAGAAACGGAAAAGACTAATTGAATCTTTAATGTACACACTTGAGGATTCCCAGACAAAATGGTATACTCTAAAGAATTCATTTCCATAACGTAGGATTTGGATGTTGCTACAATTCTCCAGGTACAAAAGAAATAACAACTTAATACGAATAAAAACTGAAATTGTAAGCTCTGGGTCAAGAACTGTAATTTATACTACGTTTGTTCTGCAACTAAACGGTGCATTTCTAAAGGTTATTGCAGTATCGGTGTTTTATAAAGTAACAGCAAGCACAAGAATCGAATGGCTTAGATAAGCCACAGGAGCAATGAGCATCTTGAAATAATTCCTTTTGCCTGTGTTGTGCCAGGTGGATCCAAATTAGGAAGCACTTTATAGAAAACGTTTGCACACACAACACATACCGAGAGTTCAGCCATTTTAATTATAAAGTGCCCTCCTCTACAGTTAACATACTATTACGTGACTTCCACACTGCCAAGAATTTTCTATATAAGGGCACAACATTCAGCTTTACTCAAGGTGTGACGAAATCTACAACGGCAATTTTAGAGAGTACCTTGTGAAAATATTCTGAAAATGACACACATAACCACCTACAACGGCTGGTTTTAAAACTATGTCACAACTTAATGCTACTGACATTTTTAGTATTTTAAACACTATTGTTAACAGTAGTTTCTAAAATGGCAAGAATATCTTACTTAGCTTAAAGTCTTACTGAAGCAAAAAGATTTAGAAAATACAGCACACAATACCACATAGCCTAAAGACTGTAAAAGCTTTCTGTAACCTGAAAGTAGACAGTCTGACATAAAAATATCTGCAGTGATATAACATGTAATCGATGTGTCGGACACAAAATGACTCAACAAAGAAAAAAAATTGGCTAACATTAACCTTTTGCACTGGAAATTTGCGCATTATTTCTCTACCTTGGGGATTTTATCACTTTAAATTAAGTTTCTTCTAAAAAAATTCACAGGATTTCAGAAGGAGGGATTAGCAAAACTGGGGAGTCTCCCCCTCTAAAAACCTTTAACAATACTTTGGAACTGGGACTTGGAGTCTAAGAGGTTTTATACTCCTTCCAAGGATATTAATTGAAGTTTCATTGAATTACAAGCCTCTGAAAATCACATTAGAGAGCGCCTTTACAGGACAGCTCTTAAATTCTGTGAACGCTCTATCTGCGGTAAACGTGTTCCAAATCCAAAGCAAACTTTGTACATCTGCTTTAACCTCGCTTCAAACCAAGCGGGCATGAATGGACAGACGATCTGTGTCAGCAGAGTATATCCCCCGCAGGGTATGGAGCAGAACCAGAAATTGCTAAGACTCATCATCCTTCTGGTGTCAGCAGATAGCTGACAATGTATCCTACCCTACCCGACCCTACGCAATCCTGTCCTATTCTATTGCATTTTAAAATCTAACCCACGAATTATGAACTCTGACAGTTGATAACATTTTGGCGAGGAAAAGGACCCGTGATGTGGAAGTCAGGATTGGAGAATGACTTGTAATTGCAAGGTTCATCTTTGGTTTGTCCTTGTTTGCTTTCACTATTCTGACTGCTGCTGAGTTTGTGCACTTCCCAGCTTTTCACCCTCACAACTTCTTACCCTAACCCCCCTCCCCCAAATTTTCATAATGAACAGCCTAAACAGAGTTGACTGGAATCAGGTCACAGACCTAAAAAGATGGTGAAAAAAATCAGGCCATATTGTCTCAGTTTGGATAAGAAAAAAAATGAAGCTACCTGTCCAATTTTAGTATCCAAGGTAAAAATGCCCAACTCCCATACTCTACGCACCTTTGTAGGACTGAAACTCAGAGCTTTAATTCTCCAAATGTAATTTCCACTTTCCTTGTCAAAGGGACTTTTCAGAAATAATTTCAATTAATGTTTTTAAGATGCTCAGGTATTAGGGATCATGAACATTAAAGAATATGAATAATTCCATCTTCAGTACAGTTTTAATGGTGGCTAGTAAATTAGTAAGTTAAAGAGCTATGAACTGAATGATTTAGCTAAAACTGCTTGACTAAAAAGCGACAGAACTAGTGGATGTTGGTTTCCAGTGAATACATTTTCAACAGTATCATAACCTCAGTTTCCCCCAGTATCCTAAATATAGTCTGGTGTGACTCATATAGATGTGCACTGCCAAATGTAATCTAGAACTGCTGACAGGTGGAAGTAAATTGCGCAAGGCTTATTTCATAAGGAAACAAGACTAACATATATCAATATGCCCATTCTCTTCATATCATTTATCCATCAACCAGATAAATTGGAGCTCTTTCAGAATATTTTGTATATGCAAAGGTTGTACAACAGAGTGCTAAATTCAAGTGGCATGTGTAACATATATTCTTGCATTTGATAATTTTAAAGTGCTTTTCTTTGTACTTATAAACAACATAAGTCAGTTTTTTTATAGTCCCATATACCCATATGAGAAACAAAAAAATACATCAAAAGAAATCTATATAGGCATATTGAAACGAGAATACAAAGTAGGGCAAACTGCTGTTCTTCTGTGTGGTTCTTCAAGACAAATCGTCACAGAGGACAAAATTCTGAAGTAAAGGAAGTCAAAAAAGGATAACAAAACTCTAAAAGGAATGTATCTTCTATAACCAAAAGTGACTAGCATTTACAGTTGCAACAAACTGACATTCATCACACAGAACATCATAACTTTAACATTGTTTTATTAGTTTTCCTGCTGGCATGGCTGTTGGTGATAACCATGCCCATTTATACTTACACACTTTCTTTCACTGACTGCCCTAAACATGCCACAAAGAACAATGAAGATGTCCTCCTAATTTAGGAAGGAATCCTTCCAATTTTTGACACACACTTCATTAGAAGAATTGAATCCCAATTCAGATAGCTGGCCTTCCTCCACTAGCTTACAGAAATAAATAAATCGGATCTCTAAAGAATGAATGACTGTAAAAAGAATCTATATGTATATTTTTGTAGACAAACATTGAGCAAAACTGAGACTCAAGCTAACAGAAATGAAGAAAAACACACGGGCACATGAATTCTGAAGCCAACTGGCATAGCCAATTAAATAAATAAGAGACCATTAAAGAGCCACGACAACTGTGGTTTTGGCAGAAGTTCCAGTTCTCACGGAACATACAAAACAACATTTTAACTAAAGAGTCTGATGGGAAAACACAACTTCCAAAAAGGATCAAAATCTCCCTCTGCTGGGAAGATGAAACCTGCAACTACTAAAATAATTTCAAATTTCAAGGTTGAAAAGAACTATGGTTTTAGTAATGTTTTAGTTAGTGTAATTACAGATGAGCTAGAATTTTGACTCCGTATATTTAGAAAGTTATCTCCTGTTTTTGTCAGCTACTTACAGATGATGTAAGTCAAAATATAGTTTAAAAAAAGGAAAAGGAAACAAACAGAAGCAAATTAATTATTAAAAGTAATGAAACGACACAGTGGAAGGAGAAACTGCTAAGGTAATAGAAAGGTAATAATGCTCAAATATAAAAGTCTAACTGCCTTTTATATGGCACATTCTTATATACATGACATTCTTTGTCTCCTGCGGAGGAAGAAACTTCTTTCTTGCTACTGTTGCATCATCTGCCAATCTATCCACTTTTAACATACCCCCAGTTTACACTCACTGTTTAATTTGGAATAAATACTTTTTCTTGTAAAATACTTTTTTCTTGTAAGATACACATAAAGTTAAGGCAGATTTTCTGTTTAATTATATGACTAGAGCTTTCTTGTGTGAGATTCCTATGCAGTAACAATTGGACAACTGATCTGTAAAGAACCAGAAAATGTTTTTCTTTTTCTTTTGGAAAAATGATATGAGAGACTATCCTTAATCACATTCAAATTTTAATTACATGGTTTAGACCTGAAGTGTACTTCCTGAAACCATTACCACGCTATGCATGTAGAAATAAAAAAAAGGACCTGAGAATTTGATAAACTTGTGTCAATTCAACTGTGAGAGACCTGAAAAAACATGTCTTCTACATGTGTCTTTTTGTTGTTATTTTGCTTCTTTTCTGAGGATTTTTTTCCTGCAGAAGGCATGGAGGAGAGAAGGTGAAGTAAAATCGAAAAAAACCTAAACCTAAAAGCTACTATAATAGGTCAGTGATGATTTCAACAACAACTTTTGATGCAACTTATTTGCCCTGGTGCCCATCCCCTATCAAAAGCGGGGTGTGAGCTGAGGACTGCTGCCCAGAATGCCCCTGACTCAGCTTGTGAGAGATTCAATGGATCTGAACAAATATTTGAAAACATCTATCATTTATATTTGGTGGGACATTTACATATGGAGGCCAGCAAGACTCTGATGCATAGTCACAATTTCACACCGATTTCAGGAAAGGAGGGATTTCCTTTTTGGCTTTTATATTCTCGATGTTAGTTCCTCTGCAAACAGAGATAGTAAGATTCATTCGTATTTCTCACCAAAGGTTGAAAGAACCAGCTAATATTTGTGAAGCACCCGGAAGATGCTGTTTTTTGAAATAATTCATTGCAGTGATATTTATTACAACAGTGTGCATTACACAGCTCAGTAAAGAGCCCGTCCTCAGCAGAATACAAATAAAACTACTGATGTAACTTTAGATAACTGCCTGCAGTGGTATTAAAAGCCTGCTGTTTCTTCAAGCAGCTCCTGCAAGCAAAGAGTGCTGTTTGAGGGAACAGTATAATAGTTGTGGCTGGACCCTTTAACAAGAGGCAGCGTACTTCTGCGCCACACCAATCTTCAAATCCCCACGTGCTGGAGAGTCTTTGCTACTGGTTCAAGGTGAGGTGAGGAGTTAGGAACGATACTGAAATTGGGGCTAATGCTTCTTTACAGTCACGCTTTAGAGAGAGAGAAATCATAGAATCATTTAGGTTGGAAAAAAACTTTAAGATCATCAAGTCCAACTGTAAATCTGTATATATGTCTATATGTCTCTCTCTCTCTCTCTCTCTCTCTCTGCAGGGTATGGGCCGGTTTAGCTCTAGTCATTTTATGCGCTTCCTCCAGGTTGCTTAGTTTTACGAACTAGACAGCCTGGGCCCACTGTTATGGACAGACGCCCGCTCACAAATGACCACAGTTCATTACAACTTGCTAAACTAAAAGCACTGAAATATAAATACCATGACAAAATCTCTTAAAAGATACATTTTTTTGGATAAAAGACAGTTCTTATTACATTTTTCAGCTTATTAGAGGTACAATTCTAAATAAGAGTAAATACAATTTGCCTTAAACCAAAAAAGTCTTTCTTGATGACTGAAGGCTATGTTCCCCATGGGATACTTGTAAATTCTTTTACATGTCAGAGGCTTTGCCTTTTGACCAGCATTACACCCACCGGCTCTCTGACCAAAGTGAAGTGGATATAACTCCCACCCATCTGGTCTCCCTGGCTCCTCAAATGTCGACTGGAAGTAAGCAAGAGTTTGCAAGACATGATTTCCCCCAGGATGATCTCATTACATATACTGTTTGAAGCACACAGGATCTGAACATGAGAGCTCCTTGTGAAATTCATAACAAATAGCTCCCCGGAGAGATTTTATCTCCTTTCATGTTTAAGAGAAATGGAAAAATAAACAGCATATATTCCTCAAAACTACTCCTTTAAAGGCATGAAGCTAATTATTTTCACATTGCTTAAAATTCACAAATGATGATACATTTTTCAGTGACCGAGCTGAGTGCATTAGCTTTTGTTAATGGAATACACTTCCACACAACACTTCAAAACTAGGGTTGGTTAAGTCTGTAATTGGCTGAGTGCTTTCCATACGTTTTTCTTCCAGTAATAGTCCAGTGTATATTGACCAAAATGGAACACAAAAAAGGTAAATTAATTGCAAACATGCCTTATTGCAGAAATATAAATGAAGTCCTTGGAAGATTCTGCAGCAATATTTGATACTATTCACTAATAGTACTAATCTCACTGTACAACCACTGTGCAATACTGCAAATGACTGAATATGGTTGGCCTTATTCTTATGTTTGTAAAATGAATATAATATTAAATCTCTGTAAGATTTGGCTTAAAATGATACATTTCATCCTCTGATCTTATGGAAGTCCCAGTGTTAATAAAGCAACAAACAAGACATTATTTCATCCTCTACACAATGCTCTGCAACTTTCTCATAACACTAGAGTTCACTATTATTTCAGATCTGATAAACCTTATGTCCTTATGTACTTTTCCCACACATAACCAAGAATGGGGATCTTTCTGGCAAGTAATAGCACAGAATCCTCTGTTTTATGATTTTCTGCAGTGATATTTTCTAGGAAATAGGATACAGCGGTAAGAAATATTTTCCCCATTAGGAACATGACAAGGAAAGAGAGAGATCTAACCTTTGAGGGGAAAAAAATGACAAGTAAACTAAGAGGCATTATAGCTGGAGAAAAAGGGAAGAACAACAACAACAAAAAATCACAGAAATAAGGGAAGTAAGATGGGGAAAGGCAGAGAAGAGTAGGAACACAGAAAGAAATACTTTTTTGAAAAAAGGAATAAATAGAAGCCAAAGAGAAAACATGGGTAGTGTAAAAGAAAGACACATGAAAATTCATAGAAGGCTGAAATCAATAGAAAAAATGATGGAAGGACTAAAGTATTAAGGAGATATTTTATGTGACATTAGTGTAGGAAAGGCAATTAGTCAAAAAAGAAAAAAAAAAAGGCAGAATAAAAAAAAAAAAAAATCCTAGCACTCAAACTGAAAACCAGAAACAAACAATAGGAACCTATCTTGGAAGTAGAATGGTTTTGCATGAAACAAAGATTATTTGTATTTTTGCTTTTCCTATTGTGTGGCCAAAATTTCAGTTTTCTATAAATAGTATCACACTTAACTGGAGTGCTGGTCACACCCTAACACAGAACAGTATGTAATACTCTAAAAAGTGCCACGCAGGGGTGAGTGTCAATGTCCAGCAGACTTCATATGTAGAAGAGCTGGACTAGACCATTGTCGTACGGCCCTTCCAACTGAACTATTCTATTTTATTCTGTTCTAACAAAAATGAGCTCTGTCTCTCAAAATGTCTCAAACTCTTCTCCCTTTTAAGTAGAAAAATTATATTATAGGAACAGATGTGCTCTTCCTCCCAGGGGTCACATCTTGGACTTTTGTACATGATAATCCTTCAAAGTTACTTATGTCTTTTCCCCTCAGGATATGTTTAAAAATCTACTGAGTGTTTTCACCTTGCTCTCCATATCTTCCAGATGACATTTAGGTAAATATGAAAAAAGACAGTAAACCATAATATTCCAATTAACTATCTGTTCTATCAGCTCTAACGTCCCACTCTGACATACTGTCTCCAAGCATCTATCTAAATAGAAGATGAAACACTGTTTTCCAAATAATCTGGATTTGATAAATTGAGACAATAATTTACAATGAAAAGTGAATTGTTCGCAATGCTTCCTGTGCTCCGTGGAAAAAGAGCGTATTATCTTTGAAATGTGTGTGAATGTGTGATTTGCCCTATGTATTTTTAAACAGTGTGAAGTTGGACCTCTGTTTAATGCTTTCATGAATGATAACAAGAAAACATTTATCTCGGGCTTTCTCTCAGATTTGTATGACTTTTTCATATCCTAAGTGCTTTTAGTCTGAAAAATCTTCCCACTTTCCCTTATTTCCTGCTGAAGTAATGAAGTATATTTCACTGAACCACTGAAACTTAGTTAACTAGTTTATCAGTGAAATAAGGTATTTTTCAATGAATCACGGCAAATTTGTTGACTCGATCAGCCTTTGTTTTTAAAAAAACTAACCAGATGTGATTTCTCTCATATGTGGGATAAACATTTTGGCGATACTCATTTTGTCTTCCAGATTTTTTGGCTTTTCCAGCTCAATTTATAAAATCCCTGTCTGAACAGCTTTACTTGCAGTATCACGCCCTGCTAATTACCTGAATGAATGTAATGCTTTGTAATGTTATAATTGGTTCTATAGGTGTGACTTTAAAGGTTCCACTGCACAGAATCATTAATCTGCCTATAAGGAATTTATTTAGAACTGCTGCTCCCGAAAATTATTTAAACAATAGTAAAAGGAATGAAGCAGCAGAAGTAAACCGTCTTATGTGAATATTCCATATTCACCATAAAAATATCTGTAAGACATGGATAAGCTAGTTAAAAGAAATTATCACACGATATATTTGCCAGGAAGAATTGCTAAATATTAATATTATAAGGTAAATAAACTATTAAGTATTTTAACTGTATGAGAACTTTAACCATGTGAAAAACTGGGTTACCTGATTTCTACTTGATAAAGTATTCAGAAGCATACGAAAATACAGCATCAGCTTTAACTCCTATTTTCTCATAGAGACACCATTACTGAAAGCCTCCTTCCTTTTTCATGCCTTACTACACCTTTGGTGCTATTCCACAGGGAAAAAATAAGCACACAGAAATAAAAAATATTTACTTAAATGCAGCATAAAGAAAGAAGTCATAGGAAATGTACCTGTAGCACCTTCCACCTTGTGTTCAGGTCTTCCACACAGCTGAGATTGTACTGGGAGAGTTGAATATCAGAGGGACCGAACCGGTGAGCGAGGTCATTGACTTGATGCACCTTTTCTTTAAGGGGTACAAGTTCTGCTCGATAAACCTGTGTGAATTAAATATAAATAAAGATAAGCACTAACTTCAAAAACTATTGGCTCTGCTACCAGCTGATCAGTAATGTAAAGGTATTCCATGTCAAGCTGAAAGGAAAGAGTGTACTGGTCATGATACAGTTAACAGTCTCTCTGTATAATTTCATATGGACTTTAGGTCTCAAGGGTAAGGCCCAGCATTTCAGGAAGTGATATGAATTTGGAACCTTCATAGCAATTTTTGGCCAGTTAAGCCAAATCCTGAATCCCACTGGGATGTGTGCTGCAGAGCATGTTTGTCTCCCGCCTCGTCCTTTACGTGTGCGTAGCACGTGTTCCTCAGGGTGGACGGGAGCAATAAGTGCTGTTTAACACAGGAAAACAGGAAGACTGCTGTTCTCAAATACAACAAATGAAAAAAAAGAAGTAATGATAAAACTATTACAGGCCTCACTAAGGCCATGATCTTACCCTCAGTATCTTGTGAGTTACAAATAAAAGGTTAGTAATGGGAAGTACAAAAATAATAAAAAAACCAACCCAAAACTTTTTGGTACAACTCCCAAACTGGCCTACATGACTCATATTTCAGAAAAAGTAAATCAATGTATCTTGTAAGATGACCTTTAAAACTATGCATAAGAGCAGTCTAGCTAATAATTTCAGCCACATATGTGAAAAACACAAGCTGCAAGTTACAAGTTTCTTGATTTTTGTTGTGGAAGGTAGCAAAGCTGAGCTATGTGAGCACGCGGAGCACAGCCAAACGAGACGTAAACAGTGCGTGGCAATAAAGGGATAAAACTGTGAGGCTATAATAGCTCAGGAACGTATATAAGTTATAGAGGCTGTTGATAAGTTTTGGAGAGCTTTAACAACTCTTTAGCTGCTTAAAAGTAGTCCTTCATGATAAAGCAGAGCTCGTAGCTTGCTTAATGCTTTTGCTTGACGTTGACCTATTTATTCTCTGACTGGAGGAATAAGATTCGGAAAGCCCCAGAGCCAGTTTGAACATAGTAACCACTGGCCTAAAAAACAGGAAAGAGAAAAGAACCCACCTAGAGCCGAGCAAAAGGACCCGAGGAGAGAGAAGACGACCCCAGACCCCAATATTACTGTTGGACCAGACTATGGTGTGAGGGGCAGGAACTTATACTGTAAGGGTATAATTGCCCAGGGATTTTCGTGTTTGGGGTTCCTCTCCGGTGACACCCAGTTCGAGCTGTTGAAATTTGTGCACCATAGACAGAATAAATAACGCTTTTTGTTTTGAAGGCCTTGATTAGAGATTCTGCTTCGGGGGAACCTACGGTTGAGCCGGAGGGAAGAAGCAGCGCCCGAGGGTGAGTGTGTGTGAGGAGTGGGAAGCATTTTTTATTGCCATCTGATGTCTGCACACAAAGGCAGGATAATTTACTTGCTATATTAGTCTTGCTTTCTAGCTCCTTTCTCTCAGCATTTTTGATACAGACCACATGTGGTCTGCATCTCATTTTAGATCATCAAATAACCTGAGATTATTGCCTAGTAATCATTTCATCAACATGCGATGCAGTAAAGGTCAAAAAAAGCCCATCCACTGTCTCAGTGAATCTTAAGAGTAAATAGCATGAAGAATTCACAGACATTAGAATGCCATGAACTGCACTAAAGGTAAACATCATTGAAAAATTGTTCCTCAAATGTCTTTCAAAACCAGACTTGACTTCCACTAATTATGTTAAATTACCCTGCAACATAAGGAGTTAGTCTGACTTAAGTGGCACTTATGTGCAGTGAATGATTGTAATGATAAATCTGTACAATATACGATCAGAAGCGATGTGCATTTTGTAAGGGAAAGCACAGAGAACAATGCAAGTGCCATGATGTGAGAGAAAAGGCATGCATCAAATTCATGCCGTAACAGTTGACTTCTCCATTTCACCAGTTTTATACCACTGGAACACAACTGACGTTACTGGAGAGTATACTGATTTAAAGTGTCATGTAGGGCAAGGTCTGGAATACAAAGAAAAGGAAAAGAGCTCGCATGTTTGGTTTTATCCCACAGAGTTATACCTGTGCTTACCCTGATTATTTTAGTTAGTAATTGAATTCAGAGAACAAACAACATGCTTTGAAAACAGACATTTGTTCTTGTAAGGTAAAGGCCTCAAAGGCTGAAGAGATACATATACCATTGTGTGAACCCTTCACTTGCAAATAGTTACTTCGCTGCTTTTTTCTGTGATCTGTTAGTCAGCTCGGTTCCTCCAGTGTTGCTTGGTCGCCAAGATGAGAGAACACCTCTCAGCTAGTGTTCCTAAAACCTATGTTGTATATAAATATACAGGTGTATATATGTATAGATATTATTATATATACATAGAACTATATATAATAAAATTTTAAAATTATATATAATAAATATATCTATATAAAATAAAAAACACTGATAGAATAAATGCAAAGATTAGTTCCCCCACTACAGTGCACTTTAATGCAGTTCCTGCATTAAACCAAGTTAATTTTCTATTCATCTGTATGGCAATACCATCAGGCTTTGACTGAAAATTTTGTTGCTTAGGCAAAGCACCCAGGCCTAAGCTTATAAACCACTTCTTTTTAAATAGGTACTTAAGTATCTGTCTGATTTCAGGCCAATTATTTGCATCTGTAATGTTGACTTTAAAGTACTGGTCTCACTTGAAGATTGACATAAGTGATTAGGTAAATCACACAATCTTTATACCTAAATTAAGGTGAAATAGAAGATCCTTCATAATTAGTCAACATGTTTTTTGACTGTAAGTTATTTTACAAAGCAGAAAGGCTAAGGCACAGAAGCAAGTCACAAGAAAAGAAAACAAATCATAGAAATACATATGGAAGTGAAAAATAAAACTTATCTTCTGCTCCCTCTTCAATCGGTGTCTTTATTAATTGCTTTTTCTGCTGCAAGGATACTGAATTTGCAGCGTTATGCTAATTTTCCAACATACAAAATACAATAGATTTTTCACCATCTTTAAATTTGATATTCTGTATTCTATTATTACTAAGCCTGAATTTTTACTAGCATTTGTATTAGTTAGACAAATCAAAACATAAGAAACAGCAACCACAAAGAAAGAATGCTAGTCAATACACAGCTATCTAATTAATGCCAGTAAGCTTACAAATAAAAACTGTAGGCAGAAAAGAAAAAATTATCCATAGAAAGATTTGGCACATGACTTCATATGATTAAAAAGGTCAGTGACTATAAGGCTGTGTTAAGCAATAATTTACCACAACCAGTCCACCAGTCAGCATACATGAGTCTAGAGTTAGGTTTTTGGTTTAGAGTAAGTGAAATTCAATGCGAGTTCTTTTTTTTTTTTAACAAGTGTTCAAACAAGTTTAATAAATAGTAATAATTTCTGTGTCTTCTACAGTACTTGTCATTTGTAGAAGCAGAAATTTAGAATTTCTACTGGATTGTGATTTTCATCAGTATGATTGAAATGTTCTATAGAAATATTTCTATTTTTAATAGTCAGTTTGTATAGTATAACACTGATTCATTTTTCTATTTTTTTCCTTCTGCATAAAAAATACTATACATATCACAAGCTTATATCAGAAAAATTTCAAGGACTATATTGTTGGTAATTTAAAAATATACATGGTGAGTAGTGTACCACTACCACAAGGAGACCTATTTGAACCAATTAAATTGCTCGAGATGTAAATGACTTCTCAGTGTGAACAGCGGTAGGAGAAACAGCCCCACATTATCTTCATTATAACTGTCCTTACACAAGAAAGAATATCAATGGTATGTGATACTGCAGGTGGTAGATTGGATTTTAAATGATCTGTACAGTCCTGCTAGAAAATATTTTAAAATGCCTTGGAAAATTAGCAAGGACTCTAGAAGACACATACCACAGACACCCTAACCAGCCCAATATTAAAAGTCTAGAACATAATCGGTCAGATGAAAAGCTCATCTTGCCCAGTGCCTTGTGTGGTAGTAGCCAATATGATTGCTCAGGGAAGAAGGTAAGGGGAAGCATCAGCTTCCCTGCTCCTTGCTGTACTCTTCCAGCTCAGCAATTTGTGTCTCCGAGGTTCTGGATCCAGAAGCTCTATTTCTATGTCAATCAGATCTTGATCAATTTGTCTTCCATGAAATTATCTACTGGAGTTTTGAATTAACACAGGCTTTTATCATCCAAAATACCCTATGGTAAGTTCAATATGAAGGCTGAAGAACCACCCCTTTTTTTGCTTTTTTTAAACCTATGGCTTGAGACCCACTTGACACCGTCTCTAATTCTTAGCTCAGGAGAGACAGTGATCAACCATTCCTAACAGACTTCCTTTGTGCCGTTGCAGATTCCACAAACCCTCCATTGTATTTTTTCCTTCTTCCGTGTTTAAGATACAAAGACCAAGATATATTTGATTAAATATATCTATAAGGCATTTAATCTAAGCAAGTCACCACATGGTCCCTTTATATTCAATAGCTAATCAAAACCAGGAGTTGAACATAACGTAAGGTTTTACTGTAGGATTGCATGAATCACATTCTGAATTGCAACTGAAATGAGCAGATTTTCACTGGCTATATTGGGAGCCTAGGCAACTAGCTCACATGCAGACAGCTACCCAGCAGGTGTGAAATCACACAAGACAAACCCCACTCCTACTCCACTTATTCTGTCTTTGTATACCTTTTATCTAATCTGCTGTAATCTCTTCTAGATTGGGGATCCAAAACATGGCCTACAATATACATGATATGGGTACAACATGGCCTTACCCCGTGGCATCATGATATTTTCTGCTTTTTCAGTAAATCCTAGCATTTCATTTGGCTTTCTGAACGGTCCTGAGCAGAGGACTGTCTGTTACAATTCCACAATCTCTTTCATGAGTGCTAAAGGAATGTTTTACAGGGCTAAAGGAGAGCTCATTACTGTGCACGTAAAGTTGGGATAGCTTTTCCCACATGCTTTGCTTGAGATTTATCAGCACTCAATTTCATCTGCCATCACTTTGCTGCCAGTCAGTACTGTGAGGTTTTTCTACAGCTGTCTGCAATCTGTTCTCATCTTAAGTACTTTGAATAGGTTTGTACCATCAACAAGATCTGCCACTGCATTATTAATTTTCCTTTCCAGCTCATTTATGTACATGCTGGACAGAGCAGACCTTCTGAAGCACTAACAATTTTCTCGCACGTTGGGAAAACTGGCCTCTGCCTTTTGTTTTCCATCTTTTACAGGAAATAACCAGATAATTGGTTATTTATCCACATGAAGACCTTCTCCGTTATCTCACGGGAACTTTGTTTCTTTGCTGGAAGACCTTCTTAAAATCCTTGTGGAACCCCAAATGGCCTATAGCCCCTTATCAATATGCTCATGTTTCCTTCAAGGCACACTAGGAGATGTAAGGCACACCTACTTTTACAAAAGCTATGTTGTTGTCTCTGCTACAGTATATTCTTCCCCAGATTTCCTGGTCTGTAGGTCCATAGGCATGACTAAATGCACTATTTAAGAAGTATCACCACATTTGTCCCCCTCCATTCCTCATAAAAAACTAATTTTAAACAAGAAAATACTGTTTGTAGTTACAGCTATTATGTACTTCCATTAGAACACTTGACTGAATGGTCATCTGGTTCTGGGGATTGACGCTCTTAATCATGACAATTTGTTCTATGTATTTTTGCTTCAAATAACTTTCTTTATTCTTTTCTTTAGCCACCTCACCTTTCTAGGTCTTCTAAGAGTCCATTTTGACAGTATGGATTTTTTTCAGTTCATTCTCCACACTGTCTCACATACCCTTTTGGTTCCTTTTCAGCAGGCTTCCTCATTTGTGTGTAGCTTCCATTCTGAAAACTGAACATTGCTATGTGGATTTTTTGGGTTATTTTTTTGTCCCTGCAGAGATGCTGACCTTTAGTTCATAACGATCCCTATCATGATAGCAACGTTTTGAACTTGCACTGCTCAGTACCAAGCCAAATCTCTTCCTTACTGGTTGTCCTCTTGGTATTTCCTAACATTACAAATTTTCTATTTAGGGCTGGAACTTCAAATCCAAAAGGACTTTAGGCTAGTGTCTGTAATTGCAGATTGGTTTCTTACATATTTTAGAATATGCAGGCTAAGCTCCCCCCCAAATTGTCCTTTTCTGCATATTTTCCATTAAATTTGCTTGTGCTTTGGGTATCCTGTTCCAAGGTATTAAAAGCCACCACATAGCCCTCACCTCTTTCCAGAATACCAACTCTATTAATGACAATTTGATGATTTGTTTAAATATGATCAGGGTTTTTTAAGATGTCCTTCCTTCCACATTTGACATGCCATCCTGGTGGGTTTTTTTCCATTTTTCTCTTATTTAGTGATCCCTAACACATAGAAGAGCACTGACTTCCTCTTTGGAAGGCAGCCCAATGTTCAGAAGAGAAATAAAATAAAGCCTAGGTCTTTATATTTAAAGATTCACTAAAGGGAGATGGCTTTTATCAACGCCATGAAAAGGTTGTGGGGTGTTTTTTAGGATCCATAAATCAGTTCCATGAAATCTGAAAGGAAATTCATGAATCATTTGAGTGGAAGAGTAAATAAATAGTAAACAAGCTTATTTCAATAACAATAGTGATATTATATACTTTGCTAGCTTCAGGGAGTTTCCATCACAAAATTCATAACTGAAAACGAAGAAAGGAACACTGACTCTACAATACACATTTTCCAGTTCTTAATACCCACTCTCCCTCAACTGCATGTGCAACAGCTCGCTAACCAGTCAAATACAGAATTCAGGAATCCAACCAAAATTATATCAAGTGCCTATAACTTCTGGCCCACTGCAGTTAATGGAATAGTGTGACTAAATCCCACTATGCCACTTGGAAAATGAACCCTGAGGAGGAAGTGTATTCTCAGAACAGTACTTGTTCCTTACGCACAAAGAAAAATTAAAATACAGGCTGGCTTTTATTTATTGTTTGCTACTGTAAAATGTCAGTCGGTCATTAAAATTGCTTTTTTATTCTTGTTTATTCCTACTGATCCTAACACCTACCACGAATGTTTGGATGTAGTCCAGAACAGACAACCTCATTGCCTTATCAGAACAAATAGCAATTATACAGCTGTATTGAGAGCAAGAAATCATCATTGCTTAGCATTCACCATGCTGATAAAAGGAAAATAACAGCATGCACACACAAAGTGATATATTCTCACAGACACCTCAAGTGGTACTGAGACTGAGTTTAGGTGTATTTGTCTTAAAAATTGTGTTAAATAAACAGATACCGTCTAATAATTGCTTATTTGCAATCATTACACAGTTGTTCAATCCCAAAGTTAAAACAAGTAATTGAGCTTTTCAATTATGATTTAAAATACAGTCACTATTCCTATTGGCTCCTACTTATCTGAAATATTTCTACAGTGAAAAATAGCTTGGGAGCAGATTAATTTTTTGTGTTACTTTTGTCCTGCATGTAGCCTTAACAACACTTGGACTTATGTTTATGAGTTTAGAAAAATCTCTGTGAGACCACGTATAAATGATTACGCTACAACTATCATGTAATATTGCTTTCCAACTACAGTGTCCTCATCCTGAACACATTAGGAAAGATCAAGACTCATTAACGTTTCCCAAACTCATGGAAGGAGAGGCCATGAATCTCAGCAGTATATATACAGTAATACCCTTCTCTTGTTGGAAAGAGAAGTTAAAAGAGACAAAGTTATTTCACCAATGCACCAAATACTTTAGATGTTCGACACTAGCTTCTGGAAATTAGTCTCTATCTTTTTGGTTATGGATGAAACAGGCCCAGATGCCTGTCTAAGATGTTAAAGGCAATTTGGTGTTATCTCCACTTTTTCTTCTCAGATTCTATGGACTGGCAATTATAGCAACACCAGGCTTTGATTTGAACACTGTATAGGTTTGCTTTGAGCAAAACATGGGAAATCAAAATTGATCCCAAA
This sequence comes from Haliaeetus albicilla, assembly GCF_947461875.1. Lineage (NCBI taxonomy): Eukaryota > Metazoa > Chordata > Aves > Accipitriformes > Accipitridae > Haliaeetus > Haliaeetus albicilla. The sequence continues at coordinate 5,910,779 of NC_091488.1, forward strand.
GCTCATTTCTCCCCGTGATAGTAAATGCAAGACTTCGGTAGATAGTATCCCCTTTCACTAAAGTTAATTTTTTACAAGTCTCAACCCAAGGAATTTAAAACATTTCTTATTATCCTCTTAAAAGGGGGGGGGAACCCAAACAAAGAAATAAAAATAGCAATAATTTGAAAATCAGGACAAGCCATCTCTAGTTTTCCAGCAATGATATTTACTATTTAGGCAGTCCACATCTAGACTTTATATAGGGCTAAACATTGTAGCAGCTATATTTAGAAAGGAAATGTTTTGCACTTCCTAATAAACTTTTCAAGAGCATGCAAGCTTTGACATCTATGAAAACTGAAGGCTAGAACACAAATTTCTTACTGTTATTAGTGATTAAATGCACGAGTTTCTACATATTTTTTGTATGTCTACTTGTGAAAATCATTGCAAAGACTTGCACTAAAGAAATGTTTTCAGTTTCACAAAACTCTAAGCTGTCCTGAAAAATACACTGTAAAAGTTTCTAAGTAGAAAAGACTAATTAGAAAATTGGTTTGTCATCAATCTCCTATTTTTGTGGGTGGGTAATATGGCTTTATTGTATTGACAATTTTGTAGACAGGTTATAGCCTAAGAAGATTTAAACAATTATTATAGCCTGCCATTTCATTTGACCATACTAGTAACTTTAATTATCTCTGAAAGGAAATGACAAATCGAGTACCAGATCCAGAACTCCTAAAAATAGAGTTAACATTGCTATTGCAGAAACACAGAATAGCTGAATTTGGAAGGCACCTCTTGGGATCACCTAGTCCAGCCCCCCTGCTCAGAGCAGGGCCAGTGAGAAGCAGGTTGCCCAGGACCATGCCCAGTCATTTTGAATATCTCCGAGGATGGAGAATCCATCACCTCTCTGGGCAAGCTGTTCCTGTGTTTGACCACCCAAGGTGTCTTCTTGTATTCAGATGGAATTTCATGGGTTTTAATTTGTGCCCATTGCCTCTTGTTCTGTCGGTGGACGCTACTGAGAAGAGTCCAGCCTCCTCTTCTTCATTCCCTCCCAGCAGGTATTTATACACATTGAGAAGATCCCGAGTCACCTCTTCTCAAGGCTGAGCAGTCCCAGTTCTCCCAGTCTCTCCTCACAGGAAAGATGCTACGGTCCTGTAACCATATTTGTGGCCCTGCACTGGACTTGTTCCAGTGAAGTCTGTATCTTTCTTGTAGCGGGCAGCCCAGAACTGGACCCAGCACTCCAGATGTGACCACACCAGTGCTGAGCAGAGAGGGTGGATCACCTCTCTCAACCTTCTGGCAATGCTCTGCCTAATGCAGCCCAGGGTGCTGTTGGCTGCCTTTGCCATGAGGGTGTATTCCTGGCTTACGGTCAGCTTTTTGTCTACCAGGACCCCAAGGCCCTTCTCTGCAGAGCTGCTTTCTGGCCAATTGGCCCCCAGTGTGTACTGTTGCCTGGGGTTATTTCTCCCAGGACACAGGACTTGGCATTTCTCCTTGTTGAACTTCATGAGATTCCTCTCAGTGCCTTTCTCCATGCTGTCAAGGTCCCTCTGAATGGCAGCACAACCATCTGGTGTATTGGCTGTTCCTCCTGCTTTTGTATGATCTGTGAACTTACTGAGGGTGTGCTCTGTCCAAGGGTCCAGTTCATTAATGCAGATATTAAATGATATTGACCCAGTATTGACTACTGGGATACCTCACTTGTGACTTGCCTCCAGCAAAACTTTCTTGTCCTTCATGTGCCTGGAGATGGTTTCAAAGATTAGCCGCTCCATCACCTTCCCAGGGATTGAGGTGAGGCTGACTGAACTGTAGCTCCTTGGGTCCTCCTTCCTGCCCTTCTTGAAGATGAGAGTGACACTTGCCATCTTCCAGGATTCGGGAATCTCCCTCAGTTGCCATGACCTTTTGAAGACAATTGGAAGTGGCCTTGCAGTAACATCTGCCAACTCATTCAGCATTTGTGGCTGAATCCCCTCAGGACTTATCTATCTCCAGAATTATGAGCATAAAAAGTCCCTCCCCTTACATGTTCCACCATGGATGTTTCTGACAATATGGTGGCCTCATGCCAGCCTGGCATTTTCTTAAAGAATTCCCTCATATAGAAGAGTCTCCTGCTAGCACAGGTCTACGTTAAACCCCAATTCTCATAACCAGTGAAAGAGACAGAAAAGGACATCTGGCACCGTGATGAAAATATGACATGGCTTAGGGAGAAAAGCTCTCCCGTGTCAGATGAATGTGGTTTTTTATACCAGCAGCAGCTGCAGCTAAATCAGAGCAGGATCCATTTGCACAGTAAGGAGAGCGGCTGTCCTATACCTGGGCTGCAGCAGGTTCCCAGCGCTGACATTTCTCTACCTCAGCTCCCTTAGTGTCCAAGTGGAGAAGTATTTACGGGCCAGAACGAATCTTCAGGTTTTATATTTAGAACCGTACAAGGTGGAACAAACTGATATTCTACCCAGGACAGTTTAAGAGTCTCCATCTTTTTCATTCAAAATGAGTCTGTTTCTTCTCTGATGGGTTTAGTGTATTCTGATTCAAATTTCATTGAAACCTGGGATTGTCAGCTGCTAGCTCAATGTGCTACACTTAGCTTCCTTATAAATTCACACTGTATTTTTATTTGATTCTAGTGCTCCTGGGGACAGGCAGTGTTGAAACAAAATGGATTTTAGCTGATTTGATTTTCCATCCTATATATTTTTATAAACTCAGAAATGACCAAGCAAGAATGCACTAGAGTAGAATATAAATCCTCTTCTGGGATAAAAATAGTTCAAATAGAAGACATCGGGGGAGAAAGAAAATCAAATGCCCTTTAAGTCCTATCCCATTCTGAATTCTGTATTTCTGAATCTGATAAAACATTAAATTTTTCAAAAGTTATTTCCTACAACTTGGGAGACTAATTCCGTATTTCCTTAAAAATAAGGATATTAAAATTTGAATAGAACAAATGAAAAATGAACTAATGCCAGGCATTAACTTTCTTCTTTTCTGAATTTTCAAGGGAAAAAGCTATGATTTGTAGCAATGTTATATCTAGAAAAAAAATGATTTAATTATTAGGATGTGTAATTTAATAAACAGAAGCACACTAATAAATAGATGCACATGCCCTGGAACACATATCACTTTGTTACTATGAATTCTTGATTTATTTCTTTTTTTAAATCAACAGCCTATATGCAGTTTTATGATCCCCGAACAGATACAACCTATGCCACTGCCTCGCCATTTATTCTGAAATTGTGTTCTCCTCCATGGAGGGGGAGAAGTAAATGAGCAAATTTAGCTTGTAATTCACTCTACTAGAACAACTGTAACCATGATACGGCAGAGCCCATCACTGCTAAAGTGTTCATAAACAGTTCTGCACCAATTTTTCCACATAATCAAAATCAGTTATTCAGTTACTTTGCAACCAAGAAGCCAATCTGGCAATCAAGAGATGAAGTGCCTAGGAACTGTAAGTAACTTGAAGCATTTCAAAGTGTGATCTGAAAGTCTAACACACACTACATGAAGGACACAGAAAATATAAAGGAATTTTTACAATGGAAATTTTTCCTTTAGTATGGTTTCGTTCAGCATTGTAAAAGCTAAAAGCACTTGAAAAGATATATATGCTTAGGTTGTGGAGCCTCAGCCAAACCTGTTTTTAAACCATTAATAACACATTATCTATTTCTATTAGTTAACTTGTGAACAATGTATATTAGATACACACAAACATAAAAGGTTGAATAACCTGTGTTCCTTACCAAAAGCTTTCAGGTAATAGAGACTCACAGGACTTCTCTTTGCCCTCAGAAAATAATGACTACAAAGTAAATCTCTATTGTGTTGTAAAGCAGCATGGTATTTTAAAGGCAAATGTAGTATTTCACTGACAAAAAAAGAAAGGAGTTTAAACCAGAAAGGTTGCAAAAGCAGTATCATATTACAAAACACCTCAAGCTTCCAGACATCAGCAGGCAGGTCCTGTAGCTCAGGAGGAAAAATATGGATTCTTTTCATGGCCATACAAAAGCTTAGCTTAGACACTACCAAGACACAGATTGTATTCTGACGCTCAACCAACATTAAAATAATTCAAACAAGAAGCTTCAGAAACTCCTCCAGTCTTTTCTAACAATAAGCGTATACAGATATTTATTTTAATTTTAAAATACATCTTTATTTTCTCCTCTCCCCAACATGAAAGACCATGTTTACTTACAATAGGCCAACATGTCTTTAAATGGACCATGTATATATTTCTTAATGTTTAGCCTCACAAAGTTGATAATTACAACCTCTAGCAAGGGGAACAAAGTTTTTCATAGAGTTTAAGGCCAAAAGTCCATGCAGTCTCTAACCTCCACACCAATGCCAGTCAGATGGACTGTTCAAGTGTTTTGCTGAAAGCTATGCTTTCCACTTCTTGACTTAATATTGTAATTCCCATCTTCACCTTTTCACCATCACTGTGTGATGTGTGGGGAGTGGGTGAAACCCCAAGGCAAAATCTTAAGGTGGGAATTTCTAGACTTCTTACGTCTAATTAGAACACCCTTCAACAATGCCAGACAAGGAAGTTCAGTTCGAACAGTAGATTTTAGTAGAACGTAAGCAAGAACAATTTACTTTTTAAGCTAATTTAAGAAGAAAGAATACTAAAATAAAATGCTGAAAAGGAGACAGTAAAATAAAACTTAAAAAATGAAACGGGTCTAGGGTTTTTCTAGCAGCACCAGACACAGGCTGGGAAGCTGTGTCCGGAGCAGTGCCCACGTTCCCGGGCTCAAACCCTTCTGGGTGGCAGCCTGCCCTGCCACGTCTTGAGGGAGAGCAGGCTGCAGCTCTGGGAAATGAGTAGCTGTGGCTCCTGCTGAAACCAATGAAAATTGTCATTCTTAATCCTCTGGATAATCGAAGCCAACTGAAATAAAACAATTTGCAGGTAAAAGCTAAAGAGAATAAAAATAATTTGAGTGGCGTTGCTGTCTGGACAAATTAGTTTCACTGATTCAATTGCCCTGTTTGTAAACTGGGGATAATACTATTTCTATTGCAGTCTCAGAAAGAAGCTGAGAAGATTAACTTGTGCTAGCTGGAACATGAGAAGCAGTATAAAAGTGCTTAGCAGCAATTAAAGGTTTTATTATGGGTTAACCTTGGACAAAAAAAAAAAGAAATAAAATTCTATTAGGCTTTAAATATATAAAGATTAAAATGAGAAAAGTATAGCACAATGGTTCGCTGAAGAACATCCCAGGCAATCTAATATTCATTGCACTCCCTACTTCAAGCAGTCCCTAAATAATTACTGTGTACCAGCCTATGAGCTTGATAAATTGATTTTATTTTGCTCATTGATTTGCCCATGTCATAGTAACATTATCATTAGCGAATCTGCACCCTCGATAGTTACAACACTAAAATACATTCCCAGGAATAGGAGAGTCAATGTTTTAAGAAAAGATTTCATTGAAGACATTAATACTGGCAGACTTCTTTTCATGGAAAAAATTGCCTCCTCACAGAAAGCAGACAACATTAAAACACATTTCTAGCACTCCCTTCTCCCTTTTTCCTCCTCTCGTGTCTCACTGAACATACATGTCTCTGGTTATATATTCACTTCTGGTATGTCCTTTTGCTTTATGTAGAAATGTTTCAATAGCAGCCTATTATAGCAGATCAGATTTCTGTTATAAATACTCCTTGGATATACTTTTTCTCCCTTTAGGCACTCACCTCCCTGAGCCACACTCACTTAGGAAAGCCTGAATAAAATGATCCCATGATAAAAAGATAAGTGTTATTCGCATTGTTGTTATGTTTTGTTTTGTTTTTTCTTGGATAACTACTTACATTTCCAGGTTATTAGAGAAAGAAGACTTTTGAACAGAATCACAACAGTTCAAGAGCATTTTTGATTTAATGTCACATCCAGGAATGTTAATACTTGATCATCAGACTAATACCTATATATGCTGTGATTATATGGCAAACTTAAGACAAAACAAAAAGCCATGTTAAATGCTAGAGTCCCTGCAATATCCATGCCACTTAGGTACTTAAACATTAATGTTTAATTCTCTTTCTAAAAGCTCAAGTCCCATTCTTCTTTCTGATAACCTGATAAAGAGCAATCTCTTAAAAATGTTCTGGTCTGACCTCAATTCTGAACTTCAGAGGCATAAAACGACAGACAAGTCTTCATACATGTATTAGTCAGCTCTCTCGGCAGGCTATCAGAAACCAAGATCAGAGATTACCAACACTTAAAAAGTCAAATTCTGCCTCCAGATGTGCATGCTGATCTCCCACTGAAATCAGCAGGGTGAGTTCATACAAGGAAAAATTTGGCTCTAAATGAAATCTGTTGATCTAATAATAGCATGTTCTACCAAACTGGGTTGGAGGCAGAAAAGATTTCCACTTTTTACTGGTCACCTTTTTTTCTTCTTTAGAGATCAGGAATTTTTCTGCACTTAACTATCAGGGAAAAGTTAACAGTATTATTTGGCCCAAAGGTCCTTAATCAAAGAGAAAATAGTTAATCTGTTCTATTAATAATCGTGTTAACACAATTAACAAAAATCTGGTGCAAATCTGGTGAAATTTGGTGCAGCTGTTTCCCAGGTGCTGGCTCTTTCGCAGAATGGTCTACAAGAGGCTGTTCCTCACACTAGTTGTTGTGATTCCCCCAAAAGTTCAAGAATACCCAGTTTTTGTTTGTCTTTTGTTAGCAGAGCAACACTAATGTTTCTGTATCTCAGTTATGCTACTGTTTCCCAATAAGTAGTATGATCAAGGGCAGACTTAATTTTAAAAGACTACTCTTAAGATTTCACTTCTCTGCCCGCTCCTCATTGTCTTATTATTCCTATGTAAAAAAGATTTTGTACTCTCCTTTAAAATAAGTATCTTGATATAGACAAAAAATCCCTATGTAATCTAGTCTCCACAAAACATTCACTATAATTAAAGTGGTAGCATCTAAATATGAGATCAGAAATGTATAGCTTATTGCAAAAGGAGTCAGCAGAAGGAATGATGGTTCACTCTAGGTATTTAAAATGGGCTTAGATATGGGCTGTTGCCACAGTCATTGCCATAACAAACTCTCCAATCTTATCTGACTGATTACATAGCAACAATATAAGGCAGATGAGACTTTTAGATTAAATTTGTATCAGTTGCAAATACATGACTATTACATATTAAATAACCACTTGTGAATATATTTCTTTTCATGTGAGAAAATAAATTGATTCATAAGCTGTTAAAATGAGATTAAGAGACCACAGGACACAACTCAGTAACTTTCATCTCCTACAAGCTAAGCAGCATAGCAGAACTAACTTCAGCTGGTACAACTACGTGATGAAGCACTCCATGGCTTTTAACTCAATTTCATATTTAAAACAAACCTTAGAAAATTAAATTTGCCTCCAATAGTGACAACCAAACAACCCTACTAAATTCTCTGTTGTCTAAAACTACATTTTAAAAAAGGTAAAACCAATATACCAGGCTGTACAACCAATTAGGTAATGTAGTTAGTTGAAGTGTCTCTGATGTTTTACAACATCGTGAAAGTTGAGCTGTTAACAAACTCAACAGACTTCAACTATTGCTTTCATCATAGCAAACTCAACAAAGTTTTAAATTTATGACAATATTATATATAATAAGGGCATCTGTAGGATGTCGAAGCATTCCAGTGAATTTAAGTAAGATTTTGGTTTATTTTAAAATAAAGTTTATTATGTTCTGATATACTCTACTGATGTTTTAGTTTATATTAGTGGTAAAACAGTCGCTGAAGAGTTTTTGCCTTTTTGTAAATTCTATTTTTATTGATTGTATTCATATTTAAAACCTTAAAGTCCTCTAGAATGCCATTAGATCATCTCCTCCTTTTAAAGTATCTTACTTAGAACAATCTCTAGTCTACAAATATTTGACCCATACAAAAGCTGTTTATAGAGATTATCCCTAATTTTCTCAGGGATGATTTTTTGGGTTTTGGAAAGCTGGCAAATGAATTAGGAGGACATGGCTATTCTGTATGAATTAGTTTTTTAAAATCACAGAGTTATTAAGAGACTTACTAAAGGAAATAGGACAATTTAATTCAGATTGATTACAGACTTTGGTGGTGACAGCTGGCTTCAAATTAAACTGAAAAAAATGTATATGCATTTCAAAGTAGTCTAAGGAAACATCATAAAAAATTATTGCATGATTCTATAACAGAATGACATCTGTATGAAATGGTAAACTTGAGAAACATTTATAACAGTAATTACTTCAGTTGTAGTCTGAAAAAAACATTAATATTTCCATCTCCTACACTGCAGGCAAATAGTTTCATATTCAGCTGTCAACCAATGGATGCTGTCATCTTTTAATTGTACAAACAATTAATATACTTAATCAAATCTTAGTTCATACTCTGAAATTCTATATATGGAATGCTTTAGTATTTTTGGTGGTTTTAAATCTAAGAATAATAGGGAGTATAGCTATGTTGGGGAGTGATGCTTGTAAATTGTCAAAATACATCCTAGTCTATGAGCACTGAACCTGCTGAAACAATACTTTAGGGCCACTTACTTCTGTAGGTTTGCCTGCTGCAAACTCTGCTGAACAGAAATTTTCTCCTCAAATTTCTGTAATGGCAGTGAAAACAATCAGTGTTGCACATGAAAAAAAAAAAGTGATTACACATGGTAGAAATTTGAAGCAAAAAAGGGGTTGGAATAATGCAGGAAGATATCTAGGCGATGTGGAAAAATTACAAAAGTGGAACAAAAGTAAGTTTGTTCAGAATACCAGGCAAGTTCATTTACTTCCAAACAGCAGTGATTTTCTGTTGATATAAATTCAGACCTCCATATAAAAAATAAATTTTGTCTTTTGTTGTTTGGGGGTTTGGGGTGGGTTTAGGGTTTTTTTGTGTGGGTTTTTTTTTAAGGAACATAGAGTCTGTCAGTAAAGAAAGGGAAATAAAAAGATCTCAGAAGTCACTGTATGTGTCATGTCATTTCACTGTACAGACTGGACTGCAAGAGCTCTGCTAGCTTAACTTAATAGATAGCTTAATTTTATGTTAGCAAAAAATTAACAGGAGCATAGGCATCACATTACAATCAGACCGTAATTGGTTTTAACATGGATCTAGCACTTCTATTGATATTTAGCTGGTTGGAAATTCTGGTTATTCAATACATCTTCCAGGTAATTATTTCTTGCATAGTTTCTGTGGATCTATTTAAAACTGATCTCTTCATGTCCAGTATACATCTCCATTGCCAGAAGGGGATGAATGTGGACTATTGTCTTGGTTTTAGGTGTCATTCATTAATTTTCCTGTATGTGACCCCTAATAATTCCTTACAAAAATCATTTTTTCTTCAGGAAGGATAGAAAATTATCAATTACCTAAGCATTTCAAAGAATTTTTGGAAGATTTTTTTTGTCCTATGAAGGAGAACATAAATTAGAAATTCAACAACCCACTTTGCTCTCAGAATCTCCACTGTAGGCAGCTGTCAGCACAGTTCCCTCATAATAGCACTGTTAAGCGTCCACTTTTCTGAAATACCTCTTTTCAGCATAGCAGTAGCTGAACAGTACCAAAACGAAGTACAGAAGAATATATAAGGCCTTTTTTTCTTCAAATGAACTGCCTCTGGTCATTCATTGTCCAGTAATTGAGGTTGCTGATTTAGTACTAGAGTGTTTGTAATAATATGGTATTTTAACCTTGACAAATCTATTTCTTTTCTTTCTGTGGCCATATATGAACACAACTGAAATTGTCTTAAGGAGTTGTCTTACTTTTTTCTCATTTAGAGAAGAGATGACTAGGGACAAAAGGACTGAGTGCACATAGAAAGTAATTTTGGAGCAGACGATGAGCAGATCAGTTCATTTCTGATCCATGCATAATTGCAAATTCTGTTCAGTTTACAAATTAGAAAGAAGTTTCACATTGACATTTTCCAGTGAACATTTGTCAGTGATATACAATTGGCTACAACTGTCAATTATGCTGAAGAAAGTCTGAAATAAACAGCATATAATTCAGGCCTGACATCCCAGAAAAAAAGGGTTATTATGCAGTACCCATGTGAATTTCTCATTGCCTTTTTTTTCACAATTTTGTGGAAAATACTAAGTAGAAATTGTATTAAAATTGTAAATAGGCTGTGACAGAAGAATTTAAAAAGATACTTACAGCCTTTGTGAATATACTTGTTACATTAAACACATTAAAATCCATAATCTATATGCAAAGTTCATAGTCTTCCCATGTAACTGCTTTATTCGTTACTGTAAAAGTGAATTTGCAAGAACAACAACCAGTTCTTAAGAAGCAAGATTAAGACTTTTGTGAAAACTGCTTAAAGGAAAAATACAAGACTTATGTCACTAAATTCTGTTCTGCTTTTTTACAGTTAACAATCATCATATTGAGTCAAGGTGCCTTCTTTATATGACAGTGAAGGAGAACAAAGCATTCTATAACAGAATGGAGTTAATTGAAAATAGGACTACACAATTCAGCTTTGATTTGGCAGGTGTTCTCGAGCTACACATTTCTATTTTGAACTAGAGCACTAGTTCAACACAGTACTACCTGTTCTTGATTCTATTTTTTATTTTATTTTATTTTAGAGTAGTTAAAAAAAAATCAGAAAGGAGTTATGGCGTCTAGAGGCTCTGCTGTTCATTTAGTGTGTTGTGTATGACAGAAAACTGAAGCAGTTATATGCCACTAGCAATATGGTAGAATATCACTGGCATAAGAAAGTGCGTTGCATTGCGCTCTCATAAGTATGTTGGAGTAGCTGAACTACCTTTAGTAACAGATAAACCACACCATTAAAATTGGCTTAAAAAAAAAATTCCGTGCACAACATCCCAAAATAGTGGCTTCTACTTTAAAAAAAAATTTTTCAGAGTGCAGAAGTATTACAATCTAAAATTTCCTAAGGGTATTAATTCCTACTAGTATTTCTCAGCAGATGTCTATGCTGCCAATTCCTGGAATGGGTCTTTGAATAAGAAACCAAATGGATGAGGCAGGTATGATTGCATATCAATTGCATACCAGGAAAATCTTAACATAAAAACTGAGTGGTGGTCTCATGACCCTAAGTGTTCCAGGCATCCTGAGGAAACGGACAAAATTTTGTTAGTGATTGCAAGAAGAAAGCATCTGTTGAATTCGCTGCAGAGAGAAGTAGAAATCCCAGGTCATGTCTAAAAGATGATCTGAGCTACAATCAAAATGATCAGCCAAAGGGTGTTAAAGACATTTAATAGATTCGTTTGGGCTTGAACTGAAGACAGGTAAGTGATGGCTTGGATTTTAATGGAGAGAAAGGTATGCTTGGAAGAGAGAGAGAGAGAAAGTATGTGTGTTATTGAGAAAGTAAGTTATATTTCAGTCTGCAGATAAGATCACTCCTACAAGAGAAGAAAAAAAGGAGAATAACAGAGGACAGCAGAGAATTCTGAAGAATATTTTGAATATAGATCATCTGTAGTCTAGGTTGCATTCCTTGGGGTACGTGTGTGAAACTATTTATCTCTTGTCCTCAGAATCAGAGTTGAATACCAATTGGTACAGATCAAGGATCTGTATTAATAATCCATTAATACCGATCGAGGATCAGTTATTTTGTGTGAATTCAACGTTACACCATGACCTTAAGAGCTCCAGCAACTATAACTAAAGAGAACAGTGACAAATGGCACTGGGTAAACTCATTCCCTAGGAAGTTATTAATCAGCTTAGGTTTGGGAAAGTTACTGTGATCCCAGTTAGGTGAAGGATTTTGCAAGAAATGCAATCACGTGTCCAATATTTCGAAGATCTACTCAGAAGGTGCTTGGGGTGCTTAGATGTATAGAGAGTAATAGGTACTCTCCCTCACACTGTAATATCATCAGTCATTGCGATACACATCATAAAAACCAGAGCAAGGATGAGAGATGTATAATATATCAATTTGATAAAGTTTGGATGATAATATAATTTCTAAAGAAAAAACCTTATTGTTTACTAATAACTTTTAACTGAAGGCTATATAAATTGTGTCTTCTTCAACAAATGTACCTTTTCATTGAAACATTTGCAAAGGAAAAGTATTTAACCTTTAAGTGAATCAATTACTAAGAGGAGCAAGATGAAAACAGTAGTAACCAGGCTTGTGTTAAACCAGCTTATACAGGCCAAATAACAGATGCCAAAGGCATCTAAAATCTGCAGAGCTGAGTCAAATGTCTAAGTGATTCCTAAGTGATTCTCCCAATCTTGAATATTGTAAGGTAAGTTTTAAAATTGCACATTAAGAATTACACAACAGCTTTTAACTCATTTTCCATTCCCATACGCATACAGCACTTTGGGGGATTACTGCAGTTTTGGAGCTAAGGACTGGGCCTGCAGACTGGAAGAGGTAACTAGGATGTAGGAGGAATCAATCAGTGCTGAGCAAGTTGGAACTTTCTTCCTGCTCCCTCCACCAGAAATCTCTCTTGTCCCTTCAGTCTTCCCATCACTGGACCTCCACTTTAGACTAGGAATGATGTTCTTCATTTCTGTAGAACATGCAAAGTAGACGCTGCTGCTCACCAGCTAATGCTTTAAATCAATTCTGCATACCCTTTTCCGTAAATGCTCCCATATTAGCTTTCTTAATCTTAATAAGACTTTCAGGCATTAGACTAGCCATTCTTTTAGTAACTAATTTCCTCTCAAAGCAACAATTTTGTTTACAAGTAACTATGAATATAATACTGTTATTGGAAGTTTATTTTATGTAGTTGTTAAAGTCTTATGAAGAAATAAATATGCATTACATTTTGTAGAAAGGCCTAGATTTGCTTTAATTTCTTGTACAAAAGTAGCCAAAATACAATCTTTCTCTTCCATCTTTGATAGCTCTGGAAGTGAAGCACAAAAAAAATAGCTTCCCAATTGTTTGGGTTTCATTTAAACAAAATAAGGGGCAGGGAAAGAAAAACTGACTAAATTTGATTATTATTACTGAGATAGTAATAATGGTTACATCTAAACTTAGCAAGACAGGGAGTAAATCAGAAATGAACTTACTATCCAACAAATATGTTCAACATAAAAATGGGCTTAAATCATGTCTTATTGCTCCTGTCACAGATAATATATGTACATTAAACCCTCTATTTCAGGTTTTGAAAAATTAAACCCAGCAATTAAGGCTAGGGTTGTAAGTATATTTTAAATATTTGTACAATTTAGGTAGATATTCTAAGGATATAAAGGATCAAAATCAGAGTTTCTATAGTCTAGCCAGTTCACATGTAGCAAATGCAAACTTGAAAGCTTTTTACATAAATTACTGGTCTTGATTTACAACTTTTCTAAAATAGATTTCACTCTAAGAAAAAATATGAATGTCAAATACGAATAACTGAGGTAAACCCCACAAAACCTAAACCCATACAGTTTTATATAGGCCTTCAAATCACAGGCACAGTTGTAACTCTCTTGGTAGTCATTAATTTCACAAACGTGCTTACACTGCCTAACTAGTACATGCATTTGTCTTCAGTATCTATGCTGGAATTACATTTCGTTAGAGCAATATATGCATACATTCTAGACAGTACATTTTGGGACAATTATTGTACTACTCACACAGTTAATATTCAGCTTTTGGCCTATTGTGTTCTTGCATTACCTAAGCTAATTATGATCACTTCAAAGGTGCTAAAAGCACAATATTGTCGTGTGTGTGCATCTAGCAGACTATAATTGCCATATATGAAATAAAAAGTTACAGATTATTTATCTGTATTATGATATTTATTCATATAATAAAGGATATGAATATATTCTGTATGGTATTTTCATTTACCATTTACCTGATAAACCTACAGTATGGTCTTATGATACCCTACATTCATAAATATTTTAAGTAAATATGGTACAAATGAGATAAAAATCAGGGGGTAGGTGGTAGCATCTAATTTTAAATCTTGAAATGGAAGTCTTGGTTTCTGTCTGACCCTAATATTGAGACTCCAGAAGGAATAAACAGACATCTACTGATTGAAAGTACCTCTGGATTTTCATAAGGTTAAGAGTTCTATTTTGTCATGGCTGTTATTGGAATTTCATTATGTCCTCTAGGACAGATTTTTTTTTTATTTTTTATTTTTTAAACCATAACAGGATTCAGCACTATAATTATGGAGTCAACAGTTATGGTCACAGCTTTAGAGTTAAGTGACTTGATTTGTTTTCCAGTAATATCAGGGATTCAGTGTTTCTGCTCAGAATATCTTCTTCAAAATCACAAAAAAATCCATGGCTATAATAGAAGGCACTTTCTGAGAATTTATAAATAGATCTCTTCTGTTCATTTATGAATTTAAATGAAGATAAACAAATTTTGCAGCTAACTGTTCATCAGCTACCAAGTACTTTATTTGTATTGTATAATATTTGTACAAGACACTCATTAAACATCCTATGTGATTAAAATTCATGGACTTTTTTTTTATAAACTACTTGTGACTTTTAAAGGCATTTTTCCTTGTCATTAGTCATCCTATTTACTCTTTCTTAGATCCTAATATTCTACTAGAGAAAATAACAGTCATTGCAGGTCTCTTTCAAAATGACTGATGATTCCCGTTTGTGTGAATGGAACAGAGGCACTTTGTTCTTATCAAAATGGCAACTGCCTCTATTGTGCTCTAGCTAAAGGAATCCTGTAGTATTTATAAAGTCTGTCCATGGCAGCCCTGCTGAAAGAGGACAAGTCCTCACAAGTGTCTCAATAAGCAATCATTTTATGAAACAAGCCTTGAAAGCAGATAAGCATTAAGTTATAGAAAATAATGACAGTTTTTCCAGGGTTGTTTGTTGGTTTGTTTTTTTTAAACTATTTCATGTTATGAGGCCTAGTTATCAAATAAGACAGATAGCAAATACCACCATCATGACAAAACAACAACAAAACCATGTCCTTTAAATTATTTAAATTCTCCTCTACAAGTATAGACACAATTATGTACTCATCATACTTACAGAAGTATAATAAAGAACAGAATTTACTTCCTATACTTTTATCATGTATTCTCCTATCTATTCTATTTTGCTTTCTTTACTGTTAACTCTGTATCTCCTGAGCTAACAGTGAGTGTGATGAGGATATTTACACATTTCTGTGGTGCTTTTGACACATTAGCAATATACATTCTCAATGTTGATTTGATTCCATTTTAATTGCAGAAATTGTAAAACTCTTTATATGTACTTTTTTTTTTTAAATATAAATCACTATGTTACAAAGCTATCGATTTCTTATTTTAAAAGATAATTCCTGATTTGGGGATTCATACAACGAACAAGCTAATTATTTTATACTCAGAAATACTGACATACTGACACGTACCTTGAGTTTTTCTAAGTGATCCTGCAGAGAGTCAATGAGCAGATCCCCCACTGGCTGCCAGGATCCCTTGAACACTTCAGCCTGGCGTAGTTTGAGGTCCAGCTCGTCCATTGCCTCTTGAAGGCTCTGCAGTCTTTCAAGAGCATCATCTATCTTCTTTTGCCAATCAGCAGACTGTAGATTCAGCTTATCCCACTCAGTTCTGACCTCATCTGCTTGCCTTTGGAGAATTTTAGTGACATTGTGGGCCCTTTCCTCAGGTGACAGCTCTAAATGTGAAAGTCAAGAGTCTTTTAAGAAATATTCTGCCTTAGAAGAAAAATAATTGCCATACTGGTAAGTTCAAAGCACAGTAAAAAACTGTTCATAACCAAAGACACCTGTGAAATTTATTTTATTAACGTATTCTCATTTGAAAATGTCTTAACAAATTTAAATCTTGCCACCATACAGATCACCAAAATACGCATTTAAGCACATAAAGGCATTTTTAAAAATGCAAGGTGTAGCTAAAAGTTTATCATCAACTATGTCCTGATTCAGCAAAACACTTCTGCACATACATACATATTAATCACTGTGAACCTTTTGCTGCAATTGAGTAGATTTGGGAACTTCTGTAGTACTAAGACTACAAGCTGAGTTTTAGGTTAAATTGCAGCTTTCAGACCTCAAATGGGCCTATAGTTATAGATAGGTCCTGAAGGTTTAAAGCCAGTTTCAAAATCTGCTTATAAATATGCATGTCTATTTAGTGCCACAGTGTTTAGAAGGATCACTAAGGGTTTCTTTCATCTATATTTTTAGCTTAGTTTCTGAATACTGACATTCAGCTTGGAGTGTAAAAGGAATACTTTCACAGCGGCTGGCAGAATTTATTTAATCATCGCTGATCATCACTGATCTTTCCAGCAATGTGTTATTACCCTGCTTTTCTTCAATTACCTCTTGGTTCTGGGTAGACCTTCTCCAGTACCTCCGCAGGCTGCTCTGCTGAGAAGATTCTCACAGTCTCAAGCGCACTCCTGATAACAGGTTCTTTTGTTTTCAGCTCCCTCTTGAAAGTCTGAGAGATGAAACAAAATTACTGTAAGTGGATATATAATGAAATACCAAGTGCTAGCCCTTGTCTTCATCAATTTAAGAACAAAATTTCCAACAACAGCTTCCATGGCTGTATTACAAGTAGCTACAATAAAAAAAAAAAAAGAGATAATCAGCTCTTGCTTAACCTGAAATCACATTGTATTCAAAGGAGCAAATGTACTGCCAGCATGCTGCAAACTACCCAAGGTTGCTGATCAAATTCTTGCTGTGAGAGGGATCGTTTTCATTGATTAACATCAGGGCCAACTCCAGAACCAAGCTGCAAGGCGCAAGGCTTTGACTGGCTCTGTATTGGACCACACCAGCATAGCTAATGGTTCTTGAAAGCAGGATTTACCAGAATGTGAAGGAAAATCTAGTATGTCTCACAGCTATCACTTTGCTACTGCTGCTGGCAACTGTTATATTAGAAGGAAGAAAAAAAAAAAAAGGACCTATGGATATTGACATGTTAACCTGTAACAATTAGTAACAAAAAAATTCCAATGTATTAAATCGTAACGCTCTTCTCTAGCAGTGGTGTAGATGCATCTCTTCCAAAATTACATGAACTGAGATTTCTGAAATGTAGAATCAAGGCCCAGGTGAAAATTCAGAAATACAATCTAGCTTAGATGTAGGCGTACATGAGTAAAACGAAAGGGCAGAAGGTAGTCCTTATGAAATAGTTAATTCCTAGTTGTGTTAATCAGTATTTATTATCAGTTTCCATATCTTTATGTTTAACATTGCTTGGTGGTACATTCTGCTCCTTTCCAGATCAACTGCATTTCTCCATTTCATCTCTTCCTTTCCTGTCATGCTTCTCGGCACCTGTCTCCTTTCTTACATTTTCTTCCTCTTTCCTATTTGCATATTAATTCCTCCTGCAACAGCTCCTTTTACTATCTTTCTTCTATTCCTTGGTTTTAAAACAACCATGAGTAAGATTCTCAAGGTTTTATTTGAAGTTTTGGTAGACTACTGAAACTATACATATCTCAGAGGTTTTTTTGTTTGTTTGGTTTGGGTTTTGATTTGTTTTTGTTAAAGACAATTTAATATTCCATTAATCTGAATCCAAATGTTCACTGCACAAAAAAGCAGGTGAAACCTGGCCCGTGGGTTGCACATTCCATTGGGTCTTTTGCCTGTTGTATTGAATTTATCTAAATGGTCCTTACCACTGTTTTATTTCAACATTTTCTCCTCTATTTATAAAACAATATTGAATGCATGCTGTTTTCAAGTAGCATAGAGGTAAAACATGCAGATAATTGTAGTGTAGTGTAACACAAAACGCAATACTGCAAAAAGGAGAGCCACATGACATGGGTGGAAAACAGATATTTTACTCCAGGGATGAGAAAATTCTTTTTACAACACAGGCATTATACAGGCTTCTAACATAATAAATTCACCAATTTAGTTAAATTAATTATTAAACAAAATTTGGGTTTCTATGCAAACTAATGAAAGATTATAAATTCAGTATTAAAAAGTTCATTACATTTTGAATTATATTTGAGATGAAATGCTCTGTACAGGAAATACCGAACAGAACTAATAATGAGAATCACACCTGCAGTTTATAATATGAGCACTCACAGGTAAAAAATTCTTAATACATTTCAGTAAAGTAAACTTAAGGACATGACTACATTATTCCACTATAAATAATTAAATAAACTTTTTATTAAGTGGTCAAGAACTCATCATAAGGTTTGTAACTGTGAATCAGGAAAACCCGTAGGCAAAGTGTGCTTTCTTGAAGGAAAGAACAAAGAAAAATTGTTCATTTTGTGTCATGGACATCAATGGGATTGGGATCCTTTCACAGAGTGTATCTGCTCTCCTAAGGGAATCTATTGTTTGATTATTATCTGTGATAAATGTTTTAAACAATCATGTTGACCCTTAAGAACCCACCCTGATTTTCACAAATAAAGAAGAGTACCGTATATTAACAAGTTGTATTGGTTTTATGTGGCAAGGTTTTGGTAGCAGGGGGGGTTACAGGGGTGGCTCCTGTAAGAAGCTGCTGGAAACTTCCCCTGGGTTCGAGAGAGAGCGAGCCCATACCAGCCGGCTCTAAGATGGACCCGCCGCCGGCCAAGGCCGAGCCAATCAGTGATAGTGGTAACGCCTCTGTGATAACATTTTTAAGAAGGAAAAAAAAGTTGGGATGGGGAGAAAACAGCCGCCGGGGAGAGGAGTGAGAACATGTAAGAGAAACAAGCCTGCGGACACCAAGGTCAGTGCAGAAGGAGGGGGAGGAGATGCTCCAGGCGCCGGAGCGAAGATTCCCCTGCAGCCCGTGGTGAAGACCCTGGTGAGGCAGGCTGTCCCCCTGCAGCCCAGGGAGGTCCACGGTGGGGCAGATCTCCACCTGCAGCCCGTGGAGGACCCCACGCCGGAGCAGGTGGGTTCCCGAAGGAGGCTGTGACCCCGTGGGAAGCCCGCGCTGGAGCAGGTTCCTGGCAGGACCTGCGGATCTGTGGAGAGAGGAGCCCACGGAGCAGGTTTTCTGGCAGGACTTGTGACCCCGTGGGGGACCCACGCTGGAGCAGTGTGCTCCTGAAGGACTGCACACCGTGGAAAGGACCCATGCTGGAGCAGTTCGTGAAGAACTGCAGCCTGTGGGAATGGCCCACATTGGAGAAAGTTCGTGGAGGACTGTCTCCCGTGGGTGGGACCCCACGCTGGAGCAGGGGAAGAGTGTGATGAGCCCTTGCCCTGAGGAGGTGAAGCGGCAGAAAATAACATGTGATGACCGTAAACCCCATCCCTGTCCCCCTTGTGCCGCTGGGGGGGCTTGGTGGAGAAATCCGGGAGTGAAGTTGTGCCTGGGAAGAAGGGAGGGGTGGAGAGAAGGTGTTCTGAGATTTCGTTTTATTTCTCATTTACCTTACTCTGGCTGATTTGTAATAAATTGAGCTAATTTTCCCTAAGCTGAGTCTGTTTTGCCCGTGATGGTAATTAGTGAATGATCTCTCCTGTCCTTATCTCGACCCGCAAGCTTTTTGTTATATTTTTCTCTCCCCTGTCCAGCTGAGGAGGAGGAGTGATAGAACGGCTTTGGTGGGCACCTGGAGTCCAGCCAGGGTCAACCCATCACACAAGTAAACTACCATGGGACATTGCTCTGCATAAAAACTGAGTGGGGTTACTCCAGGGTTAAAACTCTTTAACTTAGACATTTTTAGGTTTAGAAATTTTTATAATTCATACTTGACTTGTGCATGAAGTGCAATGGAAAGAGGAAATATAATAAGCCTTTTTCATGCCTCCAAATGAGGAAAATCTAATCTATTCCTTTAATTAGCCTTTGTGCTCACATGACATCATTCTGCCCCAGTAGCGTGGCAGGTCTGCAGCTCAAGGAAGCCAGCAGGTAGCATCGCTTAAAATGTTCCCCCATGGACCGTGTGCCTTTGCTCTTATCTGACAGTGTTAAAAGTGACATCAACAGTCATATTGGTTTTTAAACATTACACTTTATAACAGCTTAAAGATATAGTATGCTTTATAAATGTCTCCGAAGAGAAATTATTTCTCAGAAATGTCTGTGCCCAAACCCAATCAAAGAGGAGGCACATGCACAAAGGTCTGCTCTGCCCACACACACCAAGAGCAGGAAGGAGTCAGAGATATTCCAGGGGACCACAGAACTACACCAACTTCTAGGCTATTTAAAAGCCAGAAATGCCTTTGAGCTATGTATTTGGGAATGAGTAGTACTGCTGTATGGAGTGCTGCTGCTGTAGTCAGGTCAAGCCTAGCTACGTACGTGTACAAACAACGAGGACACAAAATACCTTCTTTCAGCTTGTATTGCTTTTGCATAAAACTATACCAACCAAATACACCTAGTGGTATTATATTTCCAAAAGAGGTTTAAAGCCACATTTCTCCAATATCTCCTGTGCGACAGAACAAGGATAACATAATCAGCTATGCATACTGCATCCCATAAAGTGTGTGAGCAGGAATCATTGTATCTACCTTCTCAAAACAATAGAGAAATGCTGATGGGAACTTTCTGACTTTGGATATTTTGCATTTAGTCACAAACAGAAAGATTCTCTTTCTCTTTTATTAAAGGAAAACAGTGAGCCAATGTGTTAAATGTTTTCTTTTCCAACTTTTCCATTCTGGATGTTGGAGCTGCTGGATGCGATTACAGTCTGTAAATCCTGAGTGTTAGAATAGTACACAATATGGTGTTAAGATCTATTTACAATTCTCATTGCCTTCCCTAGTTTTGATCTGCAGAATTCTACTGAGTTAAAATATGTTTCAGTATAAGAAATTTAAAAAGAAGAGAATGAAAAAAACATGAGACTGAAGCAGTAGCACAGAATAGCATTAAAAATAATGAATGCTCATTTCATGCTAACCCATACCAAAAAATGTTCTTACTGTATGAAGATAAAGCCAGCTGTTCTGATTAAAGTTTTGTTGTGAAATATGTACACACTTCCAATAAAAACCATAAGTAGCAATAAATGATATTTTCTCTTCTTTTGGGGGGAAAAAAAAAAAAAAAGAAAGAATTTATCTATCTAGAACCCTGACCCTGACAAATACATCTTTATAATAAGCAGACCATCACTGAAAGCAGAATTAGCCTAAATGAATGTCTAATTTACAGCTAATGATTTCAGGCTAATTTCATCGAATTCCTTAACTTCTTCCACACTTCCTGGTTACTGTAGAGGAAATCGAATGTGCATAATGTATGACCTGACAAAAAACCAAGTAAACTACTTTATTTAAGCACCTCTATTTGTCATCAACACTACAGCAGTAATGACATTCTGTCCACCATTTTAATAATGCATATATTGATCGGCTTATCTCAGACCTCCACTACCTCCTCATGGGTGTCCTTAAATCTCCTTAGATGGAGAAACACAAATTGTTTAAATTGAAAGATGAAAATATAATAAGAGAGTTGCATTAGTAAAACTAACATTAATCTCTGTTATTAGAAAAGCAGATATTTTCCTTGTAATGAATTTTAAAGAGAAAGAGTACACTTAAATTAATTCAAGATGTTTCCCAACCAGAATGCTTTTTAAAAATGAGGTTTGACTTCAATTTTAAAAAGTAGATATCGATTGTGCCACCAGAAAAGGTTTTTGTTTTGAAGTGGGAATTATACTCCTTCTTAGGCACTGTTGCTATAGATTTCATGTGAAAGAGTTTTCCAGGGAATTGTTAATATTTACCTTCTAAATTCATAAATGTTATCTATGCTGTTAATAAAATTACTACACAGAAGAGGTGGCAACTCTTAAAAGAATGAAAGAAAAAGCAGGCTATCTGCATGATGCCTATGTTACTTAACTGAGATTAATGGCAACGTGTACATAGTTATTAAGATGATTTCAATAAAACATTATTATGACAGTAAAGCAAAGAAAACTGTAAGATAATTAAATAATGTTTTGATGAACAGCAGGTTTTTTTTTATCATTGACTAACACCCCCCCACACACACATATTCTAAGACTTTGGTGTAAACACAATTTCCTCAGATGCCAAAAATTGTCAAAATGGCCCACTATATATATATAAGCCTTGTCTAAAAAGCACCTCACATTTATAATGCAACAATGATTTTGACTGCATGGATATCTCTTTTCTCAGTTGAGTTCAAGCTCTCCTCTGGCATAGATTCAAGCATTTGAAATTTTCATCTGAATCCTACTCTTAAAATTTTTAAAGCCAATCTTGGCAACTAGGAGCATTCTAATGATAAGACCCAACTTCTTTTCTCTGCTATGAACGTCTGAGGTATTCCAGATGGTCTTCTAAATGACAGAGAAGTTAAATATGTTTGTTTTTCTTTAAAGTATATCCTTAAGGGGGAAAAAAAATAAAATCAGCTTGTAACACTGCTTTAGAAAAAGGATTCAGGCATAAAATTGTGTTTTTATTCATCACGCCATTTCTCAACGGCAATCAGTTAAACTGCTTATAAATAATGTTCTCCTGCCGAGGCTGTTTCCCTTCTCCAGTGAAGAACGTAGAGAAGAAGTTCACTTCTGGCTTTACTTGGCAAAACCAATTCTTCATAGAAGGAAAGAGATTGTACTGATATAGGAAGACCAAAGCTGGAAGTTTGGGTCATTTAAACATTGGTCAGATCAGGTAGAGACTTAGCTTGTTCACTGAAGACTGATTTCCAGAACTGACATTCAGGAGAACAAAATGAACCATCAGCAAACTCTTTTTCTTAAGACCAAAATTCAACTACTCTTTACTTTCACAGCCAACACTCTGAGAGCTAAGTTTTGTTCTTAAGCAGGGGCCCAAAACTCTTGAAAAAAGCAGCTTTCCAGTACTGTGCTCCAGTTTTAAGCTAGATACTTCTACATTCGTGGTGCAAGCCTTTTTAAAAGCATTTTTCTTCTGCTCAGAAATGAGCTAAGCTTTTCATTTGGATACAGCCTTTTTATATGTCTGCTTCTCTAAAAGAAACTTTTTAGAGTAACAGAAAGTCCACAGTGTCCAGGGAAAAAGAAATACAGTAGAAAAACTCCAAGCTGCAAACATTGATTTTGTCAAAGACAACTTGAAGTCGACAATGTTCTGCACTGATTGTTTTTCCCTCCTTCTCTGTAAGAGATCTTTGAAGAGCAGACAAGGTAACCTAATTTCAAGGATTACGTTTTGTTCTTTTTTTCCACAGGGAATCAGAATACCTATAACCAGAAAGGCCTCACATTAAGCTACAGAAGTGCTACAGAATGGGAAAAGGAAAGAAGCCATATTTCTAACAGGAACTAAAATGTTCTAGCTTTGATACTAGACAGGATGACCAAAGATTTGTGTCTGTATGTATCTGCATGTGGCAGAGAAGATAATCAAAAAGGAGAAGTGAGAAGGAGATCTATTTTGTAAAGTCACTTTGCACCTATTCATGGTACTTTACTTTTATGCAACACTTTTCATCCCTATAATTTTTAAACACTTCAGTTAATTGATAAGTGACAGAGAGGTCACAGTCCATCACTGAAGTCTTGCCACTTTTATGATGAATTCTGGGCAACTTTTGAATAGCTTATAGAACAATATACAATATTAAAATTTCATGAGAAGTAATTTCTCTAGATGAAAAAATTATTTCCTCGATCTAGGAGGAAAAGTAATGTTATGAAATACTCGAATATTCAGATGACAAAAGTTTTGTTGTAACAATTCTACTCAAATCCTTCTCTAAGTCTTGCTTTGGCTCAAGAGTTGCCTTTGGATAACGGTTTTGAGTTAATGTCATTCTGAGTTAAGGCAACATCTATATTGTTTCTTTCATCCTGATGTTCTGGGTGGGCTTTAAAACTACTTTATGGAAGTTGCTACAGACAGCTGGCTAGAACAGACCTCAGGCATTTCATACATCTTAACTTTCACAGAGGGAAAGGTGAAAAGGGATAGTGGTGCTCCATAAAGTCATGAATATTTTGGCCTCACCGTTTCTGTGATAATGCTTGAAGTCCCAGGCAAAGTTTTGTGAGAAAGACACACGCTACACGTCACCTCTCCCGAAGGAAGACCTGGGAAAAGAGACCAAGCTGCCCCCTGCAGCAAAGCGTTACATTACCTTAGAAAAGCATTGTGCACTGACAGCAAGATGTGGGCTGTTTTTTTTTCATGTTTCTCTTTAGCTTTCTCAGCCATTAGGTAAAGATAGGCCCTTGAGAAACCATATTGCCACTACCTCCTATCAGTCTGCTACTGTAGACAAACGCCTGTTTGCCTATGCCAAAAGCCAAGCCTGCTTGTATATGATATTTCCAGACTTTTCACAAACTCAGGGTTCCCAATAACTTAAAGCAGCAAGATATGTCATGTTTTCTTTCTGAACTTGATCTTCTCACTACTTGTTCTCAAATGTGTCCTTCAGCATGAGGTAGGACAATCTATTAGAGCAATATTTATAATACAGCTACCTGATGATGGAGAAAACACAGGTATTCCAGGTCCAAATTAATTTTATAGTACCATTTTACATTTCTCCATTAAGCAATAAAATCAGAGATTTAGGAACTTCAGAAACAATACCTTTTGTGGCAAATTTCACAAACTGAAAGTTCCATATATGCAGCACAATGCTTTGAGAGGATGATCAATGGCTTTGGAATATTCTCTTCTCATGGTATCAAGTTGTCTGACTGACCATTTAAATTATTCAATAGAAAATACATTTTTTCGAAATATAACTTTTCAGATGTCACACTGTAGTATACTTGGTCACCAAACAGGAGGAAAATGCCTCCCATAATGTCATTATTTTAACTAAAGACACATGTAGATGAATGAGAGGAGAGCTAGAATACTACATCCAAGTAAATTCCAAGAAATGGAATAGTGTATAGTGGAGAAATGTCACAGTATAAATACTTTTATTTCATTCCAATCAGTACAAACATTTACCTTTTAATCATGAGAGGACAATATCTTTATATCAGTAAGGTTCTTTGCCCTTGATCTTACACTGTTCTCTGTAAAAAAAACCCCAAACCTGACACTGTATTCCCAACTCCCTGCTGAATCAGGATCTGTCCTAGTGGGTTGAGATCTGGTTTCTGTTATGGACATCTGTTAGTAATCGGAGCTTCCCAGATTAAAGTTTTCATCAGAAACTAACACAAAAGAGACAAAAGTCTTATCACAAGGGCTAGCCAGGATTTTACAGAGTTCATATGTGATAGAATAGGAGTTGCTGAAGTTGGGTGTGCTATCCCAGTTACCTTTCACATGGTTCCCTATTCCTTCTCAGAACAACAGTTTCTCCCCATGTACTGCTTCATTCGGAAATTCTTCAGCTTTATTTTAGCAGGACACTAGTTACCTAATGGGTTTCCTCATGGCACCACTAAAAAAGCACCACTAAGGTACTAGAACTGTGATTTCACGTTCAGACCTGAATAGACTGCAATGGCATAGCAAATTAAAAGCTGTTTACCTGAAAGCAGACTGTAGGTTAGCATCAGAGAGGTGTAAACTTGATTCAACACAGGAAACATACTTAAAGCATACCATTACCAAAAAAACCCTGTGTGAATCTTTTTATGAAGAATTATTCAGCAGTATTCTGCCATTTGGGGGGTTGTACATTTGGTGGTTTTTTAAAAAAACAACTTCCTGTACAAGCGTTGGATTTAGGTTCCTTTTTACTACAAAGCCCAGTCTAGAACAGTCCCCATACAATGCTCTGCTATTGCCTTTCCATAAGAATTCCCTGATTAAACTAGTATGAGCCATAGACGGTTACAGTCAGTTATCACAATAGTTTCATGATGGACACAGTTGTGCATTAGGGCTAATATCAGCTACTCTTTTCACAAATATTCCCCAAAATCAATAGCAAAATAGGGTTTCAAAAAGTAAACTTGAAGTTTAAATGCCTGATCTAGAAAAGTCTTCAGAACTACTTATTTAATCCTCAAATGATACTAGGTTAGTATTTGTTCTGGCCATGAAAACTAGCTGTCTGTGATAGGTCTATGAATATGCTGTGTTGCTTTTCAAAAAAGCCAAGCAGCTGGTACTAAACACTCTCTTCTCCAACAGGCTGATTTCCTAAGGTATGTTTGAAAATCATAGCTAGTAGTCTCATGCAAGAAGTTCAGTTTTCATTGTCTCTAAAATGTATTTTAAAGGGTATCTTACTTTTTCCAACAAAGAATGTTTCATGCAGCACTAACCTGTAAAACAAAAAGCAACGATAGAAAGATTGTTTAAAAAAAATCATACCCTATGAATATCGTTCTGTTTCTGCACAGTGGGAAGATCTCCACCAATGGGTGCTTGCTGTTTTAATTCATCCTCCTTCAATTGCAGCCATGCCAAAAGTTCCTGAAGAGAGAGATGTAAACGCTTCCACTGGTCTGTACTGGCTTCCAAATGGGATCTGAAAACATGTGTTAAATATAAGATATATTCAGGCACAGTGAAAATAAAAACCAAATTGTACAAGCTTATTTACTGAGAAAGATCCTAGTGTTTCATTAACTTAAAATTTTTTACATAGATTGAGTAGCTTTGAATTAGATTCTGGCAACACTGCTTTAAATTTGGTTGCACATTCCTGGACTGAAACATTAATTCTTTTCCCATCTCTTAGTTGTTGTTTTTTTTTCAGTTTTCCTCTTCAGTAGTGAGTAATAGCTGTGTTGAATTGTCAGTCTCACTAAATGTGCACAAATATTATGCAGGACTAGCATGAGAGTAACTTAGTCATCACTCTGGATTACTAGGAGATTAATTAACTAAAATGTAGACAGTAATTTTCAACTCAGAGAAGAGCAAGCATTTCTCTAAACCACTATGCAAACTGTTCAAACTCACACAAGATTCATGTGGTTGCTTACCTTTAAGAGAACCAATGTCCTCCTTTCCCAAAAAAAGTCATGAGGAAATTGTTAAAGCCAATAGAATCTCCTTATACTACCCAAATGTCTGTGCCATTTGAACAGAGGTGTGAATGAAACTAATTGAATCACTGGAAACATTAAGAGACAGAATACTACTTTGTGCAAATAAGGTCTCCACCATAAAGACATATTCTAAATATTTCATCTGTGTATGTCTAAATATGTTTTTTTAATACTGGAATCAAGTATTGAGCTACTAACTTTCAGCAACTGTTTTCTGTGGAGAGAAAATATGTGACTGAATGTTGTGGTTTAACCCCAGCCAGCAACTAAGCACCACGCAGCTGCTCACTCACTCCCCCCCCATCCAGTGGGATGGGGGAGAAAATCAGGAAAAGAAGTAAAACTCCTGGGTTGAGATAAGAACAGTTTAATAGAACAGAAAAGAAGAAACTAATAATGATAATGATAACACTAATAAAGTGACAACAGTAGTAATAAAAGGATCGAAATGTACAAATGATGCGCAGGGCAATGGCTCACCACCCGCCGACCGACACCCAGCCAGTCCCTGAGCGGCGAATCCCTGCCCCCCCCTTCCCAGTTCCTAAACTAGATGGGACGTCCCATGGTATGGAATACACCGTTGGCCAGTTTGGGTCAGGTGCCCTGGCTGGGCATGAGAAGCTGAAAAATCCTTGACTCTAGTCTAAACACTACTGAGCAACAACTGCAAACATCAGTGTTATCAACATTCTTCACATACTGAACTCAAAACACAGCACTGTACCAGCTACTAGGAAGACAGTTAACTACATCCCAGCTGAAACCAGGACACTGAAACATCACGGGACTGATCAAGTCTTCTGTTTTGTTTATACCACAGATGAAACACACTAAAATTTTGACTTTCTAGACTTATGTATATGCTGGTTTTTAATTGCTATTTGGGAAGAAATTCCTAATTCACTTCAAGGTAACATAAGAATTCCTCTTAGTAATTCAAACCAAATGCAGTATTACTTAACAGTAAAGTGATAAAATGTACTGGAAAATAAAGACAGATTTTCTTTTATTTCATATATTTTCTGTTTAACTTCCAGCTTTGTTCATATAACATTTATCTTCTTTTCCAGTAATTGCACATAAAATCACATATTTTTTGACAGTGAAAATTCTACTCCCATACCTCATATGGAATGGTCTATAAAGACATGTGATAAATACGGACTCAGTGTTTTGCAGACCTTATTACTCAGTTTGGATATGGAAATGAGGAACTGCTGAAGGTAAGGACAGTTCTATTTCTTTAAATCCTCTATGGATCCTGTCTTCTTTCCAAGCTCTTACACCAGGTAATTGGAGTGGCAAGGAAAGAGAAAGGAAAAGGGACAGAATAGCCATAGGCTGACAAGAAGCTCAGCTGCTCTGGTATGTGAGCTGATGGAAAATTTTCTCCTTTTTCAAACTTAAAGGCTACGTGGGAGGGACACACATAGACCATGCTGCCTTTTGATCTCTGCTCTCACAGGGCAGCTGTGGGCTGGGGCGAAACTGCAGGCAGTGAAGGCTGGGGAAGCCCCCGGATGCCTCTGAAAGCAGTGAAGAGGGAGAGAAGCAGGGATGTTGTATGGGAAGTTGCAGGAGGCGGCAGCCGGAGCAAGGACCACATGGGCTTTTGGAGGGGACACAGTCAAGGAACTAAGTTTCTGAGTCAGGTTAACTCCTGTCTCCCATATTTATCTCAGAAAACGCAAGCTTCCACCTCCTCCAAAGAAGGGCAGCAACTGGAGGCAAACACTAGGGTCTTCACTTCTTCCCTGCTTCCCCAGGTCTCGCTTCACAGGGAAAAAGTGCAAAAAGGATGAGTCAAAACGGTTTTGTTACTGCTGCTGTGCTCTGACCTTCCCAGTTTGGTGAATGTTTTTCTGGAATCCATCTTGTTCTGCCCTTCCTGCAGCTTTGGGAATATATATTTATGTGTGTGCACGCTAGTGTACATTACATGCATAGACTCATATATTTCTAACTGTGTTCAAGCTTGTGCAGACAAAGCAGATAATAGGAAAACAGTTGTAAAAAATGAGGCCAGCAACTTTTAAACCAAATGTCTTAGAAGTTAAGAATTGTTTCTTATCCTAATCATCAAGGTGTTGAACACCTTAAGCCTTTTATTGTAAGCAAATATTTTAGAGAGGTGGTTTGTTGCTTTGAATGTTTAACGCAAGAAGTCACTGCAATATAACCAGGGTTACTATTTCTGACTCGATTAATGGCAGCCATACATTACACTGCAAACAATGAAAGACAGGAAGTGCCATATATTCAATTACTGATATTTGGCCAACTGACTGTTTTTCTTATCTGAAACATCTCCGCATTTGGGCCAGTTCATGGGTAAGAGGCGTGTGAAGAAAAAAATCTCAGAGAGACCTTGAAGGGTTATATCCTTCTTTTGCTCCTCAGAAAAAAACAGGAGGAATGTGTCTCTCTTTCTTTGGCTACTAGTATCTTTTCAACCTCACATCTTTCATTTATTTTTAACGCTTGATGTTATGAAGATGGCTTTTGTCATTACACAGACTGACGCCCCTCAGGGTGTGAGCTGAAAAAAAGCTGATATTTCATACATTACTTCGAAAAACACTTCTACCTTTTTCTGCCCTCTGAACTACCTCCAAAACACAGCAAGTGAGCAAATGAGAAAATGCCAGAGACCGAACGCAACAGAGCTTTGTTGTCTATTGTAAAAGTTGTATTTCTGAAGAGAAGCCTCCTGGACAATTTCTTTTGAAAAGACATCTTCAGCCCATTGAAGCCTGTACCTCCACTTCACCATTTGTAACATTACCATTTATTATATTTTTCCTTGCAAGGAGAAGTTTTTCCTCTCATGACACTACCTATGGATTTTATTTGGCAATTCTGTCCACTCTCCAGACAACAGCTGAAATCTTAAATAACCTGTCTTCTCATTTGCAAGGCTATTCTTACTTTTGCACTGGAAATAGCAGCCTTAGAAATAAAGCTTATCATAAATATAGGTTGTTTAATCATTTTCTTTCATGACTCATTGATAAGTCATAGCCAGCTCTAGAAAAAGCCTACATTTAGAGGGGGGTACAGTTACTGTTTAAACATGCTAATCTCTCCTTCTGTAATTACAAAACCTCATCATATGTCTCAAATCCTAATCCTCTACTATCACTTTCACACCAAAAAACTTAATCATTCTTACAAAGTTAAGCCAACATTCAAAATAGCCCAAATAATTTCAAAATGGACAGAAATAGTGCTATCAGAAACAAAATTAAACCTTTTTACTGTCAAAACGCAGCATTCCGTTTTACACGCCAACTGTAGGCTTTCGCTGACGTTCAGGTCCTACCTAATGTTTAGAGATTTCTTCCTAAGCTCACTCCATCTGAGGTTCATGTTATCCAGCCGTCTCTGCAACAGGGCTGCATCCTCAGAGCCTTCCAGGGACCTCAGGATTTTCTGCCCATTTTCATCCAGGTTGTGAAAGATGTCAGTATGAGTATCGATTTCCGCCTGTAGTTCCTATGGAAGCAATAGAAAACAATACGTGTGATTTCTTACAAAACTATCACTTCTCGAAAGAGTGGAAAAATCCTCAGTGCAACACAGAATTAGCACGGATTTTGATTACTCCTTTTATGACAATATCGCGTACTGTATACACAGGCCATGTTTCCCTTTCACAAGAAGGCCGTTTGCACTGAATAACGACCTTTTTTCAATACAGAGCATACTGAGCAAAATTTAGAACGTTAGAAGTCTAGCCTTTGACAGGCAACAACGCAAGGACAAGATATATTCACTGTGCTGATGAGGGAACAAAAAACCCACAAACCCTCAGGATCGCAGGTAAATCTGACCTTCACATGATACGTCTTCCTGTGCAACATTTTCAGTTTGAGCTGGGGACTGCAACACCGGTCCTGCTGCATGGCAATTCCAAGAAATCTACGCGACTGCAGCAGCCGAGCTTTAAAATGCCAAGTTCACTTACATTCTGTTGACAGAACACATTTTGGAGCACAGGCCTCAGCAGTCAATAGCAATAAACAGCCACTTTGTGCTATATCAAAACACTGGTCAGGGCCATGGCTGTAGGAGGGCCTGAGAATAGCAAGGACCTAGAATATGCAACTGGCAGCTCCTGTTGAACAGCCAACTTTTCTTATCACTTCATAAACTGCAGGCCAGCTCTACATTTTGAATTCATTTTTCCCCCTCAGTTTTAGCACGGCTCTTTCTGCCAAAAGAACATTCTTTAGAGAGCTGCCTGGTACCAGCATTCCTGCCTGCCCACACACTCAATGCAGCCTTTGTACGTTGGCTGCCCTTCTCCAAGGCGTTTGCATGCTGCAGCTCCACAAGGTCAGATTCGTTCGCAGAGAACAGTGCTTGAAATCTTTAATCTCTTTAAAAAGATTGAAAATAAAAATAATAATAACAGTTTAAACACGTACATACGTGAGCACATACTCTGTATGTAGCCACATAGACACAAAAGTACTTTTACTTCCAGAGACGCACACAAAGACACAAAATAAATGACCTAGTGAATAAAGCTCTGCATTTCTCCTGGGATGCTTGGGCACTAAGATTTCTCGTGGTGGTTTCTTGCTGCCTGAAATGGGAGTGCTGGGGATGAAGTGTGAAAGGGGAGATGATTTATGGCATTTGAGAGCAAGAGCCAGTGCTAACTGAGCATCACAGATAGTCCCCAATGGAAATTTGTTGTAATTTTCTTTAGAAGAATGACTTTGAAGGAGGGGAGCACACAACTTGCCTACTTGGTATGTTCCTAATTGAATTGGTTTTATTTGATACTTTAAGTGCAACGTTAGCTGTACTGAATCATGAGTAGATTGTCCTTGTTCACCTACTGCTGTTCCAAATGTCATTTGCCGTCCATTACTGGATACCTATTTCTTGCACAGCAATGACTAGCACTGTATTTGGAGCAATTTTAAGGAGGGCCAAGAACATCTTTGGTACAGTATAAGAGTTCTTATCCAACTATTTTACTTTACCTATGGTCATCCTAGCAGTAAAGTAGTTAGGAATGAGTTTGGAATACATCAGAGGTAGTTCTGCAGAATGCAACAGTATTATAAATATTGTATTTATTAATTGATGTTAAATAGACAATTTAGATTGTCTAAATGGCATTTTAAGGTACACAACCATGTATAACATGCCAGGTACAAATGCCCTTACTTGAAAATTTGTACTTTATTTCAAATCTGAATGTTGCTAGCTTCAGCTTCCAGCTGCAATATTCTATTTTTGTTTGCTTGACTGAAGAATACTCTATTACCAACTTTCTTTTTCTTCATGTATGCATTTGAAGATTTTGTTTGAGCTAGGTTAAGTACCACAAACCTAATGTAAACAGCTAAAACAATATCTAAGAAAGGATAAAGTTCACAGTAAAAAAGTTAACTTTTAATGTCTGTATACTTCTAAGGTCCTTCCACATTTAAAAAATGGTAAATCTATTGCTGAATGAGAGAATTATCATAAGAACTACCTGTTGCACAAAATTCTTAGTTTTTAGTGTGGTGATGGAAACAGCTGACTTTTCCTCAGCAAGAACAAGTGCCATGAAACACGTACGTCAAAAAACTATTTGCATTAGGAAGCTGTCAATTCTACGCCCTCTTGGTGTTTTACCACACATATACTCACAGCATTTTATAAAACAGAATTTTAAAAAATAATGCACTTCCACGTTTTTCTTGTTTTTAGAAAAAGTGTCTCATAGTCTACACATTCCATGCTTTTCTCCTGACACATACATATTTCTGAAAATAAAATCAAGCTATATCATTTGTATTTCAAGAGACTATATAGTATCACATTAAATCTGGACAGTTAGTTAAATGGGCAACAAACATGAAAAGTGAAGTACTCTCATCAAAAGCTTAGTATTCAAGACCTGGTTTTCCTTGTTCCACATTACCTGTGTATACTGCACTTCTTCCAATACTCCTAAAAGTAGTTTATTCCAGCTATGCAGGAAGCCTACACTGACAAAGAAGCAAGGCAGCAACAAAGATATTTACTCCATTTTGGTTGATGTATTTCAGATCCTTTCTTTCTGACTCCTTCACATACCAAGAGAAGCAGAGTGCATATAAGAAAACGATCTATACACTTTTTATTTGTTTTCTGAAATAAATGATTTCCATGTTTCAAAAATACAACTGAAAGATCAATATGAACTAGATTCTTTTTCTTGACAAGAATAAAGCAGGAAGTTCTATTTAATGTCATGAACTGCTAAGATATTTGAAAAAGTATGCTGTCATTACACATCATACCAAGAAGTATGGAATATAGACTAAATATAGACTATTTATTGCATTTTCATCTTTTCCAATGTGTTCAAACACATGGAGGAACTGCAGAGGATGAAAAATCAATCCTAGTATAGTTCTACTGAGTTACAGTCAGACTTAGGTTGACTGTACACTGTGGTTTTGCTGTAGTGGTTATTACTGAGGCTGTGTGGAAACAGATTCCCTTAAAAAGAGCAGATAGCAAAATGAAAAACATCTTTTTGATCACAGATTACTGCTTAGAGTGAGCTGAACTGCTTAGAAAGGACTGCAACACCATCAAGAGCAGTTTTGCCTAAGAATTTCAGAGCGAAATCTTCCTTTAAGATGAACCATAAGGTTCGATCATAAAAGGTACTATAATAATTGTTTGTAGAAACCGTGCTAAATAGCTATTATAGGTTTCTACACATTTAAAAATGTGTATTTACTTTATTATACTATATATAAAATAAGTCTAGAACTAAGTCACAGAACTAAGAATGATAAAGAGATGAAATAAACTTGTCTTGAGGGGAACAATCTTCTTGGACAAAACAGGGTGAAGACATTTGCTCTGGCTGTTTCACTTTTGTCCTGAGCCCTTGAAACCTTTACTCCTGATTTCAGGGGAGAAGTGCACTAAGGCTGTAAGACAGCACACCCAATACTGCCATAAAGCTAGGGGACGGATATATTTCCTACTTGCCCAACTCAGTTCTTCCCCTTGGAACTGCTGCTAGCGTTCTCCATAGGAGCACACATCCTCACTGCCCTAATCCTCTTGGTAGGTAGAAGAAATTCACCTGTGGCTCCACTGGCTTTATTTTACACAGAGCCCTGTAAAACACGGCAGAGCCTTTGCTGTGAAACCTAGTGCATTGAAAGTCCCGTCAGCCTCCCCAGAGCACAGAGAGTCCTATAAGAATTCAATATGGTTTGAGATACTTTATCAGAAATAATTAATCGGTGTCAATATCATTCATATCCCACATGCAATATATAGCAATATATAGGCATAACATATAAAGGACGTGACACATGGCAAAATCTGCCATTATTTGGGCAATACATCAGAGAGGGATTGGTAGGCTGGAAGTAAAATGAAGTCCTAGAAAGAAGAAATTTGTTACACTAGTTGGACTATACGTGAATCAGACCAAGACATGAAAATTAATGTAGCACAGCTGACAAAACATTTATCTTTTATACAAGGTAGAAACAAAATTAATTACGTAATAATTTAAAGAAATTAAAGCACTTAAATCCTCCTCTACAAACTCAGTTCCATCCTTGGAATTGTGCTTTTCATTTCCAGTGAAGCATTTTACATTTTCTAGGTACCGTACAAAGTTACTACTGAAATAAGTGGCATTAATTGAGGTATGGGGGCTCACAAAATTAAAGACAGCACCATCTGCTTAAAAGAAATGGACATAGAGGAAAAAAATGATCTTTACTGACAGTAATTAAAAAAGTAAAGTCAGTCTGCATGATTACATACATGTACTCAAAACATCAGCAAGTAATACCTGTGTGGCTATACATAGCCCAGAAGTACTATACTTTACAGTACTGTTTCTATCATGCTAATACTGAAATAGCTAGAAAAGCTATCATAAAATTACTCAAAACAAAACAAAGATCCTACACCTCTATAATCTCTCCCCACCTGTGTAGTTAGCTGAACTGATCATCCCCTTCATATTCATGTTAACAGAGCATATTATATTTCCCGTAAATAATTTCTGGAGAAAAAAAAATAGCTAAACATTTTAAATAGCTTAAATTAGTAGCAAGTTTTCTCAAACCTCTTATACTGCACAGAAAGTATGAATGATGTAATCCTCTTTTTTTCCACTTTCCTTTTTTTCTCTTTTCCTACCTTCCCTTTTTCTTCCTTTCCCTTTAGCTTTTGTCTTCCTTTCTTCCCTTCCTCCCTTCCTTTCCTTTCCTCCTCTTTCTTTTCCTTCCTCTTTTTTCTTCTTTCCTTTCCCTCTTTCCCTTCCTCTTTCTTTTCCTTTCTTTCTTTTCCATTCTTCTTTCCTCCCTTCCTTTCCCTTCCTGTCTTTTCCTCTCTTTCTTTCTCTATTTTTTATCTTTTTTCCTTCTCCTTCCTCTTTTTTCTTTCTTCTTCTTTCTTCCTTTTCCTTTCCTGCCTCTTTCTCCTCCTATTCTCCCTTCCTTTCCCCTGTTCTCTCCCCTTCCCTTCCTTTCCTTCCTTCGTCTTTTTAAAATATAACCTTCTGTGAGTAAAAAACTAATCTTTACGTTCTTTTGTGGTGATCTCAAAACTTGTCAAGAAAGTGGGTTTCTTTCTGCTTTTATTTTGCATTTTCATTTGTTAAACATCATTTCAGGTGCCTGGAGAAGGCA
The DNA here is from genome assembly GCF_947461875.1 of Haliaeetus albicilla. NCBI lineage: Eukaryota > Metazoa > Chordata > Aves > Accipitriformes > Accipitridae > Haliaeetus > Haliaeetus albicilla. The sequence continues at coordinate 5,946,452 of NC_091488.1, forward strand.
GAACTTACAAACTTGTTCTGAACCAGTATTTTTTTTTGTTCTAACAATACTACTGAGCAAAGCACATCTATAAAGAATAGGTGTCTGCTCTACAGACTTGAAGGGGATAGAGCAGCTCTTAGGGCTTGGCAGAGTCTGTGAATTTTTACCAACAGGGGAGTTCAGCTGGTATAACCAAAAAAAGTTCTCCCTTCAAAGTTGGGGTTTTTTTTGTAACCTCCTTATGGCTTGCTTCTACAGATATAGGAAACGGAGTTGCTATTTTGCAACTCTGTCCAGCACAGCTTAGGGACTGGATTTCAAATTAATCATCTTACTTGCTTTTATTTAATTACATCTAAACTCCTGCAAATTTCTGATTCTGCCTAAAGCATTAAACTCTGTGTGAGGGTTCAGAGAGTTTGAGACATTTATTTCAATGCCCCTGCAGACTCCAGCAGCCTTTGGAGGCACAAAGATCCATGCACCTCTTTCAGGATCATGGCTTATTCTTCTGTCTGCTAGAGAGAGGAGTGGTTTTGTGTGCATTATAGTTCTGGAGATGTTGAATTAATGGCTACAGCACAGCAAGTCAAATGCATTTCAAGCACATGAGTGGTAGATTCAGTGTAAGGTGCACTTGATCTACTTCTGCTGTTTCTAGCAATAGAAGGCCAGTTTGCACTACTCTTTATGACTGTCTGTCCTTGTGAGCTAGTCATTACCTTCAAAGTATTTGAACAGAAAGAAATGTATATTTTTTAAAAAACAAAAGAGATCATTTTTTCTAGACTGAAAATACTATGATTTAGGTTAACGATGGAACAAAACACTGAAGTATTTCTTCTGCTTTGCAAGACACTACTGGTCCAACTGTAGTTTCCTCTTTTAAATGTCACAGTTCTTCTAGGAAGTGGTTATTGGGTTTGGGTTTGGGTTTTTTTTGCATTTTTGGTTTTTTTTTTCAGATCAAAATACAACTAATTCAGGTAAGATTTGGGGACCTACTTTGTTTCCAAACAATCTAACAGTGAGAATCTAACAGTGATAAGTAAAATGTTTTGTTATTATATAGACCACCTTAGCTAACGCAACCAGGCTCTGTCACAATGAACAAAGTGGGAAAAAAGCTCTCAGTCTCTCCATCAAGCTTTCAAATAATTTGCTCTCCTAGTCCATAAGCAAAACTTTTATTGGGTCTTAGAATGAGAGCATTTACTGAGCAATTTACGTAATGATAAAAACTTCTCAAATGAGATTTAAAATGTAATTAAAGGGCAGACTTATTGAGTTAAAAGCATTGTTGTGAAATGGCTATACATCATCGTGGCATGAAGCCTCCTATTCAGCTAGCCTATGGCATGACCCCAATTCCAGTTGGGTATGATTACATCTCTGAGTTTCATGCTAATGACTTGATTAAAAAGAAAGATAAAAAGGTCTTTTCTATTGGGAAGATAAGCTTATGAATATCATTAAGGCATTTCTATGTTCCCAACACATTTTTCAAGATAGAAAAGGATAAGACTTAGTCCTCTAAGAGAGGATCTAATGTTGATGAGTGGAAGGTAAAAGTATAACTTTGCCCTGCTGAAAACAATCTGTGTAAGTTGCATCTATCACTGTTATGGTTTTAAATTCTACAGTCCCAGAATTAAGAAGGGACCAAAATTCATATTCAAAAGCTTCTTTCATCTAAAAGAAGATAGAAAAGCTTTCTTTAGCAACTTGGGCCCTGCCTTCAGAAAAGATTATCTTTATAAACAGGCAAAACAACCATCAATTTAGGTTCTATTCAGATTGTGAGAGACTACATGGTGCATCTAAGGATGTAGCCATCTCTTGCTGACAGACAGCAACTGTGAAAACATGGCGTGGGCTTCTTCATTTCATTAATAGTGAGCTGTCTCAGCTATGGAGTAGTAACTCTTAAGAGCACCAACCCAATCATTTGAAGGTATGCTCAAGTCTTTATTGTGCAGATCCTCATCCACAGGACTGGCTTTTCAGACATGGCACAAGGCCTTATATGTCTCCCTTGTTCATAAGGAAATAATCAAACAATTTTTTTATGAGACCTCTAGCAATTAAATTTTATTCAATTATAATTAAGTATAAATTATTACATAATTCCATGTGTTTTGTGGAGTTCATGGATTTCTTGGTGTGTTACTCGAAGACTGAGAAAAACCCTGAATGACCACTTTCACTTACATGTAATGAAAATACAAATAAATAGATAAAATAAAGAAACCAATCTTCAAACATACAAAGCTTTCTACATTTATAGAGATAGTTTCAGTCGGGATTTGATCCAGTCAAATCCTTGCCATTGGATTAGAGTAGTATAAACTACAGTGGTAGTAGTAACTTTAATGGAAATTGTTACTTTTACTGTTTGTCTATTTGTCTTGTTATTATATCTAGGATGGAAACCCTAGTTAGAAAGAAACATAATAGTAGTTTGAGGTTACACTAAGGCAGAAAAATTCCTAGTAGCCACAGCAATGAAGAAGTTTCATTGTATGGTGAAACTATGTGATATTTATTCTATTACCATAGCCTGTACTACCTTTCAGGCAAGCAAATGCAACAAAGCATATGTATTAAAGTGGGAGTTGCAAGTGTTCTGTATGTCAGAAAATCAGCCACCTCTACTGAGATGTCTAAGAATTGGTTTAGATATCTGCCTTTGAAAACTCTGTATTTGAGGCTTGGGTTAGTAGGAGGGACATAGGATAAGCATGCATGTAGTCATACACATAGTTTTCTGAAAGTAAAACCATTAGGCCCATTACAAACTAGCATAGCTTTCTAGATTTTATAAGGTAGTCTGCTCCCAACAAATATGCAGGTCCTGACGCCTATACTTCAGTGAACATCTAATCCCATTACACCTGCACATTCCATCAGCACACTCACCCTGTCAATCTTTTGGCAATCTTTCTGCAGCAAAATAATTATGCTGCTACTTTCAGCATGTCTAATTTTCCCCCCTCCTGGTTTTCCAGAGATGAAACAGTAGCAGCACAAAGGCAGCACCATCCTCTACAGGAGCATTTACTTCCACTCAGTTACTCAGGCAAGGTCTGAAAGTCCTGCAGGATAGTTTGGAGAGCATCTACCTCTATTAGTTCCACTGACATACAAGTACTTCAAATTAACACTGATTTTCTCTTACAACAAGCAGCCAGAAAGGCTGAACTGCACAACTGCCTCATAACCTGGAGAAAAAACAAAATCCTACAAAAGAAGAAAGGATAAAGTTTTTTTTTCTCTGTCACCAACCTATAGACAATTATACCTGAGATGTGTTAATTATAAATGACCACTCCTAGAAGAAAAATTATTTGTACATACAAGACTGTATATTTGTTTCACAGAAAAGGATCTAAGGTTTCAACGCACCAACATGTAACAATAAGACATCTCATATTTTACCACCCATGGAATTCATATATATATATACTTTCACCCTTCCTCAAATACACAAACATATACAATCCTCTTCCAAACCCCTTTAAAATAAAAATTAAGAGCATTTTATAATTAAAAAGAAACTGTGTTAGTTCTATACATTATCCTAATTCCGTCACAAATAATTTTTGCAATTTTTTTTTCTTTTTAAAATAAATTCTGACATTTCACGTTTTTGTTAGTAACATCTTTGAAGCCTGGGGAAAAATAATTGGTACATCAGTTTCATAACATGATGTTCAATTAATTAAAACAACATAAAATCTTATTAAAACTCTGAAGAGAACAACACAGTACATAAAGCAGAAACTAGAGGCCTCATACATTACACATGATTAAAACTGGTTCAAGCAGAACAAAAACTGTAATGGTTTTAGGGCTCCTTTTAGAAGAAAGCATTGTTCCAAAGATAATGAGATTTCAGTTAGGAATTTACACTATTATTTCAGGTGTTACTCTCTACTGAAGTGCAAGATCCACTGCAGTTAACTGTTCTTAATCAAGGGCAGGTTAAGTGGGACCCAGCGGGCATTATGCAAGAGGGAATGCTGAAAAAGCTCCAGTGCTTCTGCACTTACTCGTGTCCAATCCTCCCTACTGGAGGTGTCCTGAGGCAAGCCCAGGGAGGACAGAAACTTGGGCAGCATTAAGGGCAAAAGTACAATTAATCTCAATTTTCAATGGGAATACAGGCCATGCTAGTGTGGCCTCAGGATCTTCTGACTTCCTAGGTTTTAAGCAAGAGATGTCAGAAAAGTTACAACAGAAAAAACCCACCCTTCGGCGGTCAACTGTTAGCAAATTTACTTCAACCCTTTGACGTCAGCTTTTCCTGTTGCCACAAAACAGAATTCACCAAGCGTTGGTCACTTTACCCATTAACAATGAACACAAGCTGGGGGTTTAGACTGCCGTAAGACAAGTTAGTTTTATCCTCCTGATGATGTTATAAGCTCAGCCCTGCTCACTATGACGGGTACCACACGTTCAGGTACCCGTTGAGAAGCCAAGAGGCCAAAGCTACCGTCTTTGGGATTATGGCACCTCCCTGTGTGGATGGACCCCCCTCTCAACGCAACAACGGGCAGAGCCACAGAGGCTCAGGTAGCCCTGAACAGCTATTGCCAAAAGGGCTGATACAGTGATGGAAGCTGTCAGGCTCAGGACCAGCGTGGTTGCAGAAGGGAGCTGTGGCCAACTGCAGCCCACCGCAAGGTCTTGAGGGGAACACGGTGCTACAGTGTCCCTCAGTGTTTTTTTTCTCCTGACCCTCCGACCCCAAATCCTCAGCTGCCTGCTCACACCAACACCAATCGCAACACCAGGACTTCTACTTTTAAACCAGTACTGTGCTTCCGTGAATACCCAAAACCCAACAGCCAAATTAAAATGCACAGCATTACTTCTGGTCTATTAACTTGTCATTGTTAACCTGCACACTGAGCTGTTTAACATTCAGTGTGCCGTTGTATGGGAGAACTGCATTTGTGAGGAGTTTGGCATAAAAGAAAAAGTTTCATCCTCATCAGTTTTCAGCTCAAAGAATTTCCATCACTTTAGGTTCTTCCAGAACAACCCAAACCACAGAGGCAGCGACACGCAGAAGTATGTTCTGCTATGAGTTCCTTCAGACGATGTAATAATGCATGTAGACTGCCTCGAAATAAGCAAAGAACTGTCAGAAGTTCAGAATCTGAAAAAGGAAGAATTTTTTTACAAAATCCTTCAAAATAGCAATCATATTGATTGGTGTCTCCGTGGCATAGCCTAATCATGTTTTGATGCATCCAAAAATCAAAAGCAAAGTTGAACAGGATGCCTGTAACAAGGGGTCTCTGAGTAACATTTACATCCTGAAAATAATTAATTGGTATTTTCTTGGATTTCCTAGCAAGATGCATGCACTCCCACAGTAAATACAGCTTCAGGTTAAAATGATAAATATCACTGAAAAATTAATGAGATCACCAGCAAATTCTGACGTGTAGATAAACTTGGTTTTTTAATCTTAACCTTTTAAATTTTTTTACAAGAAATGCTATTTTGGGGAGAAAATCGACTTCTGTTTGTGTTTTTCAGTTTGTCATTAAAAAAATCAATTAATTCAAATTACTGAGTTTCTCAAATTCACCAGTTGAAAAAAATACACTTGTTCCCTCTATCTTCCCTTCAATTCTGGTAAAAAAGAAATAATTCCATTATAATAAAAATTAAATAATTTTAATTTAGAGGCTGTATTGGTGAAATCAGGTAAGCGTTTTCATCTAGATTTAGATAGGAACAATCAGCTCTGAGATCTGCACACCGAGACAGCCACCTGGAACAATTATTTATGTTTCTTCAAGGCTTGTTTATAGTTTGTTGGAGAAAAGATGAAAGCCTACCTGAATTTTGCCCCAAATAAAGACTTCTAACACTAACAAAAGAAAGATTGCAGCCAGAGTGACAAATGTAGATACCACCACAGAAATAAAGGTAAAAGTAGCTGATACACTAATCTACTCAGTTCTCTGTCTCAGAAAAACCCACCCCAAACCCAAAAAACAAAGGAAAGTGAAAAGTTTTACACACTTGTAAAATTAAAGTGTACTTCGTACAAAAGGAGGAACTGAGGTGGGTCTGATGAGTGTACAGTAATAGAAGTCATGTAGCAAATATATATGGAATTAAAAAAAACCAACAAACCCCTTCCTTCCTAGAATCAGACTCTTTAAACTTAAAAAAGAACTCAGGATTTAGATATGTTCTCAGAAGCCAGAGTACACTCTTGTCAGTAAGTCAATATATTAGGCAGCTATTAAATACTGTAAGAAAGTCATAAGCTCCTGCTTAAGTGTCTGTAGAGATCAAATATGCCATCTTCTACTGTCACTCCAAAGTATGCCATCCAGGCCCAAGTTTATACCCTGGAATTGCTTTTATAGCACTTCAGTCAAGATTACTTATCAAATGCTTTATAAATTGCTGACATAGGACACTGCAAGTACTTGACTTCAATACTAATCACATCAGAGTTGCTCTTACATCCAGACGTTTTTTAATATGTTGCTCTCATTAGTCTTGGCAATACACTAAATGTGACACAAACATGGGGCTGATAGATACTTTTTTCAGAAACCAGTTCATAAAATATCCCAATGTACTACATACTCATGAAATTTATGAATACACTCAGAAACAGGACTCGAATATCTCAGAAAACTAAAGACTTTGCACAGACTTACAGTCCAGCCATATTAGTAATAGCACCCAAAGTTGAAAAAGCCAGGTGCTGAGGGACACTGCCAGATACCACAGGCAGTCTTGGAGGAGACACTGTCAAAACCACCATATTAGATTGCAACAAAAAGGAACTGGCTATCAGTTTATTATTCATAATAAATGCTAACTACTACTTAGGAGGGGAAGTAATACTTTCAAGGAAAACAATTTAAAAGGTAAAAAGCAATTATTATGGAAACCTGGCTTGCCATGCTTGTTTTACTCTCACAGCAGCTTTTGCAGCAACTCTACATACCAAAGGTTTGTGACTGGCATTTAGGTAACATACCCAAAGATACTGACAGTAGGTATTTTTGTGTGAACCCTGCTGACAGTGGGTAGGAGAAGCAGTATAAGCTGAATTAATACAGAACTGTTGCCATCTGAAACTGGTCCTCCCAGATTCTCTTTGGATTCAATCAGAATGCAGTAAATGCACATTAAAAAAGCCAACCCACCAAACAACCCCACATTCAATTTCATTCTGAAAAAAAATACACCTTGTTTATGCACACCTATTAGCTCTCTCATTTATCTGTACCAAGCTCAGAGAAAGAAGGAGCATCATTTTTACCAAAAGATTACTTTGGACTTAATAGAAATGTTCTCACTCCTCCTATACCTAGTTTTCTTTGCATTCCCTGGGGATTAACATCCATTATTCCTACTCTGTAAAAAGCAACTACATAGATAGCTTCCTTCATCTGTTTCTACTCTTTTCCACAAAATGTCTCCTTCAGTATGTTCCATGAACCTTACTGGCTGCTATCCACAAAAAGTTAATTTAATGGAATTGTTACAATCATAAACCCTCTACTTATGAAGATACTCCAATTGTATTTTGGTTTATCATCCTCTCTCTACAGAATTAGACTGATGCATTTTATCTTGCTGTTATGTTTTGGCAACATACTTTGAAATTTTTTGTAGTAGTAAAGCCAGAAGATGAATAGCTTATCACTCATATTTATGAAGGTGTTGTTTTGTTTGTTTTTTTTCTCAAAGATGGAACCAAAAAGAGAAGAAAAAATTGTAGATTTTATTGCACAGCATGAAAAACAGGGACTTGTGGGTTTTGACATGGGCAGCATTCAGATATTCTGAACATCATCAGCCACTTAGAAAGTGTTCAGAAGAGCTCTGTAACCTGTGATTTTATTTATTTATTTTCAAGTCTTACAGTCTTGATGATTCATTCAAACTCCCGGCTTGGATAAAATCCTCCTTGGATGTCCTGATTAAAAGCTTCTTTTTAAAAAAGTTAGATACTCTGGAATTTTCTCCATTTCAAAAGTAGAATTAATCTACTCTCAGAATGAAAAAAAATGCAGCAAAGTCATAAAGAAATGGGATTTTCAGCAGAGAGTAAAGTGGAATTCTAAAATATTTAAGCTGGTTACCATGATCAAATATCAAAGGCTGAGCAGGTTTAATAGTTTGTGAAAGCACTATGTGATAGGTATATCTGTTTAAAAGTAAAAATATTCATGAAGTGATTATGGAAAATAGATGATCAAATTCAAATATTGCTGTTATATTGGGATTAGTAGAGCCCTAAAAGCACAGTGACATGCTGACCAAACCTATAACAAAAACCCTCACCCATTAGGAATCTCACCACATAATGTTTGGATTTAGAATGAAAAATGCACCTTTCTACTCTGTTGCAACAAACAGTAATTTAATACACATCATATACATGATGGGTGCAATAAAGATTAGAAGAATGTGAGAGCGGACAGATTCTTGATTCAACTGTTCAATTATAAAAACTGCCAAGTGAAAATCTACAATACCATACAAGTCCAGAAATGCCTCTGTCCAGGCAAGCCTGCTACAAAACACAGTATTAGCAGGCATTTAGAATCACAGGATCACATGAGAAGGAAGGGACCTCCAGAGGCCATCTGATCCAATCTCCTGCTCCAAGCATGGCCAGTGAGAGCGAGATGCTCAGGGCCTTGCCCAGATGAGTGTTGAGTATCTCCAAGAGTGGAGATTCCACAACAGACCCTTTTCCAGTGTTTGACCACTCTCACACCAAAAAAAAAGAAATAATTCCTTATATCACCAAAAATTCCCATGTTCCAGCTTGCCCCTATTGCCTGTGACTGTCCACCTCTAAGAAGAGGCTGGCTGTGCCTTCTCTTTAGTCTCCCATCAGAGAGTTGTAGAGATGAGTAAGGTCTCCCCTGAGCCACCTCCTCCTCAGGCTGAGCAAGTCCAGCTCTAACAGCTTCTCCTTGTGTATCAAGAGCTCAGCTCTCAACCACCTTGGTGGTCCTGCACTGGACTCCCTCTAGTAAGTCCATATCTTCCTCGTATTGGGGAGCCCCAAACTGGAAAACTCTCAGAAGTTGAATAGAGAGGAAGAATCACTTCTCCGGACCTGCTGGCTACATTCCTGCTAACGGGGACCAGGATGCAGCTGGCCTTTTTTTTTTTTTTTTTTCCTTGCAAGGGCACACTGCTGGCTCATCTTCAACTTATTTTTGACAAGGACCTTCATACCATCTTCTGCAAAGCTGTTTTCCAGCCAGCAGGCCCCAGCCTGTACTGCTGCATGGGTTAATGCTACCTAATTTGATCTTCTATAGTGGGTAATGTTTCACTCTCACAGACTCTCTTAGCAGGCCTGGGGACCTTCAAGAGTCCAAAAGGCAGCCCTTGCCCATGAAAACTGAGATAAGAAAGGCATTGAGTACCTCAGATATTTGCGTGCCTTTGGTCATCAGGTCTCCCACCCCACTGAGCAGCGGGCCTGCATTTTCCTTAGCCCTCCTTTTGCTGCCAGTGCACTTCCAGAAGCGTCTCTCATTGCCCTACAACCACAGCGCACCTCCCACAGGCAAGGACATTGCTGTCTCCAGCCCCAGCAGATGCACCAGGAACCTCAAAATGGCTAGAGGCTTGGTTGGTGGCACTTCCCTCAGGACTTCTTTCGGAGTCAAAGCCTCTGATGTGCTGAGGAGAGTTGCTTCAGCTGGTGTTGCTGCCCTGCCCTCTTGCACATCGACACCATCACTGTACTGTCCTCAGCAGAGCTTCTGGCCTCTTTGCACCCTTGCTGCAACAACTGGCATGTAAAAATGCTCATGACTTCCATGGTACAAAGACATTTTTGACAACACATGTTGAAATCACGTTACTGAATATCCTGTTTTCTACAACATCCATGGCTAATAATGTTTTCATGAAGTTAAGTCAAGTGCAATATATCATGTTCTGATTTGTAGAAAACTCTGTAAATTTTAACACTCACTGATTTCAAAAGCTTGCGTATATAAAGAAGTGAGTGAGGGATTACCTATAAGAAATGAAGAAGGCGAGGAGATAACCCTGTTATCTTTATCTACGTTACTGTGTAATATGAGAGTGCTCACGGAGGGAGAGCTTCCACCTTTGCACCAGGGAATACACTTTGCTCAGAGAAACAAAACCAGAAGTTACATATTACCTCTGGAAAGAATATCTCTTTTTTTTCTATCATCCTCTTTGAATTATCACTGTTGCTTTCATCAGGGAATTAAAAAGATCTGTGTATGGTTTTTCATCCCAGAAGACTAAGCGCAAAAGAAAAGTAAGAGACACATGATGTGTTTTATAACTTTGAAAAAAGCCCTTATCTTATTAGAAGTGATGCAAAAAAAGATCCCATAATGATTATACACTAACATCTGCATATGAAGTCCTGATAATAACAATTCCAGGCTAGAGGTGAGGGAAGAAGCAGAGAGAGAGACTAGGTAAAAAAATTACTTCTATCCCAGAAGTAGTTCTTGAAGTTTTAGGACATTGTCTTAACCCAGTGGAATGAGCATAAGAAACCCCAGAGATTTAAAAGATGAAATTAGGTAAGCTATGACTGAAACAGGATAAGTGTAATAACCCTCAAGGCACTCATAGCAATGGTCACTGCTATGCTATTCAGTGTAATGTACTTACCCCTATTATCTTCTATCTACATACATTTGACATCTAATCAATTTTGAGTAAAAATAATTCTCATGACATAGATCTATTCATAACGCTGACAGAATAATGTCACTATTCAATAAATACTCACTGAGCAAAGGATAATAGTGTACCTGTATCGTGCACTCATTCAGTGCTAGGCGTCATCAAGATTAAAACTTCCTTTCACATACACTGCTTTTATCTCAAATGCCTACTGAGTTAAACTGAAATTACCCTGTTTAACACTAGTCTAAGAAAACTTTGGCTGTATAGTGAAAAGCTTACTTTCCTCTCTTAAACATGAGAAAACTTGATGACTGACCAACTCAATGAAACAGAACGGAGCTAGCTAATAGATACAAAATCTCAAAGACTTTCTGGAAAAGGCAGCTTTCTTATTCATCTCACCTCCTTTACCAAAGTACTATTTTTAAAATTTAAAAAAAAAAAAAAGTGATCTAAAATTTAAATCTGAGAATTTGTCTGTATTCTTCAAACAACTTTTATACAGTTGACTTGCTAATAGAAAAAAATTCAGAAGTCTCTTTCCACACGAGCATGTTTTCTGAAATAAATACCCTTGCACATACAGAGCTTCATAATCTAACTGTATCACTAAATGAAATACTGATGCTCAGTTTCTCAGCAGAGCTCTGTGTTCCCTTTGCAATCTTGATGAAAGCCTAAAACCCAAACAATAACACTCAAAGTTCTGATGCCTGTTACTCAGCAATTGCGTCTGTTTGCCGAGGGCATGCACAAGTGAGGACAGACATGAGTTGCTGCTTAAACAATGTCTCAAGAGGATGCAGCCTTATAAGAAACAAAATGAAATAAAATAGTCTGTAAAAAGGAATTTTAGAGGCTGATGAAAAAGGAAATAATGGCAACCCTTTTACATTTCCTCTTTTTACATTCATTTACTTGCCAAAGGACATGCTTGGCATGCAGAATTTATCCTAGATTAAAGGAAATCAAAAAAGGAAAAAAAAAAAAGACTTTACTATTTATATATTTGCATATTTGATTAAAAAAATTCAAAATAGCAGCTGAGGGAGAGAAAGTCTCTTCCATAAGCACAGGTATGATAAACAGGAAATAGAATGTCACCATTGTCCTTCAAATATACCTACACACATGCCACAGCAGCCATCTGCCAAAATGATCTTGCTGTCACAGTTAATTCCAAGAATCAGACACACACAGTCTCTTCAGCACAACACCAAGCTGTAGGCAGATGGGATGTGAGCTCTGAATCCCAGCCTGCGCTGATTTACCAACAACAGCAGGTGATCCCTGAGAACCAGAGACAGCACCACCCCAAATTCAGGGATGGAAAAGTAAGCACTGCCCTGGATTAGTTTTCTATCAAGCAGTGATGCTTTAATCCCTGTTGCTAAAACTATGTAATCAGAAGGATTAAGGGCCTACTCAAAAGGATGTAAGAGCAGGAAGGAAAAAGTCTGATGGGCACTGAACAGTCAAGCCAAGCTTCTGTAGCAAAAAGAGAGTTCCCTGAAGGAATTGTGAAACTTGAACCATTTGAACTGGACGCACCAAATTTTCCCTGCTGTTCATACTAGTCCCTCAGGTTAAGCCTGTCTAACAAACTCCTTGCTACACAAAAGCTTGCTTTAGAAGAGATACAGTACTCTACCTGCCTATTGCAATATGTCTTATTCTGCCTTTATAGTAACTCCCAAACTTGAGCTCTCCCCGAATGCGACAGCTGCAGGCTGCCTACTATGGCAGGAGAACACCATCAGGATCTGCATAAATCATCCTTCAGGCCTCCTGCAGGGCAATGCCAGATGTAAACCAAGGAGATCTCTTTCATCCCTGGATAACCCAGAAAAGTCTTGGGTCCAATTCCTTTAAAATGGAAAGTAAACTTCTATAAAGTCCATAATAGGTCCTCTCAAAACAAGGACAATAAAAACTTTACCCTACTGTACATGTATTTCAATAGCTCTACGTAACCAGCCTTTGCATTTCATCTTTATTTAAAGAGTATAGATAGTCTAAATACCATTTTTTTCAGGGATTTAAAATTAACGTCAACAGTTTTATGTGATTGCATTCTCTAGAAGTCATGTGGAAATATATACAGTAATTAGAATGCTGCAGTTACAGTATTAGAACCATTGCTGGCAACTAGTTGTAAAAAAACAGAAATTTTGTTTCATGAAAAAGCTAGACTTCTGGAATTCACTTTGAATTGGAATAAACCTAAAGTGGTTTTTTTTCTACTCTCTTTCCCTAAAAAGCAGAAAGAGTATCCTGACAGCTAGCAAGCCAAGAACTCAGTCATATGCTATGTAGAAAACCTAGGTTCAGGCAGTTTTCTCTTTAAAAAAATTAATTAAATTTGCTACTACTTTTTTTACAAGCTGATGTTTAAATGAAGTTGTCTGAAGTTATTACTGATTGCTAGGACATAGCAAAAAAAAAAAAAGAGAGAGAAAGGAAGATTACTAGAATGCTGTGTAATATTCAGTTCCTTTTAACTGAGTCATTTGGGGTACTTCAGATGTGGAAACTATTTTTCATCAAATAACGGGATGAAATTTAACACGTCCAAATGGCGGATTCTGCAGCTGGGATGGAGTAACACTGGGCACAAGCATAAATGGGGAGAGGAGTGGCTGGCGAGCAGCCCTGCAGAACGGGACCTGGGGGGGCTGGCCGACAGCAGGCTCAGTACGAGCCGGCCGTGTGCCCTGGCAGCCCAGAGGGCAAACCCCCTCCTGGGGGCATCACACACAGCACGGCCAGCCCGTCAAAAGAGGGGATGATCCCGCTGTGTCCAGCGTTGGTGCGGCCTCACCTTGAATACTGTCTGCAGTTCTGGGCCCCACCATTTAAGAAGGATGTGAAGGTCCTTGAAAGCATCCAGAGGAGGGCAACAAAGGTGGTGACAGGGCTGGAAGGCATGTCCTGTGAGGGACAGCTAAGGACTTTGGGCTTGTCTACTCTGGAGACAAGGAGGCTGAGGGTTGACCTCATTGCTCTCTACAGCTTCTTCAGGAGGGGACGCGGAGAGGGAGGTGCTGAGCTCTTCTCCCTGGGATCCAGTGGGATCAGGGACACGTGGGAATGGTCAAAGCTGCACCAGGGGAGGTTTAGACTGGGCACTAGGAAGCATTTCTTTACCCAGAGTGTGGTCAAACCCTGTAACAGGCTTCCTAGAGAGGCGGTTGATGCCCCAAGCCTGTGGTTAAGAGGCATTTGGACAATGCCCTTAATAACGTGTTTTAAATTTCGGTCGGCCCTGAAGTGGTCAGGCAGTTGGACTAGATGATCCTTGTAGGTCCCTTCCAACTGAAATAGTCTATTCTATTCTATTCTAACTCTCTGTATTTTGAAGTTGGAAATCTGAAAAGGAAAAAGTTCCTATTGTTTCCTCGGTACTCCTTTCAATTTTCTGATTACTTTTCCTACATTCTTTTGCTTTTTCAACACTTTCTGTTGCACTTTTCCCTGCTTTTGCAGCCATCTTTTTTTTTTATTTTACAAAACAAGTAAAACACTGCCACTTCAGTAGGCTGCTGCTAATGAATAGTGCAATAGAAGGTGGAAAGATTATTAGACCCATTTCTCAAGCTTGCATAAAATCTAAGAGTTTATTTACTTGTGGTAAGGTATAAACTAGAGATCAAGAAGAAATTGCTCCCGTTCTATTGCATCATGAAAAAAAGTAAATTGCAAATACTAGTGAGGAGAAACTTCTTCAGGTGACTTTGCTTAGTTATGGTCAGAACACTTTGAAGATGCCACCTTTACTTCAGCACGGCAAGCTTCATCATTAAACTAGGAAAAAAATAAAATTTAAATAATGGAGGGAATATTAAAGTGGACTCAGCAAAACAAAACAAAACAAAAGGTGGAACTTGTAACACAGAAAAGTGGGATATGAAGAGAAGAGACAGAGAAGACTAAAGGAACAGCAGTCGTCTTAAACTGCTGACCCCTACGACATGACAGGCTGCTGCCCATTCCCTCTCAGGTGACTTTGACTCACTCCCTGCTATATACACTGCATTGGCTACTTTTCCTATTTAAAAATTAGGGTTTGAGGGGTTTTGTTTTAAAGCAAAATAAAAAAAACAATTTGCTGTGCTGAAATGCTATTACCTTTCTGCCTAGGCTATGTACTTCTGAGACCCTCTGGCTAGTCTGTGAATACCCTAACATGAGGGTTTGCCTTTATATTATTTTGTCCAAGCTACTATTAATCCCATTTACAGATGCTCAAGACATTAAAGGAAAGATTTATTTCTAAATTTTAAACATTTACAGCCAAGTTAATCATTGATGCTCCAGGCTGGAGAGAAAGAAGCCCTTCTAGGACACTGTATATCTAATCTACTCAAGATGCTCTCTATAACTGGCTACTTCTCTCTCATATATAAAGGCAAGCTACACAACTTTGTTCCAGTGACGACAACTAAATTTTAGGCATTTGAAATTTGGTAGCCTTTCTAACAGACTTCATGCAAAATACTCAGAAAAAATATATGGCAGGAGAGGAAATTGATCTGTGACATTGGTCATCAGACAAGCTGATCTTCACCATCCCTTTCTTCCACTCTAATATGTATGCACACACACAGAAACATACAGATTGTCTGTGTATGTACGTGAATCCATCCTTTCATACTTTCACTGTAAAAAATAGAAAAATAAAATAAACTAGAGCATTCCAACACAAGCATCATAAAGTACTTTGAAATCAAAATGTTTTTAAAAAGGAAACAACTGTAATTAGTAACTTGGGATGGAAAGCAGTTGGGTACTATTGTGCTTCTCAGTTTGAGAGAATCACTTTGAGCAGCTAAGGAAGCTGGTTTAAATTGTTCTACACTACACCAATGAAATTTACACCAGTCATAAGCCTTGTCCCTTTTTGCTTAAAAAATACGGTGTATTTTTTACTGTATCCACTGAACTACTGCCTTCTGTTTTTCTCTGCTTTAACTGTCACAAACACAAAAAATCCTCTTTGGCAGGGCAGGATGACTACCTCCTTGTAAACAACTGTATTCAACAAAAAAAAGTGCTGAAATTGATACAGGATAAAGATTTTAGAGAAATATTTGCTGCATACCTTAAGAATTTTTATTTTTCCAAATCAATTAGGCACGAACACGGACATAAGAAGCTTAAAGAAACATAATGTATAACAGTGAAAAGCCATGGCTTAAGCCACAGTGTCCGAGAGCTTATCAAAGACACATGTGCTGATGTAAGTGATCTAAATGACAAAAGAAACACCATGTTCACAAATGTCACAGGTGTTAATTCATTTAGGCAAAAGTACTATGCGCATTGGAATGCAGGAAAATAAAAAGAATTCTGAAGAAAATTAAACCTACAGGAATGAAGAATTAGAAAGATAGTTTATAACTCAAAAGAGAAAGAAATAAAATATAACACTGAAACATCCAGACTCCTTTGGACAATATAATCCACAGCTCAGCACACCAGTAAAATGGCACAAGAGTCAGAGAGAACAACAAAAAACCAAATTACATCATAAAGCCTGTGATGCCACATCACAGCATAAAACCACCAGAATAAATCTGTGTTATAAGCAAGCAGTCATCAGCTTTATAGAAAGAAGATTTATTTACAGCTTGGTAAGACCCCGACTGGTATTTTTTTCCTGATATTTAACTTTTATGTCTTCATGAGAAAATCACTTAGTTCCTACTGACCTCTTCTTTCACTGTAAACAATTTTCCTACCATCTTCTTGCTTCACCCTTCAAACTTCAGTGGACAGCTATTTCTCTTTAGACCTTACCATACAAAGTGGCAAAGATTGAATGATGTACAAAGTCTACAAGCTGGTTTTAATCAAACAGCAATACATGTTCCTGTCCTCAGAAATAGGATACTTACTGTGTTCTTTTTAATTACCAATTTTGTAACTGTCAAATAACCAAGTCTGTCTTCTCAAATTTTGATCTTTCAAAAGCCTAGCATTATTAATCCTATTCTTCTATACACACTTAGACTAGTTTGTTTGCTACCATTTGGTTCTATTCTAAGTAAGGTAATAGCAGTTACATACACACTTACTTAAATAAAACAGCAGAAATTAATTTTTCTTTCTCTTAGTATCTCTTTTGGGATGGAATTGAAAAAAAGAATTAGGAAAAGAGAAAATTAATTTAACACTTCATTCAGGATAGTTCAAGACAGAAGGAAGTTATGAGAAACTGCATTTGTTATTAGTCTTTGAGGTTTGTAATTTATGGAGAAGAGGAACTGCACTCAAGACAAAAAAGGCTAAATGTATCTAAAACAACAAAAAAACCACTAAACGATGTGTGAATTCAAAGATCAGTACACCACAGAGTAGTAGGGGTTGCAACTAATAAATCACAGAATCATAGAATGGTTTGGGGTGGAAGTGACCTTAAAGATCACGTAGTTCCAACCCCCCTGCCATGGGCAGGGACACCTCCCACTAGACCAGGTTGCTCAAAGCCCCATCCAACCTGGCCTTGTACACTGCCAGGGATGGGGCATCCACAGCCTCTCTGGGCAACCTGTGCCAGTGCCTCACCACCCTCCCAGTAAAGAACTTCTTCCTTACATCTAATCTAAATCCACCCTCTCTCAGTTTATAACTGTTACCCTTCACCCTATCACTACACTCCCTGTTAAAGAGTCCCTCCCCATCTTTCCTGTAGGCCCTCTTTAAGTACTGGAAGGCTGCTGTAAGGTCTCCCTGGAGCCTTCTCTTCTCCAGGCTGAACAACCCCAACTCTCTCAGCCTGTCTTCACAGGAGAGGTACTCCAGCCCCCTGATCATCTTCATGGCCCTCCTCTGGTCTTGCTCCAACAGGTCCATGCCCTTCTTATGTTGGGGGCCCAAGAGCTGAAGGCAGTACTGCAGTGGGGTCTCACGAGAGCGGAGTAGAAGGAGAAAATCACCTCTGTTGACCTGCTGGCCACGCTTCTTTTGATGCAGCCCAGGATACGGTTGGCTTTCTGGGCTGCGAGCACACGTTGCTGGCTCATATTCAGTTTTTCATCCACCAATACCCCCAAGTCCTTCTCTGCAGGGCTTCTCTCAATCCACTCATCGCCCAGCCTGTCCTTGTGCTTGGGATTGCCCCGACCCATGTGCAGGACCTTGCACTTGGCCTTGTCAAACTTCATGAGCTTCACATGGGCCCACCTCTCCAGCCTGTCCAGGTCCCTCTGGATGACATCCCTTCCCTCCAGCGTGTTGACCGCACCACACAGCTTGGTGTCGTCAGCAAACTTGCTGAGGGTGCACTCGATCCCACTGTCCATGTTGCCGACAAAGATGCTAAACAGCGCCGGTCCCAATAGCAACCCCTGAGGAATGCCACTCATTGCTGCTGGAGGTCAGCACATAAATCACTTAGCTTACTTCATTGTCTAAGGCAAGCTTAGCTTTACATGACTAAGGATATAAGGAAATTCTTGCTTTGAAGATATTTCATTTTTTTAGATCTTTGGCATTGTAGCTTTATATGCTCTTCCAATAGCCTCAAATAGTTAAATCTGTGTCTGTATACATATGTATATAGAAATATATAAAATTTTATGGAAAAGTGGTGAGAAGCTGTAAATGTTCTGGTGACAAAAGAGGTAGCATGATGGACTGCAAACTCTGCACAGCACATGTGGCCTCTTAAGCTTAAAAAAAAAAAAAAAAAGCCAACCAACTGCCTTTTTAAATTACTGACATGTACTGGCTTCAGCAACAAATTTCATCTTAGATTTGCAGTATTTGGCAAGTTATTGGAAATGCAAGATTTATTTTAAACTTTATTAAAATGTTCAAAAGAACATTTAGTGTTGATGTTGAATCTTAGCAATCTGTCCTGAAGACCATTTAGAATATTTATTTACTTATACAAAACAGAAAAATCCATATAATTTCATACACCATAGCTGACAGGATAAAAAATAGTAGCAAGAACATTAACTTTTAGCAAGTACAGTTTTTACAATATATGAGTGTGGAAAGAAATTCAAGAAAGCTATGTGCAGCTGGGAGGGGAAAGCTTTCTACTTTATAACTGGCTAGTTTCAGCTTGTTCAGTCTCCTTAATTGGGGTTGTGTATGTCCCTACATTAATTTCTTTTCACAATATAAAACCAGTTAAAATATTTTAATAATTTTCAAATAAAGGTCTGTCAACTATCCTGTACCTAATCCTGAGCATAAAATCTACTTTCTTAAACAAATGTTTAAAATTAGGTTATTTTTTTAACTAATATGCAAAATGTTTCCATATATTAGAGCTCCTTCTCACCATCAGCAATAATTTATACTCTGGCAACTTCAAAATTGCATGCTGGAAGCAAGTAGGTACACTGCTGTAAGTTTTAGCAATTAACTCTCCCACATATAGCATCATAATATATTTTCTTTGTTTTCTTTCCTCTAGCTAGTTCATAATTTGGCTAATTTAAAAACATGGCACACATTGCAAAAGCAGTATTTGGTATATTTTACTTGATTCTTCCACCTGCAATGTGTCAAAGTACTCTGCCACTATTCGTGGTTCATGATCTTTATTCAGGGAGATTAGTCATAGATTAGTTGTCCTCACTTTACCATATCAAGACTCAACACTGACAGCCACTCATGTTGTCTTGGGCTTTGCCTTCCATCTTTTTTCATCTCTCAGCTTCATTAGACATCTCTCTGAGGAATTTTTAGGTTTTTTTTTCCTCCAAAACTTCTTTACTAATACAAAAACATTATGTATAAATGATGTGTATGAATATAAAATTCTAAATTTTATTCCTTTAGCCACCTGTGTCACGGAGCAGTAAAATCTTCCTGCACCTGGAAACAATGCCTAGTGTCATAACCCGCTGCAATCTTAACCTCAGAATAGGGCTGAGTTTGATTAGACTCATCCCCCGACTTCCACATATCCTGCATAAGTGCATTTTTTAATGGGTCTGCAGAAAATAAAATCTATGCATTTGGCTTCACATTCTCACCAAAGTTGTCACTCCTAGCAGAAATTTCTGCATGTTTTGTTCCTGGTTGTATTATAGGCATCCTTCCATTTGAAGTATTCTTTCTTTAAATAAGCCCCTGATCTTTTATATGCCCGCAAGATTCAACCGAAAATTTCCAGCCTGAAGCTTCCAGAAACTTTGTTGGTCTCAAGGAAACATTATTCAAAGTCAGTCGGTACGTTGGTTTAGTCCAGTTCACACTCATTTTTCTTCAATGTGTTCTCCATTTACACTGTGAAAGCTAACCCTCTAAATGTAAGAATATCACTCTTCTTGTCCACAATTTGCAGGCATAAATCACCTTAGTCTTGATTAAATGTGTAATGTCACCATATATATAGTATGCAGTGCAGAATGCTTGTCTAAGTGCTTTCATCAAGGGCAGCACAGACAGAAATCCTGAATAACCTGTGCTCATGTGCTGTGTAGTCACAAAGTATGTGCACAGTAAGTCTGATGCAGCTAGGAAATGTAGGATTTACTCTGTATAAGCTACTGAGTTTACTCTATTCATGTGTGAAAGGTCTAAGAATTTCTGAAAATGCATGTGAACTGAAAAGCATAAATTCTCTGCTACATATAATAGTCTTATTCCTATGGCACCATTTTCTTAAAGTCACTTAGTTCTCAACTCCTGATAATTTACCACTCACAGTTTAGAGATGCATTCAAAATGCAAGTTGTAATACAACATGTGTTTGCAAAAGTACATCTAATTCACAAAATAAGATGGGCATATGCTTCATATTATTAAATCCAATTGAAACTGGCTATTTTTAACAGCACATTAAAAATATGCCTTCAGATAGTTTATTTATAAAGTGATTCTGTTTGGGTATTAACTCTAAGTTCACATGAATATATAATATGGAATAAACAAATGCGTTCATCAAAATACTTTCTCATGATAAAAAGCTCAGAAACTGGAAATTCAGCCATTTGTGTCATGGAGTAGTAAAATCTCCCTACGCTGACTTTTTAAAAGCCATTCTGACTACTTTTTTACAGATCTTGTTTCATATTGATGCTATTTTTGAAACCTATCCTACAGTATTAAATTCTACAGAGTCTGTCTCTCAGAGATTTAAATACTTTTTTTTCTCTTGCTTGGACTCACTTTTTTTGTCCAGTATTGAACAAAATGAACAAAAAGACACCAACTGGTGGAAAAAAAGGAAACAAAAACCCACCAGAAACCCCTCAAAAGTGCAATGGCTTTTCTGAGATTGTAACATTTATATGGTACAAACAGACTTTACTATGACACAAACTGGGTGTCATCCTCCAAACCACTATTCCTCCTTGTGGAACATTCACCTAAATTAAAATTAATGCAAATCCAAAACCAATATCCAAATAATTTAGGACTTTGAAAATTAATCAATGGAATCTTATTTTATGATGGCAAGATGCACTGACACTTCAAAGCCAAATTCCCACAAATTATCCCCGCTTTGAATGAGAGTTCTAAAGAGAAGGTCTTCCAACCTCCATTTACATGCATTTCTCAAACATCACCTTTTTTAGACTCTTACTTCTACTTACAATTTTTTTTATACATCCAAACCTAAACACATATAAAATTGGAATATTTGTTCCAAATAGAGCTTCATGTAGAAATACATAGAAATCTTAAATTGTCACGTGGCTCTTTCCATGTATTTAAACCCTATAGCATTGTATTTGTCTGCATGCATTTCTTCACATGCAAAAATATCACATTTAAACATGACACTTATTACAAGAAAATAAGACAGAACTTAGCCAAAGTAATTAAAAGTCAGAAATATAAATTGTTTGGTGAGATCTATTCACAGTTGTTCAACCTTTGAAGTTTTCTGAGAAGTGCTAAAATAGTCAGAATCAAAAAAGCTACAGCTTGAGATACTTCAAGTGAGCTGTGCAATATAATTGCACAGCTAATAGAAGCATAATCATCTCAGCAGGAATTAAATAAGGCAAATACAACTGCTGAGTTGTTTTTCAATATTATTAATTTCAAAGCATATCTTGCACATGCTGGCATATTTAGGGGAAGCAAGGCAACTTCAGATCACAAGAGTATACGTTTTAAGAGCTTTCTTCTGATGATGTGGCATGTAATGAGAAACCTTTGAAACAAGCTTAACTCAAATATTTAACATACATCTAAAAAATAAATCTAAACCCCATATATTTCATACTTCAACTGACTGCATTTAAAAGTGTTTGTTACAAGTTCAACCAAAGAACAAAAAGGTAGAAGGAATTGAGTCATCAGCTATGCAAACTCTGCAATGTTTTTTTTTCTTTCACATATTTCATGTTTCAAAAAATAAGGATAAATTTGTTCAGCCTTTTTCAACACAGGAAAGTAGGAAAAGAGGAGGGAAAAAAACCCCAAACATTTTTATTCTACTTTGAAAGGAAGGGTTTGCTACTAAAATAAAATAGAAAAAAATTAATAATAAACTTAATAGCCTTATTCTGTGTAAAGGAGTATTATAGTGCAGCTGTTGCATAAGAAACAACAAAAAGCAGAAGGGCAACAAAGAGCAGAAATGCAGCTTAGCTACCACTCATAACAGACTGAGAAAACAAATAACCACAATGAACAAGAGCAGTATACTGTGATACAGATTCACTGACTTTACATAAAGAAATCTCTAAATGCTCGGGTTAAAAGGTGCCATGTACCCACAGCCTTTTAAAATCTAACACCGGTAATGATATTAGCACTCCAGGCTTGAGCATCCAGCAGTCTGGGAAGGGATTTCTTTAAATGTTCCTAGAGTATCTGAAATCCCAAGTCTTGTGGAGCCTGTCCAGCCTTGAATCCATGAGTATGGCACTAATGCAATGCTCAAATCTGTTTTACTTGTCATCAGTCTGCAACCATTCCATCATTCTTACTGAATCAAGATGCCAATATATATACACTTATCTGATTAAGAAATGTTACTTGATTAATGGAGACTGTTTTACTTGTCCCATTCAGATGAAAGAGAAGACAAAATAGCCTGCTTAGCAAAGAAAGGGTATCTTTTCGGATCACAAATCCTACTACAGCCTGCCTGGCTTTCTCATTGGCATTCGCCAGCTCAGGCTGCCAGAAATGCCTTTCTAGAAACGTCTCAGGCTCAGTGAACTTTTGCCAGGTTCAAGATAAGGTTTTGATGGAGCCCTGCCTGGGTTGCTAGCATACAGCACACGAACACAAACTCCCTCCTTCTAGGAATTGGAGCTCTGCTAGGATGTCCCTCCCTCAGCATCTGCTACTTCCAGGTCACCTCAGTGTAAGGGGGACAAGTGATACAACTGAAGGTCGGTGGGTTTCTTCTAGAATTGAAATTTCCGGAAATTGCGGTTGCTAGTCCTGGCGATGTTCCTGGTGACTACTAAAGGTTTTTGAAAGTGAGGAGAGCAATTGATAAGCTCCAGAGCATGCCTAATTTCAAGGTAATTTAGAGTATTTTTCATTCTGGTCTGATTTTGGCTAATACCAACTTGAAACTTTTCTTTGTGAATCAGAAATTCTGCTTTTTGGCCAAACCTTGAGGCACAACCATATGAAATGTATACCCTTCCAGCGCTGGGGCAGGGTGGGAGCTGGTTGGGTTTTCTTCTCCCCCCTGTCCCCTCTCCCCTTGCTCCCTTTTGCTAACCAGTGTGTTCTGAGATGTGAGAGAGCAAATAACACAACCAACTTTTTTTTTATAGTCTAGTCTAAGATTCTATAATGTCTGTTCATTCTTCAGAAAGTCACAAAATTACATCTATGTGGAAAAGCATACCTCTAAAATGTTTTACCAAAGATAACATCATTACATCCTTGACAAAATTCAGCTTTGAGCTGATGCCAAGAAAACACCTATTAGCTCATTAGATTTCCTTCCCCATTAAAAAGGAAAAAAAAACCCCAACCCTTAATAGAAAGGATTTTAGACGTTTTAGAGCCATTTTTAGAGTTCTTTCTAATACCTGCTTTGATTCCAGACAAAAACAGTAAAGACTGACACCCATTGAAACTGAAGTCTGATTTCTAATCCATATGCTAGTTTGCTTTTCTTCTGACCACAAAGATTGGCATAATCACAAAAATTTCAAATGAAAGTTAAAGAGCACTAAAACTTAGCTTAGCTCTACCTATCAAGGTGTGCTTCGAAAACAGGACTAAAATGCAACTTTTCATAGAAATGCCTTTATTCAAAATGTATTTCCTTAAAATAAGCACCTGGCACACAAACAACAGATGGCAAAGCATATGGTGTATCACTTACAGATACAACCAAACAAATCTTTTAACGCCACCCAGAAAGTAGGAGTGACCTGAGCAGCCCTGGGTCGATTGAACAAACGCAACTCAACAGCAGCCTTGTATCACAGAAGAGCAGCAACTGGCGAGACATTTGTAAGTGGCCTTGATTCATATCCACAAATTGAAATCGGCTGGCCCTTTCCAAATGCCATCAGAGCCACAGAGGCATGTCAATGCCCTGACATTTGGCACCAGCTATAACAACTGCCCAGAGCACAAACAGCGGCAGGATCCTATAACAGATAGCACTGTAAAAGTCTGCTATTAGGCTGGTGCTGTTATGCAGAGTAAAAGAATTAAACCAAGAGTACTGCAAAGAAATAATAAAAGAGTCTTACCTCCACTGTCTCATGTGATGCAGCAGGAATGAACATGCTTTATGATAATACCTTTCTTAATGATTTTTCAATTCTCCTTCATTTTTCATTTGCTTTTATTACATTCTTAGTGTGAACATGTGCATAAGCATGTGCATTTATGCATGTGTATGTAGCCAGGGAATTTTCTTTTAAAAGGAAAAAGGACCCTTTGCCATATTCAGGATTTAATTTAGTTCAGTTCTGCTGTGACACCTAAGCAGTTTCTGGTTTGATATGGCATTGTGTGTGTCCCTTTTACTTAGAGCTCATGAGTTGTCCTCATTAGAAATATTAATACAATATCAAACAAACGCTTTCCTTCCACGCTTCTCAGTTTACCTTAAGATAATTGTATCGGTTGTGGGAAACAGGCAGTTTATATAGGCTAGAAATGTCTTATTTCCAGCCTCAAAAAAGGAAAGTTGGCTTTTGATCTCAAACCTAACTCAAGCTAACTTGTGCTCAAAACGAGGAAGTGAACACATATTTTCAGTAAAGCCATATGCCAAGTCTATGTGGAATACAAAGTCAGAAAATCATGACTCTGAAGGCCATAGCCTTTAGCAAAAAGAACATCTAATACTGAATGAAGAACCTGCACTAGCAAACAGCTAAGGTCTAGCAATTCTCAGAACAGAAAACAGATTTCAAAAGAAGGAACCTATTTTTATGGCTAAGAAACAAGAATTCTCAGTGGACAAAAGAGCAGGTTCTGGTTGCTGTTTAGGATACATATAAAAGCGTTTCCCATTGTGGAACTTCTCTTTGCATGTAGTTTATAAAAAATAATGAAAAAAGTCAGCTAAAGAGAATGCCAATGCTATCTTTTCAGGTTATTCTATCCTTGCTACCTCAATATTGGTGGTGTCTCTAAAAGAACACTGAAGTTGTCATTTTGTAATTCTGCAACTCTTTAACTTCAGTTCAGGTAGCATTTAGGTCTTATCTAAATTGGTTTTTTTTGTAAAAGCAAATAACTTTTTCCTGCACTGGAGATGCCACACCAATAGCAAATGGACAAGACTATAACCTGCTTTTTCCATAACCAGGACTATAGAAGAGGTGGAGCAGAACCACCAAACTCAAGCCTGTAAGAAAGATCATAAATTAAACAAATACTTACTTAATAGAAGAGATGATAATTCCAGAATAAAGAACTGTAAATATAGAAGGTGATTAAAAATCAGACATATAGTCCTTTTTTTGTAAGTGCATTTCATAAGCTGCTTGAACCAGTCTATGGGCCATCAAAAGGGATGGTCTTTGCCTCCCCTTTTACCCCGACTGTCCCTCCGCTCCAAGATTCCAGTTTGGAATCTCTAGAGCAGTTTTAAATTTTAAAAAATTTGAATTTAAAAATGTAATTAGAGCAATTCGGATACTTGAGTTAAATTTTATATATTCTTTCCTACACCTTCAGCTAAATTAGCTTCCCGGAAGAACAGACGTAACAGCAGCCTTGCAAGAGCAGCCTTGCTAGTCCAAAGGGAAGGAACAGAAACACATGACTGAGGGCAAAATTGGAGAGAATATATTTGGAAAATATTTCTTGAGAGCAAAGGTAAAGTGCATATCTCCCTAACGTTGAAGGAAAAGTCATTTATTTATACTATAGAAGACACAAACCAAAATAGCTTGCCCTTATGTAAAGAATATCCTCAAAAGATGCTGAGGGTCAGTGATTCTTTGTTTTAAGTGCTAAATAAATTAGGCTATTAAATGGCAAAATCTTGTCTTTTTTTCCTTGTCTCTTTAAACTCAAAATGATTACTAATTGCCAAAAGTGATTTCCTTTTGTCTCCAACAAATCAGAAAAGGTGTACCCCCGCAGGTTAACTATATTAAATAATTTAAAATCAGATAATTAGGGTACTTACACTAAAAATCTTACTCTGCTTTTTCTCGGCTGCATTACCACTGTTTTTATTCAGACACATGCTGTCTCTGAAATACTTAGAGTTGCCATTTTATGGCTTTGCACATCAATTCCTTTTAACTAAATATTTTTCTTCAGAGACCCTCGAGCCAGCACACATGTATAACACCCCCTCAACATTAAAAAACCCAGGAAATGCATGATTTTAAGAAAAATGTATTGAAATGGAAATATAATAGAGAAAATGTACAGTGTTATTTCCTTCTGAAACAGCACTGTTGCTATGGCAATTTTCAAATCCAGTATTTTCATGAGAAAGCTCTCTTTATTGAAAGAGCCTGAATTTTTATCCACCTTCATATTTGTATGTTCAATTACACTTTAGAAACAGTATATGAAAGGTTTAGTTCTGCTTCTGTAACTTTTAGTCCCTTCTCTAAGTAGATGTTTCTTAATATTTAGTTCCATACTCTTAAGACTATGAGTATCAAAATCAAGTTCAATTTTTTTTCTTCTCCTGGAAATCAGTTGATATTGTCTTGACAACTTTTAGACATTCTGTCAACTCTCCTACATGGAAATAGATATAAAAGTATAAATAAAATATCAAAAGGGAAACCAATATATTGAAGTTATTTTGCTAGACAATATATATGTTAACTCACAACAGCAAGGAATGTACATGTTAAAATCTCTCCTTGGGTGATGTTATTACAGTTTAATAAACTAGAGCAAGTATCTCATCATAAAGGTATTCTAAAATCATTATTAATTTCTTGATAAGTGGCTGCAATAACATTAACCCAAAAAGCTTCACTTTGCTCTAATGTATGTATACTAAATAGTTCAATAGGAATTCTACTGTGATACAGCATTAATTAATATCTACTTGTAAAGAGTTACAGGTTTCCAATAGCCTGTATGATAGTTATCCTTTACAGGAAGTGCCAAATCTTTCTTAATTTCAATGGTATTCATTATAATAACATTACAAAATACCATGTGCTTCTACTATGGGTATATCTTGTAACTCCAGTCCAACCAGCAAAGAATAATATCACACCAGGAAGGCCTAGGGCTGAACTGTGGCGAATCAGAAAGGGCTTGGCAGATGTAATACCAAAAGCACCTTGCATCATTTTGCAGAATGCTGCAGACATGCAGTGTCCCTTTGGGAAGAGAAATTAAAATGCCTCAATCTTTTCTTTCCTTTCCTGCAAAAGTGTAGCAAGCAAGCAATTCAAAGAATAATTGACTAGAGGTATGAAAAAACTATGTCTTATGGCACCAATTTTATAGCACCACTTTCAAATCTGACACTGTAAACACAGGCACTCATGAAGAGTCTAACTGAAAGTAAGAAACCATAAACGAGTGACAAGTCACAGAGGCCAAAACCCATCACACTCTTTAGGCAATTTCTTTAAATTCAGTTCAGAGCAAAAAATACTACTTCTCACAGTTAAATTTCATGGCTTTTTTCTATTAGGTCTGATAGAATTACTCTTAACAGTCACATTTCCCCAAGGGTTTATAAAGCAGAAGTTTCAGAATGCAGTATGATAGGTATAGTACACACATGACTGGTATACACATAAAGGATTGCTAAAATACACTTTTTAAAGTTCTGCTTATTGCTGTCTCTGCTTTGGAATTCATAAGTGAGCAGAAGAAGCTTACAAGGATATTGCTCGCAGCTATCAACCTGAAGAAATACACTGGAAATCCAGAAAAAAAAGTAGTCAGGGTTTCTTTATACTTTCAAATATAAAATTTTGAATTGCCTAGTTATTTACTGTACTACAGGGCACTTAAAAACTAGCATTTGTGTTCTAGACTGAGGATTAGTTTGAACGATGTTTTTGTGATGCAAAAATAATTGTGTTCCTATTGAAGACAACTCACACACTGGCAGGTCTAGAGACAGCGCTTACTGATACAATTGCACATTGGTGTTCATGTTAGTTCTACTTATGTGCAGTACTTTGGTATGCACAAGTGATCTTAATTGAAATGTGACTAAAATGGTAGCTGTTGTGTTATTGCTATGTTAAAGACAGGTTAATAACTGTACATAAAAATTCATGCCTATTTCTATATGTACACATACAAACCTGTTTTAAATTCAGAAAAGCACAGCTGATGTGTGCTGTTTTTCATGTCCTTTTTTCAGACAGATTCAGCATAAAAGACATTGCCTTTCCAGTTATTACACAAAGATTAAGTGCTAGAGACAGATGGGGAGAATTTATTTCTTTATCTATTTGCATCTCCTTTCCCCTCCTCCTTTCCCCTGCTTTTATCTGGCCTGAGTTAACTTTTCTTTATTCCATCTTCATACATCTGCTTCACTCCTCCTTAGTTCTCTGTAGCTTTTGGAAGAACACATAAATAATAAGATGTTAAACACTACTGTCGGTCTGTTGTGACTTCTTTCTTTCATTTAAAGCACATTCTGGGACTTTCAAGAAGTCCTGCTCTCTGAATAAGACTTCTGAGTATCTGAATACTGAATTATTGAAACCTTGGAAGTACAGTATCACACTGATTGAGGGAGACAGTTATGACTCAGAACTATGCCATCTTTTATTTTGATAACATCACAAAATCATAAAATAGAATATTAATATACTGTATACAAGTCATAAAATGATATTTCACTCTAATACGCACATCAAAAAGTAATATCTTATTTCCTAAAAACAAATCACTGTAATGAAACAAGAAAGCCAAAATGATTCAACATATTCCTATTAAAATGGCATTAAAATTCATATATTGCTCTGAAAAATTTTAATTTTTAAAAGATTTATTCCTATCAAAGGAAGTCAACCAGCTCTAAAACTAGCCCTAACTGATACATTTTGGGACTGAATGCAACCCTATTAAGTCTGGAGAAGTCAAAATCTGAATCTTTATATTCATCTAGCCCTAGTATTAAAGCCAATGAGCTTCACACGCTTTCAGAATCAATTTCCTAAGGTAATGGTAATTCTCTATTGTCTAATTTTGATGCATGTTCTAGCAGTTAATCTTGTGATATTTTATCTGATTAACTTAAACCATGAAAGACTACCATGTTCATTGTATTTTTTTAAAAAAATATTAATCCTGAGTTAGCTAGTAGAATCTAGCAAAAAAGCCTCAGGAATCATGTTGAACAGCTGACACAGACCACATGCAGCCATCCCATGCAAATGTAATCTTCATTAGAAAAGATTCCCTCACTGCTTAAAAAAGAAGTTATGCTATTGCTACTATGCTGGCTCTTCATCCTCGTATAACAATTTTCCTGCCATATTAATGACAAATATATCATAATTATCTCTCTTCACCTTCAGCTGGAACAGCACAGAAAAGCCCTTAATCTAATTGCATCTCTAAATTCATAGGAAAACAGTCAATCATGGTGAAGGCTTGTTTGACTGCAAAACCAGTAATAATTCAAACAATTAAGACTATCACTACCTCTGTAATTCACAGATACAGGACAGCAACATCACTATGATATGAAACATGGAAACACCTTCTGGACAGCAGGAGTAGTTTGTAACTTCTGATTTCCTTGGTTCTGTCAACTTTGCCAGCCCATTAACATTAAAATAACTGCTGACATGTAGTTCAAGCCTGGGCACCAGTTCTGCGGAAAGCTCCACTTCATCTCAGTAATGTCAGAAGACTGGTTTAGAGGTTATGGAACATCAATTTGTTCTGTTTCCCCTCCTCACCTGGCAGCCCAAGTATATTCTTTAAAATGGTAATACAATTACTCAGTATGATGGCTTTGGAATGTAATGCAAAATGAATTAAAAAAATCCAATTTCAGAACTGCCAAATTCATTTAGCACAGGAAATGGTTTAGCTTAAGCCCAGAGAACCTCAGTCCTAACAGGGGTTTTCCTCAAAACTACTGAAGCACATATAAAGCAAAAGTATGGCTTCTTTAGAGAACTTTAAGTGCTAAGCATTTCGTAACAACAGAATTCAAAAGTACAGCTTAGGGTAAAGCTGTCAAGAGTACTAGGTTTGCCAACCAACCCCACTAATGAACAAATATATCTGTGGTTATACCCACTGTAGCTAAACAGAATCTGGCCTGGGCACATCCTGAACTTGAAGGTTGGAGCTTGAAATAGTCCAACCTTTAAAAAAATTAATACATTTTTCATCTGAAAGGACACTTATTTTTATGATGTTGGATTATTATACATACCTAGATGTTTTACTTTCTTTCTGCCAACAATGATGCATCTATTACCTATGCTAACATGAATATCACAGATACTCCCCCTATCCCCCACCAGATGCTAACGTACTAACACAGCAGCAAAACAACTATACAGAAAATAAAGAGTAATATCAGCTACTCATATCACAAATTTATAACAAGCATAGATATCCCTATATATGCACTGGTTTGTTTTTGCAGGACTAATGTACTCTGATAATTCCTACATCTTCTTCAGCAAAATACTAATACTTAAGGAGATTTGGAAATTTGTTTCTCAGAATTTTTTCTTTGAGTGGTGCAACTGCTAGGGCAAAATTTAAGGAACAAAGACAAAAAATAATAATAAAAAAATGTGACTTTTACAGTTGTTTTAACTCAAACTAGATATAAGTGTAGCACAAAATAACTTAAAATAGCACATTATTTCTCTGTGCCTGAAAAGGGTGATGAAAAGGGAATTGTTTAAATTTAGCCTCTCTCTGTCCATTAGTATTCCATGAGACAATTACGATAGTCTCAAAATAATTTATTTAAATTATAAAATAATTTTAGTAAATAATTTTCTCTGTAGAACATGCTGAGGCAATTTATTAACAATATTTATTAGCTCTAACAAGAGCAGCATCACTTAGTTTGATACAGAGGCCATTTAACATTGCTTCTTTTTTGCCCAAGTGGACGTGTATGGCTCTTAAAGGAAGATTTCCTAAGTATAACACAATTTCAAACACTTCTTTTCAGAAAATATGATGTTGAAGATAGCCAAGCATAAACACATTATTTGTTTGGTTGTCCAGGTGTAAGTCAGCGAGAATATCAATCTTCTGGGAAAACACAAATTTCTCTCTTCTACTTCCCGCATTTCCCAAAACACCCAAACCTGAAAGGACTGGGAATAACCCAAACCGTAAACTCCTATGCTAACACCTTTTACAAGACACTGGGAAAGAAGTGGCATGGGAGCACTGTGCTTGCAAATCCTGGAAAGCATTCAAGGTCTCCCAACAGCATCTGTGGCACAGTGTATTTTCTCACCATTCTCTACTGTGGACCAATAACTCCATCAGGCCTGTAGGAAGCCACAACTGAACCCAACATTTTGAAAAAAAGGTCAACACCCTAAGTATCATCAACAACATTCCAGAAGAAATGATGTTTTATCTTCCGATAGGTCCGTTCTTGAAGTCAGCTTACTCAGTGTCAGCACTGTATTATAAAGTCTATCCTAGAAGCATATCCTAGAATACATTCTGGAGACTGACAGCCAAATGCAAACGCTTTGTTCTCAAACTATATGTACAGAAAATTACACAGATGCATATATATATCTCTGTAAGTAAACACACACACACTAAGCATGTGTATAGTTTATAACAATATATATCTATAGCAAGTTTATTATACATATATCTCTGGCACACTAAATGTCTAAAGAATTTTAAAAGACCTTTCTGACTTCATCAGTTCACAGCACTGAGGATCATCTTAACCTAACTGCATGCTTAATATACATTTTCTAGATGATATTCATAAATGCTTCATAAATAATGCCTGTTCAGTATATCTAAAACAGAAAGAAGGTAACACTTCTACCTGTCTTGCAGAAGAAAATTAAGAAATCACAAAACTACTGAATCACCTAGAAATGTCCTGGAAAGTAACAGTTTCTTGGGTCTTTGACTTCTCACTTGCAAATCAACATTCCCAAGGCATCTTGCCGATTTCGAAATAATGACCAGAAAACTCTGATAACAACTCTGAGAAAAAAAATCAAACCAAACGCATAACGGTATCACTAAAGCTATTCTGTATTGTATTTTATTGCATTTCTATGGCCTGTGTATTTTATCACTACTTTTTTTGTTGTTTAGTATTTTTTAATAGATTATCCCTTACATAAAATTAAGCATCAAAAAGAGTCATTACCACTATAGTACTTAAGTAACGTTGTGGTAATTTCCAAGATACCTGACTGTCAATGGATTTAAATATTTTCTGTTCTATCATTTTATTCCCAGTGGGTAAGACAGACAACACATCAGTAATTTCAGGGCCAATTCCTGCATGTAATACTCACCCCGTATGGTGTAACATCTCTTTAAATTAATTTAAGGTCTAATCAGAGAGAGTACAGAGGAATAAGGTTGGAACAAGCCAGGCTTGAAGCTAAATCAGATCATTGCAAAGGGATGGAACTGAGATATCACCTGAAGCAGAAGGAATGTTGTTAGCACCCCAGGCAACACAGAGCTATATAGAAAATATCCTGTACTGGCTATATGTACTGGCCAAATTACAAAGCCAAGACCAAAATGCAACAAAAGATGCTCTCATCAGGTAATGCAAAATGACAGATATTTTACTAAGACAGACCATAATATCAGCATCCATGTGGTAACTTAAAGAATTATTTTCTACCTACCCAGACACCTTATAGATTCAAGGTAAAATACTTGACTGTGCTTACAGTCAGCCTGCACCGTATATGTAGCATATCCTGACTTCAAATTGCCAGCACCTCTAGCTGATGCCTATGGGGTATCAATGAAATTAAGCCCATTTGCTTTTCACTTTATCACAACACTTGAGATGTGAGTGGCTTCAATTCCAGCCAACTGTCTTGCCAAGCCTCTCACAGAAATATCAATAGCGATTTACCTTTCAAAGGATCCAGCCTGTGCTTTCTGTTTTGTGCTGTTTTTTGAAGTTTTGAGCTCATCTGTTTTATGAAATGTAACTGCAATAATATTGCCTCCGAGTTAGCTCTGCAATAATTCACTCCTAGTTCAGCAATAATTGAGAAAACAGAAGCTTCTACCAGAGGCATTCTTTTCTATTATTTATTGTAATATTTTTTCACAAATTAATGAGAAACATTTCAAAAGCAACATTTTTATCCTTTCATGTTAAATTAATTTACAGTGCTATAAGCCATAATGAAAACAGAGAAATCATGAGTAAAAAAGCATGTTAATAAAGACAGATTTCTACAAAGTTTTTTAACTAAACTCATAAAATAATTTTTTCTATTTCTGTCACGTCCAGCTTGTCTCTATTTGTTCCCAATTATTTAGACATACAGTGAAAATTACATAGCAATGAAAAAGCAGAAATATCAGAAGAAACTGAAAATAAAGAATATTTTTTAACTTAAGAAAATCTGATTCATGTTAGTATATTTCATTCTAAATATCTGCCCCAGTCCAGTATGGAAAACACCAACCTCCAGTCTGGTGTTGTAAAGATCTTAGAAAACTATTTAGAAAATAAAGAAGAAAAAAAAAATTAGGGAAGTCAGCCTCAAAAAAAGAGATAAAATAATTATTAAAAAAAACCCCAAAACAAAATACATAGCTTCCTCTCCCTTTCCTCTGTCACACCCCAACACCTGGTTTCATAGTGTCTATACTGAGCCAGATAGAATAGGTGTTCCTGATCTGTAAAATTCCTTTTGATACTAATGACATCCTTGTCTCTAAATTGGAGAGACATGGATTTGATGGATGCACCACTTGGTGGATAAGGAATTGGCTAGGTGGTTGCACTCAAAGACTTGTGGTGAATGGCTCGATGTCTGACTGGAGACCAGGGGCAAGTGGCATTCCTCAGGGGTTGCTATTGGGACCGGCGCTGTTTAACATCTTTGTCGGCAACATGGACAGTGGGATCGAGTGCACCCTCAGCAAGTTTGCTGACGACACCAAGCTGTGTGGTGCGGTCAGCACGCTGGAGGGAAGGGATGTCATCCAGAGGGACCTGGACAGGCTTGAGAGGTGGGCCCATGTGAAGCTCATGAAGTTTGACAAGGCCAAGTGCAAGGTCCTGCACATGAGTCGGGGCAATCCCAAGCACAAGGACAGGCTGGGCGATGAGTGGATTGAGAGAAGCCCTGCAGAGAAGGACTTGGGGGTATTGGTGGATGAAAAACTGAATATGAGCCAGCAACGTGTGCTCGCAGCCCAGAAAGCCAACCGTATCCTGGGCTGCATCAAAAGAAGCGTGGCCAGCAGGATGAGTGAGGTGATTCTGCCCCTCTACTCCGCTCTCATGAGACCCCACCTGGAGTACTATGTTCAGGTCTGGGGCCTCCAACATAAGAAAGACATGGACCTGTTGGAGCAAGACCAGAGGAGGGCTACAAAGATGATCGGGGGCTGGAGTACCTCTCCTGTGAAGACAGGCTGAGAGAGTTGGGGTTGTTCAGCCTGGAGAAGAGAAGGCTCCAGGGAGACCTTATAGCAGCCTTCCAGTACTTAAAGAGGGCCTACAGGAAAGATGGGGAGGGACTCTTTAACAGGGAGTGTAGTGATAGGGTGAAGGGTAACAGTTATAAACTGAGAGAGGGTGGATTTAGATTAGATGTAAGGAAGAAGTTCTTTACTGGGAGGGTGGTGAGGCACTGGCACAGGTTGCCCAGAGAGGCTGTGGCTGCCCCATCCCTGGCAGTGTTCAAGGCCAGGTTGGATGGGGCTTTGAGCAACCTGGTCTAGTGGGAGGTGTCCCTGCCCATGGCAGGGGGGTTGGAACTAGATGACATTTAAGGTTCCCTCCAGCCCAAACCATTCTGTGATTCTATGATGAACAGGACTTGAATCTCCCAGCATTAAGCTTAATGCAAGGAATCCCATAGCTGTGGAAATGTAACTGCAGCTGCAAGTTTGCTCTAAGGAGAGCATGAGGCCTTTCTTCTTTCATGCCCTCACCACAGAGCTGGATTAAAACTGGGTAATCATCTTGTTTTTACCTGAGGCAGCATGCAGCCCAGCAACACCTGGATATAAAACTTGTAGGTTAGATGTCTAACAGGAAACGCAAGAAAATGAAATAACAAGCTGTCATGTAATAGCTCCCGTTGCAGAAATCACATTTCTTGGCACTGTTTTTTCAGGGGGTTCTAACCCTCCATAGTATTCCATGTCCCACAAATTGAAGGCTAAAATACAATGGCCGTTTTTATTTTTTAAAGCCAATCAACCAGCTGGCATTTAAACACTGTTGCATTTCTTACTCATGAGGTATGGAATTACAATACCACAGTTAAAAAGAAGAGTTGATCTGTTGAGGTTAATGTACTGTTGTGTCTGTAATTGGTGTAATGTAAGTGAGAACAGGTTTATTTCATAGCTTTGATCTGGCAGCTTCCAGCAGGCTTCCAGTTTATGGGAAGAAAGGATTTGCCACTTCATTTATAGATCAGTGAAATACACTTTGATATAAACAGTACAAAAAATAGCAGGACAACTGTAAGCCTTCCCCAGCAAAAGACCTTTGAAGTTCAACAATGAAATTTAGTGACTCAATCTTCTGGGTTTTGTACTAAGTCCTCTAGGAAGTGTGTCTTGC
This sequence comes from Haliaeetus albicilla, assembly GCF_947461875.1. Classification (NCBI taxonomy): domain Eukaryota; kingdom Metazoa; phylum Chordata; class Aves; order Accipitriformes; family Accipitridae; genus Haliaeetus; species Haliaeetus albicilla. Next base: position 5,982,255 of record NC_091488.1, read on the forward strand.
TCTTCTTTTTTGCTGAACTATGAAGTAGTTTCAGAAAAACAGTCATTAAAATTGTGTCCAACCCAGCAGCATAAGGTAGAAATTAAAATTAAGCAGGTTTAATGTAGCAGACAATATATGGTATTTCTGGAGAGGATATAATTTATATCTTTAATCTCCTTAGTTACTAGTTAACTCTCATATTTGCTCCATTGGCAATGTTCCACTAAAAATCTGTAATATCTGATTCAGATACAAGAAATTAAAATTCTGGCATTAAAAAAAAGTCTCATGGTCTCTTTTGAGGGTTAATTCAGTTATTTCATAACAAATTATTCAGTGTAACCTGATAGAAGATCTTTTTGACTGATACAAATTTGTCAATCAAGTTTCTATAAGCTATAGAGACTTCTAAGATGAAGAAAATATGCAAAGTAAGAAAGGCACAAGAAAATAAATATGTTCATCTTCTGAACTGATTAATGTGCATGCTGCTTGGTGCTCATGGCCTCTTTTGATTTTGCATTATCTTTTCAACTATATAGACAGTACAGAATTGAAGACATTTATTTTAAATCAAGAGTCCAGATGTTTTCACTCACATACCAACACTTCTGGTGACTATTAGTATATCATACTAAAAACAACCTAAACAACCAGCTGATAAGCAATGTATTCTTTTCTCTGCTATATTTATTCATAAACAGTCTTCTGGTTTAGATGCAGTAATCTGGTCAGCTGAAAGCTTCTAATTTAGCGAGGCAAAAACGGACAGTTAAGTTTCAGATCTCTCCTGCCATTCCTCCAGCCTCTTCCAGCCCTATTCTGATTCAGCAGAGTTATTCCACACAAAAGGACTCATGCAAAACCCTACTGTATTATTGCAGCCAGTTCAATCCAAATTCAGATCACAAAGGGCCCTAGATTAGCATATCTAAAACACAAATCTCCCGCACTTGCAGGTAAACTGCTAAACCAGAGTCTGAGAATAGCTTGGCATAAATAACTTCCAAAACATATCAAAACCCTAAAAAGACTCCTCCCTGTCCTAATGACCAAAGCATCTAATAGAAATGTGACAAGAGACAGTAAAGGCAGAGAGAAAGAGAGAGAGGAAAGAACAAGGATTCCACAAGCCTGAAGAAAATTAGCATCGTGTCCCTTTCACATACTCAAAAATAAAGAGATCTGCCTTTTGTATGCACAGGATAGCAGATAAACTTATTGCTTTCCTTCTTGAGGCCTTTTCTGCCTCATTTTTTAGTACTAAGAAAAATCATTTCCCTGGGCTCAGTTATTGACCGCTACCAAAGATAGCTAATAGGCTGCAGAAACAGAAGGCAAATGGATTTTCACACTCTGGTGTGGGTTCTTTTCACCCCGCTCCCTTCCCTCCCCTCAGAAGCAGCAGCAGTCCTGCACACAGCAGAATTGCACAAAGAATTCACGGGCAAAAATCTGACTGATTATGGTAGCCACGGACCAGGTTCATAGCTGTGCCCGTTCAGGTGTCCTGACAACTACACCAGTCGAATTGAAGCAGTGGAAACCTTCTGCAACAGTGAGAAAGCCACCACCCCAAGAAGTGGCATAAAGGAGCCTAAATCCTTTCCCTAAGTGTACAAATATTCGGATTCAAGGAAATTTTCTATGGAAAAGAAACACATGAAGAACAGAAAGCATTAACACCTTTCCTACCTGGTGACAACGAAGAGGTAAGACAAGCCAGAACAACATTTCTTAGCAAGGCAGACTAAAACCAAACAAATGTCACTGCCTCAACGCTTATGGCACATTCATGTGGGCAGGTGGATCAGCTCAAGACACAGCTTAAAACCTGGAGTGATCTGGCAGAGGAAACTTTGTAGGCATATCTTCACATGCCTTCATAGTTACCTATGACTAAATTTGTGGTCATCATTTGGGGGAAAAGTCATCTCAGTAGTCTGAGTTTACATTTTGGTTCTTTTCTGTTGCCTCATGGGGAATTGCACAATTTAGAAATATACTGAGTGGTAGGACCTACATGAAACTATAAGCTCTTCAACCTGGTTTAGGTAAAAGACAATCAAATGAAGCAGTAAAAAAGAAAAAAAAGATAAACACCGTTAACATTTACATGAGAGAGAGAGAGTGCGCACATCTTTTTATTTTTATATCTATATATATATGTACACACACAATCACACCAAGTATAGGCACCTATTGTAGCCAGTTAGTTATTTAGCTACTCCTCCTAGGTTCTCTCTAAGTCAGAGGAGAGACATATGCTTCTCCAGAAGGCAAATAGCCCCAGCTCAGCTGGGCTAAACTGCCCTCTGGAAGTGCTTCTCTTTTACCATTGTCTGTGCAGAACTAGGAAGAACAAATATTGCAACCAAGCTGAGCTGGGTGGCACAAACCTCTGCAGTAACTCTTGGGCATTTCTTCATGGTGTGAGGAGGTACAAACACAAGCTGCTGTTGCATTGCTAGTGAGGTGAAGACAATGGGATAACTACATTTGGCCAGCCAAATAGCTTTCTAGATTCCACCGACTCTGCCGATCTCAGTCGGAGCTTAAACACTTACCTCACACTTATACTGCTGACACCTAAAAATCGGTGTCAGAAGCTGACTCTTCAACCCTACTACCTACAGTATTCCAGTAAGGACAGGTGGCAGATACACAACAGACTGGTTACATGGCCTCTAGAAAAAAAAAAAAAATGTAGAGGCAGACAAAACACTGAAGAGGTGACATTACTGTATTTCTATAATCTGGTTAACTTAGTAGATAACAACTGATACCTGGATACAAACAGCAGAGCTTGTGGCTGCTTGTACCAATGTTTAAGGGCACATCCTCCTAGCCTCACCTACAGGAAACCCACAGATGACAAGGTTATTTGGGGAAAAAAAAAAAAAAAAAATATATATAGACCACAAGGTGAACAGGGTATCTGAAACTGTATAACCCAGATGAGAATAGATATGAAGCATAATAGAATATATATATAAAAATATAATACATATAACAGAAGAACCTCTGTAATGAAATTTATGTGAGCCTACATCTGATTTCCAGTGTCATAGGCTCTAAATAACATTATTCAATCTTATCCTAAGCAGCTCAATGCTGCTATTTTAGGGTACTTGGTAGGTATCATAACATGAGATGATTCCCGCCCTCCCCAGAAAGGTATACATAAAATCAGGGAACTGACAACACAAAAATAGAAATGATAAACCTAGAAAGAGTACTACTGCACATTTAAGTAGCTATATATTTTCATTACTATATTCAACCTCTGAAAATGTAATTATTATACTAACAATTTCAGAGAAGATAAGCCCAAATCTAGTTAACTATACTGAGACAAAACGTGGCAAAACTATGATAAGTAACCATAAGTCAAGGCTGACTTTCCAGAATTCCCAAACAACATGCATTTTACCGGAAAGAAAAATCCTGAACATCAGTTTAGAATCTTCTAACATAATTACAGCACTGCCACAAAGGAGGACAAAGGCCCTCCTCCAGAAAGTTGTTATTATTTTCAGTGAGGTGAAGAACCTACTGGAATCATTAGAAAACAGACTGAGATAATAATTCTGTACTACTAATCACTCTAGTTAAAAAAAAAAATAAATTTGCATTTCATATGTTGGAGAAATGGCAGCTTCTGTGGTGACTATCAATAAACTGGAATCAGGCACCCAGGAGAAAACACACAAAATGAAATGGTATCCAGTGAAAATAAATGACTCAAATGAAAAATGTGCACAAAAGGATAAATGCATATGTGGAACTTTGTACTGACAGAAGAAATTGAATTTCTTGTCAGCAGTTGAAAGAAAGAAAGCTTAAACTTCTGACAGAAAATGAAATGGGGCACTCGCTTGGTGACGATATAGACAAAGTTATTCTTGTCAAACATGCTGTCAGTTTAGGTAGTGAGATTTGCTATGCTACAGTATACAACCACTGCACAGTACATAATACAGAATGGCTAGTATTGTGAAATTGTGCAAATTCACATGCAGAAAACCTGTGCTATGGCAGCTATTTGCTCACAAAAAGGCAAAGTTTGCAGCATTTCGTAGAAGACAGCTATTTTTCTCAGTACAGTCTAAGAACCTTCCACAGAACAAGTAGAACTTGTCTCTGAAAAGCATTTGTAATTCTATTTTATTCCTTATTTGTATTCTTTGTAGGTCAACATTGCCTTCTTACATATTCAGTAAGATATCTGTCCTAAGCCAAAATTAATACTTTTCCTCAGTTATGCACTATATAATTTATCCTATTTATATTAACATGTTAATAATCACAATACAAGCATTTTTCTTTTACCTGCCTTGGGAAAATACACTTCTGGTCTGACAAACAAAAAATTATGTGGGCTTCAGCCATGTGTTTTGAATAGTCTGGTATGAGGTATAACTGCAAAAGGCACAGATACCCTTTCAAGCTCATCAGAAGAATATAGTAAAAGCTACCGCTGGATTTTCACAAACAGTTTTTATTGATTATTCACTTTTCAAATAAATCTGCTATACAAAGTAACTGGAAGAACTAAACGGCAGATTAGACTGTACCAGTAAATACTGACGATCACAGGAAGATCAAATGCCAGAAGTCTTCAAAGTTTTGGTAACCACTCAGTCTCATTCCTGTCACTTCAAGTTGGTGGGCTACAGTGAAACATGACATATGCTTAGTAAGACCATGAGAGAGTCCATCCATCCACTTCTTTGGATGTGGGAGAGCATGTTTTAGAAAAGCCTACACAAACAGGGATGAGGCATCCTAGAGAAATAATAATGTCAGGAAAACATGTAGTAATTGGAACCTATTCAAGAATAATGGCAAACCATCTTATCCATTCTACCCCATTTCTATTTGTGATTTTTCGTGCTCTCCTCTAACAGTCTTACTTAATACAACACAACCTCACGCTTAATGGTACAAAAGCTTTTCCCATCTAATCTGTGTTTGAAAAATCTGTGTTTAAAGCTGGTAGGGTTTGAATACTGATCTGCAAGTGAAAACAGGACCATCCTTCTGGTGCGCTCAGTAAACTTTTGAAGACAAAAAACATACGTCAAGCAAATGACCATATACTATGTTATTTAGCACATTTGACAAATGGGATTTTTCTTCTACCTTGATTATGAGAACATACGCAAATGAGAAATTAAAGGAAGAAATTTATCTATCTTCTTGTTTGCAAACACCCACTTTATATGTGGGATTTCTGACAATTAAGAGCTGTTTATTTTCCTGGGAGTAAGTTTTAAGAATGCTTACATCTCACTCTAGTAACAAAGTACTACATCACTTAATGAAATAAGCCTTTTACTTTCTAAAAGAAAATTAGCATTGATTAGGTTTTTGTTCTGAGTTCAGAAACAGGAATTGCAGAAGCAGAATACATCATTAATGTATCCACTCCTAGATAAGCTGCAGCATCAATACATTTTCTGTTTTTATCATAAAGATTATCCAAACTAAACTAATTAAACCAAAATGTTTGACAAAAAAGTAGCAAAATCTACATATCTGTTTCATTGCTGACTTCCTGACCACTTCTGTTTGATATCCAGCTAAGAAGAACAGCCGTTGCATTGCCTTCCCCATTGAGAATCAGCATCTAAACCTTCCTGTGAAAGTATTCAGCTTTCCACTAATGTAACACTATGCAGTAACTTGAGTCTACACAGCTGCTCCATTTCCTAGCTTTTCTCCTCTTCTTTCTGTGTTATTCTTTCCCTGCACTGAAAGCCTCCTGTTCCCCTCTTTCATCTCCTTACCTACATCAAAGCACATCATCATGTGGAAGTGACACCGAAATTGCCGTTGTTATTTCTATGGAGCAAAATCACAGTCTCAAGAGATAGCAGGAATACTAGTATATCAATATTATAAGGTAATTCTTGACCACATGCTGGGCTGTTAAGCAGGTTTTTAATAAAACTGTTACTTCTCTGAGAAGGAAAAATAAACCACAAACCAGCAAGCTTAATCCAGATGACAAACTACAGTAATATAAAACAAAAATAATGAAACTTATTTTCAGACTTGATCCTTAGAATGCATTTGAAAGAGTTACTCATTTGCATGTCCTTTAGGACTTACAGCTTCAAATACAAATATACCTTTATATCTATGTGCATAATAATCCTCACTGATTTCACTCGTTTTACCCATTTTTATAGGACTGTAGATTATATACTCTTTGAACCAACAATGTCCTTACCTTTGTGCCTTCTAGAGCAGCACATTAATCATAATGTAGTTGAGTAGTATGACATTAAACTATGTTAAAAAGTGTCTTTGGCCTTTTGTGCTATTGGATTATTGCATCTATCATGTCAATGTATGGTTTATGAAATAAAAATAAAAATATACCACAGAACCTGATTGAACATAGATATCGTCTTTGTCCTGCTCTTCAGGCACTTTTATACATGCTATGCACAGATATGTTGTCAGTTACCAGAAGCTACCTTTTTATGTTGGAAAGTGCTTCTTTCCCCTCCATACCATCCACTCAAATAAAAATACAGCTATTAACACAAAACACTATTCTTTTACCAAAATATATGATCTTACCAGCAAACTAGGAACCCAGTGTGAACAGACCTAATCAGAAGGACCATAGCCTGTAGGTGGTCTCAATCCAGAACTGCGTAACAGTTCCCACTCTGCACAAAAGCACATGTCCCTTATTTTATATAAAAACAACACTGTGAGAAAACATGGGTACTGCCCATACTATAAATTTTTAGGTATAACTTCAGGCACTGCAAATTTTTCATATTATTAGCAGTGAAACTCCTAAAGTGAAACTACTTAGGTTATAGTCTAAGTGAGCATGAAGGTGGTAATAAAAATAAATTTGCTATGTATTTCATGCCAAAGTTATTAACTTCACTTCATTTATCATATGCTGTCATACTTTTAGTCAGTCTACACTACCAATAATTCATCAGTCACCACAGATTATTTCAGATACATTTGGTAACCTGTGTATAGAGTATAAAGCATTCTCCAGTTATTGTTTAACTAGGTGTCACATGCAGTATTCTTTGTCAAATTTCAGTGAAAAAAACTTGTGATTAAATTCATCTACAAGCTTAATATTAAATGATTACATTCATAAAATACCAAGATAAATCCACACTAGCTTCAAAATTATGTCTAATATTACATAAGCTGTATAAAATGTCACATACAATTATTGCTAAAAAGACAAACCAGAGGAGTAATTAACACAGTTGAGAGTTCATATCACTAGAAGTATGAAAGCAGAAAGTAAAATTAATTATTTTCATCTCCCTCATATGGTTACTTATCAAACCAGACCTCATGGGGACACATGGTGTACTTCAACTAGAAAATAAAAAGCAGCACATAATTAAATGACTCCTTGGAGTAACTGGTTTATATCCTTGAAAATTCTCCAGAAAGTATTCTAACTGTGTGAATCACCTCAACTATTATACTGCTGTCAGTTCAGACAAATGATGCATGCAAATACATGCTTATGTAAACAAACAGCGTGTTTATAATGCAACAATTTAATATAATTACATCATCAGGTAATTAGAATGTGCAGTTATGTAAGTCTCACCCTTCTCCTTCTGCTACCGAATGAACTGATAAGTACTAGGGGAAGATTAATCTTTATTAGTGACACTTGAGCTAATGGTTTCTGAACATGAAAAGCAAAAGAAACACCTAAAAAAAAAAGTGAGATTTTCCTAGACAAGCAACTTCTGCTATATAGAACACTTTCTGCACAGCAAGACGTTATTTTCCTAGTTGTTTAAAAAAATAAATTAAAGCTTGAGAGTGTAAAGCAGAAAACTGCTGGATCACTAAAGGCGAGATAAACATTTTTAGTGACAAGGAGATAAAGCTACTAGTGAACTCAGAAATTCAGGGTTTTTTCATTATTTGTATAAAGAATTTTTTATCAAAACATTGCTTTCTACCTATTGCCTAAAAATAGCAGATTAAAACAGAATCTTAACATTTCAGGACTCCTAGTGACTATTTTCACATTATCCAAGTCCATGCAACTGCATAAAGAACAAGACAAGCCCTGCAGATCTAAGTCCATATGTTGTATGTAACCATAATATCTATGAATTCTATAACCTAGGTAGTCGAAGTTTCTTTCAAAAGACTTGTGAGACAGTGATCTTTAATCAGAAGCTACCATTTTGTTTTACTTCCTAGGATGTGGATTCAGCTTGGCTGATGAGAGGAAAAAAAAAAAAAAGAATTCACGTGGGGAAAAAAAAAAGAATTGGAAAACTGTAATCCTGGCTGAAAGCATTTAGGTTCCTTTCTATGCTATGGCTTATGGTTATACTACATATACTGGATGTTAAAAAACATATTAAGGACATAGACTGTATTTGAATGTGTCTGTTCTTATACACATACAATTTACATAGCAAATTTCTTCGGATACAAGTCATTGCCTGATGTGTTTTATAGGGTAAGAGCATTTCTGGCCCACAGTACTGAGTAAAAAAAAAAAAAAAAAAAAAACGCTTATCATTATTTGTGGTTTATGGGGCTGATGATATGGACTAGTGAGCAATAACCACTTTCCACAAAGTACATAAATGCATATTTCTGAGATTTCAGTGACTTAAAGCTCCTTTTTGTTTGAATCTTTTGTGTGCATAAGCTGTGCACAAGCAGCCACATTTTTGTCATGTTCTTACTTTTCATCCCTATGCATCAAAGTGAATTGTGAGGGAGAACTCTTGCAAGCAGGGTATGAAGACTAGGAGAATCAATGCAGCAATAACTGAGGAACAGATGAAAAGCCATACTCTCTTTCCTGACCATTCAGCTGACATCAGTAAAATAGTTTTATTGACAAAATTGTGCTTTAAGAAGTAAAAGTCCTTAATATTTGCTCCATTATCCAGTTTTGTAGCAACACAGATGGGCAATATTTGCACCACTACCAGGACACTATTTATTTGGACAGAAAGCTTTTACAATGAATACCATTGATATGGAGCATTGTGTTATGACTATTGCAAGTACTACCCATCTTAATGACTTAATTAATTTTACAGCTAAGAACTCTCAGACTATTAACTTTTTTTATTTTTGAATAATTTCCTTATGTCATGTAAATTATTTTGTTAATAAAAAGTTTTATCTAAGAACAACCATAGCATAATATTTGACTTCATGAACTGTAGAGCAGTTCATAAAGTGACTTTTTGCTTATAGGTGGCCTCAGTGCCAGAGAAGGATGAAGGACTTATTTGACTTGCTAGTGTATCTGTAGCCATAGCCTCCACTAATTTATTCCCATACTTTGTTTCCAACTGACTTTTACTGGCATTGTCCAATCACTTTATATGAAACTCACATACACATCATCAGAAAAATCTATCAGGTACTAGCAGAGAAACAGAAGTTTATGTAAGTTTGTGTTTTTGACTGCACATAGGTCCCTCCAGTAATGGTGAATTGCTACAAAAGCACTGTTTATCATTTGAGAATAATGCAAAGTCTCCAGAAAAACCTGCAGTCACTACAACAGTTTCACACATGTTCACACATTGTATTACTGAGTAAACAAATGCACGGCTTGGTTCAAATATTTTGCAGTTAAGTTCCTTGAATTTAAAACATTTGCTGTTAATGAAATTCCTATTCTAATAGGAGAAATTATTAAAAATGATGCCCTAATTACTAAGAACACACTAGTAAAAAGATACATCCTTTTAAATTAATTGTAGTTAATGACTATGTCTCAAATCCGTGATAATTTAATGAAATGGAAGAAGATGCAAATCTTGAATGGCTACTTTACTGTAGTTCTTTAAAAAATTACAGAAAAAAAAAGGTCTTTTCCAATTATAATTTCTAAAAACAGCCACATTCTGTTTATTTAAACATAAGTTTCCTTATTCCAGTAGAAATAAGGAACTTTTCTTCTAATTGAGGAAGAAAAAAAAAAAACCCAGAAAAAAATATGGTTCTACCAGCTTTTAGAAGGATATCCACCAGAGTCCCTTCAGGACAAAGGCATTTGAAAATCCACTTGTGCTTGTTATATTATAAGATTTCTTTTGGAGGCTTAAAAATGGTATAGAGAGGCTGACACAGTGATAGGCCCAGGAAGAAAACCAAGTCAGTCTACGTAGAGACAGATCAGCATGCAGATGCAAATGAAGAAAGCCCACAACAAACCACACTATCAAAATATTTCCTCCTGCAGCCATCAACTAGAACTAAAGTCTAAAATTATTTTGCTGTTGGTGGACAGGTATGTATGAACCTTTGGGGAGCAAAAGACAATGCAACAACCACATTTTTGCCTCTGCATACTAATGTTTCTTCTTAAGATTTAAGAATAATTTATCTTGTACAGCCAAGATTAGCGAGCAGAACAGTGTTTGCTTTTTGGAATTGAAACAAATAGAGACTCTACAACAGTTTTTACTGCCTTAGAAGATCTGGTACTTAAATACCAAAAACATGGAAAGAAGAACTGAAAATTTAATCTTATGCCTCAGTTGAAGTGCAGAAAACTATTTAGAAGAAAGCTTACAGTTCAAAGCAATTGTTCACATGATGGATATTTTTATGTACTTCATTATTTATGGAGGGAAGGATTTGTATGCATTTATTTTTCCTTTCGTCTATAGCTCTGGATGGTTTTTTTGTGGAGATCAAAAAAACCCAAGATACTAGTTGAAAAGATAACTGGGTCTACAAAGCTCCATTACAGTTAAAAATGAAGTATTTGACCTAAATTTTTAGGTATCTCTAGTTTGCCAAATAATCCATTTTTCAATGATCACATCAAAAATAACTTCTGCAAATACTTGATAATTCAATTGTTTTAGCACCATTACAACCAAAACCCTAATCTAAATAATATATAAAAAGATAGCCTATATTGAAAATTAACCACTCAGTCTAGAACTATCTTCCATTCAAATCTGCTCTCCAGGATCATGCAACTGAATTCAGAAACATGTGAGGACTTAAGGGATATTACTAGAAAATGAAATTAGCATAAAGACAGATCACTATTAAAAATGTGGTTCAGACTTCACTTTTGTCTAGTGCAACGTCTGTAGATTTCAGAGTATCATGTAATGGAATTTAGCAGCAGTTCAGTCAAGCAGTTAAAACCATGTATTAATACAGTAGTGCCAAAAGAAGGTAGCAGTATTTCCATCCAATGTACTTACTCAACATATTCACTTACAGCTAAAGTTTTCCACAGTATGTTTTTCATAATTAAATTAAGGCATAGAGCCTTCAGTGCCTGGAACGTCCAGTTTTAAACTTTCTGTCAACATAAGAGTCAGGCACTCTCAGGGAATATTGGAAGAAAGGGCCCTGCCTTCCAAACAGTCAACTAATTCATATTTAGGAAATCTAAGACCTCACACAGACATATCTGCATACTCCTCAGTAACTGTAGTGAAGAAAAGAAAATGAAAGTATAACATTTTTCAACAGCACCATTTCAACTAATTATTTTTCTTTCCCCTCAAGATTCTCCGGAACACCAAATACAACATTCTCTCTCTTTTTTAAGATTTTTTTTTTTGTTTCCAGAGGAAAACAACTGTCTGAAAACTGTCCAGCCATTAACTATGAAAATTTTAATCATTATCTCTTTTTATTATCGCAGCAGAGCATGTTGACAATAATCAGCCAAATACGAAATTAATATTTTTCATGTGTTTGAAAGTAACGGAGGAAAACTAATTCAGTTAAGCTACAGAGAATAAACTTGATGCAATTTATATAACTTCTATAAATATCAGAAATGCTTAATAAACTCTCATGTCTGTCAAGTGCTCAATTCAAGACCGTAGCTTGGCAGAGTAATTCATTTTTATGTGATTTAAAAAAAAAAAAAAAAAATCTAACCACCCATTTCAGCAAAGTTTTTCTGTACATTTTAAAACTCTGCTTCAAGACACATTTTCCAAATGTGTTATATGCTCAAAGATGTCAGACAGAATCATGATGTGACTCATGTTAGATCCCTATAACAATTTCCAAAGCAACACTTAAAGGTTAGCAGTAGAAGCAGTTCTCTTTTTCAAAACAACTTCAGTTTTGTTGAGTAGCTGCACACTGGAAAAAAACCACCACTTTGGCCACCTGACATGTCTCTAAACTGAAGTGCTTGACTTACCTGCCACTGTTTCATGAGCTCGCGAACCATTTTGGCATCCTCTAGTATCTTTTCTTTGTGTGTAGCATCCTGCAGGACATTCGCAGTTGTTTCAGCTTCTGTAAGCCAAGCAAGGAACTTTTCGAGATCCAGGTAGAATTGCTGCAACATTCTTAGGGCTGATTCCAGCGCAGCTTCACGCTCACAAACCCTGCACAAGTACAAATAGTCAAATGCAGCACTATTAGGAAGAAAACAAATCTTAACCATTAAATCCAAATATAACAAAGACACACTATGTATTTTTCATGTACCAATCAAGGTAAGTTTGCAGATACATTAGCTACAGAACTTGCACTGTACGTTTGGCAGGTGGGACTCCTTTTTATCTTTTTCTCCTGAGAAGTAGTAACTAGAATTCATCTGGTAAAAAATTAAGCAAAAATACTTCTTTGAAAGTACTACGCCTGAAACACGCACAATTAAAAAAAAAAAAAAAAATCAAAAATAAGTCCCTGATTTGTTTTAATCAAAGATTGTTTTCTTATTCGTCATTAACACTACAGTAGAAAACTTGTTTGGTTTTAGAAATCACAAAATAGTTCCTGGCCACTGCACAGTGTGATGAATTTAATTATTAGTTTTTATGACTTGAAACCTTTGGAGATTGCGTTCAAGACCTTATACCCTAATAACACTCAAGTGTGGGGTGGTGGGGGTTTGTGTTTTATTTGGGTTTTTTTTGGTTTGGTTTGGTTTTTTTGTTTTTGTTTTTTTTTTTAAATGAATGTAATAAATTACAAGATCTCTATCAGTGACATGATAAAATACAATTTTTAAATACAAAGTCTATGTATCCTTGGGGAAGATCTAAATCGTAGATTGGGAAACAACACTAAAGGCTCCAGCAATTCTGGTGCTGAAAAAAACATTAAAGTATATCTGTGTTCTATCAGCATTCATGTGCAATGTAGGCGTCACATGTACTCACTGATTTTTTACATTGAACTTGAGCTAAATATGGATTTAGAAATGTGAGCAGGTAAGTATGACATAATGTTCATGAACACAAGGCTGTCAAGGCTACTTAGCTGTTGTATTACATGCATATTTGTTTGACATCAGCATGACAACTGAGTAATTTTTTAAGCTCAGACAGTATAAAGTCATTTGATAATTTGTGTTACTTCAAGTGGAATGAATGCAATTTGATGCACACCTATGTTTAGTCTACAAATCTGTGGTGATCTGGATATTTCTAGACAGATTTCCTGTCTAGTTTTATAGTTATTTAGACAGACTAAGATACTAGATTTTAGCAGATATAATTTGTCAAACTGTAATTTATCATAACTTCACCAGAGGAGGCCGTGAAATTTCTAAGTGCTAATCTCTATTTCAAATCCTGTTTGCTGTCAAGAAGAGATTGTACTCCTTGATAAGTAATGATATCATCCTAAAACCTAGTACACCAGTTGAAGTAAGAAAAGAAACAAAAAATTAACACGAGTTTTGCCAAGTGGCAGGCACTGACTCAACATGTTTTTCAACAAGCATATAAGTAAATTGCAGCAGAGGATAGCAAGAACAGAAAAATTAATTCAGAGTACAGGCGGGACAACCATTTCAGAAAAAAAAAAATCCTCCCTAAGAGACAAATCTCACAATAGCTACCATATTTCTGTCATAGTTTTAATCCTTTAGCATCTTATTTGCTTTTCCCAACCATTTTGTGAAAAAGGGAATTTATTCTTGGATCCTTTTTTGATTCAAAAACTGAGAAAGCTATTGAATGCCTCACTACAAAGTCATCCACCAATTTTTTAAAACTTAAAGCCAGACTGGATTTTAATCTCGGATGCACCTGTATTTTGGGTTTGTGCGGTGGGTTTTTGGTAGCAGGGGAGGGGCCGCAGGTGTGGCTCCTGTGAGAAGCTGCTAGAAGCTTCCCCGGCTCCAAGCGGGACCCGCCTCTGGCCCAGGCCGAGCCCATCAGCGACAGTGGTAACACCTGTGGAGAGCAGATTTAAGAGGGGAAACCTGGAGTTGGGGAGGAGATTGGGATGTGAAACCCCTGTGCAGACACAGAGGTCAGTGCAGAAGGAGGGGAGGAGGTGTGCTGGGGGAGGTTGATGCCCCTGCAGCCTGTGGTGAGATGGCGGGCTGTGCCCCCTCAGCCCATGGAGAGGAGTAGAGGAGCCCCAAGATGGCCGGGGCTCCATGGGAAAGCCCACGCTGGAGCAGGCTGTGCCTGAAGGACTGCAGCCCGGGGAAGGGACCCACGCTGGAGCAGTTTGTGAAGAACTGCAGCCTGTGGGAAGGACTCACGTTGGAGAAGTTCGTGGAGGACTGTCTGCTGTGGGAGGGACCCCACGCTGGAGCAGGGGCTGAGTGAGGAGTCCTGTCCCTGAGGAGGAAGGAGCAGCAGGGACAAGGTGTGAGGAACTGACCCCAACCCCCATCCCCCTGCGCTGCTGGGGGGAGGAGGGAATGAAAACCGGGAATGGAGTTGAGCTGGGGAGGAGGGAGGGGTGGAAGGAAGGTGTTTTAAGGTTTGGTTTTATTTCTCATTATCATTGTCTTCATTCGATTGGTAGTAAATTAAATTGATTTTGTTTTTTCCCCAGGTTGAGTCTGTCTTTGGCCTGTGACCATAAGTGGTGAGTGATCCCTCCTTGTCCTTGTCTTAACCCACAAGCCTGAGCTTTTCTTTGTATTTTCTCTCCCCACCCCACTTGGGAGGAGTGAGCGAGTGGCTTTGTGGTGCTTTGCTGCCAGCTGGGCTTAAACAACAATGAACTGTTGCCATCTACAAGAATTCTCCACATCATGGCACTGCTTAGCCTGGATTAGAATGTGTCCCCAGTGGCCTCTTAGGAGGATAGAGAGACACACTTAGCTTCAGAATAGTGAACATGGTCTCTTTCCAAACTTTATTCTACAGGGACATAAACACGGCTTGTGGTTAGGCCATTCTTCAAATTTAAAACAACTGCAATGAAAGAATTTGTTCTTTTGTTAAACTAAAAATTAGTTACGTAGATATCACAACTAAATATACTGACAATATACACTAAATCAATATAAACTTAGAAAAAAAAGTAAGAAACAGAAAATCTTTCACCAGGAAAATACTGTATTGACCTATTTATCACTTTTAGCTCAAAAATATCACCACATTCATTCAACAGAACTTGGAAATGGGATAAACTTACATAAACTAAAAATATTTTATCCAGTTCTTCAGAGCGCAATTCTATTGTAAGATATACTTTATAGCACTACTCTAATTCAGTTTTCAGTGTGCAACATGATAGCTAATATCAGTGCCTTTGCAGAATCATGTATAACACTTTTTTCACATGTAGTTCCTCCAAAATATTAAAGGCACATTTTTAACTACAATCCACCTCAATTCCTATAAATACATAGCAATGGTCTAATAACAGCATTCTGCAAATACACAGTGAGATTTAAAAGGGGGGGGGGGGCGGGGAGGCTTAAGTCTGTTTGTGTATATTTAACTTTTTGCACGGTATCCTGGGAAGTAGGACCCAAAGCTACATTCATCCACTTGTGCAAATACCTAGTGCATTTTTAATCTACAAAAAATAAGAACAAAAGCACAGATATGAAAATATATTCAAAGGAAGAGCTATTAGAAGTATTACTCAAAATCAGATTTTATGTTTTAGACAAAATTCTAGAGTATATAAAAAATACAGTATTTTATTGATCTGGGTAAAGAATGAAGTTTTAGTTATGAAGAATCTTCTGTGATGCACAGAAATCTTATGGCACATAATTCCTTCAGCCTACAGAAATGTGTTGCTTGTCTATAAGCATACTAATACACTCACCACAATATATCTAGTACCTTGCATTTTAAGCTTCGATACATCTAACATGCAATAAACTTTCAACTACATTGACAGCTCTGCAGCATATCAATAAGCTTCACTCTACTTGGCTTTCTAATTACCTCAAAATTATGAGGTTAGAGCAGACAGAAGGTCTAAAAATGAAAAATAAAACTGAGTATCAAACCCAGCATGTGATAAATTGTACAAAATTATAGGGGAGACAAAAATACGTACATTGAACAAGAAATTATTGCACAAAAACAAAATAAAGATGCTTCCTTTTTAGTCTGTATCATCCAAATATGTTTAATTCCATAGCAAGTGTGAGCTGTAAGAAAATAATATGAAGTAAGCAGAAATACATTTTAGTGTAAACGGAACACTGCACAGTAGGAACACTACAAAACGCTGCTGAAATACTAAAAGATAATCATAAAAAAAATTATTTTTAATGGAATGATCCAGTTTTTCTCTGTTCTACTATGATCTAACAATAAGCATATAGCGGTATAACCAAAAGCTTCTTATTCATGGGTGAAATACTAAAGGTGGGATTCATCTTATTTTCATCTGGACACCCAGATATTAAGCAACTATACTCCCTCTGCAAAACATGAGACAAGCATTTCTGGAATTTAGTTCCTCCCCTCTTCTCTGTACACATCTGTTGAACCAAGTTCAAGGTCAGAGTAAATTTTTTTTCTCTTGACTACAATGATAAGTTACCTAAAGCTTACACAATTTTAATTTTACACAAGCCTAAATTTTACACAATTAAAGGTAAGTGAAATGGTCCCCCAATCCAGTCTGGGGACTGATTTTTAGGAACTAGTGGTATCAGTGACAGTGGACTCACCAACTCTAGTTGTCGTATGAGCTTTGTTGCAGGACAGATATTATGGTACTCTCTTAAGAATGTGTTAGCTGAAGGCTTCAAGTTGAGGGAAAATGAAGGCATATCAAAAGAAGCAAGTCACACAATGTATATAAATGTGAACTTATACTCACAGGAGAAGTTTATAAGGTTTTAAAAAAAAAATCCACAGAAAAAAAAAATACCAGCCTCTGCTACAAGACATTGCTGTTATGCTGAGAACTTTTAAAGATAATATTTTTAAGACATAGCTGTTTACAAAGGGTTGGGAAGATAAGCAGGGGAAAATTAAGTTACGTGAAATCTGTGTGATCTTTAAGTTCATAAGCAAGGTACTATATTATTAACGAAAATTCGGAGTCCGTACCGTCATATATATACAAAAGAAATATATGCAACAAAATCCATACAACTGAACATCTTGTTACAGAATGTAACAAGAAAAGAAAGTGCTGAGGTATGGGAATGATGGTGTCATTAAACGCATTGCAAGAGTTCTTCATTCAACAATCTCCAAACCCATACAACACAGTGTTTGGGGAAGCTCCATGAGTGTGAAGAACAGATTTTTCTTCAGCTGTAGTATTTGCTACATAATTTGGAATGAATTGTTCACATCTTCTGAGTATCTGTTTGTTTATTTGAAATTTCAACACTTATTCACATTACAAGATATGTTGTTAGGGTCAATGTTTAAATAATGCTTTGAGATGCTCAGGTAACAGGACATGTAGTAAGTGCAGAGCATTATGCCAGTGTATGCTCCACTGTATTAATGCAGAATACATAATACGTAAGGAAATATATTAAAAATTGAGCACAAAAAATATTCATAATGGAGAAACTAACAAATTTCTGTTCCACGGCTATTTCTTTAAGGGCAATAACAGTGGAGAAATTCTGCATCATTCAGTGTTCAATAGATCACTAAATCACACTTCCATCTGCAGACTGTAGTGATCTAATGTTATCACACTGAGATGTAAAATAAAATATCCTGGGCCACTGGCTGACAAAGTATCAGTAAGTGGTTTTACTTCTATAGTTCATGTGGTTCTCTCTATAGAACTGTATTTTCTCCTTTCTGACATTATGATTCCATACAATTTTTAAAAAGTTACCTAAATTTCCCTTTTCTGGAGCCAACTATCACAGACAATTTGAACTACATGCATCTTCCTTCTAATGCTGGAAGCAGTTTGCACTTTTTCATGAGGATCATATCCCTTCTGCTGATGTGACTATGGAACAATTGCAAAGCTTTATTGGAATATTTAATTTTTACTACTAAATAAATTTAAGCTCTTACTGCTAGGTCTTCTTCAGCTGCTTTAACTTGGACTGATAAAGAACCTCTCAAAGAGGTAGAATAATTTAACCTCAGACAAAGTTAGAACATGAGGAAATGTCACAGATATGAAAAAAACCCAAAATTCTTAAAATGAACATTGAATTCTTAAAGTAACTATTATTGATTGAATTTTGAAATCCAAATTCAGAATAAATCACGCTATTTTGGGCATGCTGCTTAGAGGAACTTTCTTCTGGAATCTAGGGACTACCTTCTATAGTGCCCTTTACAGTTATTAATACACGCTAGTAAGTGGTTAATCTGCAGATTAACTCTGGAATGGCTGATACACATTAAGTGTGGAAAACTATGTTGAGACCGCATTTTAAGTACTGCTTTCATGTGGTTTTCTGGATCTCAACCAGCTTGACACCTCACTCAGGGACACACAGTATTTTTCCAGTAACACTTCTGGTCAAATGTTCTTTTAGTTCCACCATCCTGATAGAGGTTACTAGCTTTTCTCTCCTGTAGAGCATTGGCACATGTATGTGCATCTAAAGTTGTTGAGTGATCTTTATATATATGTGCTTATGTCCTACTATCACTATTTTGTCTGCCTTGTTGGAAAACATTCTTCACCAAGTTGATCCTAGAGTAATGGAGATTGCTCGCCTGTGGGCAACTCTACCTCTGAAAAGACTTCTATGTTGCAAATTATCAGAAAGCCTCAAGTGCAACTAAATGCAGAGCTACAAGATCAGCATCTGAACCACTCCAGAGATCAGCATTCAGACGTAGCTGACGTGCGTCCACAGGCCCTTATCCTCCCACTATTCTGAGTGAGGAACCAGGAAAGCTTTGATGTGCTTGTACAGAATTTTGTACCTGAAAGAGAGGCTTTCAGGTTTTTCAGTCATTTTGTGCCTTAGTCCCTTCCTGTAAGGCCTAAGGGACAAACCTGACGGAAAACCTACCTCTAAAAAGGCAACAATAACTTTCTAGAACTCTTTGCCTGATCTTTTTCACAGCTAATATCTCCCTGAAGACAGCTGATTAGGAGAACAGAAAGAAGGAAAGATTTTGTTTCAGTGGTGGAAAGATCTTTGAATAAACAAGAAAAAATGCCTTTTTTGGAGCCCAACAGGAACACACAGGTACTGCCCGCTGATTCAGGCATATGAACAGGATTCCTACCAGTGACATATTTCCTTCTGTATCTCTACGTGCAGTACTTCTCTCTGCTTTACATTTATTTCTCAACAATGTGATCTTCTGGCTGAAAGCTGATTCTCAGTGTCTTCAGATAAGTCGAAGGGCATCTATCTCTGCTTTGGCTGCACTACCCATATTGATTACATATGAATAACCAGGGAAATGATTTTAAATTCCAGGTGTAACTGTGCATACAGAGAGACTAAGTCCAACAGCTGCTGCAAAATAAACACACAAATGCAGTTCTCTGCTGATTCTCTTTACTTCTACAGGAAAGAACAAACCCCCCTCAACGCCCCCATCCTCCGATTGAACTCAGCCTACCTACCTTGATACAGACACAGCATTGTTCTTTCCCTGATAATCACACAGAGTTTCCTAAATTATGACAGTCTCTTCAGATACTAAAGGTAGAACATCCTAAAGCACCTCCTGATCATAGTAATAAGCCCATACAATTTCTCCTTTCTTAAAAATCTGTTGCCAAAAAGGGGGAAATGCTTCAAAGAGCAGTTATTCAGTCTGCTAAGCAAGATGCAATTGTTTTTTCCTGACCAGTTTTTCTATTGTAAAACTCTGCAAAACCAGAAAATATGCTGTATTAAAAAATGTTTCTGGGTTTTATGTACTTAGGGAAATGGATGCAGCAAGAGAGAGAAACTATTTTGCTATTTTTCATTGGCTGGATTGTTTCTAGTCATATACCTGTCGTAGCTCTTCTCAACATAGTCAGACCCTATATGAAAATAACAAAAATCATTAATCCTTCTCCAGCACTTTCCTTTGAATTACTCCCTTTGTTACTAAAGACACTAAAGCAATTTAAAAAACATATTTTTGAATTTAGACTGTTTTTCCTTACTTTTCTTTATTAAAGCACTATTGATATTTAATGAGAAAAAGAGGAAAAAATGAAAAATTTGTGTTTATCTATGAAGTTTCAGATCAACCTTGGATATTAATCCCCCATCTCTTCTACACTATTATTTGTCAGACTGAGAAGGGTTGCTAAAAGCAAAGGAAATATCACACCCTGGGGCACAAAATCACATACATAGATTTCTCTATAGGACCTTTAAATAACCTCTTTTTAAATAAGCACCTGCCAACATCAGCACAGAGGATCTGCGTTCACACAGGGGAAAATTCCTCGTCAACCTTTTTAAAAATAATTTCTGTCTTTCATACTCTGTCCACTTTTGGGATCCCACATTCAGAAAATGCCTCTTCAAGGGGTGGCAAAAGAGAGAGAGTTAAAGGGAATTTTTCTAACAGGCTTTTCTTGCCCTTATTGCTTTTGTCTCCTTCTCCCTTCTTGCCTTGACATAGGTCTAGAATATATAAAAACATGAGTGTACGTTTTCCCTATATTCATCGTAACCATAGCTTATCACACATCATGAACTACAGAAAAATCATTAATGAAACATCATTTTAATTCCTTTGCAATTAAAACTAATTACAGGTTATCTTTTACATTATTGAAAACATTTTATGTTTACTTGGGTTTTCTAATCTCCAGACAAATTTTCATTAAAATCAATCACTTTCCAGAGAGTAAATCTTAAGAATTACCAGGTTAAAGAAAAGGGAATCTGAACAACAGACAACAATCACAGACATATGAAGTATCATCAAAAATGACTTGTAGATACAGAATAATGTTCTGATGGACCCACTCAAGAGGCTTTTCTAAATAGCCCTTAGTTAAAACTTAAAAGAATTGTCTTAAAACCAAAAGCAGCAAACAGAAAAAAAATCCAAACAACAACAAAAAAATCAACAAACAACCCCACAAACACCACCCCACCCCCAATTCTCTGAACTCGTGGAACAGATTCAAGGCTAACCCTCGTACAATTCAAGAAATGCCCCAACAAAACATAGGAAGATAACATTTAATAATTCTGGTATTCCCATTAAAGAGAGAAGTCAGAAAAAGAATAAATCCTAAAATCAAAACTAAAAACAAACACACAAACCTAGTCTCTTATTCTGCCAAAAGAAGCAAAAAGGTTATTGTTCTGTTTAAGTCTTCTTCACACTTCATGGTCTATAATATGTAGAATTAAGGTTTTCCTTGCATTCCAAAACATATTCTTTCGACATTCCAAGGCAGTCAACAGTGCCGTCTAATAAACAGCATATTAATTACTCAGATACAATTTATTAAGATAATATCTTTGCTTTCTAAGACAGTGAAGTGTAATTAAAACCGATTATGAAAATAATTATATTCTAAAGGCACTTGTTTTCTTACCCTTAATTACTGTAGAAACAACTAAATTTAATAAGACTGTGAAATGCACTGATGGCATTACATGAAATCAATTAGGGCTCACAAAGGATACTATTAAACTGTTAGTGTAGCTTTCATTTAAAACTGCAACCTCTGAGGGCTGAGCTCAGTGGTCTAGCAGAACAGTGATTTGCTACCATGCAAAAGAAAGAAGCCTCAGTTTCCAGACTGGAAAACTTCTCTGGCAGGACTTACAGTTCTTATTGTACCATGCATCATCTTACGTTAAGTGAGAGTAACACTAAATAAACACTTAGAAAAACACACACAATTTTTTTCCCCTCTAAAACATGGGCCTAAAGTAGTAGTCACATTACACAAAGATACTGATTCAAATCAATCAGATTGATTCAAAATATTTTAAAACAACTATTCCAATATGTCAATATATTTTAAGAAGCATAAAACTCCTCCAAATAAATAGAGATGATGGTCAAGGTATTCTGTATTCAGCTCAGAAGCAGCTGGTAACCAAAACTGGTTAGCATCCGAGTAAGAAGGAGAAACAGCAGACCACCTACTGTTTCTTATATGTATATAATCTAATACAGTAATATTAGTTGTAAAGAGCCACTCCATACTTCATACAGTTATTCTTTACTATTCAGGAGGTTTCAGACCCCTACAGAAAACTGAAATATAGAATAAGTTCCCCACTATGAGGAGATAATGTGATTAAAATAGATCTACTGCACAAAGATTGTAATACTACAGGAACTATAACCAGAGGTAATATGACAATACAGAGTAATACTAATAAATTATTACTATGAAGTTTCAACAACATTAGGAAGAAACTAAAACACTAGTTCTATTCCTCAGGATTATGTAAATATAAATAAATAAATAATGAAATTCCAGAGCCCAATTCAGCAAATTCAGGTGATGTTCAACTCACACTTAGTTCAACAGAACTCAGTTTGTGTTTCATATAAAAGCCTTACAGAAAAAATCCTAACTCCACTGAGATGAATTGCTAACCTTCAACTGACTTAAAAGGGAACAGGATGTTCTGTGATAGTTCTGCCTCAATTCTTTTTTGGACATATTTCAAAGATAAAAATTCTTAGCAGAAGAAAAG
This sequence comes from Haliaeetus albicilla, assembly GCF_947461875.1. NCBI lineage: Eukaryota > Metazoa > Chordata > Aves > Accipitriformes > Accipitridae > Haliaeetus > Haliaeetus albicilla. The sequence continues at coordinate 6,005,026 of NC_091488.1, forward strand.
ATAACCCCTCAAACAACAATTCTGCACAATTTAACGGAGTAGAGACACACATAAATACACCAAAACACTAAGTCTGGGAGTGAGGAGGTCTGACCATTCTGCTATGAAAAGCCACGGCAGAAGTGGATATACCTGAAATTGTGCGGTCACATGCAATTCTGGCACACTCATCCAAATCTAACTCTTAAATAGTGCATGATTTGCAATGTTTTCTTCCTCCTCAATAAACTGAAATAATTACCAGGTGTTTACATTAAAAAGACACTTGATTTGGCTTGTCACTTACTGTTTTGTATTTACTGTCATGCAAGTATCCTCTATAAACTCTAGATAATTTATCCAAGGTCTGGGCGGATGCACTTCTTTTCCTTAGATATATCTACCTGTTCTTAAATCACTTTCCAAATTTTAGTCATGGAAATGAATGCATAACTGATGCATTCATCAGTTTAACTGAAGATTCAGCTTTACTTCAGCTTATGCAAAGAAATCCATAAAGTATACCATAAGGTCCTTAACAGAAAATACAGAGGTATGTTTCCTTTATTTAACCAAAAGATACATTTAAAATGGTCTGGTATAAACAGATGTGTTAACAAACACTGAATTGGCTTGTATGTGGCAACACAATGAGATTTTGAAACATCATGGTTCTTCAAGCCTGTTCTTTTTGCAGAAGGAACCAAGCTCACCTTTTAAAAACATTTTTTTCCACCTAGATGCTGTTATTTCTGAACAGGAGGCCTAAATCTAAATAAAAGGCTGATTAAAACCAACTTGAACTCTTGTCAGCTCAAGGCTTACATTCATGATTGCATTTGACACAATAATCATCATCGTATCTTAAGACCAAAATCTGGTTGGCAGTCCTTGACTTAGTTCTGCTTTTTCCAATTAGCTGAAAAATTGCATCCCAGCTCATCTTCCAGGAAATATGTTTACATTTATAGTTTTTCACAGGTGAAAGGACATGGCAATACATTCTAAAATGCTAACGTGATAGCCGTTTTCTCTTTTAATGTATCCATCACTGGTAAATCAATTTGAGGAAAAAAAAGAAAAATTAGCAGCACACATACTCAAATGATGTTGCAAGAAATAACTCTTATCCATCACATGGAGGGGGAAAAGTCTCTAGAAATGTGAAGACATAACTACAGACATTTTTCCAGATGAATACTTTCGAAAAGAAAATTTAAAAAAAATTCCAGCTTCTACTTTTACTATCTATTTATTGGCAAGAAAAGAATGTAACTTTTGATTATGGTATGGTTAAAGAAACAATATTAACTTCTGATCCTGAGACAGGGGATGTGATGACAAATCATTAGGTGATATCCCCTATGCTCTGTGTTATCCCAAGGAATTCCTATGGATGAAACACTTAAATGCAAACATCTTAGTGCCTAAATGCTGGACAGACAGCTAGGACAAGCACATCCAAGAGCACATACATATATCCAACTGTTTGAAATAAAAATCACCTTCCCGTCCCATAAGATCTGGTATTGAGCTCTGTTACACTGTCACTATAGCACTGCATTATGATTTCCTACACGAGTATCTGAATCACTAAATGATTCCCTACTTCATGTTTTCCTTTTTGCTCAGAGAGGTCACGGCTCAGGCTTTCCAACAAGGTATACAAGAACAGTGCACAAAGCTCGAGAGGGAAAAGTTTCTGTTTTATCTGAGACCTGTATGCATAAAGTTGACTGCAGATGTGAAACCAAATCTATATCCACAACAGAAATCGCAAGAAAATAACTGAGGAGAAAGGGGTGGTATTGACGTAGGTTATGCAGTCAGTGGCCCGTTATTTGGCTTGGATATTACTTTTTTTCAGATGGTAGTAATCCTAATTTTTCAAGCTCTATTCTAGCACTACAAAGGTTTCCTAGAAATTAGATTAGAACAATTACGTTAAGAGTTTATGGAAGGAAAAATAACATCAAACATTAAAAAACAGAGACAGGTTCTCTCAGAAGAGTCATAAGAAAGCAAAACAGAAAAACTTTTAACTTTCTTAAACTCAAGTAAACACTGGAGATGGCTGCCTTGTGTTGCAAATGACAAAAATTAAGTTCAGCTGACACTAACACATTTATTAGGTATGCACAGGTGGACTGCAGGCAACCCGTTAACCTCCTTATTAAAAATGCAAACAAGTAAATGTATAAGTACATCAGTAAAAAAAAAACTGTAGCATTACTTGATCTCCTTCATTTCATTCTGCTCTTGTGGTGTGAGGTATGTGCACAAGACTGCATATAAATTACTCAAAAACGTTATGCAGAAATGCAGTACTAGAATAGTCTTTCTCACAAATTCCATGTATTGCAGTAGCCACAGATCTCAAAATTTCCCTATTTTACTGAGTGATATATACTGTACAATCTCTCTTTATCCAAAGGATAAAAATACTGAACAGTCAAGGAAATAAATATTCTAAAACTCACATGGCGTTACCATGACACATTTTTTTTAACTGGTCTTTAATATATTTATGTGCTATTTTTATTTCTTATATTAACTTCTGTAATTCTTTCTTGATTATCTGTACTTCTGATCTAAAAAAGGGCTATCATCTGCTAATACCTACAATATAGTTTGTCTCAATTACTTGAAATTATTCAATATTTTTAATGACAACTGTACATTCAAATCTGATCTCTGTATGATTTGTTAATGTGCCACATCTTATTCAGAATGACAATCTGAACAAAAGCAGCTTATTTATCTTACTAATTCTAATAGTCCCAAATATCAAGTAGGGTCATTATTCTAGTAAATTTGATATGACTGGTTCATTTGACCCAGTCTGAGCTAAGTACATTATATATGTAGTAAACTGTTGATGACACCACATGAATATGTAATTATGTTCAACGATCTTTAATATTTATGACTAGCTAAATGTTGCCCCTCCATAATCAGACAGTATCCAAACAAATATATATCTAGAAGGAGAAACCACCTATAAAGACTACATATACATCTATACAAATACTAAAGTGTTTTGTTTCCATCAGAAACAGAAATGAAGCCCTCTGTTGCAAATGGGTACTCAAGAAGATTTCTGCTTTCATGTGTAAATATCCCTCTACATTTCTTTATTAAGTGTATTATGGACCAATAAAATCAGTGTCTTTGAGAAAAATACCTTTGCCAACTTTTTCTTAGAATTAACTGAAACAAAAGGTGAGAACTAACAATAAAGCAATATAATCTATTTACAACCCACAAGTTAAGCTCCTGTCCAAGGAGCTATTTAGGAACCATGGTAGGGATGCAACGTTTTGTTACAGAAACCTCTTGAATGAAACAAAACCGAGATTAAGAACATATAATGTAGTCAATGTAAATAACATTCAACTCTGAGCATTAGGAACCTGTCCCAAGGAAGCAGCACTAGGTGTTACTCAGTGCATTAACCAACCATTGGGAAAAGGGTGTGAAAAGCAAGATGGCAAATTTATTTAGATTAGTCAAACCCAGGAAGAACTGTGACTAATTCCAGATGGAACAAGTCACTGGGAATGTGATAGCAGAAAGATTCAATATAGATGCATCCAAAATACCAAACACTGCAAGGAAGATTTAAATTCAGTATATACTGCTGGGTTCTGAACTAGCTGTAGCCTTGAAGGAATTCGGTATTTAAAATCAAGATGAACAGCTTAACCAAAACGTCAATCTGAAAGATTACTAGGAAAAAAAAAAAAAGAAAAAGAAAAAAGAGGTATAACTATTATGTCCATCTTTAACTCACTCTTCTGATGCTGGCTTGGGTGCCTCATCCCAAGCAGCACAAAGGAGAGTAACATCAGGCATAAAATGATTAAAGCAGTGACATGATGTGAAAACCAATTTAGCCAAAGCAAAATTTAATACAAATGTTGCATGCTTCTACTTTTATTTTCCCCAATATGAAAAGAAGTAACAGTGACAAGTGTCCACAGCTCCAAGGGGTCAGCATAGTTTAAAAAGGAAGGGTGTCACCGAAGGCAGACCTGAACTACGGTTTCTTAGTGCCATCTTACTTGAACAAGTCTATTCTGCTCTCCTGTGGTGTTCCCCCAGGAACGAAGAGAGAGGACAGCCCTGGAAGAATTGCCTCCCATCCCTTGGAGTAAAACCACACTGTGAAACTTAGAGGCTGACTACCACAAAAACAAATCGACCCTCTTGGAATCAGTAACGGTATATGGTTCTTAATGGAGCAATAGACACTATTAGTAATTAATTAACATAGCTGAAGCATCAGCCTCAGACATGCTCTAAGCACCAAGAACCCATAGAAATTTCTGAACTGTTTACCATTACTGATAATAAACAGCAGCATCTCTTTCACATTTTAAAACAAAACAACAAAAAAACCCCAAAGCAGCATATTTAAGTCATGTTGTGGGGTACAGAAGATGCATGCAAGTTAGACCTTAAAAAGAACAACCGCTAAATTAGACTCAAATCTAACTTGACATGAATTAAAAAAATAAGAAACCATGTAAATAATAGGAAAGAAAACACAAAAATGAAAATAAGGAAAATAAAATAGAAAACATAAGATACTAATCAGATAAAATGCAGAAAGTGGGAAATGGGTGTTGCAAGCTTGGCACTTCAGGTAATTCCAAGAAATTTGTTTTTACCATATACTGTGTCAAGCGAACAAATGGAATCTCAAAAACATGTAGCGCATTTTAAACAGCTAAAAATAATACTTTTTTTTTTCTTTACCAACAAAAAGTGGACCTCTATAATTCATTGCCACAAGGCACTATTGTGCTTAAGCAGATATGTATCAGATACATAACTGATTACATATCTTGCACAAAGGAAGAATCTGCAGATATGCCAGCCAGAGTGATAATTTCAAGAGCTATTATTTCTTATCATTTGCAGGAGATAATATTTCTTATAGTTTGCAGGAGATGTAATGCTTAGTAGCTGGGGAAGAGCTCTACATTTTTTTAATTTGTTAGGGAATGTAGCACAGTACAGTTAAATTTGGGGTATTGGTCAAGATCTGATGGAAACTGAATGCTAAACAACATGAACATACTGATCTTTTCCTTTTCACAAACTTCTTGCTTACTTACTGTTTCCCCTTCTATGTACCTGTACCAGATACACCTTAAAAGCTCTGTCCTCAAGATGTACCAGTTTAACCTCACCTTTCCTCAATGATTTCTCACCACCCCTATTTTAGGACATGCAAGAAAGTTACATTGCTAATTCTGTTGCTTTCCTATCTGCTCTCAGTATTGCCACTTCCCCAGGTCTCTGCCTTGGTCAATAAGAGTCACAACCATCAGCCTTTTGTGCCACTGATCCTCATCCGGAATGATAACGACTCGTTGTCATTTGTCAATTCCTTTGTGAGTTTATATAAAAACAACATGTGGTTGAAATTTCATTCATAGTTAAAACACAGCCACCCAACAAAAGGCAAGCACCAATATTGTCAAATTGAAACATTTGGCGGTAACTTCCAAAGAGAGACTAAAAATTTAATAGGCAGACTGAATGATCCTCTCAGTTTCAAGCATGACTGACAAGACAGTGAGGGGGAAGGTTACACTGCCTGCACAGCCGCTGATCAGAAGCTAAACAATCATGAAGCACCAAAGCTTGCAATAGCAAAGAAATGCTTTAAAAAAAAAAAAAAAGAATCCATAGAAAACACCGGGGAGAAAAACCCAAGGCTATCACAAGAATAATAATGCAAACAAAAAATGACAACTAAGGTCAAATTCCTTTTTGCTGGCAGTCTGCTAGTCCATCAGCTTTATTAATTTCTGCTCAGTTGTTTGTTTTAAAGGACATGAAGCCTGATAAGAAGCCTATTGAGGGGAAAGGAAAGACATTCATTTGTTGCAATAAGCTTTGGATGAGAGCAGTAATCAGTTTGCTACAGTTTCTTAATTTATCTGCAGACTAATAGGAAACAGATTTAAGGTTGGACTTTCAGGGCACAGAGCATTAGCTTCTGTTCTTGTTCAAATACAGACTAAAACTCTAATTACTTCAGAAAAATCTCACCTTTAAGAAAAAGAACAACACATTTGTCTTAATCTTCCTAATGGAGTAAGAACAAAAATTGACATTTCTGTTCTCTCTCTCTCTCAAAATCAGGCTTACTTATGTCTTCCTTAGTACCTTGCTCCTCCTGCACCTCCTGTGGATGCAAAAGAGCGAGATTTCTCAAATGGACTGTTTCTTTGAAATGTCTATATTAAGCTCCAATTATGATTCAAGTTAATGCATGAAACCACTCTCCCTTTATAATTCTGTGCCATAAACTATTTCATGATTTTGTCCAGTTGGATTTCACTGTAACATGAGAACTGTTCTCTTTTTCATCGGAAAGGAATAAACAGCATTTAACACACCATAAATATGAACAAAAGAGCAGAATTCTATTTCACTCAAGACCAAAATATAAACCAAGAGTAAGAAAAAAAAAATGAAAAGAACAACTGTCTGAGCAGTAAGGATTGGTCTTCTAGACGTTCTACTTTCACTTTTCCTGCTTAGTTTTAATTATTAACTTGCTGTCAGTATTTGAAGCTGAAGACCTCTTTGCAAAATGCCAGTGCTGTCCTCCTTTTTAATTGTCTATAATGAAATCATAGATCACAGTTAACAACCAAAATCACTAAAGTATCAACCAGCTGAACTCATGGTGTCTAAAAAAACTCAGCAAGCCACTTGTGGGACAGACAAGTTGAAAAAAACCAACTGATTTAAGAACACCACCACTTTTCTCTTTGAGGTCATTTCTGTTTGTCCATGGGAGGACCTAGCAGACCTACAGATGATCTATTGCCTTTTTGGAAGTGATAAAGGTAGTAGTAGCCTACAGATGTGTCTATTCAAGTGGTGGGAACATTAAGTTTCTTCACACTGATATTAACAGTTCTAAGAAACACATCCCTGAAGTCACAAAGATCCATAGATCCTTTTTAGTCAAGTACTGTATTACTGACACTACCTTCTCCTGAAATAACTCAAGAACCCTTTTCTTTTTTTAATCTTAAAAGAGTTTCTCAAAAATCACAAGAATATGTTCACAAAGGTGGAAGTGATGAATCACACCATATTCTGGGTAACATTGCTTTTTCAGCTCATCCTACCAGCATTTTGAAAGCATTGCGTATCCAAGGCTATCCTCTCACAAAGTAAACCACAAATATTCAGTACCCTCAGCTGACTTCTCATCTTGGATCCACGTACTGGTGTCAGTACTGCACAAAAAGTACAGTCAGCTGCGTGGAAAACAAAGGTGAAAACTAGAATACAAGTACCTAAGGTGACTTTCAAGATCTCCTACTTATAGGAGCTTCATCTGGCATTTTTATTGATGTTGTTTTATATTTTCCTACATGTGCCTGAAATGTCATCATTCTTAGGGGCATTAGGAAGAAAAAATAACAAAACAATCTTAACTGATGTCATTGCTGATAAGCTTGAGATTATATTTCGTACAGAAATATTTGTTTGAGAGTGTAGGCAGACAGTAGAATGTCTTTCAAATAGGTAACCTCTCTTATCTATCAACACCAAACAATCCCTCTCTCCCAAACGGCCTTTTAGGTGTACTTTTAATATGGATATCTTAAGGGATGATATTTAACCAAGTAAAACATAAACCAACAAATATCTCAAATTAAACTCACAGCACCTAAACCTTGCCAGAGTAGTCTTTGCACCCTTTTTATAGTCCTTTTTTGAGGGTGTGCTATTTTGTTTAAAATAATAGTAACAGAATGGAACAAAGAAAACAAAAAATACTTTAATCCTTTTTCTGAAAACTACTCTTAGGAAACTTCAAAGATACCCATACTGTAAACATAAAAGCCTTAACATTCTTGCATCACAAGCAGCTAATAAAGAGTTTTTCTTTAGACTTTGCCAATGTTGCTAACTCTACTGGAGAGTAACTTCTGAGAAGCATGGAGTGCTGTACTGACGAAGTGAGACAAATTAGTTTCATGAAAATTAAAGGGTTCTTGTACCCTTTTGTGTAACGGGAAAGACGTTAGGACCCCATATAAAATTCAGACTTTCCAGAAGAGGTCTGGATTAAATGCTTTTTTGAAAACTTTGTTTCTCTTCCTATTCAAAAGAACAGTCAACAGAGCTACATTAGTTCTTCAGAAAAACATGCTGACATACAAAGTTATTTGCTCTTTAACATAATCTTGGGTGTGACACCTGAGACTGCAGAGACTCACTTTCATTCAATGTGAATACTTCTACTGACTAAATAAAAATACTTAAGTCCTCATAGAATTAAAACTGAGCAAAGTTCTCAAAGACAGCATGTGACAAACACCTAGACTGAAAATTTACTTTTTTAAACAATAGAAGCAACAGAAATAAACATGTATTATCAACATCTCTCACAAAACAAAATAATGCCCTACAATTGCAATGTTTTCCAGCAGTCTTTGCAATTTTAAATTAGTATCTATTGTTAAGCTGGTGTAAATAACAAGCTTCAGCATGACATACCGGTTGTAAAAAAGCAGTCACTCTACACACCTACTTTCTTAAGCCTCGCAAAATTATTTCAAAAAACAAGCAATAAATCACCACAACATGACAATAAAAAATAAAAATTATCCCATGATGGTTTCTTTGGGGAAAAAAGAAAAAATACATTGGAAAATGACATTTGACCATTGTCAGCTTCATCTGAAGTCTTACATTTGCAATGATTTCTTGCTCACACCCACACAAATGCAGCTCTATAGCCAGGACAACAACTGCAAGCACAGACGCGTAAACAAGCTTCCCCTATAAACAAGGTTCCCATGGCCACTTCCATTTTTAATTTAGTTATTTCACTGTGCTCAAAGAAAGTGTGCCTGCACAAAGAACTATAATAGCTGTTCATACGCATGGTATTATACTGATTTTAGCAATGCATACCAACCTTCAAAGCAATACAAGAATGGAAAGGAAATGGCCAAGTTTACTTGGAGAACCTAGAAGATGGAATGTTCTTTAAAGTGAAACATATTGTGAATTCTTTCTTTCTTGACTTCAGCAGTCCAAGCCTAAATGAGCAAACAAGCTCTTCAGAGATGGCTCCCAGAAAGGTCTAGCTACTGAAACCAACTATGAATCTTCAGTATACCTTAACAGACTTCATACTCCTGGCTGTTGTTGAAGTGTAAATGCAGTTTTTCTCACCCAGAATGCAATTCAACTGTAAACACAAGTTCAATTACTTCCACAAGTGCCATAAAGCAAAGTAGTATTAGGACGGGTACAGTATATTAAGAAAACCCATTTCCAACAGAATGGTCAAGCTCTTTCTGTGCAGGCAATAAAAGTATACTTAGAAACCATATGTACAGATAAAGTTTACATTCTAACAACTGTATTTTTATAACAAGCAACCACTGATAAGGAAAGGTTTGCTGCTCAAAGACCAGAACTGGATTATGACCTTTTTCACACTTAAAATTACTGTTATATTATGCATTTACATAGGAAACAGATATGTATCATACTATTGTACTGATTATGTCCTTAGGTTGTTTGGCCATTTGCATTTCATACTGTCCAGCTGACGTGCAAAATCAAGGTGTTGTGCAACTGGCTGCATTAGAGAATTAACACGATTCTTAGATAAATATGGGAGTTGGTATCTCAGATCTTTAAAACAGGTCGTCTAGAAACACAACTCCTTGCCACGGCCTCTCTAACTCCCTACAACTTAAACTAACAGCAACATAAATCTAATTATATATTGACTCTTCACTGTCCATACCCTGTGGGGGCGGGGTGGAGTTACTTTTTATGTTTTGACTGTTGTGTGTATCCTGTATCTTGTCTCAGGAGCCAAAAAAAGCATCTCGAGCAGTGAAAGCTCTTAACACCTACTGTGCAGCCTGAGTTCAATGGAGCTGGAGCATAGGAACTGGTGGGCGATGCAAATATTTGAAGATGTCTGTTAGACAGTGATGGGTTGGAGTCCTAACCAGTTCTCAGAGTACGTTATGTAATTATTGTCATAATATATGCTCCACTTAAGAAAGATCCAAGTCCCTTTTTAGCTTAATATTTAAGTTAGTGAAATTTAAACACATTTGGTGGATTCCCAGGAAAGGCACAAATTTAAGCATGTGTTTATGTTTTATATGATAATTCACATAAAATACAAGTGCCCACAAAAGGAAGGAGTAACATAACACTACCATAACAAACATTTTTATATACAGTAAATTTCTAATGGTTTCTTCCTTCTTTGTTTTTTTTTTCTTTTGAGAACACTTTAGTTCATGTTAGATTTATTTTTCTTAATGCAAGCAGTACAGATCACTTTCTCCTTAATTGCCTCAGCTTAAATAATATAGTTATTTCTTGGAAAGTCAATGCTTCTAAAGAGAAGAGAAAGAGACCTGTTTAGAAGTCATTCTGGCTTTTGCCCAACTGATCAGTTCATGTGCTTTTCAGTGTATCTTTGCAGTATCGGCAACAAAAATAAAAATGAAAAAGTGGCGAGTAAAAAAAGTGAAGCAACCATCAAGCACTCACCAACCTGGCTATTAAAGGAGTTAGAATGTTATTCGTTATAGTTCAATGTTATAAAACAGAACAGTAAGGCAAAGGGTAAACACACAGCAATCAGCTGCAAATCTACTTAAGCAAAACAAAACACAAGCTGGCAGATGTTGCCTTAATGACTAAAGTACTTGCTTTGGCTGAACTATTACCAACAGGCAAAGTGGAATTTTACTGCTGCTTGCCTGCCTGTTGTTTTACTGATCTGGTTCATGGAAAAGGTTTCACATTTTTTACACTGACACACAATTCTGATATTAATGGCAGGTTAGAGGAAAACCAGTTCAAAACAACGTAAGCCACTCTTTAATTTTTCTTTTTAAAAATAAAATATTCACAAAATAATTAGGCCATTTAAATTAAGGATATAGGGAGAAGAAACCAAAATCTTTAGGAGAATATTTCCTCTTGGCACTCAACACATGTATAAACAGTGATAAAACTATTTCTAAAATACTGGAGAAATGGTCAAGACCGTTATTTGGAATATATGTCTACATCACTGCGAGGTCACTGAGTCACCAGAGCACTACTTACTCATAGTCTAGATGAAAATAACACTTACGGACATATCTGAAATCATTGTACATGCATCTCAGTGGAGAACTAACCTTCCCTGGAGCCTGTGACAAACAGTTCACATGTCTCCTTTCTACTGAGTAAATATTCTCTTACGGTTCAAAAGATCCCCAAAACCATAAAGAAACAATTTGTTTTGTTCTATGCAATAACCTGAAAGCTGAAGTGTAGAGGGAGGGAAAACCAAAACAAAATCAGAACAAATTGGCATTTAAGTCTTCCTAGGGCCCATGGACTCCATCTTCTCTTTTCACAGAGCTGCTTAAACAAAAGAAATCTAGGAAGTTCTTTCAAGACCTCACTCAGAAGCTGCTCCTTGAGCAAAAGACCTGGCTACTGCTTCAAACAAACCTGAAAAATCTACAGGCGTAGAAAATCTTCCAAGTACAAGTCTTTTGCTGACTCGATGCCTTAGTGTGTCCATATTTATCCATGTCTTACAAAAGACAGAGAGAAATGTGATACAGCCCTTAGAGAAGCTCATCAACTACTGTTTGCAGCATGCTGCTGCTTCTTCAGGTTCCCAAATCACAATAAGCCTTACAAAAATTATACACAAAACAGTGAATTAAAAAAATATTAGAAAGGGAGTAAAGCCATACAATCAAAAACTAGGAAGTTCTAGTTTTACAGTTACCTGTTCAAGCTTAATCCTATCCTTTTGTACTTCTTAATGGGAAATGTCAACTCAGTCGCCTAAACTCAGTCTCTTCTAAAAGATAAAAGATTCACTGCAGTAATTCATCTAACACATGAGCTGTAAACAAGTCTGTGGGTTTTGCAGAAGCTTGCAAAGAGTGTGTCTTGAAGAATTTGTACTCACTGTTAGCCTAATACTTGGCTGACTCCATGCAACAATGGCAATTCTCATAATTAGGCAACATTAGACACACCTGGGTTTGTGCTTGAAGCATTAACAGATTTGCAGATGCACTCTCAGCTACAGTTGCCACCTGAGCATCCACAGCAGCTACACACATATCCTGGTGTCGTGGTTTAACCCCAGCCCCACGCAGCCGCTCACTCACTCCCCCCCCATCCAGTGGGATGGGGGAGAAAATCGGGAAAGGAAGTAAAACTCCTGGGTTGAGATAAGAACGGTTTAATAGAACAGAAAAGAAGAAACTAATAATGATAATGATAACACTAATAAAATGACAACAGTAGTAATAAAAGGATTGAAATGTACAAATGATGCGCAGGGCAATTGCTCACCACCCGCCGACCGACACCCAGCCAGTCCCCGGGCGATTCCCTGCCCCCCACTTCCCAGTTCCTAAACTATATGGGACATCCCATGGTATGGAATACACCTATGGCCAGTTTGGGTCAGGTGCCCTGGCTGGGCATGAGAAGCTGAAAAATCCTTGACTATAGTCTAAACGCTACTGAGCAACAACTGCAAACATCAGTGTTATCAACATTCTTCACATACTGAACTCAAAACACAGCACTGTACCAGCTACTAGGAAGACAGTTAACTACATCCCAGCTGAAACCAGGACACCTGGACTTCAGGATTACAAAGCCAGCTCACTAACTGGGGGTTGTAGTTCTACATACAGACAAATGCAATTTCCTTTGGTTCTTCCATCTAACACTTTTGAGCTACTTATTTTACCTACTCATGGAGGATACTTTTGAGCATTAAGCACCCAGCCTTTCTCATCCAGGAACACATGTTCCTCCCCAGCCTGTTTCTCAGACCACAGAAAGCAAACCTTTTTTTCTTAAAAATACAGTACTACTAATAAGGCTAAAATGGCTACTACTATAACAGGAGAAATGCAAGCAGATACTAACTGAATGTTTATACTAATTTCTCAGTTTAGTTATTGGTCTTCTTAAAAAAAAAATATCTTTCAAATTATTATGTGGCTTTCTTTTAGTGGACGTCAGTAGCACCTCTTCTCTCATTTGAACCTTGAGTCAGTGGCAAGTCTGCCTCAGAAAAAATGCCATTAAAGTGACTCATTCATATGAATATCAAGTCCATAAAAAAATTAAACAAAAAAAAGTGGGAATAAATTTCTGTAGTCATCAGTGATTTAAGTAACTGCCATTATGCAAGAAGATCTCCTGAATTTATTGTGTATTTAACTAAACTGACTTTTCTGGCCTTGTTCATCGACTTTAATTAAAAACATGTAAGATCTAATTCAGTTCTAGTTTCAGTTATAAGCTATAAAACTTAATCCAAGATACTGATTAAAACAACTTTGAATTAATTTTTACATATCTCATCTAATGCACAATGATTTAAAACTCTTTTACTACTATAAAGAAAGTAATTTTTATTCTGCAGTATGTTCTGATCTTATAGATGGTGTATTGGATGATTCACGATTTGGTGGCAAGCTGCAAAAATTGCTTTTAGTAAGGAATTGGTATCTAAACCAAACACTGCAAGACTGTGAAATGTAATCAAGAATGTGATCAAAGATCTAAAAAACTTTCTTGACTAGAGATTTGCTTCAAACGTACAGGATAACATTTCTACTTGGAATCTGCTTCAGTAGGATATGTCTGTCATTTTCAGATTCAGTTTATGACTCAAAACCACTATAGTGATTGTGATGTGGAGATAGTATATAGAGAAATATGAAACACTTTGGTTTAAATATTTAAAATATATAACCTATTAACTGAAGTTAGTTGCCAACTGGTTACAGCAGAGGAAAATGGGCAGCAGGCAAAATTTTATTTGAGAGAATTAAGTAGCATTCCAAAGACTTATTTCCAAAAAATATGACAGATTTGTCCTTTCTTACTATAATTGTGTCATTTTCAAAAGTTACATCTTCTGTTATCTCCAACCAAAGCTGGACAATGAATGTTAATGAAGTTTTACAACAAATCTAATAGCAGAATTTATATCCTACCTCTTATTAATGGCAGCCCACGTTGCATTAATGTTATCTGTCATCAGTTCTACTTTTCTGGTGTCATCTGCTGAATAATCGCGGAGCAGCTTAAGTGCCATGTCATTTGCCACATCTACATTTATTTGCCATTGTCGTATTTCTTTTGAAAATTGCTGAAAAGAGAAAGAACAAGAATAAACCTCAGATCACCATAAAATGATCACACACATTGTATGATTATTAAAGAAGGAGATTAACAACTTATACCATCAATATAAAAAAAAGGACTTCCTCAGATTTACTGGTAACTAAGGTTAGAGTCTTTCTAAATGTTTAAATTCTTTTAGTCATAAGACCACAGGAGTACTTCTGATCTCTGAGAGGACCAAGCAACCAAATCCTAAATGCCGGACAAAACATGACAGCTCAAATTGATAAACACTGATTAGAATGTTGATTATTCTTTTCTGAGACACAAATAGATGGATGCATTATTATGCATTATGCACACGATCACTGTTTGTGATGTTGAATTATACTGAGATGAAAAATACAGTGAAATAATATGTTCTGTTTAATTTTCTTTTTTATACTGTGAAATAATACTGAGATCTGGATAATTAATACCTGTGCTTTCACGTTTTTAAAAATTTATTTTAGCCAATTGTTTATGTAATTAGTGCCATCTACTGGAAGAGCACTAAATCTGCAATACAGCAAAATATTCCTGGTAAACCTATCAATATCTTTATAACGCTAATTTATGCTTCTTAGCGTTAAGAAAGCTTTTTAAATCTTGGTCAGTCTTTTTTCCCCCTTTCCTCTCCTCTTTCTCCTCTCCTCCTTTTCTTTTCCTCTCCTCTTCCCTCTCCTATCAACCTGGGCCAGCTGTCTCACTACAGAAGCAAGCCAGGAAAGCCGGAACACTCATTCAGCCAGCAACCAGCTCTCAGGCATCTTTCCTGTTAGTCTTTTTCTCAGGGCAAATTTCCATATAAATGCACTTAAGCTGCATATTTAATCCATAATGTCTAACAACAAAATGAAAGAGCAAAGATAATTGATGGCCTACTTGTACTTTTGTACTAGGCAAAGAGTACAACTAGCCAATCAAAGCAACAATGCAAGGAGGAAAAAAAAGGTTGTATTTATAAATAGAAAGTAAGTTGCATGTAAACATTAGAAGCTATCAACAAAACCCAAACAGTAAGGTGTGACTGTCTTTATTGTTGTGCTTTAATACACCAGTCAGGAAATGTCTGTGAAGAAAAAATATTTTTTTCCCTCTCATTCTCCCAAAGCAGTATTCCTTTCAAAATCTTGTTTTGACTCAGCTAAAGAATTCTCCACACAAAGTTGAACTTAAATATGTAATCCCTGATTAAAGAGTCTAAATACTAAGTAAAAATAAATACATTTTGAATATTTTGTGCACTTATGTTTTCATCTCAGAAAGTCTGTAAGTTGATTTTGGTTAAGTTTGGGACTGAAATGTATTTGATCTTTGATTAGAGTACAGGTGGAGTTTTGGGGGGTTTTGATTTTCCCTCCAAACTCTTACCTGTTAAAAAGCTGCTTCAACATCTCTACATCCTCTCCATAATTTAAAACTGAAAGCATGTATTTCCTCTCTTTCCTGTGTTATTTCTTCATGAGGGGGCAGATCACCCAGTTACTATGCAGCAGACAATCTCAGGTACTAAGACAGCAACGTGGTTACCTGTTTTGAAAAGGGATATCTACTACTACGAATCAAACATTAGGAGGAGGCTACTAAGCCCCGCTGTCAAAAACCATCTCAACATGTTATGGTTAAGCTCACTTCAGCTGAAGGTGCCTAAAAATTTTTTTAAAGTCATTCCCCTGTGTTAAGTATGGAGATGTAGTCAGGAGAGGTGATAATTTTGTGGAAAACCACTCCTATTCCTTTGCAGAAGATACGGTGGTTGTGTTGGAAATAGTCTACCAATTGAGGTCCTTTGCTGCCAAAATTATATACAATAAATATATAAATGTTAACACTTACATAAATATAATAAAATATACAAAACCAAAACCAAATAAATTCTACAGGAATTATCATTTCAGTTTTGTAGATCTTTCATAGCTAGTATCTGTTCTACGTTTAGGTCTATCGATCTTTACTATACTCTACCTTTCTCTTTGTTTAAAATGATACACGCATACAGCTACTTTTTTCCGCCCAAAGAATCACAGCAGACTGACTGTTCACTGCATTACATAGAAAAGTTACCAAAACATTTTGTCTGTATTGTAAATTAATGGCCTGTAAACTTTACTTTGAAAATAAGTTCTTTTTGCCCAGTCCCATGTGAACATAAGCGACCTTATAAAACCTCCCAAACCCGCTTTTATAATAAAAGTACAGAAAGATCCATTACAAGGTTATTTCCAAAAGTGTTCTCACCATTAACTTCAACATTAATCTATTAACTTCCTGACATTACAACGCTAGATCATCACTCAGGAAAGAAGTGATGAATATAGAGAGCTTTGCCGACAGAAACAATTTGTATTTTCTACTTTATTGGAAATTGGTATGTAATTTTTCAACAACTTTGAGGAGTGCATGCCTTGCTTCAACTTTGCTCTGTGTGCGGACACCAAGAACAAAGTGTTGTGGTAAATGTTTTAACTCTCTGTCCTGCCAGAGGCCCATTAACTCCTATCTTACATAACTATAATGAATATTTTAGAATTAAATTCTTGGCATTATTTTTTTTCTTTTTTCCCTGTTATATTTTTAGGTCTCATTTATCTTTTAGCTACTTAAGAACACCTTCAATTTTTTTTTTAAAGGAAAATGTTTCATTACCTTAATTTTATTTTGACATTTTTTAAAGCATTCTCTTTGTTTTGTCTCTGTCATCACTGGAATTTACTGAGTTTATTAAAAGCATTAAAGTATTAAGGTTATGCATTTATCATGTTACTTAGGTAAAAATCTATTTTTAATTAAAAGACACTAGTTGATGTTAGTAGGAAGAAAGTTTGTGTAATTAAGGATCCTTGATTAAAAACAAGTAAGGAAATTACAGCTGGGCTTTCTTCTATCGCAGGATTGCCCAGTGGAACAAAATAAATGACTCATAGAAGTTCAAATATAGCAATATGAATGTACGGCATCATCCAATTCTAAGCCTGTAAATTCCTACACTGAGCAGGTGTATATATCACAAATCTGGAAAATCAGGCTGTCTTTCTGTCCTTATTCTGTATATCTATAGCATGGTTTATTTATATACTTAGAGAATTGGGTTTTTTAATCAAGGCATTCTGTTTCAGTGTCTGCATCATCGTAAATAACATTAACTTAACTTTTAACTGTTTTACTAAAATCCAAGCAGTACGCTGTCAGCCCTGGAATAATAAAAATCCACAAAATGCTGAGAGTGTACTTCATCCTACATTGGTACACAGGGAGTAGCAAAAGAGTACCTAGTAAGTTACCTCCCTGCAAGAAGATGACAAAGGCAAGCAAGATGATAGCCTCAGTCTTATCCAAAAAGCCAGGGCATAAAGTTCATCCCCCCAGGCTATGCCAGTGGAAGGTAGCCTGGCCTCTTGAGTCCCAACAGAGCAAGGGATGTAATCAGGCTGCTATTTAATTTCCTGTTTAGATGAACAAGAAATAGGTGGTCAGTGAAGGAAAGGAAGGAAACCTTGTCTCCATCCTTCCTCCTCTTCACTTTGGCCATCCCAGCTAAAAAGGTACAGAGGGAGAAGAGAAGCCTCACTAGCTCTTACCAAAACAAGGAGCTAAGGAGTGAACGGGCAATCCTAGCAGGTTTGGGGTTTTTTTTAACGTAAGCTCAGTATCGTATTAAGAAGAGACTAGTTCAGAGCTTATGTTCAGATGACTTGGGGACGGAAAGGAGCTGACTGTGTACTATTTATACACCTATAACCTTCAGCCTGCTGAGTTAACCATCTGCAGTCATCACTTAATAAACAAGAACAAACAGGGCTTTAATGGGTAAAGAGTCTCATTGGCCAGAATGCCACATTCTGATTCTCCGTACCTAACCCCAGTACTTAGAATTTAGTTCTTAAATATCAAACTGAAAAAACTAGAATGAAAACAATGCTTTAATAGTCAGCAAATTAGCTCTGCATTAATTTCCGATTCAAAGGAATGATATTTTTAATTATCAGCTACATGGTACCTCATTACTTTTCTTGTAAAAGTCAGAAACCAATGTATCAAATTCTATTAAAAACATCATTGACCAAATACAAGCCAGTTACAGATTTTTGTTTTATGCTGGCATTGTAAAAAAATAAATAATCAAAAGACTGGTATTGCTGAGCTTACTATTTACTTGTGTGTAAGGATGCACTAACAGAAAAGCATTACCACAAGCACTTATTAAAGTTCACTTAGAGCAGAGGGGAACTTTTGCACTGACTCAGCTGTCTGTAGGCAGACCTATAATGTTTAACAAACGTATCAGAAGAACACTTGGTGACTACTTTCTCACACCAAGCTGTGTTGAGATACAAAGCTGACAAAATGAATATGTCTGAAGAATTTATTTAAGACTCACACCGACCTCCCTCTTTCCCTCAACACAAATGAATAGAAATGACAGCTTTATTTTCATCAGTGTAACAGCAAGCCAAAAGACAGCATACTTACTCTAAATATTCAGGGGACAACAACAAAATATATGTGTTTGGCACAGAAGCCTGGAAAGCATTTATTTTGAGGACTTGATGTATTTCTAGGTCCTTCAGTTTAGATAATACCATACAGAAGAAATATAAAGCTGCTAAACTCAAAAAAGATTTCCATTTTCCTTAGAATTCATGACCCCTTATCTCAAGCATGAACACAACAGCTGATGCTGTCACATCTGAGAGGCTTTCATGAGGGATTTGACACAATAGGAATTACTGGCAGACAAAGATAATTCCTCTAGGAAGGCTGGCACAAAAGAAAGAGGGAAAAAAAAAGAAGGAAAAAAGAGAAGAACCACCCCCCCGCCCCCAAGACAGAGGTGAATTTCTTCCAGACTTGAAGGAGAAAAGCTAGGCAAAACCAAACAAATTAAAGTAAATAACCCTGGAACAGTAGAGCTTGCTGATGTTCATAACATCATGAGGGCACAGCAAATTAAGACGGACTAGCTGTGACACTGAAAATATAATATAGGCTAATGTCTGTAACTTGACACGAGACGTCACATTGAATCCAGACTGGATGGAAGTGGCTGAAGATACCAATAGCCCAAGTGCTTCATCTCTTTTAAAGAAGGAGTGAAAAGAATCTGCAGGTATCCTTTCAAAAACTCTGTTTATACATAGAGATACATTCTATGAATAACTATACTAGCATACTTTCTCTGTGACTTGGGGGATGGAGGAGAAGAAGGGCATATTCTTATTTCTCTCCTTGGAGAATGTTGATCCAAAAACCCCATGTTTTTTTCAAAAAAGCATCCACTCTTTGATGAACCTTATCTAAACCTCATATATTCCTGTAAAAAAGTGGACATAAACCCCATTTCTAAAACTATATTTTCAATTATTTTCCTAGTTAAAGTAATTTGTGTTTGAGACACTCCAAGACAATGACATAAGACTGTGTTTGCACAGAACTGTTTTTTTGTTAATTGAGTCTTTGCAGAGCAGGGACATTGACTTTGTTGAAGCTTTTTTTTTTTTTTTAAACCAAACACTGGCCAGAAGCCAGAACTCTATCTCTACAGAAAGACAGTGACAAATGGGAGTCCTCTGCATTGAATGACAGTAGTATACATAATCTATAACTCTTTCCAATACATTAGTGAGTGATTGCCCTTGTTTACCATAATCGACCCTTCCTGAACAATGACCCTTACAGTATAATCTTAAATGAGAAAACTTAACCACACCTCAGCCCTAAAACAATGGGCTGATGAATGTTTTTATAGATCTTACAGGCAAGCAAAAAAAAAAACCCCAAAAACCCAAACCAAAAACAAAACAAAAAAACCAAACCAAACCAAAAAACCCTAACAGATTTTGTATCTACTTCTAAATACCAGAAAGGCAATAACTAACTGATGATGGAGATAGCTGAAGGCCAATCATACAGTTATAAACCTACTTTCTCTAGTGGCAAAACCGGCTGATGAGGACCTCACCCCACTATTCTTCACGGCACTTCATTACCATTCCACTGTGCAAATAAGACTGTTCTAAGTCCACAAACTTTAACCAAACAGCTGAGTGGTAGGAGTTAAAAAAAATAAAAATCTGGTGGGCAGGAGAGGAGAACATATCAGAAAATATTTGTGTAACTATTCTCCCAGATAACTAAAATGTAACATTCCATTAACATGGAGGCAGGACTCGCTTTAAGAGGCTGATCAATTTGTTGGTTTCAATCTTGGTTTTCCCCAACCAGAAAATGAGATATTAATCTGAAACAGCTGTTCTCAAAATTTATTCATGAAGAATGTCACCAAAGTATGACTATTTCCGTAACAAGAAACTTAAAAACTGATGCAACAGTTAGGGCGTATTTGCATTGCCACTTGAGGTATAGCTCAGCTACATAAGTTAACTGAGGTGCACATTTTAGCACCTAGAATGTGGCAACATGCGTGCTAAAATCACAACAGCAGCCATTTGAGTATTTTCGCAGTTAATAACCCTGCCAAGGTTGAACCCAGTGAGATTATCTTGTGGCAAATCTAAAATGCTTGGTTTTCAAAATATTGCCATATAGTTTGTTATGGGTTTTTTTGTTCCCTTTTCTTTTCTTAACTACTTCCAGACAACCTATACAGCTTCATTATCAGTGCAGACAGACATACCAATACTGAGGATTTCCCACTCTGCAGTACCAGTGCAGCTGAGGCTGTTGTACAGAAGAGATGAGAAATACTTGTGCTGAAAATATAGGTATTCCTCCTGTAAGATCAGCCAGCTATTTGCTATGACTGATAAGACCAACTTCGTTCAAGGATTATGTGACATATATTTTAGACTTTGTAAGTTAATTTCTTTCTAATTTTTTTTGTGGGAAATAAGGGATAAAGAGGTTGTTCTCAATGTGCGCTGTCCAATGAGGACATTTTCTTTAACAATCTAATTAACTCAAGCGGAAATATTTTAAGTGTCAGTAGTGACCTTAAGCTCAGTGTTCTGTTTTTTCAGAGCTTCCACGGTGTAGGAAATTTCTTTCCACGACTCAAGCTTAGCTTTTGCTCGTTCAAGAACCTGATCAGCTTCTTGTTTAGCTTCTAGCCACTGTGTTGAATCCTTTAACATCTCATGAAGCTGCTGTCTCCGGTTTTGGAGGTGTCCATGCACTTCATCCCACTGGCTCTGTATCTTTTCAACTGGTGAAACACAAAGGAAAAACAAAGGCCGAGTCACTTAAAAGCTTTTTCTTTTTTTCTCTTTTTTTTTTTTTCTTTTTAAGGGAGTAAAAAATAATATTTAAATCTTTCTAAAACTGACCATATTGGAGAGCTCTTGTACTTTTAAGCTGAATTGCAACTAAGTTAGTTTCACAAAGAAGAACAGATAAACTGTTCTGGGTCACGCAGTATGACACTATGGTACACAGCATGTGTTTCGATGCATATGCAGCCAGAAATGCCAGGTTCATGCCTCAAAATGCATTATGAAACAGGATCACATTTGAGAAAAAGCATCAGCAATAATCTTTCATTCTTACCAAATCAACACAGGGTTTAATATTTTCTGAAGAATAAGTCTTTTAGGGACTTGAGTAATATTAGTTAAAGATGTACCGCAAGTTATAATTAATGGCTATACTTTCTTATTTCATTAAGGCAAATGATAGCAGACTGCAAAGGCTAAAAAACTTTCTCATATGCTCATGTTAATTATAACATAATTATTAGTTTTATCCACTATTTGAAAGAGATGTGATTTATGGGAACTTAATAATCACTAAAATCACTGATAAGCATTGGCTAGAATCCAGCATCAGACTTGCCCATAGTAGCACAAAAACATCAGAAGACCTAGTTGTCTAAGCAGTTGAAGTTTAACAAAAAAAACCCCAGACAAACCAAAAAAACAGAACTCCACAAACAATAAAATCTGTGCACTGCATGAAGAAATAGGCATTTTAAATTTATTTTTTTTTAATTCCCTGAGGTTAGTCAGCACAAACTACGTTCTCAATATCTTCTTGAAGACTGCTTTACTACATTGAGGCCTTCTAGGGAGGGGAACAGAGATTCCTAGAGTACTCAGAAAGCAACTGAAATTATCATCGAACGGTAGTTCCAACATTGCATCTCTCACTGCAAGGGTGATTCCAGAATGGTGCAGGCTAAAGATTAAAGGGACAAGAAATGCTTCAGCATGGAAAGGAGACTTCTACCTATCAGTGCTCTTCCTTCTTCCAGAAGAAGGGATAAAGACCTTTCCACGGACTCAGCTGTGGTTTAGAGAAAGAGAAGAAAACCTTTCGGCATCCCCTGATCAAGCCTAGGGAGAAAAACTGTGAGTGAGCACACATAGCAGCATGTTCGAGTCAAAGGAAATGGAAAAGGAACTAAAGAAACAGAACTGGAAAACACAAAGCACAAGCAGAGCAAAGCGAGGATCGCCTAAGGTCCAAATACTTCAATTTAATCTGAAGCAAATCTAACCTCTCATTTTAGAAAGCTGTATATGAAGGTCACAAAACAGCAACTTATTTCTGTGCCCTATCTGGATGAGGATTTCTGATGTAAGCTTTAGGGTATACTTGAAACAACAAAGAGATTGTGGTCTACAGGAAGGGTGAATAACAGAAGTGTTGTTGAACTGCTCAATTAAAACCTCTGTGCTATGGCTACAACGTGTGGCTCAAGGGTTGTGCTGGAGGTCTAGGGGGACAAAGACTGGCCAAACACTTTCCACAGTGTTATCTTTCGATTCCTGGCAACCAGATTTTGGTACATAGCTGACAAAAAGTATAATAGCGTGTGTGTGCGTGTGTGTGTGTGTGTGATTTAAAACTAGGTCTACAACTATATTAATTCCTCATAATTGCTGCTTTTAATAAGAAATGCTGTTATTCCTTATAAACAAAAATAAAAATATTTATCAACAGATCTGTTCCATAATGTCTCATGAGGTTTGTATCTAAGTAAGACATATTAGCAGTCCTTCTCTAGGGACTGTGCTTTTCTCAGCAAGACTGAGTTTTTCATCACATACCACAGTCCTGGGATTCTGTGATGACCAATTCTCCCACCCAAGAGGGGAATGAGACTGCATAATTAAAGCGGTATTCAGGACATCTCAGGAGCCCACTTACACAAGTGACTATGAATAGAATACACAAGTTCCAAAGCTATGAAACACCTTTCCTTGTGAAAATACTTGGTTTATCTCCCTCAAAAAGGGAAAAGAAAAGCTCCTGATAGGGACACTTAAAAACCCCCATGCATAATAGTTTTGCTTTATTACAGATTGGAATTGGAGAGTTCAGGAAGTTACTAGGTAACCTAAACCAGAAAAACCTAAAATGTTGTTTTCTTGAACCAGTGAGAAAACCCACTTTAAAAAGTTCTTCAGTCGGGGATAAACACACCATGACATCTACATAATTAATCTGGCCTTTCTGAGCTAGAATATACGAAACAGTGTAGTACTATATAAGCCAAAATATGTAGAGATAATTTATTAGAGAGGCCTTTATATTTATGACATTATTTAGTTTAAGGTAACATAAAAATCCCTTCATTACTGTAAATTTACATCTTCAAAATGATGCTGCATTTTGAATGCAGACTATTGATTGGGTTTTGAATAATGAAAACCCCCATGCTTCTAAAGCTTAAAATAGGAGAATTCACTTCCAAAATGTACTGAAAACCACAGTGTAAATCAATGTCTCTTAAGGATGTATTTTGTTCCTGTGGATACTCTAGTGGGATGTTTCCCACAGAAGGAAAGGTGAACACCACTTATAGATTTATGCCAAACAAAAAAGTTCAGAAAATCCAATTTGAGTGGATATTGTGTTAGAACTGATCCCAGCAACCCACGAACCCCTCACCTGCTGCTAATGAGTTACTGACTGCAGATGAGAAGTGTCAGAGAATTGCTATTAAATAATGTTTTTGGACAGTAGAAGACAATTTTTCAAGTATTCTGAACATCATGGGGGTTTTGTGCAAGGGCACTGGAACATATAAAAGGTCTTCTCTGACTGGATACTAACAGGAATAGGTTTATGAAAATATTTAAGAGTGTTTTATAAGACAGCAATAAGGAATCTCAGTATGAAGTTCCTTCTGGCTAACACTCTGCCTATAGCCTTGGAAGGGTTCTTTCTGCAGTCAGGATTTTATAAAAATCCTTCATGTTACACTGAACATACGGGATTCAGCATAGGGAAAATAAATTTCTTCCAAAGTCCAATCACCTTTACCTGGAACCAGGAAGACAACCCTAGAAATAAGAAACAGAGTTCCAAACCAGAAAAACAGAAGAATCAATGGCATGTGAAGCAACTGTTCCAGAAAAGGATTTGCCCAAGTTTTGGAGAACAAAAGAAAAAAATGGATCACTACTTCCTACCTTGAATTTAAGGCCTTCAATAAGTAATATTCAATAAATTAAAAAAAATATATATAAAACAAAACTAAACAAAAAGCTATTGCAAGGATTACAAAATATCCTGAAACTTAAGTAAGAACATTTAATATGGCTAAAAAAACTAAGCTTTGGCAGGAAAAAGTAATGTAATTGTCCTTACTGCACTCTGGATCATAATAGCATATTACTGAGATCAGACTCTGATCTTTATCTTTTATCTATCATTGCACCTACACACTGTGATGACTATACATTGAAAACGCCTAGATAGACAGAACAAATGTGGCTCCATGTGCACTATTAATATCACTGAAGCACAAGAATTTTAAATAATTAGTAACAAAGACAAAAGCATTTTTCCCCCTATAGTTAAGTAGTTTCTGAAGCACCTCAGTTTACATTGCTCATTACAGCTAAGTCCTGTGCCTTCTCCATTTCAAAGCCTAATCTCTTTTTTAGTGTGGCACTCCCCCTTTATATCCCATTTTTTTCCTTCCCCACCCCTCCAAATTTGGCAACAGCACAACATCTTTATTGTATTAATCAGTATTTGAAATTATCTCAGAAGGATTCTTAATTATTCAGTATAGAATTTCTTTATCAGCCAATCTGCAAAGGGGCAATCTGGAAGAAAAAGGACAACATTTTTTTTATAGACTTAAGGAAAAGAAATAATTTAAAATCATTTTGTCAATCCATGTGGCCATTAACTAGATTTATTTGAATATAAAAGCACAAAAATATTTGACAATTAACAAATCTAAACTGTGTATCAGAAAGACAAAATATATACAACGGGTTATTTCCTGAAGTGAAACCCAAACCCCATCCATTTCCTAATCACGGTGCTCCAGGCAGAAGTTCTCATTGTACTTCACTTACACAAGTTTTGCGCTTGCTTACTGGAAAGTATCCCAGCACGGCTCCAACTGCTCCCAGTTCAACACTGAACTCTCTCAGATGAATGATTTAGGGGCATGGTGAGATTCTACCAGTATGTAATTTCAAGGTTGCTATTCAATTTCTTTTTTTCATCACTACTATTCACCAGTTGTTCAATAGTCATTATATCACTCAGATGGACAAAGGAAATTCTGCTGAACTGACCACAGATTTAGTAAGTTATTAGGAGCAATAACAAAGCAGAAAACTGCATTTAAAGCAATCAAACACAAGATAACTATTTTTCAATCTGGTTATCATTGATTTAGTACATTGAGGAAAGAATAATCTCAGTGAAGGAGATTGCTGGCTTAAGGTTCAGTTCTGTTTATTAACAAAAATTTTTAAACTGTTATTTTCATACTCTAGTTATAATAGAGAAACAACAAACAAAAACAAATCTTTTTTTCTCTATTAAGAGTTCCTATCATTGATAAGACAAATATAACTCTCTTCACTGAAAGAGTTTACTCTCTGCTGTTTATAATATAACAGCAGTGGAAACAACAGAAAAGGAATCTGAGAAGAAGCTGTCAGTCACAGGAGAAATAATGTTCATGTTACTATAAGTTACATTTAGCCTATGCAAAGATGAAAAAAGCAATTATTCCATGCCAGTTTGACAAGTGCATTGAATCCAGTACACACTCCAAAAAAAGTGAACAAGTAAATGAACAGCAACAGAATTTGTGAGGTAAAAAACCTCCACTTTCCTTGTCCAACAAATTACCTAAACTGCACCCATTTTGCCCTGTAGGAGTGTGCTTTTCAAAAGCATTATTGTCAAGATATTGACATTTTCCTATAAAAGTAATTTTTTTCACTGTAGGTTCATAGATTTGAAGACTAGAGGGACTAATGCAATCTGACCTGCTGCAGAATATAACCAGAGAACAGTGGAATTATGGACAGTTGTAATTCGTGTTACCAAAATAAGCTGCTGATGTTCCTTAGCTGAAAAATGAAAATTGTTTTATATGCGTCTTTGAGTGTTTCAATTTACTTATACCTTGCAACAATGATCATGATGAAAAGACACACTGAGCTTGAAATCTAGCCAATTCTGAAAAAAGTCTTATGAATAGTTTCAGATTTTTGTCGTAATCTCTTGAATCTTAAGGGTCGTTCCCCCCCCCCCCCGCCTTGTAGCAATATGAAACACCCAATGCATTGAAAGAAAAAAGAGTAACCAAGATCTCCATTCTTAGGGTACTGAGTAGCTTTTAAACACTATGGCTGTACAGAATGGCTGTTACTGGTAAACAGAATGAAAGCGTGAAGAAGAAAACATTTTACATTCTCTGCCAATTGTAACAACTTCAGTTGTCAATGGTATATAACAGGCTAAGAAATTGGTGGGTGAGGTCATTGCACTGCAGTCACAAAATCTTGCTACAGAACTGGATGCAGCCCTGGGCTGAATGTGTCTTGCACATCCATACGACCGCAAGCACACCACTTCATACCACAGTGCATGTACCAGCCACCACCACAAGTAGAAGACAGCAAGACATGGTCATACGCAGAGCTAAACTGAGTACCTAGAGATTGTAGTATTAGAAAATGCTGAAAACATAAAAACTGTAGGTTTTGGGGAGGAAGAGGTTAAAAATAGCCCAAGCACAACATTGTCATTGGTTGCCCTGGAAGCATATTACCTCAGCTTCAAAGTTGTCAATACAAGATTTTTTTCAATCCTATGCTATCCTGAAAATTACTCCTACATCTGCCTGGCATTTAAGTCCTTTACAATGTTGTGTTCAAAGATAAGTACACATTTGAAGATTCATCTTTGAAGAGTCCATCAGGTTGGATTCATTTCTGTTGGAGTTGCAGCCCCATGATACACTTTTCTTTGAAAGTCCTGAATAGCTAATCGTTATGTATTTCATCTTACTTCATATGCTTTTAACTAATCTATACATTTATCCATATAAAACTTAGCTTAATTAAACTTTTGTGGCTCTATAGAACACTAGTTTGTCTAATCCTAAAAATTCTAAGTGTATCTTACTAAACAGTGAGCAGGTTTTCTGAGAGGCATGATGGAGAAACTAGAAAATATGGATTTAAACAGAAACATACTAGGTTACTGCACTTTTTTTACACTTTTCCCTTTCTTTCACTAAACAGTATAATCTCCCACATAACAGGGTTAAATAAATTATGAGGAAAAAGAGATGTTTTTCACAGGGCTACAAGACCATTCTGAAGGCACAACAACCACACACTACATGCAAAGCTTTCTGATGCTTTCCAATTTTGGCTCAGTTTTCTGTAAACCACATGAGTGGAATCACAGTTAAAACATCACTTAAGCTTTGTGTTATCTTGTGGTTACCTTGCTTTTCATTATTGTATTGTTCTAAGCAAATAAACGTAAACTAACATTTTTTTTTTCCCTAGGAAAAGGATTCAGTTAAAGTTCTCCATTTGTGAATTTTTTCTTGCTGAAAGTACTCTACCTTCTCTTCTGCTGCCTTACTGAACAGGAGGTGTCTGACCTGAGTCTTATTCTTCAAGGAGGAATCACTTTAATAAAGTCTATCTTACAACATCCCTTGACAAAAGGATGCCGGCTCTGTTCTTAGGAACAATCGTGAATCTGCAAGAGATCAGTCTAGGGAGAACATTTGGGTAGTAGATGCAGAGTCAAATGAGGATAAGTTTAAAACATTTCTTTTTTAAATGCTGAAGTACTTAAGGAGTTACAGGAACAGTTATAACATCTACTAAGTTGCTGCCTGTAGGCTATCATTATGGAGTGGAGCTGGATAGGACAGAGTACACAGTAGAGAACAGTTGGAGCCAGCCTACTCAGTAATTTATGCTTCATCTGTCCTTCTTTATCTTTTCTTGTAAAGCAGTATTTCTCTCAACCTTTTTCAGAGGCTTATAAAAGTCGCACTTCTTAAACAATGACCTTAGAAAGTTATGGCAACACTTTAACTAAATATGGAAAAACACTAATAATGTGTCATCTAAGATATTTTATGCATCCCTTAGACGGTCATTAATGCGATGAGAGGATTTAGCCAATAAACCCCAAATTAATGGTGGAGTGGCAACTTAGGATATCTAGCTTAATGTGAAGTCTGTCATTTATGCCAGTAAGATGTCAGATATGGCTTTTATGCACCGTTAATCTATTAAGGTATTTATAGAAAGATTATTCCTTATCATATATGTATCATAATGTGTAACGACAGATTTTTAGAAAAGCTTATGGCTTACAAAAAAGTTAGGCAAAACAGAAAGTATGTACACAAATTAAGCTGCATATAAACAAGTGAATGAATGATACCCAGGAAGAAGGAAGGAACTGTAATCCTTTATACTATTATGCGATATTCTAGTTTCTAATAACAGATAGAAGGTATTACAAGGGAAAGCAGGAAGAGGTAGCGCTCAGAGCCTTCAGTTGTCTTTCTGGGGTGATGAAGAGCAATGAAAATGTACCTGAAAAACCTGTCAAGGCATGAAAGCCCTGGGAGGAAGAATGCTACCTTCCTTGGCTTCCCAGAGGCTAAGATAGGCAATAAGAGAGATTTCAACAGATTTAAATGTGGTTTTGTGTTTTTTTTTAAACATGCACACTCATAATCTCATTTTGTAGTTTGATACTTTTGGGGGGTAATTATTTCCAACTATTGCAACTCTATGATTTGATTTTGTTTTGTTTCACTAGGGTAAGCCTATTTTTCTTTTATCTAGAAATCACTTCCATATGATCAAACTAATGAAGGTCACTCTGTTCCTTTGGAAGTGTCAGATCAAACAGCATGAACTGAAAACTGTCAAGTGGTTTCCGCTAAGCGCCGAGTGAATAATTCTTCAGCACTGTGAAGCATGATTTACGCCTTGCTATACGGAGTGGGAGTTAGAGACCAGACTAAGCTGGTAGCACATCTAAAGAAATCAGTTTCTTATAACAAGCAAAAAGCAACTTCCATGACTGAGCACTGAGAAGGGCATGCGAGAGCTTATTATTTGGAAAACAGGTCCCTCGGAAAGCATTCACTAGTTTGTCAAGTTTTATAAAAGTATTTATGTATATAACATTTATCACCTCTCAAATGAAGTTTTCAAGATCATCTTTTCACTAAATGAAAAAGGGAGCAGATCATGGTATGCATGATGTGCAAGAGCATTTGCCTTGCATTTTAAAATGTTACACAACCTGTAAAATTTTGATGTGAGAAATAAACACTTACTCTAAAGAGAAGTAAGATTCTTCAGGATTTAGCATGAAATAGGTAACAAACCTAAGTGTAGTTTTGCTAGAAACCTACAGAAACAAATAAAAATATCTATATGCATATACACACAAGTATTGACTAGGGAGATGGATAGACAGATTAGGGAATGAACTTCTGATACCTCTCTATTGCCATCAGAGCCTTAAAGAAGTAGAGCAGGACGTTTACAGAGAAATGGACCGTCACCATCAGTCCCACTGCTCAGGCAGGATGCAGAGTCAGTAGTGATTCTTCCCTGACCCCAGGAGCAGGACGCATACGGACAAGCCACCAGAAGTTAACTAAATTATCTTCTTCTGCAGAGACACCCATATTTGGATGATATCAAAAAATAACTTTTTAGTAACATTGTACTAACTGAAAAACCAGAAGGGTCCCTTGCTGGAACGATTTAATCATCTTTCAAAATGTTTTATTCAATTTCCTTTGTTGTATGTAGACAAATAGCTACCGCATTATTGAATTTAGCTACTTTCTTAAATATTCGTCACATAATTATGAAGACTTACATTAGATTTAGAAATGATATTTAGACTGATGGAAGGTACCCAAACTGAAGCCAGAGGATTATGACTAATATGATTAACTAGATGAGTGAATATACAAGTAATCCAATCATTTCAGTTGTAAATTTATAGAAAAGTTTTTGAAGAACTTAATAGGAAAATGTCATTAATTTCTGTCTTTTCTTAGGGATGTAATTTTTAATTAGAAGTGACATGGCAGTTTACTATTTATCTTTGCCCAAATGTCCATTAATATTTTTTCTAGGATTTTGGTTACTTAAGCTATTAGAGGGAAAATAATTTATAATTATGAATCTAATTTCTGTTCATGGGTGACAGCATTTGTAATAATCAACCTACCTACAAAATACTTAAGAAAACCTTTTTGCAGAAGAAATACGACTTGTCTGTGCCTGTATTTAAAAATGCGACATTAAATTAGTGAAATGATATTCTACTTTCTCTGAATATAAACAAGAATGCTATTAGCATTATTAAAGTACATCAGCTTTCATATAACAACGCTTTCATAGACTTCCATACTTACTGATGCAAAACCATAACGGTAGGTCTGGCAGTTTAAGTCCTGAAATGTATGAAATTCATTACCTACCTAATGAAGCATACAGGCAATGAATTTCAGAATTCTTAGTACCACATAACTTTTTGTTGCCATCATACATTCATATTTACATCGTATATTTTTAATGTTTTCAGCCTCCTAACTCCTACTGAGTTTAGGCTGAGACTTGGTTTTCAAATATATCTGCATTTGTTAATCTGAACACTGATTTGTTTTGGTTTTGATTTAATAGATCCAGCTCTAACTGTACGGGCAAGACTGTGGGAAACCTTAGACTACCAAAATACCTAGAAAATTAAAATGGACTTAGGAATTCTGCAAATGTGTGAATATCAGCCTCCAAGTTACGGAAGCAAAGTTTTGCATATTGTTTATATTTCTATTTTCTTCTTCAAGAAGCAAAGTAATTTCCTCAGGAGAACCTCCACTCCCCACAAAAGCCATAAATCCAAAATTCAAAATTCAAAGACTGCAGCTGGCTTTGATTCATTTTAAAATGGATGAAAAGCAAATCTCTTCCTTCTGTTATTTGACATTAAATGTTATATGAGCTGTCAGAATAACATCATCTGAGCTTTTGTTTTCTATAACTCTCAAAGTCCAAATCCTTACCACTGTAATACTTACTAATTAAGCCATATCAGCAAGGGTAAACTGGCACACTTTGTGCAATGGTCAGTAAGCAACACAGCGGCTCCTATTTGTTGGTCTTAACTCTGAGACCGCCTGCTGGGTTACAGCTCTTCTCTACAGTATTCCATGACTGGGAATTACGAGCACAGACTACCATGAATCTTTTGCTGTGCTGCTTCTGACAAAGCCAAACCCGCACACTGATTCGACTGCTGTACCTCCACGGCACGTGCCTCTCACCGGAGGTCAGCTGGGAGACGGCTCTAGAGCTCCATTCACTCACCTACGCAACAGTCACGGAAAGTGGGGTGCTGGCAACAATACTGAGCTTAGTTCTGTGGATGAACCAAAAAGAGCCATGCACACATCAGAAAAAAACAGTGGGCCAAATCACAATATCATAGCTTTGACTTTTATTTTTGCCTTTGAAAGCAAAGAAAACTTCCAAATGAGCAAGAATTGATTTCAAAGCAAAGAAGTAAAAGTGTTTCTTTTTCAAATATTTCTATATTCAACTTCAAGCATAAATGTTGGGCATTTTGTATCTGAAGTGAGTTAACTTAATGAATTTGTTATTTCACAACAGAAATAGAAGACTGTATAAATTTGTTTTATTTACAAGTTACCAATTTCATAATCACAGAATCATAGAATGACTTGGGTTGGAAGGGACCTTTAAAGATCACCTAGTCCAACCCCTCCTGCCATGTGCAGAGACACCTTCCACTAGATCAGGTTCCTCAGAGCCCCATCCCACCTGGCCTTGAACACTTCCGATGATGAGGTATCCACAACTTCTCTGGGCAACCTGTTCCAGTGTCTTTCCACCCTCATTGTGAAGAGTTTCTTCTTTATACCTAATCTAAATCTACCGTCTTGCAGTTCAAAACCGTTGCCCCTTGTCCTGTCACTACAAGCCTTGGTAAAGTCTCTCTCCATCTTTCTTATAAACCCCCTTTAAGTACTGGAAGGCTGCAATAAAGTCTCCCCGGAGCCTTCTCTTCTCCAGGCTGAACAACCCCAACTCACTCAGCCTGTCTTCATGGGAGAGGTGTTCCAGCCCCCATGGCCCTCCTCTGGACCTGCTTTAACAGGTCCATCTCTTTCTTGTACTGGGGACCCCAGAGCTGGACGTAGTACTCAATAAATAATGCAGTGAAATACCAGATATACAGCTGCCTCCATGATATTTTTTCAGGGAGAGCTGACTAGAAATTCCAGCACAGACAGAAGCTTATAGAGTCAAAAGAAAGTAACATTTACACAACAGATTATGTATTGTACTGGTGATTTGGGTAAAATAATTACTTCTCTTACAATAATCTTCCTGAAAGGAGAAAAGCATCAGATATCACAAGACTGTAAATTAAAGACTGTATTTCTGGCCAAGACAAAAACAACCTTTTTCTTTTAGATTTACAATTACAGTCTTTTAGAAAAATTACATTAATATTGAACTAAGTATTTCCAAAGGTAAGTTAATTCCTCAGGGCTCTTGCTTTTACTTCAGACTGACATTTCCACACATCTTACACCCTATTCTGTCTTCCCTCTCACATTTGCACCTATTTTCTACATACTCCAGAAGATGCTATCAGTCTGATATTGGTTAATCCATTTTTTTTTAATGCAGAGAAAGACAATCTTAGCTTCCCAACACTTGAAACTCGTAATGGCCTGAAATGCAATACTTAAAAATAGGCTGAAAAATGACCCAGAGATTCTTCTGTGAACAGGTTGTTACAAATTTTTTTTTCTTCTTCTTTTAATGAGTACTCTCCGCTTATTTGGCCAAGTAGTATTATTGGGACTTTGTTGAAATTAAAAGCAAAGAAATAGTTAAATTTCACACTTAAAATGACCTTATACACTTCAAAGTAAATATTCAACAGAGTCAACTAAGGAAGTAACATACATTGCAGAAAAAATGTTTCTTCTGAAATTTCCAAAACGTTCCCAAACGTTTCAGCATTCCCTGTGTAGCTATACTGCTCGCTCTCTGTTTGTTTTTTTTTTTAAACTAAGCACTGATTAGAAAATGAAAGGCCTATCATAAAAATGCTGGTACTTGAACTATTAAAGGAGCACAGCTCTACAAGCATAGGGGCATGTAAGAAAAAAAAAAAAGTAACCTTTTTTTCACCTCTTTTTAATTTACAGAACTAGTTCTCAAGGTCACTTGAACTGGGTCCTTAGCTATGGAGCCTGGCATGACATACACATGTATTTGTTTCTTAATAACCAAATAGATAAATAAATTTTAAAAACCCCTCAACATGCCATATCTGTCATCTTAGTCCAATATTTTAGCTGACTAATAAAAGAAAAAAAATGTATAATGTGCCAGTTACACCAATCTTGAGAAAAGGACAGACACAGTAACTTGTCATTTACTGCGGATTTGGTTTGAGAAGGGGTTTAGTTTGTTTTGGGGTGTTTTGTTTTATTTTAATCAGACATCTGTCCTTCTTTGTTCATGTTCTCTTTGGTACTCCAACACAGGATCATAACATTCATGAGACACTAAATGGACTAAAGTTAATCAACTTTAGACAAAACAACACATCTCGTAGTCACTATTCTGATATGGCTGAAACTCAGCAAATTTTGAACCGAACACACTACATGGGTTTAGACTGGACATTAGGAAGCATTTCCTTACCCAGAGGGTGGTCAAACACTGCAACAGGGTTCCTAGAGAGGTGATCGATGCCCCAAGCCTGTCAATGTTCAAGAGGCATTTGGACAATGCCTTTAATAACATGCTTTAATTTCGGGTCAGCCCTGAACTGGTCAGGCAGTTGGACTAGATGATCCTTGTAGGTCCCTTCCAACTGAAATAGTCTATTCTATTCTATTCTAATTTTCCTACAGAGCTCAACATCCTGCTTGCAGGAAAACACATAAAATGGAGCAAAGAAAAGGTATCCAACGAACAGATTAAACCATTACTGTTGCCATCCTAATATAATGCTGCAGTGAAGAAAGCCAAGTGTCAAAAGCATAAAAATTCAAAGAGAATAATAATACTGGAAATGTAATGAATATTCTGCAAAATTATTACATCTCTTCATCTGGAAAACTGCACTCATTTCTACACTTAAGAAGATAAAGCAGACATAAACACAGTCTGACACTTCCCAGAAAAACTTCCATGGCACAGGCGTTTCCTCTACTGTATGCAGGTTCCCATCCAATTAAAATATAATGAAATGAAAACTTTTCTAAATATTCCGTTTCAGCTTCTAAGTCCCACCAAGCGCAGATGCCACCATTTTCTCACCATACATCAGACTGTTCAACATCTACTCTCCTTTGCTGTTACTCAGTTAGGGATTTTCCAGATCACTCTCTGATGGGTCAATTTCTCACCTATCATGCAATAGGCCTGCTGATAAGAAAGATGAAATATGAGCAGCTAATCTCCAGAACTTCTATGCTATTTCTGCTTCCATCCCTTTTTGGCATGATAAAGGATGACACAATCCTATGAGCATTGCTATCCACTAAACACAGGTTGAAAAGCCTCACAGTCACCATTTTCATATGCTTATGGTCCTGAAAAACAGCAATAAAATTTAAATCTTTGAATTATCTACAGTATTTCATAAGTCACCATAATGATGATTTGGCATATGTAACAGAATGAACCACCAACTGGTGCAACTACCCACCGAAGTCTTAGGACCTTTCTCACACAGGCTAAGCTGCTATTTACTCAGGTTGGACTTGTAAAGGAGCTTTGGGGCTGTGCAAAACACTCTTTTTGTTATTGGTTTATTCCCAACTCAAGCAAAACTAAAACCATGATAAATTTATATTGAGGATCGCCAAAGTAAAATCCGTAGGCCAAACGTGCTCCAGGGTGCTTAACTAGATTGTCTGAGAACAACTGCAGGTTCCAATATATGTTCTTTGTGTATTGCATTCATTTTAGAAAAAGAGATGGGACACAATGTACACCAAAATCTGCATTTGCCTGATATCACTGATTATGTGGCATCTAAATTTAGCTTGTAATCTCTGTAGAGCAGGACCTTTGTTTCCTGTTTGCTCTGTAACTACTACAGAAAATTATGGTCTGGCATAAATGAACATATACTGTTCTGACACAGTTTTTAAAATAACTGTGGACATTAAATGTTGCCCATCAAACTCTGGATGAAATGTCAGTGGACGAGTAATTTGATCATGTTTTGAAAAATCCATTTCTGAACAATTCCTTGTTTGTTATTTCCATTTATTTTCATTTTGACTAATTTGTCACAACACAGCTAGCATAGCTCTTCTGTTTGTATCATCACGGATAAGAATAAAATAAAATGGATATTTTTACTGTTTACATGTCTGCTTCTAGTCACATTTACAACATGCTGTGCAAGCTACTATTTCTAACACAATACTGCCTTGAAAGACTGGCCAAACCAGCAAAGACTTGGGTTTGTCATATTCAAACAAAACAGGTCAAAAAACCTATTCTTCCGAACATGTGGCAGACAAAGGCTGGGAGTTAAGACGTATTATCCCACATTATCTAGGTAAAGAACTGAACATATGAAATTAAAAGACTTTTCTGGAATTACAAAGAAAGTCTGTAGCAGATCTAGAAATTAAATTGAGGTCATCCTCACCTCTGATCGTACAAGAAGTTTGCTCTTACTGTATTTTCATTGATCTCTAAGGACAAAAAAATTAAACCCATATGCTATCACACAACTGACCTTAAGCATAAGGAGTAAGTCAGTGCCTGGTGTTTGGCAGGGGGCTTCCACTAGGAAGAAAAATGAAGGCGGCAAGTATTCCTTGGATGCAATCTTATATTTGCAAGGAAGGAATAAAAAAACCTGCTTGCTTTGTTGCAGTAGCCGGCCTTACCAGTAAGCTGCCTCAGTCTTTGCAAGCATTCTCTCTCTACTTTCCATCACACGTTTCTCTTGATATTCCAGAATTTTTTTTGTTACCCTTATCTTGCCTCTTCTTTCACCGATTACAGTTACAGATGCAACTGAATTAATCCCTAGTCCAAGTGTTTATATTAGCATTTGGGTGCCAGGTCCTGTTCCAGCTAAATAAAAACACGATTACTCGCTCCGTGACTTCATCTCCAAGGACGAAGCGTTTCCATCACTTTCAAAGCAATCTGTGACTTCTCACTGACAAAAGTCATCCTGTGTGGGTAGCTACCAGAGCGCAGCACCTTCACTGCTGATGGCAGCGTCCTTCTCGGTCCTCCCCGAGACGTTTCCAATGTGCAGTGCTGGAAGCACGGGCAGCGTTTCCGAGCAGAAGGCAGACAGGCCGAGGCACAGACCACCTCCACCTCTGCTGCTGCAAGTAGCTGGAGGTTTACTAAACTTAGGAATTCGGAGATATCTCAAACGGTGTCCGAGAACCTGATAAGACCAAGTCTAAGGGAAGAAGTTAACATCTAAAAATAAAGACTATTACTTGGCTAATTTTTCTTTCCAGATCTCGCACATTACAACCGGAAAAGTAATGGGACACTTCCTGTACAAACCCATGAAAACACCAACAACGCTTCTGAATAGGCCTGTGGAACCATCGATCCCTAAATCCGATACGGTTTTCCTGCACTACCTACGCTACAGACAGAGCCCTGGTCTGAGCTACGACGGTGATTTTCACAAGACGGGTCCTAGAAAGCGGAGGTAAGCAGGAGGGCTTAGCCGGAGTGAAAGATAAGTGCAATTACACGATGCAAACGGAGCAGTAAGGGAAGAAGCAACACAAAAACTGACGACGTAACCCAGCATTTTCCACCTGGGGGACAGAGAGAAGAGGAGAGGAAATGGAGGAGGTACAGGCAGGTGGACGAACATACACCTCCCAGGAGTCCTCGCAGTCTTCAGGAAAGAGCCATCGAGCTCCGCTGGGGCCACACGTCGCCTGGGAGCCCGGCCGCTGTCTGACCTGCTGCCTCGGCTCCGGCAGCACTGGCGGCGCAGCCCCGGCTGGGGCGGCGGGGCCGGCCAGGCCCTGCGGGGCGCCTGGGCGGCAGGAGGCCATGAGCTGCCCCGCGCCGGTCACAGCTGGTTCCAGCCGGTGCCCGCCGGAGCTCCCGCCAGAGAGAGGAGCCGGCGGTGCCTCTGCCCAAACGTGCGGCAGAGAGGGCGGCAGCAGGCGGGGTTGGAGGTTGGTGAGGAAACACGAAAGGAGAGAGGCGAGGAGAAGCCTGGAGAGACAAAATGGAGGACGGACGTGGGAGCGGGGCTGGAGGAGCAGACGTGGAACAAGGCGCTCCGGCACGTCCTGCCGGCCCGAGCGAAGCCCCTCAGCCGAGGGCCTGGACAGCTTTTAGTCGGGGGGGTAGCTCAGGTGTCTTTTCATAACACCACATCGCATCTTCAAAATGGTTTTCATAGTTGTAAATACAAAAGGTTA
The DNA here is from genome assembly GCF_947461875.1 of Haliaeetus albicilla. Taxonomy (NCBI): domain Eukaryota; kingdom Metazoa; phylum Chordata; class Aves; order Accipitriformes; family Accipitridae; genus Haliaeetus; species Haliaeetus albicilla. Next base: position 6,042,956 of record NC_091488.1, read on the forward strand.
GGTTTTCAGTGTTTTTATAGATTATTAAAATAACCCATGAAAATACATGGAAGTACAAACATGAAAATGCAACTAGTATGTGTAACTGAAAAAGTGATAAGTGGTTTTGATACAGATGGCAGCAGATGTGCAACAGCACAGTTCCTGGCAACTTCTGTATTTCAGGGGTTTTCTACCAGATAAAACGCGTGAAAAACTCCTGATTCCCAAAAGTGCTAACCACTCGTTAAATTCTGCCATCTTGCCCAAATCTAAAAACAAATGCAAACCCCAAATTACTCTCTAATCAGTTGCTGACATCTATTCTGACAAAAGATATATTCAGGTATGTAACATCATCAAGTCCAGTAATAAAGAATGTCACCGTTGCAATGTCAACATTCACAACAAGAACTCTTGTAAAAAGTAAATCCCAGTAAACAATAAAAAGATAGCTAAACCCAAGGCAATTTAATATTAAAAAAGGCAATTTTTTGATGCTTGTATAAACTGACCGAACTTCAACATTTAAAAGATCAATTAAAATAAAATTATTAAAGTTACTAACTTGAAATATCAAAACCCTATATAAAGAGAGTGAAAACTAGGAAGATAATGAGGCTTTTTTAGGTAAATGGGATGCTTTTGTTAAAAATGGAGCTTTATAACTCCCTTAGAGAAATAAGGCAATGCATCCAAACCATATCCTGCAATACTTCTAAGACTTTCAGACTTTAAACATATGGAGTAGTCCTAGCATTTAGCAAGAAATAGAAACCTCCTATCTAAAAAAAAAATTAATTTTCCAGGACCTTGAGCAACTACGCACTCACAGATTTTAAGGTTAGACAGTAACTTTATTGATTGCCCAAATGGACCTTATATAAGCACAGTGATGGAATTTCATCAGTAGATAGGGAATTTAAATTGCTTATAAAAAGTCTTTAACTTTGAAAAATAATTCCTAAAGTATACAATGCCAATATGGTTATAAATAATAGGCAGTTGTTTCCCCCTCTTTCACTTTTGGAACTTGATCATTTTGGATATTTACTTGCAATGGAGATGGGCCACAAGTATGGTATAAGTGGTATAAATATTTCTAATGGCAAATTATTAACACTAGTCCTTTTAACATAGAAACTTGACTGAGTCTTTCTGGTATCACTCAAAGAGAAAAAAAATCTGTTCTGATTATCTGGCCACTACACAAGTCAATGGAACATTCTTCTACTACTGACAAGATGCAAGTCAAACCTCTTCAGCCTTTATTATTTTCAGATTTCAAAGTATTTTATATAACTGTTAATTAACATTTGTAAAATGAGATTGAATCCAATTTTGAAATCCAATGTAATTAAAACCAGATTTTTTGCTGTAACACTGTAAATAGGAAGTGTCACATTAGATACTGTTAAATATGTTGAAAACTCTAAAATAACTCAGTGCTTGCTTTCCTGAAAAACTGCAAATTCTTGGCAGTTTTAGTCAGTGAAATGTCTTGAAAAATTAAGGTAACACTTCTCTAATTGTTTAAGATATGAAAGAAAGACTTTGTATCCTGAGAAGTACTCTCAATTTAGTTCACATTTGCATACTATTGAATTCTTAAATATTCTTCAGAAGGATATGGTACTAATGATTTCGGAGACAACAGAGTAAATGAGTAGGACCTGCAATCTCACCCTGTGTGGCAGTTCCTTACCTTCCCTTTACATTTTGGTTATAATACTTTTGCAAGCAAATTTGCTTCTTTCTGAAGCTACTGAGACGCTGGTCTCGTTACACTAAAAAAAGAGAGCTCCTTCAAATTGAAGATTTCTATGAGCATTTAAGATTTTCACAAAGACTTTAGGAACAAAGGCAGGCAGTTACATAAAACCAGTCTGTTAAAATATGACTCCCCTTGAGCATAAAAGAAGGAAATGATGCCCCTAACAACCCTATTAATAGGACTTACCCTAGGAGGGGAGCAGCCAATAGTACTTGGGGAAAGGAATTGCCTGCTGACAGCCTGTAAACAAGACTTTCTGTCATTTCATGTCTGCTCAATGGTTCTGGGCAACACTTACTTTCATCTAATTGGTGACTGGGTAGGTTGAAGGTTGCGGGGGGCTGAAGTTTTATATTCTTTGGCCCTTTTGCCAAAATTACCTCTATCACCTCAGTCTCCAAACATTTTAAGAACAGCAGAGTAAACCGCAGAATATTGAATAGGCTTGAATTTTCTTGGCACTATAAATTAGAAGAATTTTTTGGTCTGTATTCTGACAGACTACCTCTATTGATTAACTCAGTCCCTAAATGATGACCAACAGAGGTTAAAAAAAGACACAAAGCAGACTCAAACACCAGATCTCCCACAACGCCATACCAAATCCTTCCCTAGGCTAAACTGGGAAGTACGTTCTCCTTCTGTCAGGTGATGGTATATCCCAAATCTTTCAATGAGTTAACTTCATGTACCCATGGCTACATCATACAATAATGCATAACCTATTAGTATGAAGCATCCCCCTACCAAACCATGCTTTCCTTATTCAGGGTGGTTTGGTTTTTTCATTTTTTGGTTTTGTTTTTTGTGTGTTTTTTTTTTTTTCTTTTCATTTTTCTGGGCCTAGTCAAAATTATTTAAAGGCTTTAAAAAAAAATTTATTTCCATATCAGTCTTTCTGAAAGGTCTCTTTCTGCAGCACAGCCTTACACTCCTTACTTTACCTTTGCTGTTCACAAGCTCACAATTAGCAGAGAACTCACTTTGTGGTCATATTTTCCTGATGAGAGATTTGGTCAACCATTCTGCTCTCCTAGTTATTTTGGAGGATAGATGACAAAATTTTACTAACACTTAGGATTTGGTCAAAATTAAGTGCCTCTATCCAACACAGGAATCAGGGATCTCCAGCACAGACTGATTTCTAGGAACAGAAAACTTAGAACTTTCTTATCTATTTAGGAGTACCTGGTCTAGAACTAGCCGACTATGTTCCACCTGAATTACCACACAACACAAAGTTTAGTAATTATCTCTCTTCACAGGCTTGAGAAGGTAAGTGAGCTCTGAGCAAGCCACCAGCACTGACATCACCTAATACACTTAGCAGCTCTGGGGCTACCGAAAAAGCTATGCCACTTTTACTCAAGAATATAACCAGAAATGGAGGAAGGTCACCTTGTAGTCTCTCATCCTTTTTAGGAGCACTACAACACCTGAGGCAGGCAGTTTAGATCTTGCCCTTTGTCCTCTGAGCCGTATGCTTCTAGTATATATAGCCTGAGAAGTGACATACAACTGTAATTCCCCCATCACTCAGACATTTCTGGGGCATGTTATTTCCCATTCTTAAATGGCAACTCTCCCCAGTGTTCCAAAATAACTTCTTACTCCTTCTTAAAATGTCCCATAACTTTCTTACAAATCCTGTAGCAGCAAATCTGTGCCAAGGAAGTGGTTTCAAATGAGGTACTCTTCCCAGTAACATGCTACCCCTTTCAGAGCTATAGTTTTATCTTGTTATTGACATTTAACAACAAACGCTTTCTCCCTTCCTTCATTTCCATGGCATAGAGTTCTCATAGGAAAAAAACAAAGTTTGAGCTGTAAAGAAGCACATTAGGTTGATTAATAAACTCTGCATCTTTATGACATAGGAAAGCTATTATTCAGGTTCTTGAGAAGTTCTTGAAATATGTGGAATCTAGAGAACAGAATACTGGGGATCATTCCATAATTCAGCTTAAAAATATCAACAAGATACGTGGGCAAACTGTATACAAGTACAGTTTTCTCTTACACTTTTCTTTTACAGTCTTGGTAGCTAGGAGTTTTACTACTGGATGACAAATTCCAGATTGTATGAATTTGTTTTTTCAAGTGGTAAACTCTTTATTTGTATTCAATAGCTCTAAGAGAAAACCACATGGATGGCAGTACAATGGAGATGGCTATTTTATTAAGATGTCGAGAACAACAGTACAGCTGTAATTCACTGTGGAGTTTCCATACATTTTGCTGTGAAAGTGATGACAAGTTGATGATTTTGCCATAAAACTGTCAAATACAGCAAACTATTCAATAAAGGCCTTTTCATGGAGTGGCACAGAGACACTCAGACTCTTTTCACTTTAGTTCAAGCGCAGCTCTCCTAACAACCAATTATAACATATAGCTTTTCTTTTTTCAAAAAAAAAACCCCAAACAAACAAAAAACTAACCACAAGACCAAAATAACTCTTCTGAAGACATCCTCTATAAATTATTCATACATTTGTGGACTTGGTTTTAAAAACTGCCAAATAAATCTCAAAAGGAATCATTTGGTCCCAATGCGTAATTCTTGATGAAAAATAGTCCTCATTGAAATGCTTGTATTTATTGCTATTATTTATGTATTTAATGTAATAGAACTTAATTAACCTCTCAAGTGATATTTTGAGAGTTCACTACATTTCACACAATTGCTGAAGAAAGATGTGTGTTACTTTGGCTTCTTATAATCTTGAAAGGGAGATTCTTTAGTCAGTAAGAGATTATTTCTTCATAGAGTCCTATAAATATTCATTTTCTTACCTCCTCTACCGCTTACACAGCCAGAAACCACATTACAAAATCAGGATGTAAATTACTAGCAAAGTAAAACCGCAGAAAGGTTATTCACTGTTATCTTTTGCATGTGTGTGAACACAGCAGTAGGAAGGCCTGCTATTTAAAGTTTCTTACATTTCCAGGATCTAGCAAGAGCTAACATAGCCTTTGTAATTACTTTGGTATTTCTGATTCTAAGACTGTAAATTTGTTTTTATTATCTCTCAGTATATTTCTATATTGACTTGTTACCGGCTTTACGTATTCTATACATAGGAACTGATGGAAAATAAAGGGAATTTTCAAAGTTTAATTACTTTATTATATTCAAAGTTGCTTATAAACTCATTCAATTTAAGGAAACAACATTTTCATCAGCAGTAAAGCAAAGTGTTTTGGAGCTGTGATGCATTATGTAGAGAAAAACGTTATTGTACAGCATATGGTTCTGTTAGAATAGAATGCTTTATCAAGGGCATTAAAAGAGCAGAGAGGCATCTTGCTTTTCCCCACAACTTTTCCTCAAGACTAAATGTAATTATTATTCTTATGTATTCTTTAATGTTTAAGTTGTAAACAAACTATGATTTACATACAACAGAGATTTGAGTATGACATTATGTAAACATAACACAAGCTTTACTTTATAGAGCCAAGTTCTTTTTATGTAGTATAGCTCCTGAAATTTCATACAGATAATGAAGTAAGAGTGGAGAAAAAAAAGGTTCAAAGGAAATAATCCAATTGTATGAGCTTATCTTTAATTTCTGTTTTTATTTCCTAAAGAAAGACTAAACCTGTGCAATACTATGACAATTCTGTTGAAAAATAATCTCATGATCATTGACTGTTTTCCAGTTCTTCTTAGAGACTGTCTAAGAAATGTCTTTTGATTTGCTTGATTTTGTATAAAATGTTTACCTTGCTTGTTTTTATAAATACTTTCAAAGGCAATAATGGCTTCTAAATATAATTCAAAGTGAGACTTTAACGAGCATAACACACATATTTCTGCAAGCAGAATGACTCAAGAGTTGCCAACATTAGCTAGCACAGAAGCCAGAACCTTCAGCGTTTTAATTCCAGTTGATGGCATGCTGACCCACCCTGTGACCAAGAATGCAGTTATCTTGTAGAATAGCTACGAGTCTCATTTAGTATTTATAATATATCTGTTCAGTAATATAGGTGGGATGATTGTGTTTTGGTTTTTTACTAGCACCTTAATAGCAAAAGGCAATGAACAAAATATTCATACAAATTAGTTCATCTTCTCAGCTTTTTACTTCTCAAATGTGAGATCCCATGTTTCAGCCTAGGAAGAGGTAGTGCACTAGATATAGTCGAGTCTATCAGCTCCTACGTGACAGACTAGCACAGCACAGCCCTGCACTCCCTTTCCTTCGTGATGGGATCCGATGCATTTGGCACCTGATAGTGCGACATTACAGAAGGCTGCACGGGAGAGCGGTACACAGCTGCTGCAGAGGAGCACAAATGGCACAGTGCTGGTGCTCAGGTCACGAAACTGGATAGATTTGAATGAGTACTAAGAACTGCTAAGACATAACCATGGTAACCTATTTGTATTCATGAAGAGGGAAAAAAAACCACAGGAAATAGGAAACAGTCTGCAGGTGAGGTAGTCAGGGAGGACTTGCAGCAGGACTCTGGTGCAAAGTCCAAGTATAACGGAGGGGATGCTCTCTAGGGCTGTGGGGGACGTGCAGGCCTTAGCAAGGGGAGCAGGTTCTCTGGTCCGGGGTTCATCTCAGGCTGCAAGCAAGTTTCCTGGGGATGGACCTGGGGACGACACCCTGGGTGCAATAGGCTGGGCTCCGTATCTGCTGGACTGCAAGGCAAAACTGGGTGCACTAGGTGGGAGCGCTGCACAGCACAGCAGGCTTCAGAGGAGCTGTGCTGGGGATAAGGAGAGTCTTCCTACGTTCAGGACAACATAGTGCTGTGAAGGGGTGGGAGGGGTGAACTACTCCCACGGTAGGTGCAGCAAGAACAAGTGGATCCTGTCTATAGAGGTATTTAGCAGGCCTAATTCAAACCAAACAGAGCAATTTCCATCTTCTTCATACAACATACAGGGGAAAAAAATAACGTCATGCAATTAAAAATACGAAAATTACTATTGTTCTTTTAAAGAAGTACTTCAGGTGACAGTATGCCACATTTGGCATATATTTGGAAAAACCTTATGTGTCATATTGTAAAGTCCTAGCATTATTTTCCCCCTGGAAATATCATGATCTCCTTAAAATTCTAAAGGAATAAATACCTCTTGAATAGTGGTTAGTACTACTTACAATTGTACAAATATAAACTAACAAAGCATGAAAAACCTTCATGAATCTAGTTTGCTGCCTCAGAAGACTGGATCAAAAAGGGCCCTGATCATACTGTATCTCCCTCCATTGCAGAAACGCAGACCCTATATATTTCTGACAATAAATACTTTACTTGAAGATTGTTTCATTAGCAACAACAGGATGATGTTCGAAGATGCTGTACTACAGTAAGATGTACTTGAAAGAACATAAACGCACCTGACCTGTATCTATTGCATCGTAAGTTGTACTTTTGCAGTCAAGGATATTGACAGTTACAGCATAGAAAACTAATTGATAAAACACAGCAAAAATGAATCTTTAAGTTCAAAACCAGCTAATCAGTTTGGGAATTCTTACAGACAAACACTAAGAAATCATCATGTAAAATATATTCACCACACTGCTAGCCACAGATGCAAGCTGTCATATAGTGGGGTTACCACATACTCATTCATGATTTACAGTCTGATAGCTTGCTTTCCTTTTTTTTTTTTTTTTTTCCTGTATGAGAAAGAAGCATTTAATCTCTCTTAGAAGGCAATTTCACTTAAAGTGAAGTGCGGTTTTCCAACAGAACAAAATTTAGTCATGCATACAATTCACATGAGGGCATATAGGAATTATGCTTGCTTTTCATGTAAAGTCTACAATTCTCGTCTTCAGAAGACTTGCCTCAGAATTAAAAATTAAAACATACTAGAAAATACTGATGGGAGTACTACATACGTTGGCTTTGAATAAGAACTGTAAAGTTAAGGTATATATACACACTTCATCCGAATTCAACTGAGTATGCGATTCTAAAATTAATTTGCATGTCAAACAGGAACAGGTTCTTGTGCAATATATAAGTGCTATCCATTTCTTCTCAAACTTCAAACAAAACAAATACAGCTTCTCTCTCTCTCAGTAACATGTTTCAAGGCCAGGAAGAGAATAGCAGTTAAACAATGTTATTTCACATAGGATATAGTTCAATAGTATCTGTGTGTGCTCCTAACAACAATGCAGTCCAAACATGCAATGTGATTTTGACATATTATGGAAAGTATTTACCTGATGGAATAAAAAGAAAGAAGTAATGTATGTGCGTATGTGGGGTTTTTTTTCTTTTAATTATGGGGATAGAGAAGTTTAGCCTACTTATACGCTATCCGTGTCATCAGTTTCAGGGAGCAATCCCTGGTGTCCAGGCCAAGATGTGCAGAACAGTTTGCATCCACCTAAAGTGAACTGGCTGTGTCCACATGCAAAGCGTTTGGCCTGAATCTTCTCTAAGCTCCACAGGGGACCTTTAGGACCATAAGAAATTCATTTTTTGTAGTTTTTAGTCCTGATTACTCAATAACTGAAGATATGTAACAGTCCACCACAAAGGGCTGCTTTTATAGCATGACCTTGAGAGTACGTTTCATCCCATAGTGAAGGGCATGAGGACATGCAAGCATCCAAGGGTGACAACACTACATCTCTATAGACTTCTTCTAAAACTTAACCTACTAGTTTTTGCACCTAAGACACAGCTAGTTGGTTAATTTTGGAAAGGGAAGCCAGAACTGAAGAACTAATACAGACTAATGCAGAGCATCATCAGACTTGTGTGTCAACTGAGGCGAGATGAAAGAAGAGGCTGCAGCTGTACTACAGGGGATGGAATTGAAAGCTTCTTACAAGCCTACGGCTATACTCTGTGAATTCTTTCTTTTCCCTCCTTGTTTAAGAATAAATGTATTTCTTTATCTGTAGTGATCACATTCTATAATTTCTACAATGTGCTTCCACTATGAAGACAAGCAATATGAAATTAAGGTGAAAAATTTGGAATATACTATCACTGACTTTCACTTACATTTCTTCTATATGCAATTTGGAAAATCAGTGTGAGAACTGTCTCCTGATGGAACTCTCCTTCTCATGGCAAAGGCATAAATTGTCTGAAAAATGCTATGCTTATCAGGTATCACAACATTTTTCCATATTTTCTGAAACATCATATGATAGCAGAATCACCACTTACTGCGGTCAGTAATTATCGTTCTGGCCTCTTGATTGCTCGTCTTGTTTTTTAGATTTTGTGCTGCAGTTATTAGTTCATCCAGTTGGGGACGTCTTTGCTCCAGATCCTGTAGTATTGCCTAGTTGCACACAAATACAAAAATAAAACAAAGAAAAAAGCATGTAGAGCTGTTGAGAAGACCATGTATAGGGACTTTTTTTTGTGCCAGCTTGATTTAAAGCAGAAAGGTTGTTTGCTGTTTCAAGTAATACAAAGAATTTGGTCTAGACCTTGCAAATATTGTTGTTATTCTTAACGTAAAAATACCAAGTATAACTTGTAACAATAATTTTAAAAGAGCCTATAAAACTAGATATAAAATTATGCAAGGCTAAGCTATTTTCCTCTATAAAGCTATAGAAGTATACTATTCTTCTATATTGTCTTAGATTTTACAGCATATTTTTAAAAAGATATAGGGGTTTACCAGATTGGGCAGGATTTTCCTAGTAACTCATGAAGTCTAATTAATGTTTGCTTCTTAAGATTTTAAGACTGTTTAATTACTATGTATTGGTTTAAAGCCAATGTAAGACTGTTAATGTTGCTTCTTCTGTCCTGACACCTTACCTAGCAGAAAAGTAATTAACACTCACAGTAATTTATATGTTAGTCAACCAGATACATAAAGCCCAGGCAATCTGACTAGAAAGTAAGAAGTGGATCTAGAGTTTGTCACAGGGAAAAAGATGGGCTTCAAAATAATGAGTCGTGGTCTTTAGGAGGCAATAAAAACTAAAATACAATAGCTTTAGATATAATGAAAATAAGAACTCAAGGGGAGTAAGGCATGCAACATTTATGCATATATTAACTTAACTTGTTTTGAAGTATTAGGGAAGAGCAAACAAGGAAGCAGTTCAAAGATTTCCCAGATAAGAAGCATCCAATCATGTATTTAAAAGACATTGACCAAATCTAGCAACTTCGAGTCCCTATTGTGTAGCTTCCAGAAAAGATGCTTGTTAGATTTCCCAGTCTTAGGAGTTAGAAGTAGCAATATTTATTACCAATTTATGAACAAATTACTTTATTTTTTCCCCACAATTTTGAGTCACCGGAACAGTACGTTGTCAGATAGCTAGTAGGTACAGCATATCAGCTATCAAGCTGACAACAAAGGTCAGTGGAGGATTTTTATTTTTCAGGGTTTTTATGTGGACAGCGGTTAGATAATCTGTTAGCATGCCCACCTGGCTATTGACTATGTGTCTTGGAGTATTTTATTGTCTTAAAAGAATTCTCCCCGCCCCCCCTTAAAATGCTTTTATTCTAAATAATCATACTTTATTTTAACAAGCTGTTATTCACTGACTGTACTGGATGGAAAAGACCTGCAGGGTCTGATCTCAAACTTAGCCCTCCAACCTGAGATTAGAGATACATAATTTCACCAATTTGAAGGGGACAGGTAAAGGCTTAATATTATTTTCTGTTCAATGAGATTAACAAAAGAGCATGAGAATATCACTTCCAGTAACTACAGCATATATCATCAAAAGCAAGCTAAAAACTCCACAGTTTCATTTTTGTTCAGTTACAAGCTCTTCAAGAAAAAAAGGTAATTTTCAAGATACACATCTAGCTATACCCCGTGAAATTCTTGCCTTTAACTTCTGTATCAGAAGTTCTTTGAAAATCTATTATAACTGGCTTTCTAAACTCATACCCAAAAGTTTGGAAGGTATTTTCTCACTTGTATACTGATTGGATTGCATACAGAGACACACAGTTAAAGCAGCAGCTTGCATAATTAAGCGAAGAACAAATTTCTCATTAGAAGTCTCTCCTTCGTGAAAGCACTCAAGAAAAAGAAGTAAAATCTACTGATGCAGTTACTACCTCTAGATATCTATGTGCCTTCAAAACTCCATTTTCTAGGAAGACAAGTTAATGAGTGACATGAATTTTACAATAGAAAAAGCAGTCCCATTGCAGCCTAACAATATCTGCATTATACATACTGCCAAAATGGACTGTGCAGAAGGGACATTAAAACACGTACAACACGCTCAGATAATTATGTGGCCTCCAAAGTAATATTCCCCTTTCTCTCTCCTTCCCCTACCTAGAAACTGTTTAGAGGAGGAAAAGCAAGTTAAGTGATTCTAAGGTCTTATGCCCAGAGAGATTCTAAACTGTTCCCTAAAGTTTCCTAAATATAATTTGTATATTTGATATACTGAACAGGAGAATGATTTATCTGATCCAGCCTGAGTCTCCAACCAGACATTAAATGCTATGTTTGTACCAGAGAAGAAAGCTTCTGCTATACGAAATCTAGTAAGAAACAAAGCAATAGGTTAGGATTTGCTCAGTACCAAAACGAGCGAATGGAACTGATGTATTCCTAAGTGCTTACAGAATGATTTACCCACAAGACCCATCTGCAATTCCTGAACTGGACACTCGGGAAAACTAGCAATGCCTCTTTCAAGTGAGTCTTGCTAGCTCTGCTGTCCCCTCAGGGACACAACAATCTTGTCCCTATATGGCCTGTGAGGACATCCTTCCCTCTGCCATTTAATGTGGATAAAATTAACTTTCTGCTGGATGTACTAACGTGTGTTTTTGAAAGGTCAAGAAGGATATCTTGAAACCCTTACACTATGAACAGATCTGCAGATTCTTGGACCTGTCAGGAGACAATAATCATAGAATCATAGAATCATTTAGGTTGGAAAAGACCTTCAAGATCATCGAGTCCAACCATCAACTATATATAATTATAGAACAGATGGGGTTTTTCTTAGTCTTAGAAAGGTAACCACTCGGAATAAGGATCAAAACTTCCTCAAATTAATATTTTTTTTTCTTCAGTTTAATACAAAGTGTCTGAGAACCGTACCCAAACAATGTACTGTTTTATTTGGTAAAATTTTATCAATTAAAATTGTTGTAAAATTGTAACAATGTTTATTGGTACAATTTTACCAATTGCTACAATCCTAAAGACTTAGTAAATATACGTTCCACATGGAACCTACTTTGCATGTACATGTACAAACCCTGATGGAAAGTCGGATAAAAGTAACTACTAAAACATATCATTCCTGAGCCTTCCTGTGATCCCGTAGCATGAAAGTAACCAGCAACACTTGAGCTCCACTGAAAGTATTAGCAAATTCAGAAAAATATTCTGTGACTGGGCAAACTAATCATACAAATTGATTTTGTGGGTATCAAAAATACAAATAATTATGCTAGGAAGAGAAGTGCTTTGATGAATACAAATTAAAAGACAGCTAAATATGATTTGGGGAAAAAAAATGAATAGTTTTAAATTATTAGCTGAAAAGATGTAAAGCAGACAAACAAAAAAACCAAACCCCCACCCCCAAACCAAAATGAGAAACTGTGCGTATATGGAGACACTTTTTAAAACTTTTACAAATTCAGCCAAATATTTAATGTTGTAAAATTGGATCCTCAACAGAAAACTAAGTGGAAACTATTAGAAGACGTTATTACAACAGCCACAGGAAGAAAAACTCGTTAATAGTGGCACCCTGGTGGAGGCACAGCAGATGCAACAGACCAGATGCCTCTGATTTGGAATGTCAGCACACTGAAACAAATGTGCTATATAAAAACGGGTAATGCAAAAATAAAAGTTATTATGAAAGGATTTTCAAAATAAATTAAACAGAAATCCATCTAGTCCCCATCAGGTCACCAAAAGCACAGGCACAAAGACTTAGGGAGTCAGCTACGCTAAAAGGATTTTTTTTTTTTTTTTTAATAAACACTTGTGTTCTTGTGCATATAATTTCCCTTTATTCTCATTTACCTAGTGCTCTGTAAAGGTAGAATAATGTATTCTGCAAAACATACACCACATTGTAATCAAATTTGTGTTTAATAATAAATGTAATTCAACATGAGTAGATCAACAATGAGGAAGGACCATTGACATCCATGGTTGTAACAAATACATCTTTAAACCCCCAAAGAGTTTTCTTTTTCTTCTATATATCTATGAGTGCCAACATAATAATGCTTGGTGACAGCATAGTAATGGAAAGATGAGATTCAGTCATCAAACCTGCCTACACTTTGTTAGAAAGTGATGCTATTCACTTTTAACAATCTTTCCACATTTGTGGACAGCAGCTGCTCAAAAGAAAAATCCAATTTTCAGGTTCCGAGCTTTTATGATTTCTTTACACAAAATGGGGATTGAGATAGGGAACAAATTGTTTAAGTCAGCAACTGAGATAACTTGTATAAAAATTGCAAAAAAAACCCCTGAAAAACTGAAACAGGTGAAGTGTGACAAATTCTTGGTGGGACCGCAAGGTTTGAGACTGAGAATTTAAATATTCTTTAGCTTTATAATGTACTGCATGCTACAGCCTGCATATTTGTCACTCTAGCCATGTGTGCAGTAATTTATATAAAAGGTAGGATCTTTAAAATCTATCCAATCTTTCTTCCTGACTTTATGGCAAGCGTTATTATGCTGGTTTTGGCTGGTTAAACCACCACAGTTATTAAACTGGAATATCTGGATTCCAGGATGGTACCAAGTCTTAAACGTTCAACTAATCATTTATTAGTGCTGATTATGGATGTTTGCTCTTTAATACCAGAAGCAACTTTTCTCACACCAAAGCCGGGACTTTTAATCTCCCATTGCTGAAGTTCAAACATATAAACTAGAGTTAAGGTTGCTGTTCTGCAACTTTATATATGATTGTGCTTCAGTCTGTATGCTTCTTTAAAAAGGCTCTGGGTCTACTTCATAACCATTTTACATTCTTAAGTTGAAAAACGTCTCTGAAAACGAAGAAGTTAAAATGCCATTAAAAAAATGAAAGATTATTGGGTAAAGGAGGTCCCACGATTCCTTTTAGTACTTAACGGAGGAGTCCTCCATAGTGGTAATGACTACCATGTCTTCACATTTTTTCTGTGTATTTACATGCTACCAGTCAAAAACAGTTTGCTATCTATTTTATACGTTTGTTGGGTTTTTTTTTTCACTACGTAAGAATGCTAACAGTAAGTGAGCCAAAAAATGCTGTTTGGTCAAAAAGGAGATTTAGAGAAGACCTTCCATATTAAGAGCAAACTGGAAGCAGCATTTTGTCATAAACAACCCATGGCTGAAGACTAAAACTTCCCAACTGTTTGGGATGGTTTGTTTTGGCCCATCCCCAAACTTATTTAATGAAATGAACCAGTGGACCACGAAAGCACGATTGAATGATTAATACAGGAATGTAAGAGAGAAGGAAGATATATTTTTCTTCTTATGAAGCTATTCACTCCTCCAAACTCACCATGATATTCTTAGAAAAAGCATAATTCCATTAAACAGTTGTTGAGGAAATGATTTGCTCATCTTTTGAAAAACTAGGCACTAAAGCTTAAATTTAAACAAAAAATGAAGCAATTACTTCCTGAGCAAAATGTATAGCCATGACAACTTTTACTTAAAACAACTGAGTTTCTTAAGGCTGGTTGGTTCTCTAAATATAATGTGTTATACACACACCTAGAAAGAGAGAAAGCTTTGGAAGAAAGCTTGCTAACAATTTCAGAAAATGCAGATATGCAACACCTACAATTCATCTGCATAATAAAATTGGCCTTGTTAAGTTATTCCTCCCAAGCACAATTTGAATTTGTTTTCTTGTCACTAAGCAGGAAGGGAATATGAGAGAAAACAATCATTTACATACTCTCTACATTTAAACATAAAATTATGAAATAATGAAAGTAATATAATGCAGCGGAGTTTTCTTTTGAAAACAACTTTTGTTTTGGCTATTAGCTGCTTTGTGTTTTCTCTCCAAAGCACATACAATTTTAGGAACATAAGAAGATCTAGAGTTACTATTTAGCAGTGTTGCTAGCTGATTGGTACCTGTCAGTAAAAGCAAAACATTAACAGACTGGACACTGTGATTTGATTTTGCCTGAGTGATTTATGCAGCCTAAGTTTTCATGAGCACATATTTTTAAGCCCACTTAGGGCCCACTCAAGAACTGCCTAAGTAGCTTTCACTACTGTCTTAGTGAATATATCAACTCCATCAGTGATGCTGTGGGAAAGCGACCAGTGACATCTTATCAGGTGTCTCACCAGATGCATGAAAAAGCATCAAAGAACTTTTTGTATGCTTTTCGTGACAGTCACTCAACAAATTATGTTGGTGGCATTGTAAACATCTGAAGACTGCTCCTTTACAACTTACGAATTCTGGTTCATACTAGGAAGTTACAACAGCAAAAAGTGCAACGTGCTGTTGATATACACTAACCAAACCAAGCGGAATGGGGAGTACTTTGAATTTCCATGCTTTGACCAACAATGTAAGGTCATGGTGATGGCTGGAGTTGGCTTAACTCTCACCCTGTCTCTTCCTCCCCTGCTCCCCATTTGTCTGCAGAAAAGGACTTTGGGAGCAGGTATTGCAAGATCTCTAAGAAAAGGTGAGTGAGCTGTAGAAGAGAAAAACCCTTAAAAATCTGAGTTCACAGGGAAATCAACTATACTGCTCCAGAACTGCAGGACGGAGATACCCTTCTACTCATTCACAAATGCAGTAGTCAGCAAGAAAAAGTACATGCAGCATGGTCAGAGTCACAAGTAAGGTACAAGAATGAGACTTCCCGAGAGGCTAAAAGTCAGCCAAGGCCCACTCAGGTGTTTTTTACTGTCCTCATAGACCACCAAATTGGGTACTGACACTAGGAAAAAGGTGGCATACACATAGGTTGCAAGACAAAGGTAATATGATCTGAAGCAGGTCCAGCAAGGCTGGATGTGCCCTAGCCTTAGAAATAAAAAGGTGGAAGCAAATAAAAGTTTACCTTGAAGCTGAAAATATTTTCAGACTAGGAAAACAGGCTGCAGAGATGTAAGGAAGCAATGCACTAGATCTCTTGATGAGGGATCTCCAATTAATGCATGTTAGTGGCAGCTGCCCAGATGTGAAGTTAAATAAGACTAAATTTAGATATGTGATATGAACTAATAATGCTGTAGACATTTCACATTCATTTAAAACATTCATACAATCCATTACTTGAAATGAAATTACTTGAAAGAAAGAGAAAAACTCTGTCACAAGGAGATCAGTTTATACCAACTCAAGATGAAGGATTGATGAAGATCGATGAGACAAGAGAAGCCCTACCTTGCTAGGCTTGGACTTTCTGAACCCACTCCTTCTCTGGAGAAAAAGAAAATATAAGGAGGGGCAAAGATTTCCCAAATCTTTGCAAAGTTTGTCTGTGTGTTTAGTGGCATTTACAACAGCATGTTTTTGCTGAGCTAATCTATAACTCAGTACCTCCCCTTGATGCTGGTATCCCAGAAAAGATGCGTTTAAGATACAGAAAGGATGCAAGTAGTCCACATGGTCCAAGGAACCCGCAGTATCACAAGGAGTTGCAAGAATGCTATACTAAAAATAAGCATCTAAAAATGAATTTAACTTGTTCTTAACAGCTACGATGGCACCTTACACTACAATACATGGAGCGAGGCAGGACTGTAGCGGAAGTGGTTGAATTACCAACTTTTCCTGGATAATTGGTAAACAAAAATCCAGAGTCTTCAGGAATGCTAAGTAGCTTGGGAAGCTTAGCTACTATGTGCTAAAAAAGATCCCCAGATAAGATATTTTTTTGACAGGCTGTGTCATTTTTACAGCAATGCATAGTAACATGTTCAAAATTGATGATCACTGGCAACTATCTCAGACACCATCTATGTGAAAACAAGCACTGAACAGAGGGACACTACATAGGAAGCATGCTGTCTATGCTATTTTGCACATATGGTGCATATCCAGGAAGAGGGTCAAACCACCAGCAGCTTGCTCATTCTAACTGAGGTGTCTTGATGGAACTGCACTGGAGTCCATCCAGTGGACAGGATGGAGAGAAGATGGAGCGAAGACTAGGAAAAGATTACATCTTAACATGGTTTGTGCATGTATCATTCTCAGATAAAAGGAATTCACTCTATTATAGCCACTGCCAGAAAAAAGGAATAAAGCTAAAGATGTATCTGTAACAAGTGGAACAACATTTAAAGATTTGGGTGTTTGGCTATAATGAGATCCATTCAACTAGAAGAACACAGTGATAAATCACATGTAAGAACTCAAGACTGAAACAGGATTACAGCTCTAAGAGTAAATCTGAGTATATGTGAACTGTGTATGAAATTACAGCCTTTTGCCCCCAAACAACGCGGCTGCTCAATACTACTTTTGTTTGCAATAAAGTATGAGCATCTAAACAATCGGGGAAAACTATTCCGGGCATCTTATGTCCTTTCAGGCAATCGCACTAAATAACTTAATGGATGGGAACCAGCGTTAGGAGCTACAGAGCTTCCCCAGTTTCTGTATTAGTCAGCAGAACCAAAGTCTCTCAGCACATAGCTACCATTTGTGGAACGTGAATTTGAAATATTTACTATTTTATTTCTCCTATATAACCAATGGTTTTCGGATTAAGGATTTTTCCACTGCACTTACAAATGCGTATTACCAAGAAAACTGAGGACAGCTGTTCTGTTTCTCAAAGCTGCAGCTTTAGTTTTTCTTTACTGGTTTTTTTCAGATGATGGTGGTAGTGAACTCCTTTTATCTGAGACTGATCCAGTGAAAAATATACTTGTCAATGCGCTTCAAAAGCAAAGTATAGGTTCCTTACCTTGTCACTTTTTTAAACAGAAGATACGTTTACCTTGCATGAAACAGTATTGAGTAGACATAATATTATATTATGAATATAAGCAAAACAAGTAGGTATTTTTAGCTGTCCTTTTTTTTAAATTTAAGAAAATAACCAACTTATTTTCATGGAGAAGGAAAGCTAACAGCTTGACTAAAGATGGTCCCCAAATTATCCAATTTTATAGGGAAAAGAATAGCCTGAATCAATTTTATGCTCTGAAAAAAACACAGAATGACTTCCTCAGTTTCTGCTGGAGCCTCTGGAAATCTTTGATTACTTTTACTGGAAGTTTCCTCCAGTAATAGCAAGTGAATAACAATTAAGAAGAAGAAAATGGATTTGCACAGCATCATTTGCCAGATAAGTTCTTCTTTAGTACCTTATGACACTAGATATTTTTCTCAAGAATAAGGTAAAATGAAGAAAGAGGATTTGATCTGGTTTGCTTAGGTTTGCTTTTGAAAAAGAAAGCAAAAGCTGTTACATCAATTGTTTCTTACAGTAAACTTATTTAGCTCTGTGTGTGTGCACAGGGTGGGGCTGGGGGGCATTCTTATTTACCATGTCTGATAAGAAATGTTGAAATAATTCTGGAATAACTTTAGCCCAAATCTAGTAACTTGGATCCTCATCTTTATTCATATCTCATTGTCATTCTGAAAGCTAAGAACCATACAAAGTAACGAGCCTAGTTTTGGTGCCTAAACCTTTCTGGCTTATTCAGAAAGGTTTTACTCCTAGAGCTATACTTCTGCCTTTCATTTTTGTTTTCATTTTTGTTGCTTTGTTCTGGTGCGTGTGTGTGTTTGTTTTACTTCTAGTTTTTATTCCCCCATATTTCCATAGCTATGTACTTAACAATAATGCAGAAGGTAAAGGTAGGAACTTTGAAAATTCTGATGTTATTCATATTTCATTAACAGTGAAGGAAGGAAGGAAGGAAGGAAATGTATATATTGTGGATACTGCGAGTGCAGGATAAATATTTCATTTAAAAGACTGGGGAGATTATGAAGACAAAACAGTGGTGTACTGAAAAATGGGTTATTAAAAGTTTGACAGGGCAAGACTTAGCTTTATAACTAATTTCAAAGGGGAAATCTCAAGTTCTCAGTTGCCAGCAGGAGCTAGTATATTATTAATACCATCTTGTCTCGGTAGTGTCACAGAGACACCAGTCTCTTGAAAATAACCATATTTAACACTCAAAAAACTATAACATGATCTAAGAAGCTATGGGGTAAGTTGAGAAACAGATGTAAGTGCTGCGCACTTGAGCATCACTACACATAACTAAAGTAGGAGCTGCAGCCGAGTTAGGGCCCCCAGTTATTTTGCAGCATGAAAAGCGGGTGGAGAGTAGATGCCTCGGGAGGGAACTCAGCCAGGCGTAGGCTGTGTGGAAAGATGCCTAGGCACTGCATGACTGGCAGAAATACAGGAGCACTCCTTGTCTTGTCGCAGGTGATGGGTGTCCTGGCGACAAGGGCCAGGTCCTTGCTTTCTCCTTCCTATCCTGGGACTCCTCACCTCTTTTTTGAGCAATGGTGCCAATTCAAGAGAAGAGGACCAGACAAACACTGACCAGGACAGCCTGGTGGAAGGCACAGTTCTGAAAAGTGGGAGATAAGAAAGACACTGAAAGCAGGTGACTCGCTGCCTGGATGGACGCCTTATCCACTGGAAAATGTACAAAGGAAAAGGCAGCCACTCTTCCTCCTGCATTTCCAGTGAGCACCCTTCTGATATGCTGATAGAGAACACCTAGCAGATTAAAGCACATATTCATGGGAGACAGATGAAGGAGGGCTTACTCTGAAGGTGGGTACTGGATTTTAAATTTCCGCACAGCAGGTTGGAAGAGCTTCTATTCACAGGCAAAAGCCAAATCTAAGGAACACAGCAAACGATACTACTGTAGAGCTAAGTGCCAGCAGAGCTGGGCAGGGGTGTCAAGGCTGGAGACAGGCACCTACGTTACACAATTATGCCTCGTTTTAGACTTTTCTGTCATTTTATGGTGCCATGCCTTGGTCAATACAGCTTGCTGCAGAGCGTACATTTGCTTATGCTACGGGCAACCAAAGACAGTTTTCTGATAATACAGTAATTATTAATTATGGCAATAACAGTGTTAAAAAGATATATTGACTGGAAATTGAAGACAGCAAATTTCAAACAGAAAAGATGTAAGTTCTGAGTAGTGAGTCCATTTAAAAATCAGAGCAGATGACTAAAGAATGTAAGAAATTCTAAATTAATAGAATTGTGTAAATCAAGATCACATGATTATTTTATTTTTTTTTAATAGATAGTCAGACACAATTTTGCAGAGCAGGCAAGGAATCCCTATGTAAACTCCCATGGATTATGGTTTCATAAATAGTATATGATCATATCTGTTCTTTCTGACCTTGAAATCTATGAATCTATGAGAAATTAAAAATACATTTTGAATTGAATTTCAACTCATCTATAATGCCAACTTATCCGAGACGAATTTTCAACACCTGTTTCCTCAAATAAGTCCTACTTGGTTCCCCTTCCCTCACACAGGTATTACGTAATTTAAATATATTTAATCAATTTCTGACTGAGAGCAGTGTTTAAGCATAAAGTTAAGCATAAAACTGGAGCTATTTCTTGTTCAGGCAAAGGGAACTCTTATTACGAACAGTTAACCTATTTCATCTGTAACCATTGCTTGAGGCAGAAGGTGCAGACATTGATTAGTAGCTTGCAGAGGAACCACAGAATTCTACTTGAGTTGAAGAATAATTAGCATTTTTCTTTTTCAGAAAATACAGTTTTATTATCTGAATGACAGTTTCAGAAATATATCTGATATAAATAGAAAAGAAAGAATCACTGCTGAAGTCAAATGACACTACTGTAATAAAAGCAGGAACTAATAATTTGCTTTATATGTGTATTTATGTATACAAACACATGGTTATATATAAGGATATATAGATATAGATACTGATTTTGCAGTAGGCCTTTGCAATAACAAAGATGGAACCCAAGGAAAATAAATTTCAAAATTAATGGCCTTCCTCTGATTTCTGTTCTGTAACTGAAGAGTAACTGAGGGCTGAGGGGTGATGAGCTTGAGCGTCACAGTCTGGTCAACACAGAGGAGGAGGATTTTTGGGGATACTATTACAACCCACTTATGAATATAATAAATGTTCCTGGCAAAATGAAAATAACCTTAGAATAAACTTCACCTCTAAAAGTCAAAATGAAAATACCCTTCTCTATATTATGTTTGTAAAGTAGTTTTGAAATACCGGCATTTTTCCACAGAGATTTTCTGTGCATTGCAAAATATTGTTTTGTTGCTGTATTTCACTTACTTTAGAGAAACAGAACTCAGTTTTCAGCCACTCAACTTTTTACGGTGACAAAAGAATGAAAATGGGTGTAAACCTGTCTCTTCCAGTACATTTTTATTTACACTTAGTTCCTGATGTTTTGTCAAATATGAACATTTTATAGACAAAGTACTTCCACAGTTCCAGAAAGAAATAAGCTTGTCTCCAGGTTTTACCTAGACTGTTCTCATATACTTGCTCTCCCTTGTACTACAAAAGATGGGCCTTAGCTATATAACAAACTATACTATACATTGCTTTCCATTACAAATTCTGACCATATTCACAAATTCACTACATGCACTTCCATAACGGTGTCAGTCATGGCTGAAAAATAACTCTGAAGATTGGATGAATGTATATCATCCATTTTTATAGTGCGTTTTTTCAACATGAGAGGTGTTTGCTTTTTTTTTTTAATTCACAGACCTCAGCTCCTAAACCCAAGGGCTTATGGCACTGGCTGCTAACAACCCACTAGTAAAAAATGTTCATCTTTATTGGTTAATGCAACTTGATTTTCAGCCTTTCACTGATTGTTAACTTTTTCCATGTCAGTAAGGTATTTCTACATCTTACTAGCATCAACACACAATTTGACATAAAGCAAATTGAGATAAATAAAAAATTCTGGAATCATCATTTTCAAGTTTAACATACCTGAAAATGTGGCCTTATCCGATCTGTGATATTTTCACTTTTTACTCAATAAACTAATGAGGTGCAAGAAAATGTCATACCATATAGAGGATAAGCTAAGGATTGCTGCAGTCAGTTCTCCAGGGGTGGAGAACCCAAATTAACTAGGAGGCTGCTAAGATGCATCTGGACCCTGTCTCCCGCTCTCCCCCTCCCTGTTACCATAACAAAGTCAGTTTAACAGAAAGGCCATATTGGGAGGTGGAAAAAAGAGCTTCCAAATGTGTTACATTTTTAAAAATTAATGATTTGTATCTCCCTATGGAAATGAGAGTATTGCTAGATTGTGACAAGCAGTTCTTCAAGAGCTAAATCCTGGAAGGACTCCAGACTGAGGTCACTGGCTTCCTGCAAATACCAGCCTGCAAAACAGGGAGGTATTTTACAGTCTATGCTGCTAAAAAAATGTAGCTATCTTAGCAATTTTTTTCTTATTCAACTTTCTGACCTTATTCCTTCTCTTCTCTTGAAAATTATCACATACACATATGCAGATTCACTTCTTTCCAGTGGCTTTTCCCACCACACAAAAAAGAAAGATATCTTTTTCTTGAGAGCTACATTTGAAGGCAAACATTTTTTTTTTGTCAGCTATTAATTATTAACAAAAGAAAACTGAGTTCAGGAAGCTACTATTTCTGTTGTTTCTACTTTATCCCTCCAGAGTACCCTTCTAAATACCTTCACTCCAAGCATTAGAAAATGCAAAGATGTAAATTGTAGCCATTGTCCAAGGGATTTGAAGAACTCTCTAGAAACATGGGCTGAGGATCATAAAAACAGGAATAAACAACCGCGCTAAGAAATAAAAGAGAAATATTACACATAAGACAGAACAGATGCCATTATCTTTTAGTCCTGATGAACAAGCTAAAAGCAACATCAGTTTATTTACCCATGACAGCATAATATATTCTGGTTAAAAACAAAACGACTCTGAAGCACTGACAGGTCTAGGAGCTATGCCCCAGCATGTCCTAATACTCTGTAGCAGCTGCTTTCTCAGAAAGGCTCGTAAGGGCTACGGAGGCACCACTGGCTGATCATTTCCAGTTGGTGTAGCGGTGGCACTGATGCCACTATGCCAGCTTACTCTCATGGCCCTCCTTTTTCTCAGTCCGCGCCTTGTGCCAGAAAGTTCTGAGGACAAAAGTAACAGGGACACAGCTCTAACAAAAAGCAACAGGAGCAAGCTGGCAAAGGAAATGTAAAATGGCTGGGCTGCTTTACTGAAGATGGGTACATGAGGAATGGAGGATGACAGCTGTTGGTGTACAGGTACCTGAAGTTATACATTTGTCATTTTGATTTGGGTGATGCTGGGAGAGAACGCCGAAGGAATGCAACACCAATAGCAGCGGTGTAGGACATTATTAAGACTGTGGTAATAGAGAAGACATGCAATCAGAATTTTTTCTTGTTTTAAACAGATTCCTGACAGAGGAATAACTGTTGTCATTTCATTTTTTCTTAGTCTGTATTCCAGGTGTAGATTAGTGTATAAATGAGGTTGTTCTAACTTCTTTGAGTATGAGCCCTATACTTCTACAAAACAAAACAAAACAAAACCACCAAACCAAACACAGTTCTGAAAAACTGCAAAGACCTTAAACAGTTTGTAAAATTTTAGCTTCCTTTCAAACTTTAATTACTCACTGCTGCAGATGTGCAGGCATTAAGAGATAACAAATAATTATAACTGATTCGCCACGTATGCCAAGGTAGTTCTCTTGAGGCTTGATAGTTTATTGTTTTCTAATGTCACTGTAGTTCAAAGGAATGTTTCAAACTGTCTTCCACAGCATAAGAGACATTTCATATGGAAACCAGATCATACGAGTTACTCTCTTGGAGGACTTTCCCTACCATAAACAAATAAAGTCACATAAGACATACATTAAGAGAGTTTTCTATACATGCACACAGTTGCACAGAACTTCTGGCTGAGGGCATGCTTACTGAATTACCTCCAAATGGAAACTCTATCCACAGATTAACAATCACTCAAACCCTAAATAGCCACAAAGCATGATCATACTCATTACTCATACTGAACAACAAAAAAAAACAAACAAAAAACCAGCAACTGCCACAGCAGCAATAACCCAAGAGCTTATCCTAAGGTGCCCACACTCCGGCATACGACTGCAAGCTGGATGTACGTTCACTGGAAGAGGGAACAGCAGTTCCTGGCCAGCTGCACCCACACTGCTTCCTTCCTACACAACTGCTTAGATTCTGCTGTACCGTATCCACCAGCTCGCCTGTTTGAGAAAGGCAAATCCTTCAAGGCTGAGCACAAGCACAAGCACATGGAGGGTGGGAAACAGGAATGAGAGTGAACAGCAGGATAGAGGCATGAGAGGGAGGGGACAGAGGTCTAGGAAAAGCAGTGATATGCAAGAAAGGAGCTAACTGATATTTGAGCTGCACACTCCAGAAAGGCAGTCAATCCTCAATTACCTATGGATGATTTAACCTGAATTCTGGATTAAATACAACATGGGGCAGAGGCACTACAGCTGATGCAGTAACAAGCTAGCTTGGGTCACATAGACTTAACTAATGCACACAGCGCGCTGTGTGAACACAGTTGTGTAATTTCTGAGGCCAGCTCAGCAGTACAGAGCCTTTCAGGAACAGCCTGAGTTAATGAGACCTGATGAGTCTCAACTGGCTGAATGCAGAACCACTTACCTGTTCCTGCATCTGCTCCCCAGCTTTATCTCATTTAAAACACCTGCAGTGAGCCTATCTGTAATCAAGGCACCTCCACAGTATTGCAGCACTACTAACAGCTGCGTATGTATGCGTGTGCACGAGAGAGAAAGAGGTCAGAGCCAAGTCTTCATTGTTGCATATTCCATATGATTTTTTTTTTTAAAGCACAGCAAATTTGGATCAACTTCATGCACCAACCTGAGGATACCTGCACTAACTGTCCATAATTTAAACTTGCACATATTTCCTACTATTCCTATTGGAAGGATATTTTCCAATATTTGTTCACTATTCCAACCCTGAAGTTGCTGCTTAGCCAGGCTATTGCTCAGAACTTGCTCTCACCAATCCTTCTAGCTACCTCATGATTTTTTTTGTTCTTGGTCTTCACTACATCTTCTACTAGGGGGATGGGGGGGGGGGGAAGAGCGTATATGTACACACACATATATATACTGGTAATATGAAATAGTAGACAATATTCAGATAAGGAATACAACCCATCACATAGAGCCTAAATAGCTTCTTGTACTATTATCCACTGTGTTTATTATCCCCCTATTGGCAACAAGAGCTTCAAACCTACCGCTCATTTCTCTTCTGCAACATTATACAAGATGGAGATTATATTTGCAGATGCTCTAAAGTTTGTAATCTTATTTTGCCACAACAATCTTCCCAAATAGAACAAAACAGTCACTGAAACTTTTGAAGTGATAGTCTGAAAAGAGGTTTGCTCTAGCACTAATCCTTATGCTAATAGCTTCAAGGCAGAAGGTCTCTGTGTGAAAGACAATAAACAAACAACGCTAATTTTGTTATTGGTATGACACCGTTCTTATCCAGCTCAATATCAATTGTGATGTGACAAGTCATGAATTTCAGCTATAATACTTGGGAACTTGCTCAAGCAATCTCATAGGGATTCATAGTTACATTTGAGAACCTGCAATGGATGAATACAGTTCACTTTTGAAAGAGGGATAGAAGACTACCCAGGAAATTTTAGGTGAATTATTTTGAGCTCAGTTCTAGAACATATGATTAAACAATCTGTGAGTAGGGGAAAAAAAAGTAGCAGCCAACCATTTATCAAGAGTAAATAATAACCAGTCAACTGAATTTCCTTTCATCCAGAGCTGTAAGAGTTACCAACAGGGGACAACAGGTAGAGGTTGTGTCTGACACCCTTAAGCAAGGCTTCTGATACTGTCCATGTGATTTTACCACAATCAAGCTGGGAAATTTTGATTTAAATGGAAATTAAACTGATGAGAAAACATAACTTGAAGGCACTATATGGGAAGGCAATATCAAGTGAAGCTACATACAGATTTATCACTATTTTCATTAATTGCTTGGCTGATAGAATAGAGGGTAGATTTTTTACATTCACAATGATGCAAAACCCAACCAGCAGCAAGTACTTGAGAAGAGAAACACAATTCAAAATGATCTCAGAAAAACTGAGTATTCAATTCAATAACTGCAAAGCACTAAAATAACTAGCTAAATAAAACGGATTAACATAGGAATGAGTTGCAAATGACTGGACAGATGGTCAGAAGTCTAGAAACAAGGATAGAAATTTTAAAAAGCAGGATTTGTTTAGTCTAGAGAAGATTGAACTGAAGTATCAGCCTTCAAATATATGAGGTTATTGCTGAGAGAGAGTAAACTGTTCTCAATTTCCATTGTTGTGACATAATTAGCTTAAATTGCAGCAGGGGATATTAAGGTTGGAGACAAACATCTTTTGATCTGCAAGGATTGCAAAGCAGTGGGGAAAAAAAACTTCTGCAAAGCTACAAAAAAAACCCAACCCTTGACTTAAAGAGCAGGTTAGACAGAAATTGGTCAGAAATTATTTAAGTCTAGTTGATCCTGCCTGAGGCAAAAATCTGGACTGCACAGCCTTTCAAATCTCCTTCAAGCCCTATTTATTATACCTATCATTCCTTTGTGAAAAAAATAACTCTATAAAAAACAGCATAGAGAATAAGATAGAGCCCTATGCTAAGTTACAGCGTCATTTTTTCACAGAACTTTAAATGTTGGTTTGCTTAGAAACATGATCATGTGTGTTTCCTATAGCTACTATATTTTCAACTTTTATTTTGATTACTTGATAACAATAGAGAAAAACAAAAAAAAGGAAGAATGAGAAACAGTACCTGCAGACTGACTCACTATAATAATAACACCACTTACTAAACGATTTATTCCCCTGAGTTAGCTTACTGCTATTGAAATTGGCCTCTCTTTGTCATTGTAATTTCTTGTAGTATGATATTTTTTACAGAATGACAGTGCAAAATGGCAGGGTAGCACTTCCTTTTCTCTATTTTTAGTTCTACTGAAAACTGCTGGCCTCAATTTCTTAGCTAAGATATAAGGAGCTTGTTTTACTTTAACTGACACTAGGTTGCTCAGAAGTCTGGTGGCAGAATGGTAGTTAGGTGTGCACTGTAATATATGGATGCAAAGTATACAGAAAGAAAGGCTGTGTGGGTGTTGGGATACTATTACATATTAAAAAGTACTTAAAAATAAAATCAGATTAATTATCGAATGTCAATAATTAACCCAGAATTTATATTCCAGGTCTGAAGAATATGATGAGTCTGTAATCAGGAGTAACACGAACTGCCTATGAAGAGGGAGATCAGAGAGGCTGTGATGGCAGGAGATGTGACCGTAATGCGAGGCTTGAATCACACTGCTCCAGCATTGTGATTCTGAAACTGGGCTCCCAGATCCTGGCAACTGCTGGTCTATATGCCTGCCTTCCCCATATGGCAGAAGCTGGAAAAACCACTCTGAGGAATAAAATTAACAACATGTGTCATTTGCTTGGAAAGAGCTGCCGTAGCTTTTTGTTAAAGGGAGTACTGGGCTTCTTTAAAGAAGTCAACAAACGCGCAGAGAAGGATGATTTGGTTCGGGTAGGATACATACATATATAAAGTATTTTTTATAAAGACCCTCAGAAAAGAGTTTTAAGAAACTTGGCAACATTACATAAAAAGAAAGGTTATCTCTGAACGTGTATTTTGTTGAAAGACAGAAAAGAGTGGCTTGGAGTGTGCTACATTCTTGTAATGGAAACTGGTTGAGAACAGATAAATTATTTCTTTTCATAGAAGGTAGTAAGTATCTAGAGCTTGCTGCCACAGGAGGTTGTGAGGGCCAAGAGAATCAGCAGTTTCAGAGAGGGATTAGACAACTTCACGAACAATAGGCTGAAAAGTAGATGCTACAAGGAATAGGCAGTAATGGGTCTCCCGATGTACCCAATCCACAGCTATGGAACCTAGGGGTGGGGGCACTGAGGGGAATGGTCTGCAGAAAGCAGCCAGGCTCGTACCTTCTCCCTGCCCGGCCTGTCCTAATGTCACCACCAGAGACACCTTGCTGGGCTAGACACGGTGCTGGTTTGACCCAGTAAGGCATTTCTTATTGCTCTCAAGTGTGGTGAGACCCAATTTTAGTCCTATTTATAAACCTAGTTATTCTTTTATTTGTTGTAGGTCTACAAAATGCCAGTTCTGTAACCTGAAACGCTGAGAGATCTCTGGCAAATACAGAGTTATGTGAGACCAAAAATCCTTGTTAAGAGCAATGTTGTCCTCATCCAAATTAATGCTAAATCCTATGCAAGATGTTTCATTTTTTTCTAAATTATAGGGAAATCTGTAGTGTTATAAATAGATCCTCTTTCAGTAGTAAATAGGAAAAGGGCTTGATTTGTTACTATGTTGGCATAATATATTGGTTATGTCACTAATACATAGTATCTTTTCTAGCTGCTGCGAAGAAGAGTCTCCGAACACTTGACTTTTTATCTAAATCAAGGAATAAAAAAAATTAGTAAACACGACCCATATTAAAATGCCTTCCATGTCTGCATCGTATTCCAATTATTTAGTCATCACAATTTTCCATTGAAATGAAAAAGCCTGAAAAAGTTGACAAGGTTGAGGCAACACGAACGGTTCATCTGAGAATACAACCGCGTCTCCCTCTAGGGAGTGAAAGGGCATAACTTCTCTGTGCCTGAACAGATTGCTCCCAACTGGAGCAAGGGGAGAACAGAGACCACATCCTAACTCCTTGAATCATGGTGCAGCTGCAGCCCTTCTCAGGCAGCACAATCCAAATCTGCTCCTCACTCGGGCAGCACGGCTTGGAAGATCACGACACAGATCAAAATGACTGAATCTAATGATAATGCACAAGACAAACTTCAAGAATTACAGATTTCATAAAGCATGTTTCAAACTAGTAATAAGCTAAAGTAAGTCTTTTCACCCGGTTCTTACACAGGCTGCTTTTAAATCAGCCTTTTCATATTTATTCTCCCTAAATATTCAATACTGCATCCTTAGTGACGTTTCTTAGAAGCAAAATATGACTTTCTTCCTGACCTACTCAAATAAAGAGCTCTGTACAGGGAAAGACATGCACATCCTCTTATTAACTGACTTGTTATTCCTGTTCATCACTGCTGAACTGTGCAAAGAAGCCATTATCACCAAATTACAGTCTACAAAATGCATGGAATAAAAACTAAGATGATTTGGACGGAGACAAAACAACACCTTATATCCACAATGTATGTTGAGAGCTTTATTAAACAAAGTTGTAAGGAAAGTCACATATCTTCTTCCTCTCTTGGCTGTCACTTTATCTATTTCCTATGCTCCATTACCTCTGCACAAGCCCAGGAGGTGTTTGCATGTAATACCATTTCATTCTTGATTGAATTTACACTGAGCGTTCCCCTGATATTATGCATACATATGATTTTGCATTTTATCTTCACTTAAAAAAAATCTGGAGAACCCCATGCAATACTTTGGGAAACATACCTTATAACCAAACTTTAAAAAGGATATTTTTAGTTCCCACAGAAGCAAAGACACGAGACTTAAGGCCACGAAATCCTTCTGCAGTTCTTATTCCTGAAAGGGGCATAATTATAATGCATTGTGCATGTTTGTTGTCATTTTGAAACTGTGCTCCAAAGTAGCCGTTGGAAGTAGATTAATGCCAAAACAGATAACGGTCTGTTCTTTGATGGCCAAATGGTTAAATGGCTTGGAAATCCGAGATAACATGTCTAACATTTCAGTAGCAAGAAACGTACAATCACTTCTGTTACGATCTGCCCCAATTTTGTGTCTAAGAATAAGAATTACAAATGATTTTGTCATTGCTCAGTGAGATATGCCAGGAATTTGTATTGCAGCTGAAATACGATCAAAACAAGTAAAGTGTGTTGGGGGCTTTCTTCAATAGAATCAGCAGTGTCTAAATAATTTGTAAAGAGATATGAAGATAAGCTCCCTGCCCTGCCCAGTTTACAAGCTTCTTCCCTACGAACTGATGCAGCAGACCTCCATAGTATGTGGGTGACCAAAACTGACAAGTATCAAAGGTAAATGAGAATACCACGGACAGGGTGAAGAGGATAATAAAAATCTCTGCATTCAGGTGATAAAATTAAATGTATGATTTGTTAGCTATTATAATTCTACTTTTTCAGAGAAAGGGGGTATGTAAGCCAGCAAAATTTCAAGGATGTTCTGAATGAATACATTTTGTTTCCCTTTTGTACATATTATGGTCAGAAACATACAATCTGTAAAAGCAGACCACAAATGTCTGGGAACACCTTTCCCCCGCCCTTGTCCTGTAAATGCTGGGCACACACCATCTTCATATATACCCTATTTATTTCTCTTTTGGTCTTGCCTCTTCCATTCCCTTATCAAAATAATGAAATAAACCAAAAAAATTTCTGTTTTCACAAAAAATTCCAAAATACTGAGTTTTCTCTGAATTGTAAAATGAAATTCAGTTAATATGCTTCAAAATGTGACTCCCTTCTCTCCCATAACTGCAAGGATAGGAGTGTAAATTTAACTAGATTTCTACCATGGAGAGCTTCATTTTAAATAATGTTGGGGGGGGGGGGGGGGGTTGTGTCATGTTTTTAAGTGACAGAGTTGCTTGCATTAAACCATACCAAACTAAGAAAGTGAAGTTTAAACATTAAGTTACTGTACTGAGAAAGTTGTAGTTTTTAACCTGGATCACTTTCCACACATATCCTAGATTTCCTCATCAAAACACAGATAGACAGATGTACACAAATGCCTGCATTTTTAAAAGCTATTTAAGACCAATGAAATAATTTAATTGAGAGAGAGAACTGAATATTAAGAAATATTAAAAAGTACACTGTAGTATTTCAGAAACTACTTGTAACAGGTTACTTTCCTGGAAGGCTGTCATTAGAGGGGACAGAATTGTGACTGTGTCCATTAAAACTTGTATTTCTCACTGAATTTCTCATTAAAAGTAGTTTTCCACTTTGATATGGACACTTGGCTTCACCTAGAAGTCTTTAAAAAAAATAATTTCTTATCAAACATAATAGAAAGAAATTGCTCTGAGAAAATGCAGTGTAGTTATTCCCATCTTTTACTATCTGAGCTTACTTTACTTCAGTGCAAACCATAAAATAAGAACTAAAAACTAGTTCTAACATTTAACCTTTATGCTGCTTAGCAGTTATTCCTAAATTATTTCAGTAAATCTCTCCCCAATTACATTTTTTTCTTTTTCCTTCCCTAACCAGAATACTAGCAGACAAACAGCAGGGCGCTGCTCAGCAACTGTATGCCACGGACAACTCTTACAGAAACTGGAATTCTCTACGCTAAGTCACCTTCCTCACAGTGTATCCCTCACAGGAAAATTCAAATAAGTTTGGAAAAGAGAAGAAAAAAAAAAAACACAGAGACAGACTGAAATGAAGTTAGAATGTCTCCAAGGAGAAGAATCATGCAGCAAAACATTAAAGGGAAAAGATCATCATTTTCTGTTGAGTATTGTGAAAAAGTGCTTGTTTTCACATTATTTTTAACAATCCATTACAATTCTTTTGATGTACAGGGAACTGAAAATGAGCCCTGCTGTTCATTCTTTTTCCTTCCGAGATAGTACTAAAAAAAATAATCTGCTATTTATATGGGTTTTGTGCTGGAAACGATAATTACAGTGAAAAATTCTCATTATGCAACGGCATTAGAAGGAGAGAAAGTTGAAAATGATAACCTAAATGGCTATTTATCCATCATTCAAAATAGGCTGAAGAATCATTTATCCTATATATTACTAAATAGCATCCCTGAACATTAATCCTACAGGAAAACCTAACAATGATCATATAGCCCATGCACTTCAGATACAGGCACACAGTGAAACATGAAGTCAAGAGAATATGTTTTCTGTGAAAACTACAGTGAAAAACCCCCAATTTTCTCAGAATAAAAAAAATTATGCTTTGTATTCTACACTAAGAGGTCTCCAAAGGCTGTCCTGTTATTTTAATTAAGATTTGTGATTTTAAGATAGTCTAATGAAAGAATTTCAAAGGAATTGGGTAATGAGCACCCAAGGAAATTAGAAGTCACGTGCACAATTTCCTTGGATTCCACTGACAATTCTGGTTTATGTATAAATCATTCTAATAATTAGAGACATACAAAATGATTAAATTCATACACAAATACTCATAATTAAACAAAATATATGAATTCTCAGCTTGACAAGAAATATTGGAAAATAATTTAATAAAAAATAGAAACTAATACACAAAATGAACCAACATGAATGAATAGAAGTTTCAACATGCAAGATTTTCCTTAATCTCAGCATTAGAAAGTTTAAAAGAAAGACACTTGTTAGATATTGTTCTCAGAAGGCGAGTGATGTCTGACCTAAAAACTTCTGCAGTCTAGGAGGAAGAAGGGGAAGGGGGGGAGGGAAATTTACTGACATCAAATTTGCATAAACTAATCTAGATAAAAAACAAGAGCATTTCTGTCTTACAAATCTTTCTCCTTCACTGTGTTTTTGCACTTCATCAATATGGACCTTCTTCCCCCAACTCAGAACAATGATGAAAGTCCTGATTGAAACCACTTATAAATATGCAACTTCTTCCATCCACACACACCTTACCAGTATTATAATTTAAATGCACAAAACCCCTCTCATTCTTTTCCTGCAAACCTTTCTGTCTCTAAATCGATCCCATCAGCAATATCTGTTGTGGTTTATTATTGCAGGTGTGTATAGCTCTGGAACTAACAGTTTAGCAGAAGTGCTATTTTTGAGTTTGTAACATCAGGTCCAACACGGTACGATACACCTTACAGTCACTGCTCGGAAGGGCCAGTCGGCTGTGCTCATCCCCAGTCCAGCTTCTGCTGCCTCCAAAGCACTTCCCCCTGACTTGCACCAATTTGCGTGAGAGATCCTCTTTGGTAAATTAGTACTGAATTTACTAATTTTATTTCCTCTAAATTAGTCACGGAATATTTGCAACATACAAATGGCTGAGACAGTTGATTTTATTAACTGACTCACAGCACGTTGATGCTAAGGTCTCAAAGTTATCATCCAGCACCCACAGATATCAGTTGATTCCCTAGCATCTATATGCTTGTTCTTTATCACATGCTTTAATGACAGGTTTGGGGGGAAAAAAAAAGCCCCACCCAAAACCACACTACCAGCAAACGAGCTAATAACTTTTATGGGTTCTGATGCACTGTTGTTTCTTTGCAAAACACAATCACTTTGTCAGAGCTGAATCTCACATCTGAATGTCACTATAAGAATGTGCCAAATATACCAGTTTTCATCACGGAAATATTATGCCATATGGGCCACATATGAAGAGGTAGAAGGACTTATAAGAACAGTTGAAAATGCTGTTGGTGCTGATCACGATGCACAGT
Source organism: Haliaeetus albicilla (assembly GCF_947461875.1). NCBI lineage: Eukaryota > Metazoa > Chordata > Aves > Accipitriformes > Accipitridae > Haliaeetus > Haliaeetus albicilla. The sequence continues at coordinate 6,076,234 of NC_091488.1, forward strand.
AGGAATTTAAGACACACTGATAAAATACCACAGAGGAAAACATTCATATGGTCAAACATATGTCAAAAGGTTGGACATTTACTCTGAGATCTAGTGCCACACCATGCCACCTTCAGAACTGTCTGTTTGAATAAAAGATTCTGTGACATACGCAGTAAGACATCTCTGGTAACTCACAATAGCCCAAAAGACATAATTCTTCCCCACAAACAGAGAAATGCTTAAATTCACCTTCTGATTATTATTTCTTTCTATTACCTTCTTCCTTGCTTCTTGGTCAAAAAATACAACAAATATTTCTCTGAATAGGAAAGTGAAATAAAACAGGATCTTTGTGTTACCTCAGAACTATTTTTTCAAAAAATATTAAAACCAGCTTCTACTCTAATTAGAAATAAGTGCTGATCTTATTTTTTCCAGAGAAACAATGTCAAACTGTTCTGTTAAAACAGCAAAAACGAGCCACTTCGAACACAAAAATACAGGTTTTCACTTTACTACTTCTAATATTAGAACATGATTTTTCTGTCATTTTGTTTTGGGGGTTTGTGGTGTGGTCTTTTTTTTTTTTAATACAACACCCAAATTAAACTAGAACTTGGAGCTATGGTATTCAGGGGTGACAAAAGAGACAGGTAGGTGAGAGAGAGAGAAATCAGGCAGTTTTCCAGTGTCCCAAACGAGTAACATAGCTGTCTGTGGTCTAACATCACTGCCTGTGGGCTGGCTATCCAGGGACTTATTTATGCTAATGAATGATGGGAACTGGCTGTTGCACATTACAGGAAACCTGCTTGGTTTGCAGGGTTATGCCAGGAATCTGACTGGGGGCAATCACAGAGTCACTGCATTCCCCATGGAATGTGCTGGCTCCATCAAACGGATATTTTCCGGTAGAAAGCTGCCCCACTAGAAAGGTAGGGATGCATCAGACCAAGTGTAGGTAGGGATCTATACCTGAGCTTGTCACCAGGCATATATTGAGAGAAAGAAGCCATCCCAGGAAGAAATTTGCCCTACGTATTGTAGACATCCACTTCAGAATCAGGCAGACAAAACCACAGATGTGCCAATTTCTTTCTACTGAATTTGGAGATAAGTTAAATGAGTCTTGGTCAAGTTGTTAATCAGGTTAGAATACTTGAATTTTAGGCAGTTATGGTCTCCTCAGTAATAAATCAGAGTGTATATACATACAGCTACAAAAACCTCAAATGTGATCTATATTTTTTTAACTCTTTATGCTTATATAGAAAAAATGTGCCTGTCTAGAAATCAGTTATGATTATTTAAATGATATCGATTGTTCTGCTTTGATATTTTGTTAGACCTAGACTTGTTTTTATTTATTATTCCTTATTTTCTCTTCTTAAACAATTTCCACATTCCTGTTATCAACAAGCAAGACCAGATGTGCGATATGCTGAACAACTACAACTCTCAATCCTCTTGCTTTCCAGCATCTTTCCAGTGTTGATTCTATTACCTAACTTCCACTTCAATGAATTACTTTTTTAAAGGAAATCTACCCAAGATTATTATTGCACTGTAATAGTCTGGATCAAAGAGCATTTATTACAAATTTATGATCTATTTTTAAGATTTGACATCAGCAAAAAGCTTAATATCAGTAATCATTAACAAATCAGCACTGCACATTTGGGATAGTTATACCCTGCTCTTGCCCAGTTATTTAAGCACACAGAAATAAACAGTAAACTTTATGTATTTTTCTGGTTCAGTGCATCAGTTTAGCTCATATTTTGTCACCCTGAATGGTCTTCCTACCTTTTATCAACTATTTCTGATTAGAGGATTTACAATAATCCCTCAAAAAAAGATGGATAAGCATTATCTTTTCTTAAGCTGTACTTCTGTGAGCAGCACATAACTGCAGCAACTGAGTTACTTGCATATTAGTGGCTAACAGGAAAACTTTTCTTGAGCAAACAGAGTAGATAGTTGCAATATTTGAACTGCATGAACCCCAGCATGAATTCCATGTATAACAATTCAGGTGGAGAATTTGACAAGTCGAGAAACATGAAAAAGAAAGTTGTGGGCTGGCGGAGGTGACTAAACCTCTGTGTATGGAACTCACATTTGGCTGGACAAAATCTTTCATATAAGCAGAAAGCATGTGAACATTAGGAGTGCCATAGTGATAAGTTAAATGGATCTTTTAGCTCAATAAGAGCAATGGTCCACAAAAGCAGCAGAATACAGTTCTGGGAATTGATTTGTAACCTTACTTATTGTATCAGCTAGCAACAGAGACAGATGAGAGGTTTGAGTAATGTGAAATGGCCCACGTTCACTACAAAACCAGTTTTCTTTTAATTAAGTCCTCCTTCAGCACTTGATTGTGTGAAGAGCTGAATTCTCTGGTTCGATTCAGAAAAATACTTTAATGTCTTTCCTGAGGAAAACATACATTCTTATTGCTTTTAATAGGATTACTTTCGTATTTCAAGCTCAATGTATACTCAACATTTTCTAGGATTTCACTGCAGTGCATAGTAACCTGAAAGTTAATATTCTGCCTATTTACATTGTAAATTTGTTGTCTGGTAGTATGAATGTTTGAGATTTTATTTTTGCAGTAGTGAAGGAGGGATAGTTTTTATAAAAAACAACACAAAAAAATAAACAAACAACCTCCTCCCACCACCCTCCCTGCCTAGTGAAAGAAAATCTAGAAACACTAGAATCTAGTGTTCAACATGTTGTTCATTGTTAACAAAGGACAACCACTGTTAGAGATGTTAGGCAAAATCAGACATTCTGTCCTCATCCTCTGCATGCAAAATTCAGTTTAGTAGAAACAAAAGGAGAAGAATATTGAAGAATATTGAAGAAGAGATGGGCTGAAGGGGACTCCAGGCAGCAGAAAACAGACTGGCCATGTTCCACAAAGGTGAAGAAGAAGGTGTGGCAAGCAAGTGCAGACCAGGCAAATTCAGAGCACAGGGTCCCCCTCTCCTCGATCCCCCATAATACCAGCTTCCCAAGCCATGCAATTCTCTCTCCCATTACTTCTATCCCTCTCCAGAACCACAGGAACTTACTGTTTATTCATCTTAAATCCAGTGATTGTGCATGCCTAGTGGTGGGTCACATGAAGAAATAAACGTGTATAATGGTTAGGGAACGAAGAAAAATATTGAAGACCCCTGTGCCCTTGAAAACAAATATGCCTTTATGGCTCTCTTAGGGTGTTATAAATTTTACCTTTCACTCTTAAGCAGCTCTACATAGCATAAAATGTAAATATTTCACAGGAGCTTTAGTGAGTTAGATGGCTGCCTCCTGCTTACATTTGAGTCAACTACTTATTTGAGTAGTTTTGATTACTTCACATGAGTGTTACAAAACAATATATCCATGTAAATCAACAGAGAACTCTCCATAAGAGGTTTCCCAAGTGCAAAAAATTATTATAGTATTCTACTGGGAAAAGAGAAAAAGGAATTCCAAGAATTTGGCTTACTGCAATAGATCTAAGTCACTAGAAACTAGTTATCTGACATATTCCACAGCTTAAAAAAGGTAGTGACATTTTTTTAAACAATCCCTTAATGAAAAAGGACAATAATGACACTGCTGGCTGCTCTGCCTCAAGAAGGAATTGTCCATCTGCTAGCAAATCCTTGAGTCTATATTATTATTAAGCAGTGTTTATAGAAGTATTAGAGTACCCTTGGCACATTGAGAAACCAATAGGGCACGTTTCAAGACAGTGGATTTTTTTAGTTAAAATTCTGGGAACATTTTCTTTTCCACATAAAAAAAATGTATTTCAAGATCAGCTTCATTAGGAAGCTCTGCTGGGATTTGATGTTTTTATTTTCTTACAGAGGAAAACTTATTTCTCTAAGAGGAGCTCCATCTCCTCACACATAAAATGAGCAAATATACAATTGTTCTCCCTATTAATTTGCATTTTATGATTACAACCAGATTAGAATTTTATACATTGCATCATTATTTAGAAACAAGCTGCCTTTATATTTCCCACAATTTTCTCGTTACTACTGCTCATAATGCATATTAATATGGATACTAAAATACAGCCCTTTAAAACTTGTGTAACTGTCCTAACAGATCCTCATTACTATTAGAACTAAATAATTTGTTGAAATTTTCTCAGGACTGCTCCAGCTCTTAGAGCAAATCACAGCTGAGGTGGGAGAGGTGCAAAGGTGGCATAAAGCCATGTTTTTCTTCCTTTAAAGTGTGTCTCATTGACAAGATACACAACACAGAATCTTGTTATTTGAGAATAGCATTCATATATAATCACAGAATAATTTAGGTTGGAAGGGAACTTTGGAGATCATCTTGCCCAATCTACTGCTCAAATGGGGCCAAACTCAGAGTCACATCAGGTCACAGAGGGCCCTGTCCAGTTTTGTGTTGAATATCTCCAAGGATGGAGAATCCACAACATCTCTGGACAGCCTGTTCCAATGTTTCATTATGCTCACCACGAACATTTTTTTCTCCTAATATCTCATCAGAATTCCCTTTGCTGCAGCACGTGTCTGGTGCCTCTCATCTTTTTTCTGTTCACCTTTGAGAAGAGTCTGGCCCTGCCTTCCATACAGCCTCCCATCTGGTGGCTGTAGGCAGAGATAAGGTCCCTCCTGAGCTCTCTCCCAGGCTGTGCAAGCCCAGCTCTCAGTGTCTCCTCATATAACAAGCGATCCAGCCCCCGACCACCTTGGTGGCCCTGCACTGAACTCCCTCCATGTCTTTCCTGCACACTGGGAAGCCCAAAACTAGACACAGAACTCCAGATGTGGTCTCACAGATGTTGGTTAGAGGGAAATGATCATTTCCCTCAACATGCTGGCTAGGGTCTTCTTCAATGCAGCCCACCATCTAGTTAGGCTTTTTTTTTTTCTTGTCTGCCTGGGTACACACAGAACTCACGAAGGTTTAAGCAGTTTTTATGCTTCCTAGCGCAGCAGAATTTCTCCATGGTGCACACTGTGGACAGCACATAACTTTAACCAGTCTTTTCGTACCCATGGTATGTTTGTAGAGGGCCCAATGCAGCAGGTCTCCCAAGCTGCAAATACTAGTGGAATGCAGACACACACAATGAAAAGATTGATTTGGATAAAAGAGTAGATCAGGTAAGGTCCAGTGTCAATGGAATAGGTCATTTATACTTGTAAGATAGGTCAGAATTAGAAATACAGAAAAAAATATTTGCTATTGAAAAATGCAATCCTAGTGAAAAGTGCATACTTCTAATACTCAACATATAAATGCAAATGAAAATGCTTTCTTACACTCCTGTCCTTTCCCTGCTGAACCTAACAGGATGCCAATTGCACTGATCAGGATAATTTATCTTTTCCCGGAAGCTTGTTTGGCAGGAATTGGAAAAAAATAATCAAATTATTTCACAATAAGCCAATAAAAGCAAACAGAGGAAAGTTATCTTTAGGCACAACTGTAGTATTATTTTTTGTCTGGATGATGATTTACAGCCTGCCTGAAAACTAATTGAAAAATGATGAAAGTATCTCTTTTACTTCAATGAGTTTAGAATCAGATCCTTAGAGGTAAAATTTTTTATGCACTTCCTAGTGATTAACATTATAGAGAAATAAGGAAATGGCTGTTAATCACTCTCCAAAAGACAGTGTTTAGACAGCTTTTTTTATTGTTGCAGAGAACAAATATACTCTCTAACATACTGTAATGAGCTGGCCAAGCTATTTTAAAATATCAGCTGTCTTTATGTGCAACAAAGTATCAAAAAAAAGAGTCTCCTGACATATATTCTATATCCGTTGAGGTCCAATTTTCAGATTAATAGAATTTTTTTTCTTTTTTTCCTCCCCGTTCCCTTTAAAGACTCAGATTTTCAGGCCCTCTAGAGCATCTTGCTGCATTTTCTAACCTTTAAGAATAAGCTAAAGACTGACAGACATTTTTTCATTTTCCTCTACTCTGTAAAAAAGCTAAAATCTTTCAGCATACAAACTTTGTAGTTCTAACTTTTTCCAATAGATTTAGAAATCTGTTCATTTATTAGTTTTTTTTATTCACTTCAAAAACTGAAACCAGCCTTCCATTACTTCTCATGAAGTAGAATTAATTTTAAACATCTAACACCACGACAGAGTATAAAACAAGAATTCTGCTAGATATCCCATGTTAAATAGAACAACAATAACACTCTGAAATATACATTAAATAATGATAGTAGTCTCCTGAGCAAATATATCCTATGGGGAAACTCATAGAGGTAAAGGAGGTTTTGCACACCATTTAAGCCATAAAGTCATATGTAGGGTTCTGCTATCAGAGGAGGTGCACAAAAATGCCAATGAACCCCCCAACGTGCTGCAGAATCGGTTTCAGCTCCAGCCCTGCTTTGGGAGCCAGTTGATCCTGGTCTAACAGTGCCCCAGGGAATGTCTGCAGCTGTGTGTTCCTATGGAAATAGAAGCTCCTAGAGAATGCAAAGCTTTGAAAAATAGCCCTCAAAGCAGCATGACAGCACGGAAAGAGGGATGGGACAGATATGCTCGTGAAGATTGATTCTGAAAGTCTGGATGTCAGCTCCCAACTTACTGGCATCATACTTAGATTCTGGACTAGCGAACTCTTCCCTTTAAGCACATCAGAACACTAAAGTCGAAAACATTCAGCTCCAAGTGTAAACTCTTCTATGATGTTCTTCAACAGTACATTATCTGAAGAGGTGCTACGTGGGCCTTTTCATGTGTATGTCACTAATATGAAACCTCTTCACACCTCTGTAGAACTTGAAGTACACTATCCAAAAGGTTGAGGACTTCACCTTACCTATAGCTTACGCTTCTGATACAAACTATATGGACAGACACAAATGTCTATGGCTGTCACTACAAGTTTTCATTCAACATGGGCCTATTTAGAGTACACTGATTCATACCCTGTTCATACAGAACTACAAATTTTAATTGGCAATTACAGTGGCTTCTGTAAGAACAGGATATAAATTTGGAAAACTATATTTTTATTTCCACAAAAATTTATGTTGGAAAACAGTTTGGACAGAAAACTTCCTATTCTTCTGATCTCTCAGAATATTAATTGTAAGGCTGCATATGAAAATGCATGTATAATTATAAAGTTGTATAGTAAAATGCATGGTATGCAACCACAGGAAAGGATAGGTAAAAAATCCTCAAAGGGGAATGTCAGTTAAGCCCACTCTTTCATCTGAAGTCTGTTAATTGCACGGTTTATAAACATTTTTCCTTAACAGTTATTCTACTATCATCAGCTGCACAAGATCCTTAGCTATTGAAAAATCAATTCAGTAATTAATAGTGAAAACAATCTCTTCATTCCAAGTTTGTTTACTTTTCTACCTGACAGAAGATCAAACCTACTTTTTGAACAGTGACAAATTAATTGAGTAGAAATAAATTATCTGACTCTTTTTGGATGACTACTTTAGGGTGACACAAATCGTTACCTAAAAGTATCTTTTACTCTCCTTTGCTTAAAAGTCTCAGTAACTAGGTTGGCTGTAGGTCTCATTCTGCAAAAACACTTTTTTCAGATTAATGCCCTCCACTGCACCTAACAGTACAGACTCAACCTATACTCTTAGAACCAGAGAGTAAAAGCAGGCACTGAAAATTTTTTGTAGTCAATTTCATTAGAAATATTACTTATTATTATAATACTTTTTACTAAGTAAAATCTGTGTTCATCCAGTACAACTGAAAGCCATGTTTTCAATAACATATGTTACAAAAGGTTTGGATAGACAGCATGCCTTGGCAAAATCCATGGACAGAATTCAAAATTTAAGGAGATTATAACATTTGATCTCTTTGAATGGTATTGTTAATTATCTTCAAGCTTTGCACAGCCTCCATGGTTCACTGCTTTTAGCAGAAATCTATTCCTGCTGCAAACCTTCCTCAAAATACAATGATGCCAAAGCAGAGTTTCTGACTAAAAGCTTGTTGGCATCTTAGGTAAGAAGAGGTTTCCATTTTTCCGTAATGTAGCAAAATGTAGTTTATCATCCTGTTCCTCTGTCCGGAATTTTCTCTTTGATGAAGAATCCCCACCTCACCTTCAAATATAAAACATCTTGATTGTTTTGAAGTAAGGACACTGAAGTGAAGCAACGGTGTAAACTGTATTCTGTCACGTCCCTCACCTACTTACATCTTGGCATATTATATATCATATATTCTCAGTACTTCCCGTGAACTTTATTTGCAGATGAAGGTTGTCTAAAGAAACAACATGAGTCTCTTGTCAGCCTGCCCTACATTTTCTGAGGATCAAATCCTGCAAAACATCAGTCTTCAAGCAGATAAGGAAAATAGAATAATTTTCCTCTAATGAAAATATGGATGACACTAATGCTAATATTAAATTTCTTTACTACACACTTTTTAGTGTCTTTTAGTTTAATGATACAGAATTTAACAAGATATATACAATCATAGATGACTGAAACATGTAATGCATTTGCTTGAAAGAAATGTACACCACTTATTTGACAGAACAATTAACTATAGGTGTTTGAAATGAACAGCCATTATGCTACTCTTTCGTATGCTCCTTTTACTACATAGTATGTGCACCACTTAGGAGAATTTAAGTTGTATTGTTTCTTTCATTATAGGGAGCTGCCACTAAAACAAGCCTTTTTTAGAATAGTTCTCTATTTTGTTTTGTTTTGTTCCATAATTAACCTTTGTACATGCTATTCACACAAGAGTACCAATTCACTATGATCACCTCCAAGCAAAGTTCGAATGGGGGCTAACGACGTCTTAAAGTTTTATGGAGGAAAAATATAGCAGAGTTTGTGGCTATGATCTTGTGACACAATCAGATTGAAATGAACTTAACCTAAATGCCCTCAGAGACTTAGCTTCAACAACATTACATGCTGCTATGAAAGAAAGGACAACCTAAGGTCACTTGTTTTTACCTGGGTGATTTGGAAAATGTCCTGTTACATACATTGCTAGGACATGGGATTTCTTTGCTTTTAAAATGTTTGCTTTGACATTTCAGTTTCTTATGAGAAATGTGACACTCTGTTTTGAAAGAAATATGAAATGGAAACAAAACCCCAAACCAGTAAGAGCTTGGTAGCACGCCAACAGGACTACCAGTTTTAAGTGTTCTAAATTCTGGGTGAGCAACTAGAGATGTGTTATAGTAAAACAGAGGTCATGGAGCATGTATCTTTATAATGATGAATTTTTATAAGGGAAGTAGTCAGCTGTGTTAAGATGGTATGTTACACCTGAAGTCAAAAAACTGATTTAAAAAAAAAAAAAAGGTCAATCTACTAAGATGGAACTCCTATTAAATCTTACTGAGATGCCTCTAGAGGTGCAAGAAACTCTCCAAATAGAGCACAATGCAATACTGTAACTTTCAATGACTTTCAAATCACAACCACAGGAGAGGTATGACTATGATCTTTTAGAGAATATACAGATCTGGGAGGCAAGAACTACTTTTGGATTTCCAACTTAGATCATATTTGGCCTGATTTTTCAGAATAGCCAAGTAGCGACATGTCCAACTTCATTAGCTCACATACTGCTGCCGACACTCTACACATTAGAAAGCAGGGGGTTTTCTGAGAAACCTAAAATTCTTTGTCAGTTTTGCAAATTCTGTCTGCTAATCTCACCTAATAATCCAGTGATAGATTTAGGAGCAGAATCAAAATTTCCTAACATTCATTTCCATGTATTAAGTGATATTAAGATGACCGTTAGAGTAGAGGGAGCCAGTTAACAGAACTGCAGTCTATATTTAGACATTGATTCTTCCATTTCATCAGAGAATATATTAAATGTCACATTCTGTTGCACAGCCAATTAGAGAGGTAAGCACAACAAAAAAGAGTTTTCCTGCTGGTTTTGTTACCAACACAGCATGGTATCAAAAAAAGCAACAGGGCTACCCAGCCAGGAACTGAAATGAGAGGAAGACTGCAATAGTGCTGGCTTAACAAGCTAAGATATTTTAGCCTTGAGTTAAGATGAAATGCTGATATAAAGCAGTTCATTTTAAAACATGTATAACATTAATTGAAATTCTCAAGAGTTAATAATTTGATCTCGTATTTAAGTAAAGGAGATGTGCAGAAGGAAGCAAGCTGTGGATCTTGCCTGCCAGAATAATATGCTAAAATGAGGCCTAAGTAAGAAAACCATATAATTATGAACCAAACATTTGACAATATAGAATTTTAAAAACAAAATTATTCTGAAAAAGATGAAAATATAATGTGCAAATAAGTCTCCTTTTGCCCTCAACCTTTTCAAATGACAAAACAGCTATTTTAATCTAGTATCCTGTGTAGGTGATACTGCAACTAACAATTATTATTAAAATATACCCATGCCATTTTAAAGATATTTTAATTAATAAACCACTATACAATTCTACACAATAAATATTGTGATCATTAATCAAGATGAAACAAATATTTTACTAATCTAGAAGGTAAAGCAAACCCAAAGTCTCAAAAATAGAAAATTTAAACCACTGGAAAAAAAGGGAAATATAAGAAAACAAGCAGAAGGAATCCTATGAGACATCTGCATATTGTAATATACATGTTCTTATAAAACTGCTCAGTACAGATACTAGGCAAAATGTGTTCATTGTTTCTCCTTCTCTGTCTACTGTAAGCAAAGAGAAAGAATGTCAATATCTTCCTTACAATAAATCAGATTTTTTTATGAGGAGGAGGAAGTGGAAGAGAATCTTATAACAGAGAGTACTAAACTCAGTTTAGAACTGAACTGAATGGAAATTTAACACTGAAAAGTTTTGCACAGGCAAGCCAAATCTTTTATATTGAGCAATGTTAAATCTAGAAGGCAGGTAATTACTTTCAAGCTGTATAATACCAAATTACTTTTATTGCTACTGAGTAGCTAAAGTTAAAGTTTAGCCTTTTTTTTTCCTTGTACATATATTTCCATATTTTTTTCTATGTTTTCAAAGATAAGTAACACTGATGCAGTTTTGCTGAGAAAACACTTGCATTAATGAGCTGTTCTTGTCTTTAAGATGATTGAGGAGCTTTTCATAACCCAACAGCAGCAGGATATAAGCCTCTCAGAAAGTTATTACAGAAGCAACATAAGAAAAGGTATGAAACAGGGTATCTTTCCTCCTGGCAACCTGGAGCTTACTATGCAATTCTTTCTTTCTCATGAGGTTTATATTTCAGCCATTGGCTTGCATATTTTTACGACACATTCAGCACAAGTGATAGAAAGGTAGAGAGATCTGCCTTAAATACCAGATAAATTATTAAATACTCTTTTTTCCCCTCAATTAATTACCTTAATATTTAATCCAATAATTGTGTTTATGGGATAAAGTAGCTTAAGTAATAACTACATGTACTGCAGCCTATCCTCTTTCCTGTGTTCCTTGTTGAAATGATTTAATACAGAATAAAGATCATGAGGCTTTCAACTTGAAAAATCAGTGTTTCTCATACCTTTTGTTTGATGATCATGTCGTTGATATCATCAAGATCACCTACTATCACTCTCTGAGATTTTATCTCTCGATCCAGTCGAGAAAGCCAGTCAGTGAGTTCTGCCCATGCTTTATTGAAGTCAGCCAAGGCTGGAACCTCCAAAAGCACAGAAGATGGCATTTCTGGTTTGAAGGTGGGGGTTTCCTTGGTTACCCTGGTTTGTGTATCCACAGCAACAGTTTCACCAGAAGTTACTGAAAGAAAAAAAATGCTAAAATTACTGAATAAATGAACTATGATAAATGTTTATTTCAGTAACAGAATTTATGCAGTAGAAAGGGTAACACAGAATTAAGCTCGTTTCTTGATGTTATGTCTACTGGAAATATGAAAATTAAAACTAAAAGAATATATGAATTCATTTTTCCACAGTATTTCTATCATAGTGTATGCTTAACATTCAGCATTCTCAGCATATTCAAATTTCATCCTTAAAAGACCAGTGGGACCTAGTAACACTAGCAAAGATCTCAGTGTAATAAGAATCCCTCACGCAAGGTCACTGAAGTATTGCTATACATGAGTCACCTTCCAAAATCTAGTAGTGTGGTCAGATCTGTCAAGGCTAGAGGCAGGTTGAAAAAAAGTTGGTTGCAATATCCATAGTATCACAGAATGACCATGTACCTAGAAACACATTTCTTCCATGGTCTCCAGTCACTCTGTAGCTGTGAATTTGTCTCACCAACAATGTCGCTTACTGTTACCAGCAAGTATTTCCCATAGGCTCTGTGACCAATATGGGAGCTTACACAATAAGAAATTCAGACTTGGCCAATTCTTGATTTTTTCCTCCTCACAGCTTGAAATATCATGTGGTATTATTTGGATATTTGTGGATTTTTTCCTTCTCTTTGGGGAAAATGGACACCACATCTCCTTTGTGTTCTTTCTTGCTCTGTTGTCTGGGTTTTAAAGAATCTGTTCATTATTCATTGCTTGGATTGGGGAAGTACCCAGCACTGAAGCACAGTATCTTTCCCTGCAGTCAAAAGGATGAGGGGTGCCACAGATAGCTGCCACTGGACAGAGAGGCATGTAACATGAAATCGCTCAGAATTTCAAGACTGATTTTTGCTTCTATATTTTTGTTATTTACAAATAAATGGTTATAAACTGTTGGGCTATTTTTGCCCTCCAGTCACTCATGCAAAAGCAATTCATTATGCACAATATTATGGCAGATGAGGCTACACCGAATTGTATTTGTTTAATTTTTTCTCATTTTTTAAATAGTCCAGCCAAACAAGAAAAATACTAAAATAGGGAAAACACAAGAACATGTGGCATTGTTTCACTGAGGTGCTAAATCATTAGAAAAGAGAGAATCTAAATACCTACCCTTTAGAGTAGCTACAGAATCTCTATCTGAATGAACTGCGTAAACAACACAATAGCTAAACCAGGAAAGCTGAAATAAATGTGTGCCATGTGCCCTACATTTTCTACTATTGAACTGCAAAATATGGTTATTGAAAACCAAATATAAATTTCTAAAGCACCAAGATGTTTGTTTGCATTCTTCCCAGTCTCCTTACAGAGTAGAGAAAACCTGTTTCACGCACTCTTCCAGTGAGGTACCTTGTCTTTTACAAGAAAAATAACCAAAACCACCGTCACCACATTCACACTAAGGGTTTTTTTGCTTTCTAGTACTTCTGAGAGTCTGGTGGTTTTCCCCTCTGGTATTCACACCATTTCAGCAAAGTCTGTCTGAAGTCTGAAAACTCAAGTAGCAGGTGACAGTTCAACAGTTTGGCCATAAAACCACTTGAAACATTAAAACAGTCAGTAACGTTAACTGATCTTGCCAAGGAATTTAGCAGCTATTTTTCACTAATGAGAAAGGTTTTGAGTTACTTCACTGGGGAATCAGTGACCCTTCTTCAGCACTGCAGAAAGGAAAAAAGCTGTGCACAAGCATCTAAATGACTGTCACTGTAAAAGCACCATGAGATGCTGTCAGCATTAAAAATACTGTATGACTACAATTTACCAAATCAACTAACATATACATTATTTATCTAGCCTGAATAAATGGCAATGTTATGATACCAAAAGTGACTCCTGCAAATGATGATTTTTAATGACATACACTGCAATTAAATATATTTATCCAACCATCCATATCATTATTGCATTTCTGAAGTGCAATCCTTGTACTTTTCCTTTCTGTACTTTAAAAATCATATACCTGTGGATAACTATGAAGAAAATTAATTAAAATAAATTAAATTAAAATAAATTAAAAGGCTGTTCTAACACAGCAAGTTTTTAATTAAAATCACACAGATGAGAAAATTAATATACCTTTTTTCTTACATGGAAAGAGGTTTGTAAGGAGTTTTTTGTAACATCAGACTGTTTGCTGTAACAGAGTATCTTGTATGTACAGTTACAGAATGGCAGTTTTTAATATCAAAAGCAAAACAGGTAACCCTAAAGGATTTCCTTCCTTCACCCTTTTATTTCATTTTTTAATTTTTAAACACAGATGTGAATAATTAATGATTGGTACTCGTCAGGTTTTCTTTCGTCTCTGTTGAAATTACTCCAGATATTTTCTGCCCTATTCCATTTTTTTTTTAACCTAAATTATGCAAACTAAGCAGAGATTAGCTTTACTCATTACTGGTGAGGCCACATCTGGAGTACTGTGTCCAGTTCCAGTGCTTGATGTGTTTTTATGCCACCTTCTCTCTGAGCTGGATATTAAAAATCTGACACCTAGAGAAAATTATATACCAAATTCAGAGAATTGTCTATGTTTTCTCACCCCTGTATGGGAATTCAACTCCACAGATCAGTCATGATTTCCTATAACAATTCCAAAATGTCATCTCATTTCACCCTCTCCTCACACGAACTCCGTAATACTATAAGTCAAAGTGATTCAGAGCAAGGCTTATTATTTGCAGTGAGGTACTCCATATCACAGTCAAGACACATGCAATTACTGAAAAACGTAGTCGAGTGTTTCATTCCAGAACTTTACCAAAGCTGTTAAGTGTGAAAAGTATGTGGAAGTGTAGACTTCCAGTCTTTACCAAGAGATGGATACTTAGGTCCACTTCCATCTGGCCTAAAGTTCTTGTAAAGGCTTTGTATTTCCTCTGTGACTTCAGAGATTCTTAGACAACAGGAAAACAGTTGCTTTGTTTGGCATTCGCATAGGTTAAAGAGAAGTTGTCTTATCTCAGAGGAAATTTCTGTTCTCATCAGTATTTCAGGTAAATTGAAGACAAACTTTCTAAACCAGGACTCTACAGAGCCTCCATAAATTGACTCAGGGTGTCTGAGACTGCCTGGCACCTCATAGCATCTCACATATTTTGGCCTCAGGATATGTGGGATAATTGCTGGAGGTGACTTATTGATATGTCCCCCTATAAAGGGAAGGTAAACCTCCAGAGTGGAATGCTGTTCCATAATAATTCCCTAAGCAACACAACCTGCAGCCTTAGATGTTAGCAACACCAAGGGAGCTTGGTATGCTGACTCTAAGAGAAACAACACGGAGGGTGGAGCGGAGTGGAAGGACCGTGGCCAGGCTCTGAGATACCACCGTGGGGATAGGGAACTGGAGCTACTGGAACAAGAAAGGAAGGTCCCTGCATCGAATCCACTGAAGCAAGGAGATGAAACAATGAGGTCCTGTCTATGCTATTGCCCTACTTCTGATTTATATCATAAGTGCCCAGTTCTGGAGTAGTGACACACAAAATCATGTCCTCTGGGTGAACTTTGCTCATTATAATCTCATTATAATATCAAAACACACCTCCATCCCAAAGGCTACCCAGCTTCAAGGTGCGACCACCCCTCACTGAGCACATGCTCTGAATTTTCTCTAGCATATACCTTTAAAAGAAAAGCAAGGAGATTTTATACCAATCATAATAAAGGTATGTATGACTAGAGTCACTCAAGCTCCACCTAAAAATAAGAAAATAGTACCAAAGGGCATAAGAGAGGAGGAATGCTAGGGAAGATACCATCATAGACAAGTCAGGAGGACATTGCTGACTTCTGGGATCAGTTGACGGGCTGAACCTCTCTTCCCCCCCATAGGGACGCCTATTGGGTAAGATTCGAACCCTTGGTTATACCGAGTGCTTCCCTGGGAAACTTAGAATTCTCTAGAGTGTTTCCATAATTTAATGTGTTTGTAGTCAACTGTATTATTCATACTCTTGGTACTTGCACATGCTTTGCAGACAGTGTATTTATCACCGGCAATCCAAAAGAACCTGCACTTCTGTCGCTTTTAATAAACTGTACTGTTCATTAAAATCTAGCCGTGATAGTTCATTGAACGCAACCAAACTTCTTAAGTCGGGCCATGATAGTTCATTGAATGAGACTAGATTGAAAGTACATTGCACTATTTGTGCATCCGTAATCGTGGTAGTTCAATATATATTGAACGCGACCAGACTTACAGCATTGAATTGGGCATCACTCAGAATCTAAGCTTAGCTGCCCCCAGCCCCTCTGATATCTGAGGACAAGCTGGAATGCAAGGGGATTTATTTTCTGCCAGACTTCTTTACCCTTTAATGCAACAGTATACACTCAAGTGTTTGCCAATTAATATTTATTATTTATTGTCAATTAATATTTATTATTTATTTATTTTTCCTCTAGTGGCAGCTATTCCAGAAGACGGTGTTCCTAATCCTCTAATGTCCATGGGTTTACTGCTCTGGATTTTGGCTTAGGTTTTTTTTTATCCCGTTGATGTAGTTCTTTTGCATCAAGAAACTTTAAATACTACAGAGAGGACTGTAAGATACTAGCAGAAGTGCACTGTCCAGTATAATATCATCTTTAAAAGCTTCAAGATCTACCACTATCTACCATTATCTACCACTACTGAGGATGGTAATAATCTGTTCCACTTTGACTAAGCAGTTAAAACATTTGCATTATCAAATTATTTAGAGCGATTACCTTTAGAAAGTGGTTGCACAGTATGTTTCCCTTCTGATATTTATCTCCCCTCAGAACAAAAATACCACTTGAAAGATACATCTGTCCCTTATTTCTCTTTCTTCCATTCTTGCACAGTTATGATATGGTTCATTCAACAGAAGCATATAAATGATCGATTAAAATTAATAGAGAAATATAAATCAACATTAATTACACAAAATGTAGGAACAGATCTCATTTTGAAACAATTTATCCAGAACTGCACTGACAGTTTCTGTGACTCAAAGGGGACAGTTTCTTGGTTTTGTTTTTCCCCAGGACAATTAATTTATAAATGCAAAACTAGAATTGAATTCTTTTTTTCAAATATCTGAGTAGCACATTCTATCCTTCTGCAACACATCAGGAATACAATTAAGGACTTAATCTTTCAACTTATTTAAAGGTTATATCAGTTCACTCCTGTGATATAAGCCACAAAACCAAAAGAACAATTAGAATGTAAGGTGTTAAACCACACCAGCCTGTAGCTTTTAAGGTAACTTCTCATTATCACTTTCTGCTATTTAACAAAGAAGGAAACAACATAGAACAATGATAGGAAAAAAACAGAAAAATAAAATGTCTAGCAAAAAGCTGAAAAACAATCTAACAATACTCTGAACTAGGTGTGATTTTCAACTTGTTCTTGAACCTTGAAATACACTGGATGAAAGTCAAGAGTATATTGGTAATTTTTGCATCCTGAAAATAATCTATGATGTTAAACTTTAATAAGAGTGAGAATAATAGGAATGTGTCATGAAATGGAAGTTCAAAATTAAATGCAGAAATGAGAAAAGCAGAATGAAGTCAACTGCAGGAAAGCACTTTTCCCCCCCTTCTTTTATTCTGCTTATTTCAGTGTTGTGCTTCAAGACAAGGTCAAACTGACAACTCAGAACAAATAAAACTCCTTACTTAGGTACTGAACAGGAACAGGATAGACAGGAAGAACGGCAACACTCCCAAAAGCTTCAAACCCCTTCCAACACCTCCTTTCAAGCCAAAGTCCTTAAGCAGAACTGACTCAAGCTCACAGGAATGTTCCTAACCATCCTTCTGAACGTTTTAAGTAGTGTTGAAGTTTTAATTATGTAAGGTAACTGCAACTACCAGGTCAAAGCTTTTTGACAAAGAAATAATATAGTAATTGGATGCAGATTTTAATTCAATTTGCATGTCTAACCTGAGGATTTAGTTCCATGGTTAGCAGTACCAATTAAGGCATACGCCAGCCTTATATCCTTTATACAATGAATAACAGTAACATACACCCACTAAACTTGATTTCTGTTTTAGTCAAGGAAACCCAGCTGCGTTTTACTCATTCTGAGGAAAATAGAAGATGAATACCTGTACCCTGTGGCATATGCACAGACATCGTTCAATGAATTTGTTATTTTAACACAAGCAACGTTGCCTTCTCTAGTGATAGACCAAACGAGCATTCCTCCTGTGGGCAAACCAGCAGTCCACTGATTTGGAGGTGGCACACCAGGCAGCTTTTGCTTATTTCACGGGAAGCCTCAGTGTCATCTTACCAGCACTTCAGCCTTGTGAATTTGATTGGGAACAACTAGGATCCGCAATAGCACACAGGTGAAGATCTATCACCTACTAAAGTGCACTTTTTCCTTTGATTTTTTTTCTTATGCTGTGTCATTGCAACTGATTTTCTACAGGGTTCGAGCATCCATGCCATGTTCTTAAACTCCAAGCAGGCTTCCCTGAGAGAGACCTGCGAAGATGGTTCTGAGACTGATTTATTCCTTCGACTTGTCCCAGTGATAAATGAATAGTGTCATCTCTCTCTGTCCTTCAAAGTTAAGGAAATAAAGTTAAGAGTACATTAAGTTCTCCCATGCAGTACAATCCTTCCATGCAAGGTGCTTACTGCCAGTAACACTTTTTGCAGAGGGGGCTACAGCCACCTGCCAGGTGTTCTGGGTCACAAAGGAGTTCTGAAAGGAAAGTAATAGAATTACAGTGGGCAACGCAGCTCTGATTAACTAAAATAAATAATATCAATTTATTACCAATAAAACCCCCCAACTTTGAGATTTGAAAGCAGGGATGGGGTTTTTCTGGTGACCTGAAGTCAGAATAAGGTCTTTATGTTACTCAAAAAATTATTGCCAACAAAATTCCACCCACGGCTCTAAACATGGAAAATATGCTTCCTTAGAGCATTGTATCTCTAAGCTAACGTTTTCTTAACATTTTAATCAGCTTTTAAAGACAAAAACCCCCCATGTTTCAAAGTGAGTCTTTTTCTGTTTGAATAAAACACCAATGTTAGATTGACCAACGTCTGATTGTCTTCAACTTGAGTATTTAGTAAAAAAAATTCCTAGAAAAAATGACTTAGTAACTGTATCATGGATATTTCATAGATAGTAATTTTTATAGACTATAAATGGGTAACAGCTAGTACTTGATTTCACGAACACTTAGAGAACATTCACATTATGTGCTATTGTCATCAATTTAAAATACAAGTTAAGTACCTAGACGTCCTTTATATACAAGAAGCTCTTAATGATTCCTAACATGTCATTACGGATTATATATAATTTAGATTAATACAGGTTAAAAAAGAAGCTGATAGTTTATGGGATTATTAGTTAAAGTTTAGATCTAAAATAGGCTGTGCAGTGAGATGAAGAGAGGGACCAAAACTAAAGACCTCATAATTCTTAGAGATTCAAAAGAAAGTAGAAAGTCAAGGTTAAAAGCTGTTAGAAGAAAAGAAAAATATTTACAAAATGTGTACTGCTGTATTTGAAAAATAACCATAAAAGTTATGGTTTCTAATATGTTACTATTATTAGATTAATAAATAGCATCATAACTTTAAATTTATAGTAAAAAGTTAAGTGTCAGCTTTCTCAGGCTTATTTTTCTCTGTCATAGAAGAGATCTGGTAGAATTTTCTTGCTGTCCTCCTTTTCATACGTAGGAGTGTGACTAAGCTGTTTATTGTACAATGCATTTTTTCCAAATTTCTCCAAACACAACAGAAAGATGTTTAGATATGTCTTTCACTCAGTGTAAAGAAAAGCTCTTGCTTTTACAGACACTGGATTGCAATGGGAATAAGAACATATGTCACTGTCTGTCAGAAAAATAGGTAGACTCTACCAAACACTAAGAACTTCAGTGATAGAAATCATATAAGTGGGCTTGCACACATCGTAATGTAAATAACATTAAGGTGAAGTTAACTTAATGCTGCGTAGCAAAGTTAAGATTATGACCTGTTGTTGAGAAGAGCTTCTGCAAATACTTTCTCTGTATGCAAGATATTTAAAAGTGGAATGTTAATGGTTTATTTGATGAGAATACTTCCCTCACAGGAGGCACTTCAAGATAATTTCCATGTACAGAACTTAAAAGTTTTTAAAACTTACCCTTTGTAGAAGGGAATCAGGTTGAAGAATACTTCAGCAAACTGGACATCCATAAGTCCATGGGCCCTGATGGAATGCACTCGTGAGTGCTAGGGGAGCTGGCAGATGTCATTGTAAAGCCGCTTTCTAAACACTTTGATGGATCATGGCAATTGGGAGAATTGCCCGAAGACAGGAGGAAAGCAAATGTCACTTCTATCATGAAGAAGGACAATGCAGTGGACCCAGGAAACCACAAGCCAATCAGCCTCACCTGGAATCCTGGGAAAGTGGTGGAGCAGCTAAACCTGGGAATCATTTCAAGGTACAGGAAGCACAAAAAGTTATTCAGGAATGGTCAGCATGGATTCACCAAGGGAAAGTTATGCTTGACCAAACTGATCACCTTCCACAATGAAACGTCTGGCTTGGCAGATGGGGGCAGAACAGTGGATATCGTCTGCCTTGACTTCAGTAAGACTTTCAACACTGTCTCCCATAAGATTCTCATAGAGAAGCTGAAGAAGTATGGGCTGGATGAGCAGACAGTGAGGTGGATTGAAAGCTGGCTGAACCCCTGGGCCCACAGGGCAGAGATTAGTGGCACAAAGTCTAGTTGGAGGCCAGTAACTAGTGCTGTTCCCCAGGGGTCAATACAGTGTCCAATCTTATTTAACATCTTCCCTAAGGATCTGAAATAATGGGACAGAGCGTCCCCTCAGCAAGTTTGCAGATGACACAAAGCTTGGAGGAGTAGCTGACACACCAAGAGAGGGTTGTGCTGCCATTCAGCGGGACCTTGACAGGCTGGAGAGATGGGCTGGCAGGTATCTCGCAAAGTTCAAAAAGGGAAGTGCAACGTCCTGCATCTGGGGAGGAACAACCCCATGTAGCAGTACAGGCTGGGGGCCAACCATCTGGAAAGCATCTTGGCAGAAAAGGACCTGGGGGTCCCAGTGGACACCAAGTTGAACATGAGCCAACAATGTGCCCTTGCGGCAAAGGTTAACGGCATCCCAGGCTGCATTAGGAGAATTGTCGCCAACAAGGTGGAGAGAGTGAGCCTTCCCCTCTACTCAGCACATGGAATACTGTATCCAGTTCTAGGCTCCCGAGTACAAGACAGCTATAGAGCTACTGGTCAGGGACCAGTGAAGGGCCACAATGATGACTAAGGGACTGAAGCATCTCTCATACAAGGAAAGCCTGAGAGAACAGGGTCTGTTTAGCCTAGAAAAGAGAATATTTACGGGGGAACTCATCAACGTGTACAAATGTCTGAACGGAGGGCACAAAGAAGACGGAGCCAGCCTCTTTCCAGTGGTGCCGTGTGACAAGACAAGAGTCACTGGGCACAAATGGAACCACAGGAGGTTCCCTCTGAATATCAGGAAACACTTTTTGACTGTGAGGGTGACTGAGCCCTGCAACAGGTTGCCCAGAGAGGTTGTGGAGTCTCCATCCTTGGAGATACTCCAAAGGCACCTGCACACGATCCTGGGCAGCCTCCTCTAGGTCACCCTGCCTGAGCAGAGGGGTTGGACCAGATGACCTCCAGAGCTCCCTTCCAACCTCAACCATTCTGCGGTCCTGTAAAGCTATATTCTCAGTTCCAAATGCTCTCTAAAAGCCAAATGGGAAACAATGTGAGGACAGAGAATGCTTTGGCAGTGAAGCAGCTAAGACTGAAAATACACAGAAATAATCCTGGCACAGTGTATGTAAATATTCAACTGACTGCTCTACGTGTGGTGGAAAAAGCTTTAAATCTGTAGTACTCTATCCTAGTTAGACTATGACTCGAGCAGGGGCAGGTAGTATAAAACCAATTGAACACTGTAACATATGTCTGTAAACTGAGGTAGCATTAATAACTCTTGCTCTGCTTGGACCTATTGTTCTGTTCAAACCTTTCTGAAAGATAAACTGCTTCAAAGTTCAGTCTCCTTTTAGTAATACAGCATTGTCATGGTATTCCCTGTGAACCTTTCCTTAGGCAAAATTCAACATGATTGATGGGCCCACTAAAAATGGAAAAGCAAGAGCCTAGGGTATGAATGGATCACTTTTAGCGAGTGTAAGAATTAAACTGACACTGAAATTAAAAAAAGGTATCATCACAAGAACCTTTCATATATTGGCTACATGGTGGTTCTAGATTCAATTTATAGCAGAATCACTGATTACAATACAAAGGCTAATTTAATTATCAACACATACTTAAAAAGTGAGGTGAAAACAATATTCTGAAATTATATAGTGTCATCACCGGATACTTGTTACGATATTAAGATAATACTTTAAAAATAGTCGGGGGGGGGGGGGGGGCACATGACAAACCACAAACTAAAAAAACGAAACCCAGTACATTCAATTTAATGGTTAAGATTCAAAAATCTCCCTCTTCTATAAATAAACTTTCTTGTTTATGTAAACTGTATATAAAACATGATTGTGTTTGCTACTTCTTTCTGTTTGTAGTTTAAAGGTTAGCTGAACAACTATCTGCAATACTGCCACCAATATTTCTGCTACAGCAAAAATAACCATTTTTTGATACTGCTAGTGGTTTTTTTTACAAATGCAGAAGTTGATTCAAGTGCTGAGATACTGGAATGAAATAAACTGAACGTATGTTAAGGCTAATATATCTTATTTATTGTAACAAAAGCAAAAATTTTTTCCCCCCAAAACAATATTGTCTTATTTCTTAACTGTGATATGGAGCGCTAGGAAACCCACAGGTGAGAGAAACAATTTCTTTCTGCCTTGCCTGTGCCCTGTATCCTCTATTGTCATTACTGATTTGAGTCTTCCCTTAGGCTCTTCTGACATATGTTTTAAAAGGCAAAGAAGAAAAACTTCTCAAAGTAGGGAACTGAGACTGTCTCAATTAAAATGAACAGGTAATACCTACAAATTATTATTTCTTGTTATGGATGCAACTCAAATCTTCTTCTGCTAATTTAGTTTCTCATTTGGTGTATTATTCCATGTGGAAGATTTCACATGTCTAGCTAGAGAGGTTACAGAGCCTCAGACTGCATATACTGGTTTGCATAAAATAAGGTGAAGTCATACTGTATATTGTATGATTTGTATATTTATCATGTGGATTATCACATGGAAATTTTGGACAAAAATCTTATTTTCTTCATAAGGTAAATACAAACTTTTGACTCAATTGTGATACACATTTATTCATGGTGGCCTGTTACAAATATTTTCATCTCTCCGATAAAGAGTTTTATATTTGACAACAAAGAAAACAGTCAAGAGGATTCAATGCATATTAGTTTTCATGTTTCAGGAAGATACATGGGCTTTTTTCTTAATCAATCATGAAATAAAGATTTCTCTTTTTTATAGGCATAAACATTTTAACCTTTTTCATGAGAACTTTGAAAGGAAACCTTAAGAAGGCATTATATCAAGGGAGTCAGTCTTTTGGGGAACAGAAAGGGTACAAACTTTATACTGCAGTAACACCTTGAATCCCAAGGAGATCCATGATACTAACAACCAATTTAAAACTAATTTTTCTATAAAACATAGTAATAATCTGCATATGCAAAAGTACAGTCAATGGGGCTGCTATTTGCCATATGAAGACTACTTATGTGTTTGGGTTTTTAAGGATAAAATTACCTGGTTGGCTCTTAAAAATGTTGAACTAAAGGTAGTGTTGAGAAAAATGTTCCAGCCTGTTTTGGGATCTCTTGAAGTAGTGGGCAGAATCAACACAAGGAGTCTCTTTGCTAATATTAATGTTATCAATTAATATGTATAATATGATTGAAATAACCAGGGAGCTGCTAAAGTCCTTTGTACAGCCCCCATCAGTTAATGTTTAAAATAGGGAAACAATAACTAGACATCATTTAGGGTTTAGGAACTAACTACTAGACAATGGTGCTTTATGTTTATGTCAGAAAAGGTAATCGATTGTGCTCTGGTCAATAAACCTTGAAGAACTGCTCAGAACTGCCAAGATTAGGGAAGAAGTAGGCAAAAGGTAATTCCTACAGGGGGAAATCACGACCACTGACTCATTGATGACCTCCTCAAATGATACCACCTACTCAAAAGAAGACAATGAAGGAAGAAGACAGAGTCTGCACACTAATTTACATGAGGGGCGAAGAAGAAAGAACCAATCCTTATGGAAAATAACAATGAATATGTATTAATTAAGTGTATAAATGTGAAGATTTTTGAGACAAGGGGGTGCTGTCTTGAGACAGGCACCCATTCATGCGTATCAATGAAATCAGTTTGAAAATACCTCGACTCTGTGTGCTATTGGCTTGCGCACCAGGTAGACGGACCCCGTTTGTGGGACAACATTAAGACACTGTCAATCAGCAATTTTATTTTTGAAAGTGATCTAATAATATGACTTTTGCTGTTATTTAAATTCATATTTTAATAATGAAATAAAATTTCAATTTTGTATTTATTCCCTCTACCCCCACTCCAAGTGTTTTCAGTAATTGATTCCTGCATCCCTAATTAAGTTTTCCAACATCTAGAAACACACACAATCAATTCTGGGCAGCCTGAAGAGTTTCAGCTCAAGGACTCAAACATTATTTTTTTGAAAACAGCTTCTTTTCTGTTGTTGTTTTTATTTGTACCCCTACAGAAAGCTTTTTTTTTTTTTTCCCAAAGGACAGGAGTCTTTTTTGAGTAAGCAGGTGTTGCAGTTGTTACAAAAGGATTTCATGAAAATGAATGTTTTATACTAAAGCAGTTGTGGTGTTCCATCAAATTCTGTCACATACTTGCCGTATAAAAAACGTTGTGACAACATCTGTCACAAATGATGCAAGCACCTCTTAGTATTCCTTTTGTCGGTAGAAGTAACAAGTTCCTTTATTTAGTATGCAGCTTTCAATTGGACGTCAATCTATATGACAACAATTTACATTTCCAATGTACTGCTATTGGCATGTAACTGAATTTTTGGCAGCTATTTCTTTGATATAGGGGAAAAACGTATATTGCCAGCAGCTCCAACTTTTACAGTCTTATGAAAATCACCTCTTCTAATTTTGTAAGATCTACAAATTGATTTAACAGGCATAAATTACTATCCTGGCCAAGGGGAACTCTGAAGAAAAAAGAGTAAAAATTTGTACACAGATACAGAATACCAAGGAGCCAGTGGAATTTTAGGTACCATGTACTTTAAAAAAAAGAAATCAGAACAGGTTTGAAGAAGCTTCTAATAATCAGAGTTCAGTTATTAGCTAATTTAACAGCATTACAGTATTCATGCAAAAATTTCCAAGTCTACCCTTACTCTTGGAGAGAAAAATTCTGCAGAATTAAAGAGAGTTGTTCAAAGCTAGAGAAGGCAACATCATCACTGTTACTTTGTTTTTGACAAAGTAATTCCTCAAATCACTGCAAGCACCTTCTATTCTTTCATCAGAAATGTTAAAATATCTTGCCTCATACTACTGTGTGAAACACTTGTCAAGCTTTCTCATGTAAACACATATAATGCTTACTTTTCAGGTCAAACTAACCTCCATTGCTCTTCCAGCTATTTTAGCATCACCTTAGGAAGAACTGCCTTTGGGAACTTGAGTGTCTTCTGAGCACCAATCTGTTGTTGAAGGAAATATCAGTAATGCAAATCTCTACCTGCACATCTCCATCACCATGTTCCCTGCTGCTCCACACTTATACAACCAAAGACAGCAGTCTGATATTTCAGTGACAAGCTTCATATAAACAAGACTACAGAGTTTTCTAGCTGGAGTAGAAGAGGTTTTCATTTGCCGTCTTTTCCTCATTTTAGCCTTCTACAGTTTAAGGAACAAGTCTGTCTGTCTTTCACCACCTCATGCCCTCTGACTAGAGCAGAAACATTCATTAGAAGGAGTTATGAGCATTGCTCCTCATTCCCTGTGGCTTCCACTCTGCTTATGATCTGTGGTCGCACTTGCTCACACTCTTTGGCTGGCTGTTTCTCTGTAGAGCAGACTTAACTCTGTGGCAGCTCCACTCACCACAGAAATATTCGGAAAGATGTCAAAAAGACATTGCATTTCTCAGTAGGATATGGCCAGGATGGCACTGAGCGCTGCTCCTTTCAGAAGGAAAAGCCAGCTTGCTTTGCTTTTTTAAAAAGACAAGTCAACAAAGAACAGCACACAGGTCAAGAGGACTGTGTGCAGCATGACCTATCACTTTCTATTATTCTAGCAAATTACAAGAGATTTTCACACAATGTAGTTGCCAATAGACCTAATTACTATATAAAAGGAAACGGAAAAGAGAGATTACTTCTATTTGCAAGCCAATGCTATCTGGATAGTCAGATATTATAGTAATTCAAGTAACAAAAAGAAGGGAGAGAGAGTGGGTTTAAAGCATAGAAAAAAAATGTGTGATGTAAAGCTAGAAACTGAGGTACAAAAGCTGAAAAAGAGTATCAACTACCATTTTATTATGCATAATTTTTTGCTAGGAACTCTAATGAGAAACCTTTTTTTTCCATATCATCCAGAATGAACTAATTCAAATTCTTGATTCTGTCTGTTTATTAAAAATGATGCAATTGTGTTGTTGCCACATTTCTTGAAAATTACTAACATTGGATTCTGCACTGCATGCTGAATATAGGT
Organism: Haliaeetus albicilla; assembly: GCF_947461875.1. Taxonomy (NCBI): domain Eukaryota; kingdom Metazoa; phylum Chordata; class Aves; order Accipitriformes; family Accipitridae; genus Haliaeetus; species Haliaeetus albicilla. The sequence goes on from NC_091488.1 coordinate 6,102,801, forward strand.
CTAGAGAAAAATAAACATTCATTTAATTCCTTCCTGAGCCATGTTACATGAGGCATGTAGAAAAGACCGACCATAACCATAACTAACTTCTGTGCTCTCACCTGGTATAGGTTATCAATAATAGTCTGATGAATTCTACAGCATGCTATCATTTACATTTCATGGGATTTAATCAAAATGAATCCTGTATATTCTGCTGCTACTAACTATTGATCAAGAAATTAAATGAAAGAAAACAAGCTGCAAAGCCTGCTCCTCAAAAGAAAATACCAGATCGTATTTTAAAAATGGAATAGGAGAATGGGGTCCTTTGAAAGACTGATGATAGCATGAATCTTATTTACATCACAAATCTTGACAGCTGCACTTTCAGCAACTTGTTATAGAATAGAAAAAGTAGACCTAGATTCCATATTGTCTTTAATAACAGCAAAGCAGCCAAGTCCTGTTTTCACTTTCTGATTTACATTTCATCACAGGTATGAGTATAATAAAAATTCTGTGTAGTAACCCAGAGTGAGTTTTATTTACTCAACTGAGCCCTGAAAAATCAAAGTTAAAGTCCACATTCCCTTTGTAAACTGCACTGTCACACCTGTTTATTACAGATACTTTCAAAGAGTAACCTACTGTGAGACCCCTGAAATAGGATGTTTAATATAAAGGTGTAACCTTTCTTTTGACTTAAATCGGCCTTTTGTGGCTTATGTATATTTCGCATGTATTTTTCACCTGTCAGATAATCCAGAAACAAATCCTCACATCAAGATATGCTGTAAAGATCAAGATGAAATTCTGAGAATCATAGAGATTTGCATTTATAAACTTGCTTATTATGTTTTTATTCATGCAGCTCTGAAGGCATAGTGTCAGCTTTTTATCTAGACTCTTTTCATTACTTCTCCCTGTTGGTGTTGCAGCACATGCTGTGAATGACCTCCAGAGATTCCTGAAGCTATATGCAGAGAGAAAATTGAATCTGAAAGCTTTATTAGACAAGTTTGTCTTCAGCTTGTGTCTGATGTCAGCTGTATTGAAAAATAGAACTGCTTGTGAAACTGGGTCCTGACCTCGAAAAATCTCCAATCAAATGGTAACAGATTCAGTTTTGTGCCATATTGTTATTTGTTAGATGTGGCACATGTGTTAGAAGCGAAAAAGCTTCTTAATGAAAATCAGATGGAATAATCAGGCAACTTCTTTCCTGAACACAATGGGGAAAATAGATATATGGCAACGTGCACATAAGAGGGCCAACTCAGGCTGGCATCTGCAAACCTCTTTACCATAGAAACCTGTAAAGTAAAATGACTCAAAACCAAGAAAATTTAAATTATTTTTAGAAACCATTGTTCATTCCTTCATCTAAAAGCAACCAAAAGAAAAGGTAAAGACAACAATCTATTCCTCTACTATTCTACTTTATAAGAGAATCAGCAACCTTTGCTAGGCCAGCTGACTCAAGGAAGAGCCTACTCTTACTGCGCAACACTGATTCAAGAAGTCAAGGTATTCTCTATGATACTTCCCTACTGCATTGTTCCCTGTTCATTTTCTCTCTTGCATTTTGTTTTAGTAAAACTTTTCATAGAGTTAAACTTAATTATAACTAATATTAAAAACAGATATTTCCTCTAGATTCCACATGCACAAGTATCAGAAACTACACAATTCGAGACATGGCCATTATTGGAAATAATATTTCTCTCTATTACAACTCTCATACTAGAGGTCTCTTTACTGGTGCCCTAAAACTAATGTTAACTAAAACGCACTACTGGCAGTAGCGTTGCCTTCTAATTCAGTGTAGAACTACTTGTCACAACAGATGCATGCTGTGGATTTTTAGCTGTTCAACTCTGTGGAGAAAGGTTCTGCAAAATTAAATATCTACCATGTTCCCCACACAAGCATTTTAATAGCTGATAACACAGTTCTTTTAAATGGTGAAAGTTGTGTGCAATGTTTATTTAATTATCAACACGTTTGCATTAGTATTGAAAACGCTGTAGATGCACAGATCCCTAGATTGTTGAGTCTTCCCCAAGGAATTATTTTGAGTATTCCTGGTCTCAATTATACTATGCCAGCTGCTATAAACAATACACACATTCTAATATCTGATTTGTTCATTTGTTTTTAATTTACCCCCTGAATACCCATATTGTTATCTTTTCAGGTGCATATAATGAAATGCACAAGGATTTTTAAGACTAGCATTTGGAAATTCTGAGAAACACAGTGCTGAACTACAGCATATGTGGTGTTCACTCAAGCACTGTGCATAACATATAAACAATGACTGCTTCAGAGCACATTAGCTATGAAATACTACAAAAAAGAACATAGCATCTATTGTGCGTTTTTGCCCAAAGCTAGTTGTTGTCATTTTGTTTCTTAAGTTTTTGTCATTGTCTCTTGAATATCTCTTAAAAACAAATGGTTTGTTTGTTTTTAAAGAGGCAGTGGGACATTACATCATCCAGCTCTGAAAATTCATGGAATGAATATATTTTGACAGTTATAGTTTCAAAAACAAAGAATGCTTCATCCCCACTGAAAATATTAAACCAAATATCATATCAGAGATTTAACAGGGCAGTCTTCATAATGCATGATACTGTTATGCTTAGTCGGTACATCTATCTCAGAACTAACCAATATAGAATAATAGATCACTCAACTATGCATTTAATATGAAAATAGAAGAAAATTCCAGATGCGTAAAATACAGACACTAGCACTACAGAAGCACTTTCAGCTTCTGAGGTCACTGGATTTTAGTTTTAAACCTTATGTTATTTCATCGAGGTATGTATTTTCACACACATGCTTTTGTTTGCTGCTAATTTTCCTCAAAAACCTACAGTCTCAGGAATTGTATATTTTTAGTAGCCCCAGTACATGTTTCTTATGTTATATTACATTCCAAGCAGTGCATATGAATTTCAGCTGTATTAAGCCACAGCAGTACATATACTCGTAGAGTAACATCCGTGGTATTTTTCAAGAACTGTTTTATAAGTTCTTACAGGCCTAGAACAAAGCAGCATGCCTAGTCCAGGTGGGGACTTGTTTCACGGAGAAATAAGAGCCAAACTAAGCTTTCCCAAACAAAAGGAGATGTACCTTAGGATGCACTCCTTCAACTAAAATACCAAAGGACAAGCAAATGAAATTCTGTTGTCACTAGTTTCCCCAGATTCACAAATATCGCTCTCTCAATTCAAACCCCAAAACTCAAGGTGTTATAAACTCTGGAGGTGACCTCTGTGAATTTTTCTTCTATGCCCCAGCTGAATATATGGGCTAATAAGCAATGAGTTCTCTTTTGGTTAAATCAGCTGGTGAAGTTACTGCAGTTCACAATCCTCATGTTACAACTTGCTTCTAATGGACTCAGCTTGATACATCACTCCTCTCCTATTCTCCCTTATTCATTCTAAATCCTGAAAAGCTGCCTTCTTCCCCTGTACGTGGAAGCCCAGTCTGTGGCTCCATGCCTGCAGTCTCTGACTCCTACTCCCAAAGCAAATTATACTGAAAGCACAGAAGAGCTTTGATTGTATGCATTCAAGGAAAGACACCTAAATCTAATGGGTAGTGTTATAAGTTCTGGTGATATAGTATTACCTTTCTTCAAATTCTTTGTATTAAATATACAATAACTAACAATGCATATAAAGCCTTTCTCTCAAATGCATCTCTAACTCTGCTACAATTTGTAAAACAAAACCAATTATTTTTTTATCTTTTTTTAGACCTGCTATAACAATGCTCCAAAATAAAACTGATAACTTGTAAAGTTTAAAGGGACAAATTCTACTTAATTTTGAGAAGTAATTTCATCATTGTAATTGACACTAGCTCTCTCTACTTTTTTCTTCATTTCACAGTCAAACATTTTTCTGTTTCACTTGAGTAGACATTTCATACAAAAATACAAAAACATGTAAAAATTCAGGGGAAAAAAATGAAATTGATTGTACACAAAGTACTGTTCACTAAATAAGTTAAACTGCAAGAGTACCAGTATAATGTACTGCTCACAGTTTTATTAGCTGTACATGCAAAATGTAAAATTAATTGACAAAGTATTTTCAACTGTATTCATTTGCAGTTATTTTTTAAAGTTTTACTAACTTCAGGTATAGCATGATTGAAAATAAATACATATCCTTTTTAAGAAATTGTATTTTCAAGTAGAGCTCTAAATGAAAGTGGCCAAAATTTTCCTCTAACTTCTTATTTGAGTGAAGGCAAATGATGGAAAATGTCTTTCTGGGGACCAAAGTCAGGAATGCCTCCCACCCACAATGCATTCACAGGGGTTTACAAAGCACTACTTAACTTTACCTAACTTATTAAGTAAACCCAGTGGTAGCACTTCAGTACAAAAGAAGTCATAGGAGTGCTAACAATACTATTAAAACCTGTCCCTCCTGTAAAAGCACATTCCAGAACTGCATTTCTCTCTGCTTAAAATGTTTTCAAACTGCTGGCTAAGGAAGGCATCAAGGTATTTGGATAGAGACATTCACACAATTTCATGTTATCATGTCAAGTACAGATAGCAAGTGTGATTTCCTTCCTGAATCATCTTGTCTTGGAAGTCAATCTTTGCTAAGTTTTTGACATACCCTTCAGCTAAGTACATTCTTCGAGCTGGAAAAGCAGTTCTTGTTCACTATGCCCGAGGGCACACTGGACTGGTAGGATATTAAGGACTTTTTTTTAGTGCCAAAGAAACTATAATACACAGACCTAGAAATAATTATAAACAGGGTCCTTTACCTCTGTAACAGCCACCAGATGGTATATTTAGTAAGACCCTCTGGCTGAGTTCTTATAGCCAGACTAGACCAAATGATACCTGACAGGGCAGTAGAGATTAGCCAATTACATCTTCATTCCCTGGTCTCAAACACAGATGTCAACATTATTAAATTCTGATGTCCACAAAAGTCTCTATAGAATCAGGAAGTGAATAATTACCAACAGGAGATACTGCCATTGCTTCACAGAGCCCTTCCAAAATAATTTTGTGCATCTTTCTTTAAAAATGACCTTTAATGAGGTTGTTTAGTTTTTGGGAGGCGTAGTTAAAGCTAGCTCTCCCATAGCCAGTTTGAGTCTCTCTGCACACCAGTTCATGGTTCATGAGAATCAGCAGCACAGAACAAGCAAGTCCATAAAAATGTCTACAACTTAAGTGGCTAAAATTACTACAGAACTTATAGTATAGCATGAGAAAACCCATGACAATCTTTCCCCCCTCCCCCTCTGTTTTGTTTTTTTTTTTTTTAACAAAATACTTTAGTAACACATACCACTTTCTACCTTTCCAGAAAACCTGTTGTCTCAGCCTGGAGAAGAGAAGGCTCAGGGGGATCATATCCATGTGTATAAATATCCGATTGGTGGAATAAAGAAGACAGAGCCAGACTCTCTTCAGTGATGCCCAGTGATAGGATGAGAGGCACCATGCAAAAATTCAAATACTAGAAATTCCATTTAAATATAAGAAGAAACTTTCTTTACTGTGAGAGTGGTTCAGCAACACTGGAACAGGTTACCTGGAGAGGTTATGGAGTTTCCGTCCTTGGAGATACTCAAAACCTGACTGGACATGACCCTGAGCAACCTGTGCTAATTGACTGGTCTTTGAGCAAAAGGAATAGATGTCTCCCCAGGTCCCTTCTGAACTCTACAGTTCTATTGTGATACATCTATAATGATGTGATTGCAGTAAACTGACTCGAATAAAGAAAAATTATAAATTAGTGTTACAAGCACAGGTTCAAATTTGAAGTGTTCTTGGCAATAGAAAGGAAATCCATCTTACTTCCTATTTAATCCTTTACAGAACACCAGTGCTTTCATTTTCTGCACGTATAATTCCATTTGCTGAGTCTCAGAAATGTTAGTAGTTAGAGCCTACATTTTGAATTAAGGTAAATGAGTAATTCTGCAATTCTTCAGCTAAAGATGAGTTAATATAGGAATCTATTATTGCACTACTACTGTGTGTTCTCTCTCTTGTTCCATTATTACAATTTCCTTTGTAACAGCAAATACGCAAGTCACCAACACTCCCTCCCCCTGGAATCTGACATAACCTGCTGACATGCAAAACTGACACAGCAAGTTTAGTGACCCAGCACAGCAAAAAATGATTACGCATCTCCTTCAGTTCCCTCGTGTCATTAGATGAAATCCTATAGCATGCCTTAGAACAAAATCTTGTAAAGCAGGGATACTGCTGTACTACAAGTTTTAAAAAACACTAGTGGTATTTAGCCCTTTTTAGAAAACTGAAATGATTGCCACTGGAACCACAGCAGTTCTAAATGACTAAAACTAAATGATAGTTCCTATTTAGTAAGATTCAACACATCATAAGCAAGACATCTGCTTTGCTTGAATTGATACATGCTATTCTGACAGAAGTTGGACTTTCTTCTGGTACTGAATATTCTGGATTCTGCCTATATAGTACAATTATTTACTTCTCTGAAAACAGATTTTTCTGCTTTGCTGTCCTAGACAGTCACTAGCAGAAGGTAGAGAATTCTCCAATTTCAGCTTTTCTTGTATGCTACCCATTAAAACATGTTAAAAGCAAGAGGCATCAACATCCAACAAGTAATCAAATCCCAGGTGACTACTGTAGCTGTATCGTAGCCTGAGTTACAGCAAATCTGACACGTGCCAGGGGCAGGGGCGGGGGGGGGATTTCTTTCTACTCCCACATCTGATGAGCAGCTTTCCAAATTGTATGGGTGAGTAACATTCTTCATCCAAGCAACTGAGATAGATAGTTCAATATCACGTAAAGAATCTTTGAGACTTTAGAAACTGAGATTTAACCCAGTGCTTCCATTATATATTTCTTTTCCACCCATGCTTAATCACTACATTTCAAAGGAAAGCAGTGGGAAATAAAATCCATTTATCAAGGAGATAAAAATGAGCTTGTAATCCTTGCAGGGAACCAGCAGGTGCAAAGAGATATGAGAAGAACCTAATACAAATATAGTCCAAATAATTTAAATTAAATGGAGATCAAGTCTCTTGTTGTGGATTCATGAACTCAAGACACCCAGAGATATATATCACAGACTTAATGTTTAACTGCAGAATCACTCTTACCATGTTGTCATACAACCTTTTCTATGCATAAACAAGCTTTGTCTTGAAATAGTCTCAGTTCATTGCCCTATCATAAAAAGTAATTTCAGAATTTCATTCTGTGACCAATTTACAACCACTCGACCTGTAACATTATTATCTTTTAATTTAAATAATTCTTATCCCTTCACAGTATTTCCTCCATGAATATATGTAGAAAGTCAAAATCTCATCTCATCTCTTCATAGAATAAAGAAACAAGATTTTGAAACAGTAATAATTTAAAAAGCATGCTGCAATCTTTTCATCAAATCCATAACCTAATTTGTCTTCTGGGACACATTACACAAAATAGAAAGGAAACGATAAAAAGCCAAGTTGAATGCCACACTAGCACACCTCCCATTTACAAGCTAAAGCTGAAATTTGTAAGGATGCAGAACAAATTTAGATGGTCTCCAGCCATTTTCATTTTAGCTGTGTGATTTCTAATTAATTTCAAAATATGTATATACTGAAGCACTTACAGAGACCCGAAGAGAAAGGGCCAAACGCTCCTAATGCTGGCTTTTCCTTTAGTTGATGAATTAAGTGGATTATTGCCTTCCAGTCAGCATTCAAGTCTTCTAATTTTTTCTACAATAAAAAAATAAAAAATATATTAAATTTATAATACGTAAATTAATGTAAATAAATGTAAAATAAATTAAACTTTTTTTTCTCCATCTGATGGACCAGCTGAATAAAAAAAAACACAAAAAAAACCCCAAACCAAAACCAGAAAGGTAGAAACAGCAATTAATTTTCACAAACAGGAGAGACGAATGTGTAAAATCCTTCCCAGCTGGGCTGCAAAACAGCTTCATGGTGTCAGGGTCCTGAAAGCATCTTTCCTCTTCGAAGTTTGGCTGCTGAAGCTCAGGGCCAACTTAGAGCCAGCGCAGCTGCCTGACCACAACCACGACCACGGATTGATTCCTGGACCAATCTCAGCCCGTTCCCATCCCCATGGCCCTGCCGCAGCCCCCGGGGCTGTGTCTGTCTCTGGTTCCCCTTGCAGGGCCTGATCCTGCCCCCCAGCCAGGGACAGCCCCCCAGCCTGCCCTGCTTCTTGGCTGGGGGCAGCAGGAGGGGCCCTGGCTGGTGAGACCCTGTCCTGCAGCCCAGCGGGGAGACCCCACTGCTTCCTGGGGTAAGCACTGGCTTGCCCTGCTCCCCGGTCGACAGGACTTTACACCCTTTTGGGGAACACAAGATGACTTTTGTTTTTAACATACTGTAGAGAGGTGGGGGTTTTTATCACCACGAACCTGAGATGCTAATTTTTTCAATTCAAATAGAAAGGGGAATTATGTATTAAAAAAAACTTGTCAAGAAAACCTCTGTGATTTGTAATATCAAATGCAGAACACATTCTTCCGCCTATTAAAAAATAATATAAAAAAAAAAAAAGGTAAAAAGAAGGCCTTAGGAGTCTTCAGGGAGTCACAAACTTCAGTGTGTGGGCATGCAGTCCTGACCAGTAATGGCTGAACTGTTACTTTTAAACAAAACCTAAGTGAAAGTCTGGAGTATGAATTACATCTGTCCTCAGATAACCCTGAGAGGCATTTAGACTTGAAAATGTTGTTTCTACCCCTCTTTCTTCCTTTCTCTAAGGACTGTAAAGAAGGATGAAGCATTGCTAATTCTATGCTGGCATCTCTAAACTCTTAAAATGAAGACTGTATTTCTTTTTTTAAGCTGCTCCCTGATTGTCTGCTACAAAAAGCAGCACAGTGCACCAATGCCACTCAGGAATGCTTTTAGTATTCTCGCGTCCAATTCACGATTAGATATATAGTCTAAATCACAATCCAGCTGTGATGGAAACAGGATGCCTATTAAGAAGGGTACTTTAATTACCTAGAGTCTAAGACGACAGGGGTCAATAGAAGAGGGATAAGGAACAATACACATTAAATTGCTGTGTGTACACTCACACACACACATAGACACTGAGGTAGCACAATTTCATATTCTGATGTGTCAGGGGAGCGTTTCTAGAATTTGCCTTAAGCTTTGCCATAAACACTCTAAATCTGCAAAGCTCTTTTCTATCTGTCACCAACGGAGGCCAGAATATTACCTGGTATAAACTCAGGACAGCTTTTAGTGTAAATGCTTGTTGATAGGGCAGGAGAAAAAGGATACAATTCTGCATTAGGGAATAAAACAAGTTTTTATCTTTAAGAGCAGCTTAAAAACTGCATTAAAAATAAAATCAGAAGTCAGAAATATCAGAGATTCTCTTTGATAATACACTATGAGGACTAGGCAGAAAAAGCATTCAGGTATGCATGATAAATGCAACTTGTTATATTACAATTCACAATTATACATATGTTTTATTTCTCTGTGGATTATGGACACACAGAAATACACATTTTGAACACATTTTATGTCAGATTTTAAAGTTCCTTTTTTTTCTGCTGTTGTAGCCCAAGAACGTACTTCCAGAGCTTAAAATGTAAAGGACTGCTCCAATATCTATTAATTCAATAGTAGCAGAGAATGCAGACAGCCCTTAAAAACAAAAGCTGGAGAGATTACACTATCAAAGTCTGGCTTCATTTTACAATATATTTACGGGAGCTAAGGAAGGAGATATGGATGTTATAAATATAATATTGGTCCTCACTATGAATAGCTGCTTAATCATTCATGTGGATGTGAGCCAGAGATTTCTTTCCAGCAATGACAAAATATAAAACATGCCCACCACAGACATTAGAGAGAGTTGTCTGAGGCAACATCTACACCGCTAATAAGAGAGTAGCTAGTTCTAAACTCTTCTATCAGAGTTATGGTTTGAGCCAATCCTGCATCTGCCATAAATTAGCATGCATGCATTAAAATGTTAACTTCTTTGAGCACAGCAATTTTGCTGTAATTGCAGTGCCAGAGCTTTGGTGACAAGTATGAACATCGAAATATGTTGCATTGAGGAACACTTTCATTGATTTAATGATTTTCTTTAAATGTCAGCACCGGTGCAGTGTAAGTGAGGTTAACATTCATACATGAACTAATCTCACTGACAGCACTAAAACTAGAGAGGAGTATTTAGAGAGAGAAATGGTGTCGTCTTTTAAAAGCAAGACTGAGGACAATGAAAATGACTTCCTCATTACTCACTCTCCCACCCAACATGGGAAAGGACAAATTGAGTGCTGTGGCAAGGAAACTACAGCTCTTCCACTGCCACAGAATCCTTTCCCAAATAAACTGTTCTGTTTAAGTGCTGTTAATCATGAGATTGGGGCTTACGTTCTTTCTATTGCCACTGTCACCAGCAGTAACCTCTCCTTCCCCCACTCACAAAAGCTTTACAGAAATGCTTTTCAAAAGCATGAAATCCATTTTATAAAAGTGAATAGGTCTGATTATTAAAGTGCTAGTGCTTAAAGGATCACACGTCTCATCCTATTCTTGACTCTTGAATCAGCATATACTAGGATTTCATTTGCCAACAAAAATATTTTTACAGTCCTGCATTGCAAAATTCCAACATCAGCACTTTTAGTATGCTTAGTGAAGGTGTGAAAATATACTTATTTCAGTGACATAACTATGAGATAAGATTAAGTATGTGTCAATATAAATCCATGGGAATTAATTTACATTCAAAACACCATAATGGGAGTACATTATAAAGGTTGGAAAGATAAACAGCTAAACATTAGGAAATGCCAGACTAACGTCAACTATGAACATTAATTCAGATACAATGAACATAATTGCACCAGTATCTTTAATTCTCTGACACGTACTGTTTTTCAGCACAGGAGAGGCTTGCGGTGTGAATGAGTCTATAGAACCTCTACTTCACTTATTGAAAAAAATGGGAAGATTTGTGGTGAATTAAGGAAATCAGAGGGAAAAAAAGGAAGCTAAACCAAAGATGCCTTAGAGAACTAAATAATCTACAAAGTTGTCACGCAATGCTATGCAAGTAATTAATGCTTTTAAAGAGGCCATGTAATTTTATCTTTTTTTCTGTGCCACAAACTAAACAAGGAGTATGAGTCTAAGTATTGAATTGCTGCTCACACTGTGAGTGCTGTCAATATCTTGTACTGAATTAGGCAGAGTTCAGCCTAAACCAAGGCCACCACAGCAGCATTAATTCAAGAATTTTCTAACATTTTGAGTGCTTAACTTTGCAACCTCGCTAATATCTTTTCAAAAACACCTTAATCTGAGTATGAATTATTTCTGCGTCCACCAAATACCTTTTCTGTAGAAAATGATTTTGACATTTGCTGAAAAGTCTATATTGGAACATATAAATAGCAGACATTGCTGGAAGTTACTCATGAAGAACAATGACAGAAGACCAACGCAGTATAAATGGGTGAAAGCTTAAGGAAACCTACATCATCAAGAAAGCAATTCAACAGTCCTGACAGTATATATTCACTGGTTTATGACTTATTGTACAAGACAGACACTGAACCAGAAATTAACTGAACTACAGAATGTAATGAAAAAGGTAAAATGCAATTAAAGAGGGACTAGAAATTAAATACTCACTATTCCACAAGTAGTTACTAATTTCCTCACAGACACACTTTATAATGTCATTGTCAAAACTACAACTCATTGAATATCATAATCTTTATTTCAAGAGTTATCTTGTTCCAGTAAATCTGGTAGAAATTGGCAGTTTTCAGTGTCTTTGATGTGAACACTTAAAAGAAATAGACACAGAGTACACTTCTATGTCAGAAGTTTGGCCTAAACAGAATCATTTCACACCATTTATACTTCTGTCAGTGGTATATAAAACAAGTACTAGTTCTTCTCCTTGAAAATGCCAGCATTCATTCTGCAATTCTTTATAAGCAATAACAAAAATTTAGAAAGCAAGCCAAAACCTCTAGTTTTTTTGTTGTTTCAAGTACTTTGCTTGTTAAAATGTGGAGTAAGATTCTCCTAAGACTACAGCTGAAGTCATACGAAATAAGTAAATGCAGTTATCGCAAGTGATTTTTGTTCCATCATCCATTCAGAGTGCAGATGACATCTTTCAGTTCCCAACAAAAATAGCACCATATTAGCCAAGGAAAATGCCCAACACAGAGTCAAAAGCTTTGTTTCTGCTCACTCTCATTATCACGCTACTTTTAAGTCACCTTGAGTTACCTCTTTTAGTGTTTTATCACTGTTTAAGAGAACTGATCATTAAAAGAAAGCATAGATACCAAAGGCGAAAATAACTCTTAAGGATTTCTATTCAGGAAAGAAGAAAAGAAACCAAATCATTCTTACAAATGTATTAATTTCTGAACTGGAGATAAGCGCATTCATGTGCTCCTGTGAATGGGGATCTGCTGGTGGGATTTATAAGTAATTTAAAGGAAATTTTGTAAAAGTAGGACAATAATACTCCAAGTATAGTGACTAAACAGAGATGGAAAAACAAGAAATTCACTGTAGAGGTCACCTATAGACAGTCTAACTTTGTGAGGAAACCTTCTTCTGTAAAATGAGGTTATTGAGTCCTGTAGGTTTGGAAAAGCTCCAAATACAAAGTTTACTACCTCTGCCCAGCCAGAAGCAATTGCAATAGATACTTAGTGTAGTCAATAAGCCACTATAACAGTTTCTGGGAACTCTTAATCATCATGTTCACAGATACTTTATTGGCAGTTATAAAACCAGAAACCAGATCAAGCTCTGGTCGATATGGTAGTGACCTTACTAGTTTGGTCTCCCACTCCAAAAGTAGCTGTACCACACATGGGAGGCTTCTGGCTGATTATTTTCTGCTGCAAGATTCTACAAGACAGAAAATGATACTCTAGTCTCAATGAAGGTCTACATAGTCTTTAGGAAACCGAGTGTAAAGTATCCCCTTCAAACTGGTTTCTCTGCTGGGGAGAAGGATTCTATAGTACATTTTTTCTAAAAGAGAAGTGTTGAGAGGCATTAGCCTTCTTAACAATGTATCCTCTGCTCCAAAACAGAATCAAGTCAATCATTCTACATGAATTTTAGCAGACAAACTGAGTGGGAAAGCTCTATATTGCCATGTCTTCTTTCCTTCACCATGACAAAATTTTAGGGCAAAGGGCCCTCTTTATGACTTGACTCTTACCTTTTCTAGAAAACATGTTCATTTTTTTTAATCAACAAAATTTCTGAAAGCAAAATTCAAAATAAGGGAGTTTAAAAGCATGTTATATGATGCCATTAATTAGGCACCAAAAATTACATTTGCTTTCAATGTGGATTACTCTTGAGGAGGTAGAACAACCTTAATGTCAGAAACAATATTCCCATCACAATATGCAAAAAATTTCTAGCTGGGAACATTACATTTTTCCTGGCTATGCCGTCACACAACAGAACAAATGCCATTTGCCAAGTTCTTTCATTGATTTTAAACAGAGCACATCAAGGACAAGTGTACAACAGGGGAAGCATAACCCATTACACAGTAATGGATATTGCTAAAGGTTGCTTCATTACCTTTACTGGATGAGTGGCTGGTTTTTCCTTATATAAATGACACCCTTTAGACAAAACCTCTTCCACATTCGGCTGTTTAGCCTGCACTGCTGCTTCAGTTTCCTGAAAAATAAAACACATGCAGTGTAGATTAACCGTAGCATAAGCAATGAGACTGAAAAGTCCTAAAGCTCCATGGGAAGCTGTAAAACACCAATAGATTAGTTTCTGCTCAGAATTGGTTTCTGGGAAAACTTATGGATGGTGGCAGCTAACGACAAAGAGACTTCACCAGAGAAAACAAAAGCAAAGAGGGATGGAAAAGAGTAATACTAGCAAAATAAACAGCAATAGGTCCCTTCATCCTGAAGGTTTCAACAAAATGATTACAAACCTAACACAAATTCATACTAGGAAAGACAGGCATAAGAAATCTCATTTAAGCAGCTCTGTCCTTTTGTCTGGTTTACATTACCATCAGATTAAAAGTGCACTGTTTAACATTTTGTTCATACAGTATATGGCATTAAAACCGTATCATGAAATGCAGCAATGATATTGAATTTAGGAAGATTAAAAATATTAATAGAAAACTACTATTACTAGTAGTAAACTAATACTTATCTAGTAAAACATTTATACTGATGAATTAAAAACAAAAGCATAGTAGCAGTGACAGTTCCCAAAGGTACAGGGAGGCACCTACCATTAGCAATGATACCCTACTGAATTAGCAACAGCATATTCTCTAGCAATTTTCTTTTTTAATCTGGAAAGGTGTAATTCATGTGCTAACATCAGGCAACTCCAAGAAACCCTTCCCAACATACAGCAGCTTCATTTCATCAGGCACTGACCAAATAAATGACAGGTGAAGCAGTACATGTAGATAATTAAAAGCAAAAAAAAAAAAAAAAAAAAAAAAAAAATCACTGAAAAGTGTAAAAGAAAAGATAAACTACACCTGGAGTTCCAAGATTCATATTGTTTTCATTTTTCAAGTAAGATAAGCAAAAAGGAAAAAAAAAAAATCCCAGGGTTATCCAAGATATTAAAATTAACTGGTTGGTTTGTTTTTGTTTTCCTGTCCCCACTCTTCTCCCACCTATTTTATAGCTTGATTACCTTGTCCTAACCAATATTGCAGACTATCCACTGCCTCTCCAACTTGATTTTCTGTCCACAATCTCAGTTATCATTAGTTTGACAGCAGACAAGATTGTGTGCCAGGCTTGTCACTACCTGATCCGACACATCATTTCATTGGCGGAAATCTGCTATTCTTTGCTCTGCAATAAACTTGTTGAAATCTATGTCATTTTAAGTTTCAGAAAGGGCCATTTTGCTTCTCTGTTTCAGCTCAACATAGAAAACATGTCTACACTGCTGCCTGAAATTTTACTTGCAAAACTTTATGGACAATCAGTAAAAATAAGAAGTGTTGATAAATTCACTATCATCTCCCATTTTTCTTTTCAAATATTGTTTATCAATAGCAAATGAAGTGAATTACAGCTTTTCTGATTTCTTGTAATGATATTTGAAACATGTTTGCATTTAATTGCTTTTTATTATGCATTTCTATATTCATGAGATACAACTGTAAGGATTCATAGGGAATGAGCAGTGAAAAGCAATGCACAGCCAAATTGGGATACTGCGGGGGGGGAATTAACCTGTTGATCAAATCCTCATTAACATCCTATTTTCTTTCTGTTTTAATACTAACTTAGCTTTCTACTTCCCTACTCACCATATAAAGAAAAAATAATCATCAGGGAGTGTTAATGAAGAAGGTAATTTTCTGCCTATCTTGCGGAAAAATAGGCATTTTAATATTTCTTTAGTTGGAGTTTTTTTAAACTAAGCCATTTGCAGTATTTTGCCAATATTTTGTGTTGCGTTACTCTACACGTCTCAAATACTTATGTTATTTTATAACAGCACCAGGTAACATAAAAAATTACGTAGCAGGGAAAACACGTTACAACTCCCCGCAGAGCCCAAGAATATCAAGATCACTATGGGAGCACCTGCGCTGCTGGTTTGACCCGCAGCGTGGACATGCCTTTGACGTGGATCCCTCAGTCTCCCCCACTCGCTGGGTTCTGGTTTCCACCGTGGACTGGTCTGGGAGGGCACAAATCGGTTTCTTTCAGGCCATAACCAGCGTGGAGGGTGTGCTCTAGGAGGGCACCCAGCACGGTCCCGGGCCCTGAGGCCTCCCCACAGCCCTGCCCCGGCCATGGGCCCTGCTGAGCCGGGCCCACCCGTGGGCCCACGGCCCTGCCTGGCCTTGCCCCATCCCCGGGGAGATGCCCAAGGCAGGGGGCTGGGGCTGCCCTGGAGCCTCCCGGCTGCCCCGCTCCTGGCTGGGGTGGCGGGACGGGCCCAGGGTTTGGGGCCCTGCCCCGAAGGCCCCTCCAGGGGAACCCTCCAGTGGCCCTGGCCTACAGGGGAGCTGCCGGCCCTGCAGGGCCCCAGCGGCTGTATGGAGGATGGAGCAAACCCGAGCGCTTACTGGTCCCTCTCAGGGCACCTTCGCCACATCCCCTTAACATTTTCTAAGACTTGAGGAAAGGCAGAGGCTCTTTATGAGGCTCTCTTAAGCTTTGTCATGTATTTCATTTGACGGGGTTTGTCAACGACAGCCACTAACAGTACCAGTCAAGTTCCACTACCAGGAATCGAAAACTCAAAGCCAGAGGAACCTGGCCAGGGAAGGCACTCCAGGCTAATTAAAAGGACTGTTCATAGCAGGAGTTACTGCTGAAGTCCTGTAGCTGTAACAAATTTTGGCTGCTCAGTATTTATTTGTATTCTACCTTCGATACTGAAATTTGAATCATGATTTACCATATACACACATATAAATAGGCTAATTTCCCTTTTAAAATTAAGAGAAAAAGAAAAAAAAATACAAAACCAAAATGAATGACTGATGGCACCATGCAACTCCACATTCTGCAGAAAACAAGAAAACATTTAACAATACTTTTAACTGTCATATTTTATGCTAATACTAGTATACACAACACACATAAAAACTAAGGTATCCCATTTCTACATATTATATACACATTTAAAAGGTATTCCTTATGGATTCAAAAGGTATTTGTTCTTTACGGATAGAATACAGGTATAATTTTCCATAGCCAGCTAACAGAAACATAATGGATTTAGCTGATAAATCACCACTTCCTGCTGCTCTACAATACGCTGGAGTTACATGAACTAATCTTGTGTAGTCTGATCTTTCAAATTCAATGGCCTTAACCTAAACCGAAATGCACTGTGCAAGTCTATCCAATATAGCATGATGTTTCACTTGATATTTATGCGGAAATAAGAACAGAGATAAGAGTCCAGGGAAAAAAGGCGTTCTCAATATCTCGTCATTCATTTGGACACCGCTGAAATTAAGAGATGCCTTATTTGTTAGAGCAGCAACTACTTCTTCATTATCGCACATTAATTCCAACATCACCTTTTAGATGTGATGTTTTTAACATTACAAAAGGATTTAAAATAAGCGCACACCTGCCGTTAAATCACTGCAGTAACTTTGAGGGAGCTCTCTGCCCAGTACTCTGCCTGATGGGATAGCCCCTTGATGAATTCTGCCCAGTGAGCAAGTTTCCAGCAATTTCAAATCCATTTGCTAGGTGACACCCTATTAATACGGGTCAACGGGCAAGCGAGTAGTTTCAGGATACTGCTCCATCATTCAGTTCCCAAAGAGAACAAAAAGGTAACGACCGTGACATGGCCTCCAATGGTTCGCTCACGACAGAGAGTGCAGTTATTATTTAGCGTGTGCAGGAGCCAAGAGAATAGCATACTCCTGGAGCAGGGCCTGACATCTGCTCTTGATCGTGCAGGCCAGGCTACTACTAAAGCTAATAGGGGCTGTCCATGCTCTTGTCCACCAGTTTTTAGAGAATACCAAAGCCATAACTTTTTAAAAGGCCTGATTCAAGATCAGTGACAACTCTGCCACACTCGTTTTGCTTGCGGTGGGAGGATGCCTGTAGGGCGGATGCAGCGCTGTTTCTGGGAGGCAGAGCTGACTCTACTGGAATTGCGCAATTTATGAACTGCCTGTGAAAGGAATCGTAATGCTACTTCTGGGCTGGGTGATGAATATGCTAATTAAACTTTTCACACATATGGCAAAGTAAAATACATCATCATTGGAAACTGCTGTTTCTCAAACATGTATAAACAACAAGAATCAAACAGGGGCCACCTTTTTTCCATGACGTACCATCTATGAATTTTCAGTGGTGTTAAAATGGTGCATCCAATTTGATAAAAGCCTACTGCTGAATAAGCCACATTGGCTTCTGCATTTCCAACAACATGTCAGTTCAACCTGCTGAACAAATTTACAGGCTGAAAAAGTGGCAGGGACTTGTCTACAGCCCCATCTGGACTATGAAAGTCTGTTGATATAGCTCAGAACTCAGAAAATTCATATTCCGTAGCTGAAACCAATATATTGACTAAACCTCTGGTGTGTATGCCAATGGAAGAGAAAGTTTGATGGCTTGGCATATGTTATTTCAAGAGATGGTAACTATCCTAGCAGACACAGACAGGCTGTTTGACATATGCTGCACATATACTAGGAGGCCCAGACAGCTATCTATAAAAGTATGTGCAGCATTTCAGACTGTGTATTGGTCTATATTAAGAATCATAAGCACTGATTCACCTTCTCTGGTAATGCCGGTAAAACTTTTGGGATTGATTTCCCAATGAGATTATGTCCATGGGACATTTTCTGCAGGGACAGTAGGAGAAGCTCAGGGTGAGTAAACTTGTGTCTTCATGGTGAAGTGCAATGCAAAAATGGAAACTTCCTTACAACCTTCAAACAAATAAATATAACTTTGAAATTAATATAGTGAGTTGTTTTAAAAGTCATGACCTCTTTTTATCTAGGCGGTACAGTAAATGAAGATTAAAGAAGAGAATTATTCACAGGAAAACAGAAGCAGTAAGCAATTTCCCTTCACTTTACTGATCAAGACAAGGCAATGAAGTTTAACAAGCAAATATACTAAATCTAAAATCTAAAATAATTTGGAGGCTTTTCATTTCAAAAGATATTTTCCAAAATAATCAGATATAAATCCCCACGTATATTTGACTTGATAACAGAAAATTACATTTAATTATGTTTTTCTTGTCTTTTAGATGAGGGAGATTGTAACTTGTAACCAGAATTCTCGGAGGTTGGTTTTCTTATTTAGGCACACAAGAAGTTCCAGCAAGGTTCATAGAAATATTCACGTCTATCTTTCAGGTTAATATTCCCAGATATTTTAGGGAAAAAGCTATAACTAAACGGTGAGATTCTGAGTGCCTCATTTTTAATTCACAAGTAAAGGGAAGTGAATAGAAAACGTGAATGTATTCCTGTCTTCAAGAATTCTGGTTCTAAATAAGTGACCTCATTTTTTCTTTTGACTCAGCTCTGCACATTCCCATTCATGAAGCAGACTAACAAGCTCAAACACCACAAAGAAGAATGGTCAGAGGAGACTTAATTAAAATACATCAAAGTTCAGCTACACCACAGTGAGCATCACATCTTGATGATAGGTCAGACAGTACAGTCAATGGCATTCTCAGTATTCACTTTAGATATTTATACAATATTATTAGAATACATCCAAGTCATGCTATTAACAGTTCTGTGGCCATATTGAGGTGGGACCTAATCCACCAGGGGAAAACCGCAGTTGCCAGTATTTAAACTTCCTGAATAAAGACTTTAATCACTTTTGATAAAATTCAAGGAAAGACAAGCTTGTACCTCTGTTCTTTTCTACATAACAGATGAAAAGGTTTGATAACTTCCTGAATATTTTACTTATCTCTCTATAGAAAGAAAATGCTCTGTTAACATCTAAGTTACAGAATTTAACTTCACCGTCCGGTCTTAGGGATTTATAGGGAAAAAAAAAAAAGAACCCCCCAAGTGATTCAATTTAAAGACCATTCCATTAGTGGCCTAGGTAGAAGCTTAGTGTAAAACTGCTTTATCGCTAAAAATATTCTGTAACTAGCAGGCAAGCAATTTTATGCACCTACCTCTAAAAATGCCATTTTAATGAGTAAATAAAATAACCATTCTTTCCCCCATTACCTTAAACCACTGACCTTTTAAATGTGTGAGACCCAAAGTACAATCCTAAGGCAGTGTTGGAAGCTATCTTAATGGGAAAAAGAATATTGCGAGATTCATCCAGCTTTCTAAAGTAAAGTGTGGAAAAGACAGTCATCTGATTTTAATGAGAGACTGAGAAATTGGTACAACTATAGCTCTTGACCTATGTGAACAATTTTCAAGATTCTTTAGAGGAGAAACAATTATTTCATTGAAAAGAGCACTACATGAAGGACCTCTCCCTTCTAGAAGTGCAACAATTCAGTTCTAGAGTTCATAACTACTTTCTAAACCTATGAGCGCAGCCTTTGTACACTTCATAAAATATGCAGACAATGTGTCTACTAAGACTTGGTGGTGTTTTTCGTCACTCCATTCCCTGCAATATCTCTTATTCCTTATACTGGAAAAGGGAAGGAAAAAAAAGAAATAGAAAAAGGAAATCCTCCACAATTAAATGGAATTAAGATGGTCCCAAAATTAAAGGCATGCAGACAAAGTGCCTGAAATAGCAATCCCCACGACTTTGCAGAATGAAAGGATGTTTTTTCCAAAGCACATTTTCCTGTTGGCTATCAGAAATTTGTGAGCTTCCTCTGTAAGTCTAGAGGAGATGAAATACAGTATTTTTTTCTCCAGACAGAGAAATCAGTATCTATCCATTGCAGCTGTCTGTCCTGAAAAGGAAATTTCCTGGAGGTGCTGAAGATAGATGAAATTATTAGCTGGAAAGACATGACCTGCAGATATGGCATATCAAAAGAATTTGGCTATGGTCATATACCGATAAAGCACAGTTAATCATCCAGTTGGACAGTGAAAAGGCCCAGTAAGAAGAATTCTTTAAGATTGGATATGATTCAGAATTTTTTAGAGTGGACAGGACACAGGATGAAACAGCTGCTCCTGTTCCACCTAGACTGCAGATCCTGTCTTAGTTCCAGTGCACAATATAAAAGAGATAATAACAAACCCAGGAGAACTGACACAGAAGCAGCAAATTTGGCAGAAAAACATAACGAGAAGTTCTTGTGAGAAAATAAGGGAAGTCCAAATGATTTTACAAGCTCTTTCCTAGTTATGTGCTCTTTTAGATGCTGAAGGATAGCAGCTTAAGAGGAAGAAACGTTACTTACGTGGACACGGTAGCAGATATGGATTACCACCATAAGCATCTTGACTGGCAAGTGAAATTTGGTGATAATTATAGAAGCATTGAGTCATAAAAATTGTTTATTTCTTCTCGTAAACAGGAAAGAAAGAATTCAGAATTTCTTCACTCTCGTTGCAGAAATGACAGTTCTGTTCAATAAACTGAATTAAAAATCATTTAACTTGGGAGGGAGGCATTTACTTATTTATTTATGTTATCATCTAATTCTTGGTTGCTTATTCTTCTCTCTCTTAGGTCAGGGCTTATATGCAAGTTTTCCTCCTCTTTTCAAGTTTAGTTAATAAAGAATTATTTTCAGGGGAGTTTCTGGCTACAAAAGGAAATTAGAAAAAATCAAAATCAAAATCTATTACTGTTCTAACATCAGTTTGTCGATTGTAACATATGTTCAGATATGCCCATCTTCTGGTACTAGTCTTTAATACATCGTTTAAAAGGAATATTCATGAGGATATAGTTCTACAGTTTGTCTTCCAATAGTTACAATGGCATATATTACTGGAAAAAAATGGTAAAGACTGCTCCAGTAAGTTGCTTCAGCAGCAGAAGCATGGGTAGAGTTCAAGAAATGGAATTTACATTCTTACAGTTTGGAAAATATGCAGTTTGCTCATTTCCAGCTGCTTGGTTTGCAACTGCGAATGGCTAAGTTATATCCATACTCTGGGTGATGGCACTTCTTTTTTTTTAAATTTCCATAAGCAAGTATGTTATCAGAAGTTTATCTTTTTAAAATCTGACCCATTCATTTCATTCTGAATGAAGAAAAATCTAATTACAAAGTAAGGAATGAAAAGAACTAGTAAGGAAGTGCTACTCAATAGTGCTCAGTGTTAAACAACAGCCACAGCACAGATTTAAATGGATGTACTGGATATGGCCAAGATGAAGTTAATTTTCTTCACAGCAGCCCGTTTTGTTTTGCATTTATGATGAAAACAGTGTTGATAACACAGGGATGCTGTGTTGGGCTGAGCTGCCTGCCGGGGTTAGACCACAACAATGGTTTAGACATTTTGAATGGTTTAAACATTAGATTGGATATTAGGAAAAAATTCTTTACTGAAAGGGTTGTCTGGCATTGGAACAGGCTGCCCAGGGAAGTGGTTGAGTCACCATCCCTGGAGGTATTAAAGAAGCATGTAGATAAGACACTTCAGGACATGGTTTAGTGGGGATGGTTGACAGTTGGACTCGATGATCTTAAAGGTCTTTTCCAACCTAAATGATTCTATGATCTTTCACTGCAGAATCTGTCATATTTAACAGGTTCACTCTCTTTACAAGAGTATCCCACAAGAGTTAAGCTTTACAACACCATGCTTAATATCTCAAATCCACATTTACTTGTAAATTTAGCACAAAATCTGCAAGAGGATTGAGTGTTTTCCACATTATCACTAACTTCAGTGTGAGAAGGAACTAAGATTCTTTTAGGCGTATGGTTTTGGTTTTATGCAAAAAATCCCCTGAGAAGATATACACTCCCTGCCTGTAATATTTACTACATAGCAATCAATTCAAAGCAAATTAAGCCAAAGCTAATAGGACCTTGTGCAGATATAAGCAGTCATTTTTATGGGCTCTTCTTCAGATTCCAGTACTTTAAACTATGTGATCAGTAGAGCAAAATATATAATCTTACAGAAGACGAGTTACTGTTTAATAAATAACATGCTATTATCAAGAAGATTAATGTCCAAGAGCTTTCAAGAACTGTGTTTTGAAGAAAAAGAAGGCTTTCTGTTAGGAAAAGAGCATATGAAAAAGAACATAAATGGTGAGAATGTTAGAAAACACTATTTTCCAAATAGGAGGAGAAATATCCTATCTCTGAAAACCTAACTACACTGAAGCAAGCTATAGTTTTGATATTGACTTCCCTAGAGCCTCGGTAAACTGCTCTGTCATTTCTATATGTTTCCTCCTGTATTTATTTGCTTGTTTATTTTAACCAGACTTTTCTCTGGGACTCTGAACAGTACCTGAGCTGTTATTCATAGTACAAGGAGGAAGCCAAAAGACAAATCTGAGGTACAACCTCGCTAGCTTCCAAGCAACTCACCCACGGTTCTGAAAAGTGTATGCTTTCAACAATGGAATTACATCTTGATTTACTAGTCATCCATGATTTCCTAGAAAAATACTACCACACATCAAACACTTCATCACCTTTCAAAAATCTTTCCTCTCCTGAAACACTGGGACACAGATATGTTTGCAATCCATCCTTAAGGCTGCAAAGTCTGTTACAGATTAAACAATTTACAAGGATTACTCATTGGGAAAGTTTTGCCACATTTTCACAATCCATTTGCAGCTAATATTGTTTAATATTCTTGCACTTGGAATAGATTTCATTATTTTTTAAGAGGTTTGGATACAGACTGCTTAAAATCTAAATGCTCAAAGCTCACAAAGAAAACATTGAGCAGGTTGCTCCTCAACATCCCATAAAAAGATTTCCGGAAAAAGAGAGAGTTGATTTATGCACAGAATATCAAGCTCTAGGTTCTAAGAGGTGATTAAATTGACATTTACTGCAGATCTTAATAATGCATTGAAAATAGGAGCAGTTTAAATAATCAAACAATATTTCATCATCAGAAGTTTTCACAGCTCAACCTTTTGCCAAATCAGACACAGATGTCAGACTACAGTGAGATAAATCCCTAGGGTACATATGCCTTACGTGCTCATGCGGACAAATTGTACTACCTTTAATTGCATATAAAAACTACTCATTTAAAAGAGTGTTAGCAAAAAAAAAGTTAGTAAAAGAATCAATAAAGAGTTAAAATCTGACTTATCTGGCCTAGTTTGTCAAGCAGGAACTAACAAATCAAGGCTGATGGAAGGAAAAATACAGCAATGTCCAGTCGGTGCTTTCATTCTCTCTTGTGAGTGAATTTTCTTTTATTTGTCTACAATTAGGTTTGCTACTCCTCAGCCATGCTCTTCTTTTATGTTCTAACTGGAGGTTATCAAGTATATAATGAAGTGATTGACAAGAGTTGACAGCTTTCCTATTGTCATTCAAAGCCTATCAGGCACAAAATCCAAATACAAGTTATTTTTAAGAATAGAGAGTTATTTCATTTTTTAAGGATGGCCTATTTTTATCTGCCAAAACCACAATATGCTATTTTAAATGTATGGCAAGTGACCCCCATGGACAGTAAACAGGTATAAATACTACACCCAGAGACAGTTTGAAGCTTCTTTAGCAGTATAGGCAAAAATCAAGGCTGTATTGGAAAAGAGGACTCAAGTATAAAGGAGCACTGGAGGGGTGAGTGATGACCTAGAAGGTAAGGAGGGAGTAAAGGGACAAGATTGGGAAACCGAGTAAGCAGGGAGAAACAACCAGTGAGATTGCAAAAGGATTCGGAGGGAAGGTGGCTGGAAAGCATCAAATGGTTTTTAATATTGTCTGGAGAAGATTTGGAAGGGTCAGCAGGATTTCTGTGAGCTAGAAGTAGAAACAGGAATTTCTGCATTTTGTCAACTCATTCCCTGTCTGGAGCATCAGTTCTCTACCCTTTCCTTAAAATGCAGGGACTCACACCTCTGTTCATCCCCTCCGTGTCCTCATCCTCTATAGTCACCTACACCTGTCACAATCCTCCTGGAAAACTGTCTTCCAGGGGAAATGGCAGTGCTGAGACAAAGACCGGGAGGAATTCCCAGGAACTGCAGCTTTAATCTCCTCCTATGGCCGGAGGAGGTCCGCTGACTCCTAAGGCTTTTAAGAGGTAGGAGGTGAAGGAGCGGGCACTACTACCTCCCTCCTCTCCCCATATCCTTCCTTCCACCCTGCACATCCCTGAGCTGTCCTGAAGAGGTAAGGAGCACCATCAGCAGACATTTACAGATCATGTAGGATAGGGTCATCTGTTCAGGTTGGAATAAAGCATCTCCAGTTTCTCCTTTAACGGCAGGGGAATTGGAATCAAACTCAGGATCCCAGGCCGTTTGACCGTAAAGAGTAAATCATTGCAATGACACAGAATTTGTGGAAGTAAAGTATTAAATGTAAATAAACCCCACATAAATTTATGCAGTGGTAATATGCATATTATTGAAAGAAAATCCAGAAATGTAAAGAAAAAAACTAAGCACTGGTAGCTTAATGTATCCATTTATTACACTGTGCAGCATGTTCAACCAGAAGAATACAGAGGAATATGGAAGGAGGTTGGGTGAATATCTGTATTTTCATTTACTAATAAGTATTTTTCTATGCACGTTTTACACGTGCTGTCATTGTTTAAAAAAAAAAAAAAAAAAAAAAAAGCAGAGGAGAAAAGATGCTGTTTTACATACACTTTGATCCAAACTAGTTAATGGATTCATTGACTAAGTTAAGAAGATTAAATCTACAATCAAAACCTAAGTGCAGATTTTGAGAATATAATAGATAACTCAGAAGGTGAAACATAACTTAAGATGCAGAATTTAGAAAAACCTTAGCCATGGAACTACAAACACAAGACCTGTATGCCTAACAGAGTATTAGCCACAGTGCAGAACACATCTCCCTGTTGAAAAATTCAAGGGGTGAAATTCAGACAAAGAGATACCTTCAGAAAGGATTTTTCCCAGGCACTCACTGTCCTTCTGGCCAATTGCTATCAAGGTCTTGCACACGTAGCCAGTGAAGCTGTAACTTTCCAGAAATCCAGAGCAGGCCAAAGGCATTTGTCATGAAGTTCTCTACTACCTTTAGCTCCTCATCTCTGGTAAGGAGACTTTGTTTTCAGAGGATTACGCAGAAAAGCTCATAGATCTCAGAATAATTTATATAGGCACTGAATGAATTAAAAAAGACAATGATTGAAAATGAAATGCCAGCCTTCTGCCCAACATTGAGTTCTACTAATACAAATGCTGGTTGTAACTCCATATTAATTCCCTGGATGAACAGATAACTCTATTTTGAAATTATCTATATTTGATCTTTGGACAAACATTTAAATAAAAGGTTAAAATACTTTTGGGGGTTTTGAGTTTCTTTTCCAAAATATTGCAAGCTATGCATTTTAGCACTTCCTTTTAAAAATTTACTTAAATCCACTTCACATAACAAAACTCAGGAGAAATATTTTCAACCTAAAATGCACTTGGGAGGAGATAGCCTAAGAATTTTTTTTTAAATACAGTATTCAAGCAGTTTTCATAGAAGGCTGAAGAAAGAAAGTTGGGTTACATAATGTTTTCCTAATTATTTTTGTGCAATATGAGCTGGTAACTTTTAGTATTCTCTCACCGAATTACTTTTAGTTACACTAAAGTTACTGTAGGGGAATCAGGGCTAATGTGCACCTTATTAAATTATTTCCAAGATTAATTTGTTGGGTGTTTAAATACAGAAGTTAGACATATGCATTTACTTACAATTGTCTTAACAAGTGCTAATTTGTATTTTTGGGTTGCTAAGCTGTAAATATGTTTTCATTTTTAGGCTCCATTCATAAGTAACTTTTCCAGCCCATTTTTCCTTTACGCAATTTGCTTGGACATCTATACGGGTTGCTGAACCATTGCTCAAAGCTGTATGTACTGGTGGTAATGATCTGGCACACCACAGCTAGAGATTTCACTCCGGGGTCTCATATTGCAAAACCACACTCCAATTACATAACTACAGATACCTTAACAGTAGTTAAACAAGCAGAGCCCAGCAGTCACAACATACTACACTACAGCTTTTGACAACAGATTCAAAATGTTCCTACCAATATTGGTTAGATTTTGTTATTCACCACATTTTTTTCTATTTATTTCAAGAACTACCAGCAAGCGAACACTTAGGAAAGAGACTGCTTATGCAGAATTGATGCATAACAAAAAGAAACAAGGATTAAAAGAGAAAAATTCTTGTGATGAGATATATAGGCAGTAAAAAAAAAAAAATCTACAGACCCATATAAATTTGATTTTTTTTTTTTTTCTTTTCTACGTGTTTCTTTCTGACAAGTTTGGCACTACTCAGGCTATGTTAAAACTGACACAAATTTGTAGATTATAATCTACAATGATTTAGTGGTGTTTTCAATTACAAACAAGGCTACTAGTTAATAATCTTTGAAAAGTATTTCAGTACACTGATATTTATTATATGCAGTGCTAATTACTTGTTTACTTGGAGTATGTTATGAATACAGGGTAGCTCATCATAGAGGAAGCATAAACAATGTAAACCTAACCTGTTACTACTTATTTTCTCTAAAGACAACTAGAAAACCCGTAATTAAAATGATCTTTAATTCTATGCCATAGATAGCACTGCTTCTTTGTAACATTATGATTTTTTACTTATTTAAATTCTATAAAAATGGCATATTAACTTCACTTAATCTTAGTAATGCCACCAGATTACCTCCCCCCTCCCCCCCAAGTACCACATTACTGAAAGTTGACTCTAGTTTTTCTCACGTTCTTTGTTTTCTGGACCACCATTAATCAAAACTCGGAATTAAAGGACATAAACTGTTGGCAAGATTTGAATATTTTCCAGGCATTGTTTAATCCTGTAAAAAGTTACTGTTCAATTAATGCTGCAGCTTTTCTGCTCTTTCAAAATTTTGTCTTTGAAGTAGCAATTCACTAATAAAATTCCACTGTCTCAGAAACTTTGAATGTTTTCTATGGATGAACATTTACTTGAAAATGTCTTTAACTAAAGATTGATATTAGTAATAAAAGCTATCAAAAGTACTAGCTACTTCTTTTCTTGGTTAACTAAAATGGTTTTCTCTGGACTGCACTCCTGGAGAGCAAAGAAAAAAAGAATCAGCATATTTTATCTTGCTAATCGAGCAGGGCTGAAAAATCTGTAAACTTCAATTTTTCTGAAGACATAGAATGCTTGACTTTATAAAAATACTGACCCACAGATTTCAAACACTAAATAGCAAAGCAAATAATCCATAGTAACAGCTAAAAAATAGTAGCAACTAAAAAGGTATTAGCACTAGCCTATTTGCAAGCTTTCCTTATCTCCACCTTACTAGACAATATACTTTCCATTCTTTACATATTTGGGTTATTTTAGGTAATGATTTCTTGCTATGTCACAACACAATAAAATGTCCTCACTATGTGTGTGTGCACACATGTACATAGTGGACATGAGTGGTTCTTTTTTTAACTGTAAAAAACCCTTTAACTCCCACCTAAAGTATTTTTCTAAAGCCTTAGCACTCCACAAATGTTGCATGGACTACATTTAAAAAGTGCACTCTGACTGTAACAGATCACAGAATGTTAATTTTATCTTAGTCACAGTTGCGGTAGGTTGTGATAGGAAAGCTTTTACTTCTGTTTTGTCTTATCCCGTCATTTTGATTTTTATATATTTAAGAAAGCCCTATTATTCTAGTTCTGTTAGACTGAAACCTGACTTCTGAAACTAACAGTTCTTTGAAGCCTTCTGGGGTTCTTCCTGTAAGCAAAAGATCTGGGAATATCTAATCAAAATTCTCAATGTCTTGGGGTCCTATCACACATATAATTGGAATTAAACAGGACTATGAATAAATAAATATTTAGACAAAAAGAAAATTGAGAGAAAGCAAGAGAAAAAGTTGGTTAGACTTTCTGAAGATATTTTCTTGAGCTGCCAAACAACTAGTGAAGTATCACTCGTTACCCTCCCTTCCAGGATTCCTTTTATTCTTTTTCTTGCAGGTGAAGTAAACAGATCTCAGCAGAACAGTCAGTAGGAGGAAATAAAGGTCAGTACTTGCACAACTTCCTTTAGCCATAATTCTGGGGCTCCACAGATTGTTGATGCCGTAGGCAAAGCTGTTTCAAAGTGTAAAGTATAGGTCTATATCCACATGTTCTGAATAACATAACCCTAAAAGGTTTAAGTATATTAAATTTGGACAGCTGGATCAGAATAAATAAATTTCAAAGTGCTCATGTCCTTAAATATTCCATTAAGGAGACAATGCAGAAGTGACTATGCCTTCCATAACAGCAACATTTGCCATGTACTTAGACTCTGATTAGCTGACTTAGCCAAAATAAGCTTGTGATTAAAGATAACCACATTATTATCAGGACCACAAAAATAATTGCTTTGACCACAATAATAATTGCTTTTTGAACTAATACTAATTAGATACTCTATATTTGCTTTCTTGTCCGAATTAGAACAACAGTACTGATGGTTAACAAACAGAGTTTAGGGGAAAGCTTGATTACTGTCTATTAATGCAGTATTGGAACTCTCTCTAGTTTGGCAAACAAAGCAGTGACAGAAAGATGAAGCTAAACAAACTCAGCTGAGGAAAAATGTGCCGGTTTTTAAGTCAACTGTTGAAGTAATTTACCACAACATATGGATGACTGTCCATACGTGGAAATTAGAAACCCATCTTGTTTTGATTGGTTTGGTTTTGAGAAAGGTGTGCTGCAGTTTAACCGGGAACTAATTCAGAAAACTGAAACAATTACTTTATAGAGCAGGTCTGACTGGATGATCCAAGCAATATCCTCTGACTTTGTGTCAAACCAACTATACTAATTCTATGCACATCTCTGATAGACAACAAATAGTTGTCTGTTCAAAGTCAGCTGCAGCGTTGTCATATATCATGCAATAGCTGTAACTGCTTCTGTTTAACAGGTCTTTCATATAAAATTTTAATATTCCAACAGTATATGAGGGCTTGTTTTAGGGGCTCTTGTTTATATTAATATTTATGACAAAGAGAATACCTGGCAGAATGGTTGTCAATGATGTCTAGGTTAAAGAGGAAAGTGGAGACCATCCTATCAGAAGTTTGTGCATGTCCGCACCTCAGTAACTGCTACACAGCTTGCTCTGTTTTTAGTCTAGTATCTGCTGCTATTAGATGGATGTCCCCATCCCCATACAGTTCTAGCCCAAAGAACTGCCAAAGTACCGTGGGAAATATATCTCAAAATACTACGAAACTGCCAGAGACTTGAAAGCAGCAAGGCTGCCCTCAGAGACCCCAACGAGCAAGGCAGAAGTGGAGCTAGTGCTTTTTGGATCAGGATCCAGACAGATCTGAAAAGGCTAAATAAAACTTCCTTACATCAAAATTCACTCACCAAGAGACAGTATCTCATATCATCCACGTTATCCTGCAGGACCCCAGCTTTGCACTGAGAGGATATGGTTGCACTAACAGTTGAAAAAGCAGCTATCACGTCCTAGGATTTAGGTTTACTTATGTGACTAAGGAGTGTGGCAATACAACCAGCAAAACCATTACATTTCAATGCTCACGAGTTACAAAATGCACATCTTCAGCTGTGGATTTTTACTGACAAAGAAAGAATACACTGCTAAGAAAAATAGAGTTGTTCAACATAAACTGAAAGCAAGACCAGGCGAACAGACTTCACTCTAGCCACACATCACTAGTACTGAGAGAAGTACTGGTAAAAAAAAATACCAGCACGTAAAAAACAAGCACATAGTAAGAGCTGAAATTCGACATGTCTACACTGAAGGTGTCTCCTGATATGGCTACATCCAACAGCTGTGGCTATAACACCAATAACCTAGACACCAGTGCTGGCCGAAGCTGTACTATAAACAAAGCTGTTCAGTATCTCAATATTGTTCTATGTCACAATGCAGACAATTTTTGTAGCATTTTCTTTGCACCATTTTGTAAAATTGGAAATTCATGATGATTTCATCTAAGTTTGTGAAGTATGAATACTAAATCATGCAAAATAGCTGTCAGAATGAGAATAACTCCAGGTCAAAGAGCGAGTGCACAGAGAAGTCATACTGTTAGCTTAGAAAACTAGAAAAGTCCATAGACCTGTAAAAGACACAATGTAAAATATACCCTAGATGCATGAGAAGCTACACTGAAGGTACACTGCAAACCTGGGAGTGTTCCAGTGTTCACAAGTAGCAGTAGAGTCAAGAAATTCTCATAGGTGTAGATTTCACGCCTTCCCCATGCATATACATAAGTATGTCACAGGAGCAGTTTGTATTATGCTATTATTGAGAAGGAAGATTATGTCCATGTGGTGAAAAATTATCAACACTTAAAAAGAACTAAGATCTATCCTAATAAATTGGTAGCTTGCAAATATGCATTTCAATGTTGATTTATTTGGATAGGTTTTTTTAAATTTTTTTAAAATCTTTGACTGTTTATAGAAGAAAACTGTAATTAAGGGTTAACAACATGAGTGAAGTAAATACTGCTACAGATGTTTTTTAAATCCTGGGAATAAAGAATCCTTTCTCTACTCTTATTTATTGAGTGAGAAATGAGTGAGTTATTAAAGCCTACTTGGGATTTAGGAAACCACTGCTAAAAATTATGGTGCCTAACTGAAGGCCTGGGTCCTAATTATGGCACTGCAGTCTCTAAATTATGGTCAAGAAAATTATGAAGACAGATTATATTGGCATAAAATATATTAGGGTTTCCTGACCCATGCTATAATTCTTTAAAGTAAGCAGAGAGCTATGATAGCAGAATGCGGTGAAAGAAAACAACATTTTCAACGCAGCAGGGCATGTGTTTAACAGTAAATGCTGTTATAAATTACAATGCATTTCTTGGGAATGAATAACTTTTAAAAGTTTTATTTCAACAATTTTGTAGTGTTTACATTTTTCTTAACATTTTTACTGCTTTTTAAGCTGAAAAACTTATGTACTCTAGAAGCTGAGATGTTGTCCAAAGCTTCAAATGGCACAAAACATTCCACAGATCGTAGGACTACTAGGTGCCCCAGCATGTGTCTTGGTCACCACAAGGTCCTACTCCACAAGAAACATGCTGGACTTGTCCCATCTCTTTATGTCTGCAGCTTCTTAACTCCTGTTTCCCAACTGCATTACAGTGAAATAGAAAGGAGCCTGTTCCACTACCTACTCTTGTACTAAAGCGTGGGTACAAGTCTAGGAAACAACTGGTACTAAGCATCTGCAAACCTTTTGTAGGGCTGGAGGAGGCTGATATGATGCTATCTAATTATTCACCTGCAAATGCCTCTCTAATAAATGGTTAATAAATGCGAGGGAACAAAGAGAGAGCCTTTTCTTAAATAAGTGACTATATCAGGTTGGGCAAGAACATGCGCTATGTCATCCTGTGCTAATGTAAGGGCCACAGACCACTTGGGATTTTGAAATCCAGGATGTAGGTAGGCTGCAGACATTGGCTGGACCCCATCACAGTCAACGGTGGTACCAGTCTGGATTCCACATTGCGAGGGTATGTACAAGGGCAGAGCCATAAGAGACCACTCTTCAGGAACTGAAAGCCTGCTAAATGACAGATTTTGGCATTTTTAGTGGTCCTACTGCTGCAAGACTGAGTGTTATCATGTCCATAACCTCATGTTACATGGGAGCACAGTCAGCGCCCTGGGTCGAGATCATACAGATCCATACCGCTATGATCTGAAAGCAGAAGGGGACTGCATGACTAAGTCAAATGACACAGAAAATGAACGATGCCGGTGACAGTGAACCTCTCCCTTTCATTTAACTAGTTTGCATCCTTCCCTGAATTTTTACCTGATGCCAGGAGTAATGAACGAAACAGGGAGAGGGCACATGCTCAAGCTCTGCAGCATGACTGCCCAGACCATTAAATTGGGAGCGTTGCTTCCAGCACGGACCAAACTGCACTGTCTGAGACAGTGCCCAGGCATGCCCAGGGATTAGCATGAGCCACAGATGCAGCAACAGGCAGTTTGGATGGAACTGTTTTCTTTGGGGGGTAAGAGTGTTGCTGAAAGGACTTAAGCTGTGCTGCATCAGTTGACCTCTAGCCCAAAAAATGGTCCTGACCACTTTTTATTTACTAAACTAGATGTAGTCTTAAGAGCTATAAGAAGAATTTTAATCTCCCCACCTTTCACCAAGCCCAATTGTGTATTTGGGTCTTAAAAGTCTTACTGTTTTGTGAAGCTCTCTGTAACAATATGTAATAATTTCTCCTTTGGTTGCACCTTTGCTATTCTCATAGAATTGCTTTTGTGCCACCATTAAAGGTTAACACTGCTGGTGCTTTTATTTCATCTTTCTTCTAAGTGCAAATTTAAGGGACTTCTCACCTATTTTTAATAGTTAATTTTTGCACAAGTGGAAAAAAGGCTATGAGCTTTTAAATTAGTATTAGTTCACAGAAATTGCAAGTTATCAGTATGAATTGGGCAAGGAAAATTCACAGATATTCTCTTTTATGTATTTATTATGCATGTATTATACAGATCAATATTATTTTAAAAGGTTAAATCAGATTATCTGATAAGGACATGCATTTATTATATCCTTTGATTTATGGAGGAAACTGTGATGTTAGTTTATCAGATTATAGCTGCATGCCAAAAGTAAAGGTTACTACAGTTTTGAGAGAAATAAGTCACTGTATTTTGGAAAATTCTGTCAGAATAATTCTAATTAGTGTTTTAGATGCACTTTGATTATAGTCTATCAAGTTTTAATTTCAGCTACCACACACTTCTGTAACTGAAATTTGCTCCAGGTGAGTAAAAATGCAAGAAACTTGCTTTAAAACAGGCATATTATTTTAATATGATTGCTAACTTGTTAAAGACACCCTTTGCATTCATTCATTTAAAACAAACACATATTCCCATCCTATTTCTCTTCTACCAGTCCCACCCACCTGTTCTTCTCATCATTGATTTCCACCTGCTCCTGAGGCCAGAAAATTTCTAACACTCACTATTTTGTGGTGGCTTTTAGAAGCGAATATCCTTATAGTACTTAAAATCTATATCCAAATCTTTGCCACTCATGTTAGTTTTGGAACTTTTTTCCCAAACAAATAACTTAGAAAACAAAAGAGATAGGAGAGGACTTAACATCTGAGAAGGGAAGAGAAGAACATTACCTTGCAGGCTTAGTAATAGTACGAAAAGCACTTACAGAAAAGACAATGTCCCAATTGAAATTAAAATCTGTAAGCCATCATGTCAATACCTATAACAAAAACAGTCTGGTTTTCCCGAGGACTTACATGAGCCTGGTCTTTTTCACTCAAGTGCTATATTCACAAGTTTGATTATCAGTTTTAAGCCTCTTTTTCCTACCTTCCAGGTTTTTAGAATATCTAAAAAGATTCTTTGTAAAATTTCTTATTCCATCTCTTTTCTAAGAATATTAACAATAACCTTTTCATTCTACTAAGTGATCATCAGTCACACTTGTTTCTGAAAAAAAGGAGTTATTAAATCCTATAGAAGATACTTCAATGTTCTCTGGATAATGGTGAAGTAATTAAAATGGTGGTAGAACAAATGCTGAATATTTATAGAGTATTTGGGAACACCAGAGCAAAAGACTTTGTTGAATACATCCCTTCCCTAGGTAATCATGCAGATGTCCTTACTTTTTTTAAAGGTAGCATTAGCTACACTGGATAGTAATTTAAAAATAAACATAATCGTAATCGCATCAACAATGATTCAAGAGCATGTGTATGCACATGCTTTACCCCATGTAGGACAGCATGTTAGCATGGGTCTGAAATGTGTGTTTGAATTTGAGTATAAAATTGATTATCGTCATGAATAGGCTGCTTTCCTGAATTATAGCTACTAATTTTTGGTGTATGTTTTGTCATGATTAACAGTCTCAAAACTCTCACTATGCTTATTCTTAACCTTAAAAAAGTTGTAAGACTCCCATTGGCCTTCAGAGATATTTAATATAGAGTCTTTAATGCAAGAGATTCTCTACTTGAAGAAAATTGCAGTCTGGGTAAACCATCAGCCAACAACCTTTTAAGAAGTTAAACCTACGTCTTTTAAAGGCAATCCAAAGAGATAACATGCAGATAAAAGCCAGCATGCTTTATATGCTTACAGCCCTTACAATAGTGTAAACAACTAGCTGTTTCATCTACAATCAAAACTGGCCAAGCTTTAAATCTAAGTGATCTAAATTTATCCATGAAAGAAATATGGTAGGGTCTTTCACAGAGAGAAAGCTTATTTGCCTTTCTTTGATGCTCTGCATCATTCCCCCACCTCTCTAGACATACATGTTTTCATCCCACCACTTCGGGACTACAGATTTTTTTTTTTTCTGTTCTTTCAACAGTTTTTCAGAAATATTCCTGTCACATCACCATAAGAGGACTGAAAGAGCCAAGCAGAACATTTCTCTCACAAGCAGTATGACAAGAAATACTCTTATAATTTGTAGCAATTTAGACCTGCTTTTATTTTATATAAAGTTTAATGGTGGAATGATTCTAGAAATAAAGGAAACAGAATGGAAAAATATAAGAAAAAATGGATGAATCATCTAAAAATTTTTGTTAAAATACAGGAAATAAGGATAGATAATTTTCTTGAAAGCAAAATTCCATCACTCATTCAGTATAAATACAGACATTTGCAGAGCTATACTAATTTTATCTTTTAAAAAGGGAATGAATGTCTTTGCTGAACTCATTCTGTCAATTATAGGACTGCAACAGGACTTGAGTTTCACTGTCTTATATAACGTGATTGTATGACATAAAAAGTGTTTTGGCATTAAAACTGTTCTTTAAAAGAAACTAAGCTAAAGTGAATTTAATAAACATGCTCAGCAAAACCACATATCTTCAGAAGCAGTTATTATTCCATTTCATGGAAGGCAAGAAAAGTTTTAAATATTTACAGGTTTTTTTCTTTTTTTCACTGAAAATTGCATCATCAAAAATAATACAAAAGCCAGTGTCTTGTGTTTAATCTTCATCTAGGTGAACAAGATGCTCAGCTACTCTAAACCAAAGAAATTTCATGGATTTCAATAAGCTATTGTATTTTAAATGTTTCCCCAGTTTATGTGAAGATAAGCTCATATATGCATAGGAAAAATGCCAGGCCAAAAGGTGTAAGTATACACCCGGCAAGCCAGTTGATTCTAATCAGGTTTTTTCATCCTTAACTTCTCAGGCCTCACCCAACCCACATACAGGCATTTTTAATACCTAAATACATATCAAGGATCAGATTACAAATATTTTGCTCACAATTATTAGACAACCAGCTTTATGGATAACTGGAATGTTCCCTGTGCAGTTAGATATCTTTCCTTGCAATATGAGAATCATGATATGGCCCTGACTATTCTGCTTTTCATGTAGTCTTATTAATTTTAATGAAATAGTTTAAATGGTCTAACACCAATATTCTGAATTTGAGTTTGCTTTGTATTAAAATTTGACTTATCAACTTTTGGGGGTATTGTTTCATGTATATGATATGGCAAAAATAATAGATTATATTTATAATTCACCTTGCAACCATTGGTTCTAAACTGCCCTATCACTAGATACTATTTAATGGAAAATAATAAAAGTTTTCCTTAATTCATAGAACTTTGAACTTTTGGGGACTATTGCCAACTTCTGCCTCGGAGCTATATTGTTAATACAAACTATATAGCTAATATTGCAACTGACTTTTTGACCACTAAATATGCTGATACTTCTTTAAAATGGAAGATTTACCTTAATATCAAAAGCTCCTGGCTGACCCACTTTGTTATAAAGCTCCAGCTGGTTCTTGACAGGCGTTACCCACAATATCACCTGATTTAATTGTTGATCAAGTTCAATGAAATCCTTGAGAAGAATTTCTATTTCCTTTTGTTTCTCTGGAAGCTCTTTCGACACCTGAAAAAAATGCCAGAAGCCATTTTTTTGGTGGGGAAAAAAAAAAAGTAACATAAAGCAATTTAACACTACACCTGTATACATTTCTATAAAATATTAAAATACGAGTTTTATACACTGGTAGGAAGAAGGGAAGGAAAGAGTAGACCCACCAATCAAATTAGTATGGTCAGTATCTTGCAAGTCAGTCAAAACACACTCCTTCCTTAAAAAAAACCCACCCACCCACCCCAAAAAACCCCAAACCAACCAACCAACCAACCAAATTCCCCCCCCCCCCCCCCCCCCCCCCAAACACACACACATAAACCCCAAACAAACCTAAAACAACATCAGGCTTCTCTTTTTTTTTTTTTTTTTTTGATAAAGAATTTGTTATCTCAGCATATGAAACTGCTTTAAAGGTCAATTTTTAATCAGGCAAAGCAATAGCGGAAATACTAAATTGATCATTTGAAAGGTATCTAACCTTTCTTGACCTCTTGAATCTAGATATTTATAAGCATGTGTTTTTTTACAAGGTGCTTAGAGTTGCCAGCTGAGTCCAAATATGCATGAGCAGACGCATACAGTGAAAAAAATAATGAAGAAATATATCATCAATACTGATCAGGCCACTTGGTTCTTTGATTTGCATTCAAAGCAGTCAGATTTCTAACTAAGCACATTATTCTGTGCCAACAGCACTAGAAATTAAGAATCAGTGAATGACATAGTTCAAATCCAGCAGCACTGAAGCACTTGGAGTAAGTATAGGAACAGGTTGGAAATAAATAAGCCAACACAAAGCTCCATGCTGTCCTTCCCAGATTGTTTTCTATAGCTAGAGAAATGAGGTGTCACTGTACTACACAATGGGCAACACAGCAACCATATACTAGGGGAGAAACCATCTGTACTTTAAAAAAAAAAAAAAAAAGAAATTCACAACACCAAATATAGGGACTGGGCAGAGATAAGAAACAATGACAGTTAATTATTAAAATCAGCCAAGAAGTATGGTTATTTTTCCATATCAAGAAAAATGAGGTTTCCCAACAGTCATTGTTTTTAAGGACATTTTTTTACTGAAGCGACCCTCTAAAAAGTAGCAAAACATGAGGTTTCTGATACACACAATAAAATATAAATTCCCTGTAAAGTTAAACAACATTAATGGAAGCATTGCTATCATATTGCCCAGCTAAAGCAGAACTACTGGTGTATAACAACTTCTAATCACTAATGGTGGTATTTTACAGAAGACAATAAATCTAAACTCATCAGAGACATGAAAGGAATGAAGGTTACTAAAAAAAATCCAAAACCAAAAAAACAAACCAAACCAGCCAACTACCACCTGAGAGAATGGGAAGAATACAACTGTCTCATGACACATACATTTCTTTACATACTTTGTTTAAAAATACTGATTTGTTGGTACTAAAATAACCCCTCTACATATACTCTGCATATGATTTATTAGACCGTACTTATGTGATATTTGTAATTCAACAAGTTGGTTTTCCATTTATTAAATTATCCCCATTGTTCACTATAGCCACCCCATAATATCCTATTTAGTAAAAATTGACCCATGAGTCAAATCACTTTTTTCTGTCTTCCTAATCTTGTTAAATGTAATAAAACCTCTGCTTTTCCAGAATAGCCCCAGATATGAAAGAAAACAATTAAAAATGCATTCATTTCCCTTATGTGTTAACTCAATATCTATGCAGACCTTGGCCTAATTTCACAGAAGATTAGTTTCATCTTTCTTACAACTTTTGAATGTTAATCTCCAATGTTTAGTAGCTTTAATATTAATGTAAACAAGTTCCACAGAAATACTACTGAAAGTAAATAGGTAGTCATAGGCAGACAAAAATCCAAGCTGACTTCTGAAGATCTGGAATTTAAATTAATCTGCTTCCAATCAACATTAATTAAACATATTAGGTCTATCACAAGACAGAGAAAGAAAAATTTGTAGAGTTTTCGGGGGTGGGTGGTGGGTGGGTGGAACCGGGGACTAACCAATTATATACTAAGGTATATTTAATCCAGAAAAGCAGAAGATGAAAGTTTAGGTTTTGGTGACAGACTGTACTTAAACCTACTGTTTTCAAAAATAATCACACAAGAAAAGAGCAAAATATATGCCACCTATAGTCAGAGCTAAATTGTGATACAAGTAAATGCAGCTTCCTCTTACAAGTTGGCTCCTGCTCTAAAATTATAGCATGAACGTAAGATTATAATATTTTTAATATAAACATAAAAAACTAGGTCAATATGAATCAGTTCATTCCATGCAGAAATTTAATGTCATCTATTTTTACAACAGAGATATAAAGAACAACAGTAGATAAATAAATAAAGGACTTTCCTCAAACTCAGGTTAGGATTACAGATAAGCACAGATAAGAATTTAACAAGGCATAACCTTGTAAGATCCAGGTAATGTGTTACATGCCACTGGGTAGGAATCAGATTCTTAGATTCTGGATCTCAGGGATTTCATTCGCTCACCTTTTTTAAAAAAAAAAAAAGCTCTGGCATCAAACTGTCAAGCTAGCTAATCAGATTAGAACCTGATGAGTTTAAGGTAATTATAAGTCCGCCTATCAAGCCAAGGTACTGCTGCAGACAGTCTCTTGGGGGACAGCTTGTTTTCTGAGCTAATTCTGTAGCTCACCAGAAGCATCATTTGGGAAAACCTCCATGGACTAGTGGACACAGACCTGATAACTGGGTGTCCACATTTATGCCCTTCCTGTGGCAGAGGACTACATGAGGAGATGGGGCTCTCCAGAATCTTCCTGCCTTTTTACTCACAGTCTTTCAAGTTTGTTGCCCACAGCTCCAGGAGTTCACCCCTGAAGTGGGATTCTGGTGCTGGTGGAACCTGCAGCCACCCCACTGCCCTGCTGTCTCTGGGCTCTCTCTACGAGCTCTCGGATGCCTCCAGGGATGAGTGAGCAATGGATCGTGTCCCACTGCAATTTTCTTTTCTACATTTTTGCTTTTGGTCCCCTTCCTCCCCCATCCTCCCTTTATTCATTTGTTGTCTCAGGATAACCATCCCGTGTCTTCTCAGTTTCATCCCCTTTGGTATCTTCTCTCTTTCCCTCCTATTTAAGAAAGACTCAGGTTTTCTCAGGGGAGGGCTGATGTCCTTATCTAAGGGGGAAGACCAGTAGGAACAGTGGCCATAAAGCAACACCTGCAGAAGAGTAAAACCAGGGCAAACCTGAGATGCTTTCCCCCAGATCTGCCTAAGACTGAAGACAGGCCTGATTGAGAAGTGTTATAGGCTGGCAAGGAAGACAGGGTGCAAAAGAAAAAAAAACTGATGAAGAAAGGGCAACTTCAATTGGAGCACCTTTCTAAAAATCTAGCTTAACCTTTTGCATACAAATGAAATATTTTCAATTTTGCCTTATTTGGCAGCAGATCAACATTGAAAACATACCTTGGTTTGCAAACAAAGGAAAAAAATAGATTTGCAAGTGCAAAGGACAACAAAAGTATCAATTATTCCTTCAAAGAAAAAATTCTGATTTCAACATCAAAGGACTATATCATTTCAATTACGTTAATCTCAAAGCATGTGAGGCATCTAAAATTTTGTACTTTAGTTCAAGTGTTAATTAAGTTAGATTAACTGGAAGCTTCGTAACAGAATAATAGAAAAGATTTAAGCTCTACATTGGGAAAGAGTAGAAGAGCCTAATTTTACCAACTGACACTGGTCTTCACAATACTTAATTTTATTCTGATCTTAAATTATCAAACCATTTCCCACTTATTTAATATCATGCATTCCAATTTTTGCTCTTTTCATTAAAATACTAAAAAACCCACAAATAAATTACCAGCACAGAAGTGATAACATCTCTCAAAATGTGAAAATGCTCTGTGAAATTTGAATAATTGCATATTTTCAAAGCCTAGATCTTTACCTAAACATTTTCATTTCTTTTCCTTATGAATTCTAAAATTACTTGCACTGCTTGTTTCTGTTCCAACTGAACTTCATGTCTTGGATGATCTTCCTTCACGAGAAGCCTG
This sequence comes from Haliaeetus albicilla, assembly GCF_947461875.1. Classification (NCBI taxonomy): domain Eukaryota; kingdom Metazoa; phylum Chordata; class Aves; order Accipitriformes; family Accipitridae; genus Haliaeetus; species Haliaeetus albicilla. Next base: position 6,143,494 of record NC_091488.1, read on the forward strand.
AATGATACACTATTTTGTTCTTCCCATCCCCACGCCAATCTGATTACTTTGGTGCAGAACGCTACATATGCTCAGCTTGGCAGTATAGAACTCCTTGATCATTTCACAAGCTCCAGGGTTTCCATTGCTGTTTCCTACTTTAGCTTATTTTTCAGTCTATACACATAGTTGTGTGCATGCACTATGGGATGAATTAGAGCTGAGCAGATGGAAAGGAACACTAATTCTTATGACAATAATAAGTATAAAGGGAAGAAGAAGTTGTATAAAGTATGTCGCCTGATATAAAATAATATTCTGTGTCCCTCTTCTGTTGAATTCCTTATGAATATCCAGAAAGCAGAAACAATTAAAGCAGTTCCAATTAAAATAATAGTTGTGGAATTACAGTTCAATCCTGTAACTCAGGAACAATGCTCAAAATGAAAAAGTTGAAACTAATTAGGTAGAGACAGTAAGTAAGAACAAATGAACAACGCAGAATAGTTTTGCAGAGGTCAGAAATGTTACTGCAAATGAATGAACTTGATAACTTCTATTACTAGTAAGGCATCACTATCATTATCAGCAGCTGCCACCTGATAAAAGTAAGGAAAGCCACTGAAATGACTTGCATATGTTATATTTCAAGTGACCAATGCCTGATTTTGAGTATTTCCCTTCTCTCCTACAAGTCAATGTCAAGATCACTTCCTATTTACCTGAAATTACCAAAGAGAAGATAATGCAGTTATTACCCAGCTCCTTGGGAATATAAACGAGGAGATGCATCTCCCCAACATGTCATTTGTCAAAAAAGAACATGGGGAATTTTCCTAGTGGTGAGTGGAGAGAAAAGAAATCCCAAATTCCAACATTTTAACAGCAGTGGAAATTTGGGGGGTTTTCCCCACTATTAGATAAGGTACCCCCTTCTATTGCTAGCTGCCTCACAAACCTCTAAATAACAGAGCAGCACTTACAAAAGGATCTTATTTTGACAAATCTGACAGTGGATTAAAATTTAGCTTTCCTGATACACATAATATGATAAATTATAATAACCTGCAATTAATATCAGCAAAAGTATGTTGTGGGCTATCTGTGAATCCTGTTAACAATGTTTTTCTTGTACTCCTGCCTTGGGAGGGTCCCTCTGATATACAAAGCACTTTATGAAAGTGGGCTTCTAATATAAAATAACTGGTAGTGTCAGGTTTGAAAAAAATTCACCATTGTTTGCATACAGAAAAATGAAGAACGTATAGCTTTCTACATGCATTGCTTTCTTTACTAAATGTAAAACAACCAACAGCTTCTGCTTTACTATTCTATTTCTGCAAAATTCAAATATTAGGAAAAAAGGAGACAGGTGACTACACTGCAATCAGCCCGCAGCATAACTGGACCGAAAGCAGGTTTTTATGTTGTCCAAGCCACGACCTGATAATAAAGAAATAACTACATCATAACAACTATTAAATGCAAGCTTCAATCCAGACTTATTGATAAATCACAACTGACACTTCCATCACACTAGTAAGATGACTGCACAAAATAGCAATTCTTACAGCCACTGTTCAGAAAGTTTTCTCTGCTTAAAATCACCATCCCTAGAGCACGTACAAAAGAATGATTTAAAATAGAAAGGGGGGAAGTTAATTTTTATGCATCATTTCTTCATGAAAAACAATCAACGTAAGAAAGAGCTTCATATAAGTTTGGTTTAGGATGCCATTTAGTTAATTAACTAAGCCATTTTCATTAACAAACTCAAAATTGACTTTAAAACAAAATCTACGTAATTTCTTTAAAACGATGAATATTTATGAGCCACAGTGCCTCTGACAAAGTTGGAGTAAAGACTGTATTATTAGAGGAAGATGAAAGCATGCTACTAAAAATATATATAGAAGATTTTTATTTGCTATTTAGCTAGTGTTTCATGTTTCCTTACAAACCTCTCAGGACCTGACCTTGGCACATGTTTTTTGACTTTCTTTTTTTTTTTTTTTAAACTTCTTAACAGTGGATTTGTAATATTCTCAAGTTTCATTTTTATTAAAAACATCATCTTTTTTTTTTCCCATTGATGCAGAAGACTAAAGCAGTCCACAAATCCAATACACCAAACAATTTTCTGCTTCATCTGGCTGTCTAGCTTTTTAAAAAGCAAATAAACATATCCCCCACCCCAATGATTTGTTTTGTTTTTCTTGCACGGTAATATGATTGTATATATCATAGTCTTCTGAATATGTGTATGCTTTTTATATTTAATATTTATAACCAATTGTCATTCATTCTGCTCTCTACTATCTCAGTGATTCTCCTTTGTCAAGGGCACTTTTTGAGCACCAGACCCTCCACCTTAAATCTCTGCTAAATAATCTAGTCCACAGTTTTCTTTTCTTTATCTTTGTTTCTTACTCAGTTCCAAAAATCCAAAAGCAGCCACAAAGAGTTTATAGTATGATTCCTTCAGTGACTCTTAATGAAGGATATTCTGACAGGAAAATGATTTCTAAATAAAAGTACAATGCCATAATTGTTCTTTCCCTGGTTTACAGCAGATAATACCATATCTATCCCTCAGGCTATGTAGAGTCCGTGAGACAAGCTAACTCCAGCACGCACTCCACAGTACAGGTAGCCTGCCTGAACAGTCAGTCAAAGCTTTTTTCCCACAGAAAGCAGAGTCTGACATATATGTTGGAAGGAGAAGAGAAAATTCAACACAGAGCTAGGCGTGCTGTTGCGGTGTGCCAGGGAAACACAACGTTACTTTACAGGGTATGTGTCCTGGTTTCAGCTGCGACAGAGTTAATTTTCTTTCTAGTAGCTGGTATAGTGTTGTCTTTGATTCAGTATGAGAAGAAGGTTGATAACACACTGATGTTTTCCGTTATTGCTAAGTAGTGTTTAGACTAAGTCAAGGATTTTTCAGCTTCTCATGCCCAGCCAGCAAGAAGGCTGGAGGGGCACAAGAAGTTGGGAGGGGACACAGCCAGGACCCCTGACCCAAACTGGCCAAAGGGGTATTCCATACCATGGGATGTCTTGCCCAGTATATAAACTGGGGGGGGGTAGGGGCCTGGGATGCAGACTGCTGCTTGGGAACTAACTGGGCATTGGTCGGCGAGCAGTGAGCAGTTGCATTGTGCATCAACTGTTTCGTATATTCCAGTCCTTTAATTGTTATTGTCACGTCGTTATTGTTGTTGTTATCATTATTAGTTTCTTCCTTCCCGTTCTCTTAAACTGTTCTTATCTCAACCCACAAGTTTTACCTTCTTCTTTCCAATTCTCCCCCCCATCACACTGGTGGGGGGAAGTGAGTGAGCGGCTGCGTGGTGCTTAGTTGCTGGCTGGGTTTAAACCACGACAGTATGATAAACCCTGTCTGACGTCGTTCAGAGCAATCTCTTCTCATGGTTTGGCAAACCATAGTAGTCCTGTTTCCGCTTTTGGTCTTTCCACGTGACAGAGTTCTTCCTGCCTGTTGCTCTGTCTCACCATCCTTTTCTGCAGGCCTCCTTTTCCTAAGATCACACATTATCTGATCACTTTACTTTCAAAACCGTGCCCAGTACTGAAAGCTCAACTTCCATGCGTAATGAGCTCACAGCGGCAATCAGTCAATAGCTAAACTAAACATATCGTTACTTTCTTCCGTGCTGTTGCCTACATCTGAGAGAAGCTTCCCAGAAGCATTCACGAAACTGCCGCGGAGCTTCTAAAAACTGTCATCTGCCAGAATGCCTGACAAGCAAAACGAAGCCAAAAGGCATTGCAATGAAACAAATGACAAATATTTATACAACATGTAGTACCTTAAAATGCAAGCTATAAACTGAGAAACATTACGGATTTTGCTCACAGAATTCTCTACAGGAATGAAAAAAAAAACCAAAAAAACCCCAACCAAACCCCAAACCAAATCCTTAACATTTTGTTTGGTAGAGGAAATGGATATAATTGGATCTAAGATTTTAACACAGCAATAAAATCAGTATCAAACAGCAATGTCTGGCTATAAGCTACATAGAACAGTAAGTTAGGTAATGCATGTATAGATAAACTGTATTATTTCCACAGCAAACGGATTTTTTTGCATTATCTTTGCACAGTGTAGATAAATTATAGTGGTTTGGAATTTTATCTACAGCTGAATATTTATAGCATTTCCTAGCAACAAAGAATTTATTCTGTTAAGAAACATAGAAAAAAAAAAAAAAAGTTGGTATTCCAATTCCAGTGAGCGGTCTTGACTGCCCAGTACTGACCTGACATGTCTGACAGCAAACAACTAACAGCGAACCCGCTTTTCTTTTTGAATTCTTTCAAGGATTACCTGGTTTAGCACTTTGAGGGAGGTGACAACTTTTCATTCCTAAGAAACATGCAGTCAACAGAAAAGTTGAGAGTGTGGAAGTTACCTTAATTAACAGTGGTCAATGTACAATTAAGCTCAGTATCATAACAACAGGGTGTTCTCTGGGTAATGACGATGAATTTTCGAAAAGGTGTTTTTAAAAGTCTGAGAAAAGTGGCCAAAAAAAGGCAAGGCAAGAGGAAGGGAAAAGAAATGGGGAGGTTTAACTTTAAGGTTATTTCAGACTATCCTGTTTTGTGTGAATTTTAATTATATAGGCATGTTTCAATACAGACAGGCCTGTATAATTAAAGTAGATACCTTATCTTGTAAACAGCAAATAGTAAAACATTGATTTTTAGGTCCCTACAGTCTTCCTTAATAGAAATGCATGAAACACCTGAAATACAATAACAGTGTCTGTCTTGGAAGTGAAGCTTAAAAAAACCCAAACCATTATCATTCATTGGTGTGGGGCGTTATGTGAACCATTGTTCATTGTACATGAAATCTGTTTCATATTCATAGTTGTTGCAGTGTAGAAAAATGTGTAAGGATTTGCTTAAAGTGCCTTATTTAAAATCTGGTAATTCAGCTGGATCAATAGTACCTCAGTGTAGCTGTCAGCACAAATGTCTTGACAATTAGTACTTTTTATATTCAAAGTACTTGGCATAACTTCTTAAACATATGATGAATATATTCCAGATTCTTATGGCAAACAAGAATAAAAAGGAATTTTAAGATGGTCGGTAAGACACTATGATCTATTTTGTATATAAACATACATACATATTTAATCATGATTTTATGGTCTCATTGGCTAGTACAAGCTTTTTACCCCTGCATGATTGTATTTCATAAATATTTTTAATTCTTTGCTTGAAGTTTAATGTGTAGTGAACAAAGCAGCAATATGGCCTTATGAACATACATCTGAAGTCTTTATGATTAATATAAAAATAAATAGAAATGTTTTCTTCCTATGTATCCTGTGGATTATTATCAAATGATTTGTGATGTCATCACTTCAATCTAGTTCATCCTCACTTTTTAAGCAGGTACAAAATACCTGTGAATTTGCTATAAATTAACTACCTTTACTGTAGATATTAGTTGGGAGTAGCCATAGAACAGTCTTGCCACTTAGATTATGAATAGGCATATTAATTCAAAAAGAACTCCAGAAAAATATTATGGGCTAGAGCAAATGCTAAGGGGTCTTGAGGGAAATAGCTGAGAAGATCTGCTCAGCCTCAACAGTCTCCCGGCTCAATAGGACATACTTGTCAAATGGGGATGGCATCTAACATCATACTGATGGGTTTTAAAGAGCGAGATGAATCGGCACCGACCAAAGTGACCTGACCTCAATCTCCACTGAGGTCAGAAGTAAAAAAAAAAAAAAAAGTGTGAGAATCCATTACAGATCCCATTCATGCATACTTACAAAAACAACACACATTTTCTGCTGTTCTGAGGTGGTAATTAATGAAGGAAAATTGAGTTAGATGCTACAGTGGTGATGAGTGATATAACAACAGTTATTTTCTTATCTAGAACCATAAGATTTTTACAAGATGGTTACCTTGAGTACCCCTAATATGAAATATCACACCACCACAAACATCCCAACTGATATTCATAGAAGCTTTGTGGATTTACTTTTAAGAAAATGAAATCATGTGTTCCTCATTGTTTTAGACAGAGTAATGCAATTTAGGTACATTGGGTTTTAACTTAATAAATGCTGTAGCACATAGAGCATTATTCAGAAAGATCTTATTAGTAACACACATTGTGGAAACTTAAAGAGAAAAGAACAATTCCTCTCCACTTCATCCTGCCAAATAGAAATTTAGTCTTGTCAAATGTTGCAAGTCTCTCATGTTCCTCCTCTTTTTGCAAAACCCTTCCAGCATCTGTTTCCCCTCTTCCACGTGAAGTGGGAGAGATTACAAGGGCAGAGCAGTCACAGAACTTGTCCTCTTACTTTCTGAGAAAGTCACAGTAAGAACTAACACAGGAAGGGAGGAAGGAGTGGGGTCACAGAGGTTGCTGTTGGGGTGACTATGAGGAACAAAAGGAGGAGGAGGAGGAGGAAAGACAGTCAACAGACAACCAGGATATATTATTTTCATATATATATGCTTCAAGAAACATATTAGGAAATCTGCACAATTTTTTTCCAAGCAGTTCCTTGCCTGTAAGTTTTTCCATGTTGATGAGTAACATGGCCTGAAATCCACAAATAATACTGTGATGAATTTCCAACTTATCTATATTTAACTTTCATTAAGTTTATTATGTTTGCTGTCATTTATTGTTAAGCACACCTGGAAAACCAAAACCAAGATTAAATGAATAAAGCTAGAATCTCACATCTATGAAGAAGAAAGAATCCTAACTGTTCTAAATATACTCAGAACCTTGTCTCAAAGGAAAAGAAGAACAAATATTCAGTACTATACCACAAACGCCCTTGATATTCTGTAGTTATTGCCTGATTACTGCAAAAACATTTTAAATATTGTAACTTTTTCCTTGAAGGGACTTCAGAATGGCTAATCCTTTCAAATGAGAGTAAACAATATACTGTAGTAGGAGAGTATTTATTAATACTTAACAAGACAAAGAAAATTGGTGATGTCATTAATAAAAAGAGAGCGATTGTATATTTCTCTGCAGGACTCCTGAAATAATATAAAACAGCGTTACTAACCGCTTTTACAATGCTTTAAACCTTCAGAATGTTTTAATATCACTAAGTAATTTAATTTTACAATATTCCTATGGGAGGGGGAGCTGTGCATGGGAAAACAGAGCAACTGGAAAATTGAGCAATTTTCCTAGCATTTCCAGTCTGTGGGAAGTGACAAGATCAAAATTGTAAAGTAGCATACCCAAATATACCATCTATCAGGGATGTACAGCACTAAAAACTTCCCTTTGCTGATGCTGTGCTACTGCATCTATTTATTCATAGCGCTTTATTGGGGGGACACATAACTTTCTGGTTAATTTTTACTTTTGTTCTCGTACATGAAGAAAATATATAGTTCAGCTTGTATGGTAATAAATTAAAAATGGACCGATGCAATAATCTGTGCAAAGCAGATGCCTGGGAGGGGAGCAGAGAAGGAGGCTGGTTATCTTCGTATTATGCAAGCTCAGCTGCCAAAGCTGAAAGGATGGCTTTTGGGGAAAAAAACTTCTCCAGAAAATGTTTCAGGCTACGTCTAACCTGCTGGGCGCAGAAGTGGTTCTGAATGCCCAGAGGTGAGCGCAAGCCCTGACCGCATCCCGGCCCCACGCTGTGATACGCCCCAAGTGTGCACAAGCTGTCCCCTTCATTTCCAGGGGACAGAAGCTTAGGCTTGGGGACAGACTGAAGCTGTAACAGGCTCTTGTCACCCCCTGAAATAAGGGAACCAGGACACTCTGGTACGCTGCAGCACAAACATGCCACTCTCCGTCGGAAAAACACAAAAAAGCTATGGTATGTATCCTTCTTTAGTTGCATACTAAGTATAACTAAAGTTAAATCAATTTGCATCCATTTTTACAGATGGAATCATTCCATCAGCAAAATTCTTTCCTCAGTCAGCTCTTTGTTTCTGCTACTCAAAGAAGAAAGCGCAACTAAACAATGACGAGCCTTCCCATTTCACTTCATTGTCCGTGAGACTCACTGGTTTGGGCACAGGCCACGTGAACTGGTCTGGTAGGCTACGTTACCTACACAACAGGGACGACTAGCATCTTCTCTGTGGTCAAAATATCATGATATAATTTTATTCAGCCAGATTATTGGGGTGTTTTTGTCTTTATTCTTAGAAATAAAACTTTAAGATGCTTCTAACAAAATTCTCTCCTTCGAAGGACTTGAAAAGTCTCTGCATTTCCTTTCTACCCCTTTATATTGCAGGACAACACTTTAACTTTCACTAAAGCCTGAGAATTTCTTATGTCCTTATTAAATGAATGACTCTTCAGTGCTTGAAACTGTACTTCCATATGGCAGAATTTCCCCACTCAACTCCTTGACACAGGATGCTGTGTGCTTAAAATTTACATGAACTTAAATGATTTCTGGCACTTTTTTTATATTTAATAGTAATTTCTAGATTCTTCTTCTATTAATTTGTCCAGATAGCATTTGAGATCATGTATCTTTTTAGCTTACTACCTTTTCTTCATTAATATGAGCTTCTCCAGTCATCTCATTTTAGGCATTATAGCTAAAGGGAAATGGTCAGAGGGTGTATGGACCTTTTGTTTGTCCTGAATTATCCACTGGTATGTTCTCGTGCAAAGTGAAATAAAGAGGATACTCCCTTCTTTAAATTTTATATCTTTTGGATGTAGTATGAATAGAGCTCATCTCTTTGACCTCAATATTCTGCAAACTGACTTGTATAGAAGACTCCAGAAATCCACACAAAACTGCTCTAGAAACAGATTCTTACAGTCATTTATCTGCATTTTGCAACTGAGATCAAACACACTTTTCCTAACCTGCTTCAATCGAAAATAAAGTATGATTGGCTATCAACATATTCTACACATGAAGGAACCCATAACATTGTAAGAACACTATTATTATGTATATCATTTGGACCAATAGCAAGGAAAATTATGATTCTATTTTAAAGGATTTTCTGCTTGGTAGTTCTTGCTACCTGGTTTGCTACTTAATATGGCTTTTACATTAAAATTTTGTATAATAATAAGGCTCCCCGGAGGATTCCTATCTAATATCCTAGTTTTCTGGAACAAAAACTTCATTGTTATGACTGATGCTTATATATAGAAGAATTTGCACTGTTAATTGATTCATTCTGAATACATTAAAGTATTTATTTTAATAAAATTGAGTATTCCTTCTCATCCACTGTTTTTTGCTTGGGGTTTTTTGATGGTTTTGTTTGTTTATCATCTATGAAGTGGGTCACATACTAAGTCCTGGAAAGGAAAGCAGGCGAGGTTGGGGTCTATTTAGGATTTATTTCAATGTGATTCTCTTTGCTTCTATTTCAGAAAAAATATTTTGTAAATTGCCTTTTTTCAAAGTTTTAGTAGATGCAGCAACTGTGTTTCTTTCACTAAATACCCTAAATGACAAAAGCGAGCTAAAAGAGTTGAAGCATTTTTGTCCACCATCATGAAAAAATAGATATGCTACATAAAATTAGGGGGTTTTTAAGATTAAAGCCAACTGATCAGCTATAGTTTTCCCTTGGTGATGTTCCACATACAGCATAAATTACATGTTTTTCAATTCCTTCTGCTCCTAAGAACTGCATTAATCTGATTTTAATTTTGATTTTCTAAATCCCAAAGAACAGGCATTTTTTAAAAAACTGACTTAAAACTAAAAAAAGCAGCAATTATATCACATCTCTGGTTATTTTTTTTTAAGGTTGTAAAATGCAGTTCTTGTAAAGCAACAGTTAAAAAAACAAAACAAAACAAATTGGTGACTATCATAACATAGCAATATTCATCTCATTTGAATCTCATTTATATTTTGGTTGGGGGTCAAAACCAAAACCAGCACAGGTCTGTGTAGATATTCAGGTTCTTTTCAAACATGGCACAAGATTTTAAAGTCTCTGGCACAAGATTTTAAAGTCTCCAAGCACTAATTTTCCAGATTTAAAAGCTATTGCATCCAAATCTTAATCTTAAACCAGAGCAGAAGTGATCTGTTAGTCTAACCTTGATCTGTTACCACCTCTTATTTTATACACAGGAAATAACAAAATCTTTCAGTGTAAGTTAAACCGATTAATTTTCTTCCATCTACTGGGAAAACCTATACTTAAGCCTTGATTGTAGACATTCATGGTGCTACTGTAATCCATCTTTAAAATTACATCAACCAACAAAAAAAAAAAAAAGAAAAAAAAGATGTCTCCTTATGTTTTACAATAGTCTACAGTTCTTTCTGATGAAAATCATTAGGATGACTTACAGTATAACATGTAATGTGGAACAAAAACTAATGTCTGAAGCTGCTAAAATAACTAAAAATTGCCTCTGATTGCCTAGTAGGCTGTAGGGCCCAATTCCCATTGTGCTCTGTCTTCTAACACATGCAATCCATTGTTTTCAAAATATTTAAGTATCTCAATAGCTTTAAATTAATACAGCCAGAAAACCTTCAGTATGGGTAGCCTAAAAAAAACAGGAAAAACCAAGGGGTTATTTTACTTGCTTGGAAGGTGAAAATAACTCAGACATTCATATTAGGCTACAAATGCTTTAGTCCATACTTTCTTGTTTACCTTATTTTCACAATCTGTAAGACAACTTTAAGAAAAGAGGAAAAGAAGAAAAAAAAAAACAACCATGCTATTATCAATATCCACTGAGACCATAAGACCAATTATTATGGTCTTAGGGAAAAAAAAAACAAACAAACAAACCCAAACAAAACAAGCCAATTCTAATTATTTACAGAATTCTTATTTGAAATGCACAGTCAGTTTATCTTTTCACAACCTGCAAGAAGGATGCTATGAGTAAATGTACTTATATTTCTTACTAATTGAATGCAAGGTTTTGTCATCCTTCTCTGTATTTATTTTTAAAACAACAGTACAAGGCACTTTTCCTAAATGACACAAAATGTAATCCAATTGAAGATTTCTAGTTGTATTTAAAAGATATATTATATATCTGTATAACATATATCAGGTTTAGGCTACAAGACTGTTTCTATGTAAGGTTGTTTAGAATTCTCACCTCGTCTTTAAGAACAAAGATGAAAATTTTAAAATGGAAACAAAATTATGAATCATATGATACAACTTATAGGAAGTGGCTAAATTAAACTGTATATCATATTACTTCCCTCCACCAACTTTATTCCTGGAAAAGAGTAGCTAACCAACCTAGTTGCAACATAACAGAATCCAGATGTTAGTTGACCAAATAAATAGCAAACCAGATTTACTATTGTATTGGGTTTGTGTGGCCAGGTTTTGGTAGCAGGGGGGCTACAGGGGTGGCTCCCGTGAGAAGCTGCTGGAAGCTTCCCCCATGTCCCATAAAGCCAATGCCAGCCGGCTCCAAGATGGACCCATCGCTGGCCAAGGGTGAGCCCATCAGTGACGGTGGTAGTGTCTCTGGGAGAACAGATTTAAGAAGGGAAAAAAGTCGCTGTGCAACAGAAACTGCAGCAGGAGAAAGGAGTGGGCGCCAAGGTGGGCAATTGTTGAGAAGAAGTTTCTGTTCCCGGGTAGACTGGAACAGGAAGCATCTCCTCGAGTGTACCTGAGAGTCTTCTGTTGTCTATGCAGTCAGGTAGACGTCCCAGGATGCCCAACCACCAGGAACAGAAAATAAGACACACATACCAAATGGGAAGACTGAGTGTAACCCCATTCACGAGTTACTGATGGAAATTTCACAGTTCTGTGAAATTTAGTTTCTATTAAATTTCTATTTAGTAAGGTTATTGTTTAAATGACCCTCCTCATTACACGGTTAACAACTAATGTCAAAAGAGACCCACGAGAAAGTATAGAAATATGGATATATGATACCTATATCATATATTATCCTATTAACAATAGGAATATTTCAGTATATCCTGGTTTATAATATACATACCCACTTTATTATCTAGTTAGACCAAAAATAATGGTCAATACCAAACAGTTGACCTTCAAATTAAGCTTTAGACTAACAAAATCTCCAGAAAAATAATTAGTTTCAGACATTACTCAACAGCACTGGAAAGCTAAAGATATATAAATTTTAATATAACTTGGCCTAAGATAAATTTTTAAAAGGAGGGTCATCAGCATTGTTTTACTTCTGTGCTGTGTTATCACATCTTCATTCCTGTATGCTCTAGCATGGCTGGGAAACAGCAATTTATCTTTACACTGCTAGTAAATTCGCCTTTTTAAATCTCAAATAGCGGTAGCTGCTCACAACACTCAAATAAAAAGGAATGAAACCTATATATACTTGTTTCTTAGAGCTTCTGACATTCTCATGTTCATCCAATCCACATATACTTCAAACACATACATCAAACTTCATTTTGTTATATGTGAGGCCGTTTGTCAGTATGGCTGACGATAACATGAACATGGACTACACCTAATTAGCAATCTGTGACAAACTGTCATAGGTAATTTAGCACAGCATAACACTTTTAAGAGAATCAGGTCACTGAAAGCAAATTCAGGAGAAGATCTACCTTTTGATGCCCAAAATGCTGAGTATACTATTCTAATTTCAAACTGAAAGCACAGAAATCAAAGTGTAACATTCATTTTCCAAGATCTTTTCCCCTCCATCCCCCAAATAACAACAGTAGCAATTGTAGTACTTTCATCTGTGAACTCAAACCAAGTTGCACTGACATGCTGGAAATTTGATGTCATCACAGATAATCTATGAATAATTACTACTCAAGGCAAGTGACAATACATGAACTGTAACCTTGTTCTGACTTTGTCTTTCTGCACTTTCTGGGCCCATCTGTTTTTCTCTACACTTGATCAACCAAGCTAAGACGACCTATACTTTTCCTGGTGGTACAGAAAATGTTCACAAATTATAGCCATGTCACTCCACTCTAATTTTTTTTTTTTGTCCATATAGCACAACAAATTGATTTGATGTGGCAGTAAACAGTGAAATAGTCTCTTCACTGTCTAGTAATTAGTTCTAATACTAGCAGACAAATTAGAAGGCAACAAAACAAAATGTCTCCATCAGGCACTTATAATAACCTTCATAATACATACAGTAGCCGTTGTGAAGACTAAGGTGGATAAATGAGGAGAATGCTGATCTTGGCATCCAGCTTACTTTGAGATAATCTAGCTCATCCCTCTTGGCTGACACCAGGCCAAGAATAATATTAAAGAGTAATAAACTCCTTCCAGCAAACCTCTGATTCCATGGTTCACTGGTCTCAGACCTAATCTATCAATCCATTTACTGCACAGTAAAAGGTAAGAAACCCATTACAGATCTGTTATATGCCCTGGCAGGTGGTATATGACAAGAACTGAATTCATCACAAACTCCAGTGCCTAGTACCCCTTTTGTATGCTTTGAAACACTAGGTGGTTAGCTTACTTGGCTATCACAGCAGAAGATACTTTGAGCTTTGAAAAATAAAAGAGAAATTCTTGATGTGAAAGCATAATATTGGTTATAAACCACTTCATTTTTCATACTCTTAAGATTTCACAAAGATAGTGTTATTTTCATTTGTACAAGAAATACTGACTTTGGAGAGGGTACAATAAGTAAAACCAGGCTAGAATTTAAAAGTCATGCTTTCAAATGTGGGCTTTAATCTTCATTCTCTGCTTAAACTATGTCTGAGGTAGCAGCCTATTAGAATCACTATTCAATAAAGTTGTCTAGAGAAATGTCATTTTAAAATTATTACTATCCAAAGGAAGAAAAATTCTTCATGTATCTATTCTCAAGGTCATCAGCACGTGATATAAACACCTAAAAGCTAAGACAATACTGAAGCAAAAGCAAAAAAGCTCCTTTTATGTGACTGCAATTCCTTTCATACTCAATTTCTTTTCTCCGCTTATTTCCATTGCTGTAGGGCAACAGTTTCTGTGACTGTACAGAAGGTTTGAACATGACTTATTTCAAATATGTCACCTTGAAGGTTAAGACTGGCAGGTGTTGTCCCCCATTTCCCTGCCTGGCAGATCAAGGCATAACAAAAATTTGTCATAACCTTAGGAGATACTTGGCTACATTCTCAGCTGGTGTAAATTGCCACAGCTTCTCTGAAGTAAACAGAATTACTCTAGTGTACGCCAGATAAGGGCCTACCTTAGATTATTTATGTAACTGCCATGTATGTTTTGTATTTTGAAAATAGTATCATCCTGCAATACGGAATAATCAGAAATAGTAGGTTGTTACATGTTCATTTCTAGCAGAGATGCCAGAAGACAAAACAAACAGCTAGAAACAAAGCATTAAAGTATAAAATATACTCTCAGAAGGGGATGGAGAGACAGAAAAGCCCCAGAGAAATCTCTGTGTGATGATGTTTGTCCACTGTGCTTTGAGGAACACAAAAAATACATCCTCATCAAAACAACTGACTACAGAACCATCCTCAGGTGACCTACAGAAGTTGGCCTGATACAGAAATGCCAGAGCTGTAAGCTTTAGCTCACAGTAAAAATCTGTGGTTTTTTTTTTTCCAGTGCTTACAGATCTATAACTGAAGGAAGACAACGTATGACCCTTTGTCAGGCCTGCAGACTTTCTTTCCATGATTTCTAATTTTATTACAGACCCTAGAATTTCAGAGGAGAAAGTGAAAAAACAAATGAGGCTTCCTACACAAATTGTGAGTAACAGAAAAAATGTAAATGAAAAAATAAATATTCTTCCCTTCAGTTTCATTGGAAAAATCCAATGACAGAAATCCCCAAATGAGCTTCTCACTCTTTTTTTTCCTTTTTTTTTTTTTTTTAACATCTGTGATATGGGAAATAGAAAACCTTCATAGAAAGAGAACACCTTCAGAGAACATATATGGATTTGAGTCTTGTAATTTTCAAACTGAGTTTCTGTTCCTTTTGAAAAATATACTGCATTTTTCAGATTCTTTAGCCAAGGGCCAATGAGAACTTCTCAGTTTTATACGCCTCCATGGGTAGATAACTGAAATAAAAATAATGTGGTTAAGTAGTGAGATCTCAAATGGAAGTTCAATTTTCTCGTTTTAGTCTCTTTCAGGAGTAAACAGAAGTTTTCAAGTGGTAAATTCCAAGCCTAATATCTTGCCAGAAACATTACATAGATCTAGGAGACATAAACTGTAAAGAGAATGATTCACTGAACAGTACCTTTGTCCCCCATATTTCATCCTAGACCTAACTACTTTCAACAGCATTCATAGTTGCTCTGACTGTGACAAGTAAGCTGGAACATTTCTGCATCAGCAAGCAGAAAGTGAAAATGCAAAGTTTTCAGGTATATGACTAATCTGTAAAAGCTTACATTCAGAGACAAATTACAGATTTCATTAAAATGTATTTGTGTAATTTTACTGAAAGTAAAATATTTTTTTTCCTGAAAACTAACATTGCCTTTTTAAGACTACAGCTCAGATATTCAGATTGTGGTGCCTAAATTCAGCTAGGTATATGCTTACTTCAGCTAGTAAATAACACTGTTTTGATCTTGAAGTGTTCTGAATTCTTCTATATACATTGATTTCAGAAACCCATTTGTAGAGAAAGAGATACTTCTGTCCAAACACCCAAATAATGATTTATGTGTCCAACTTGGAGTTTGTGAATGTGATCAATATTTATTATCCACTTTTGCCTGAGCCATTAGCTAATATTCTGAACCTTGCCAGACTGTTTATGTTAGGAAGAAACTAATAAGAGTCCCACATCAAATAAGTTCCTGTTTATTTCCCAGGTCTGTGCTTGAAATTCAACTGTGTTCACAGAACTGGTAAAAAAACAAAACAAATCAGGATGTAATATTCTTGACCAGAAAGCTTATCTTTTCAGTAAGGTACTCAGAAGAAGATTTTATCACCTTTTTTTCCCCAGAGCTAAACACGACAAATCCCTCTTTCTTTTTTCCCCAGCATCCAGGTAACTTTAACAAATAGACACCACAAGTTAACTTCCCAGATTCCGATTTTGCCATCAGTCTCAATGGAAATCCTTCAGCTGATTCTAAATTGACCTTTTCTGACCAGGCTAATCCATATCTTGGGTGGTGGTCCTCTGGACAAACACTTTCTACCATTTCTGTGACATAAGAAGCAGAAGCTGCATGGCAGCATTCAAATTATCTACCTCTCTTTACCAGATTTGCTATTCATTGTCACCAGTTTCCAACACAAAAATATGCTACTTCAACAATAAAATACAAAATCCTCCCTTAGTTTTCTCCACGAGTACAGAGATCCCAGAAAGCAAAATGAGTGGTACTTTGCTACACAGAAACCAGAACTCAAAGCTCAAGGTTGGAAGAAGCGTGGTGGAATGTGAAACAGTGGTTGCAGCTTCTACTTTGGGGTTGGAGGAGAGAGGAGAATTGGGAAGTGTTTCCATAAAGGCAATCACCCATTTACTACTGCCTCTCATACACATGAGTCACAAAAGACGGAATATTTGCTGTACTCTCAAAACAACTAGGCTACAAAAATGATGCTCTGCATTCCACCCTTAAGCAGCAGACCTGTAATTTAGGGAGTGTATTTGGATGCAACATCATCACTTCAGGCACTAATGGTCATGGTTTGCTGTCATTGTTTCTCACGGCAGTGTATTCTACACATTTTTCTTCCTCGGGTTCATTATGCATACAAATACCTCCTCATACAGAGAAAAATAATACATACCAGAAAATATATAATGCAAATATTTGCTGCAGATTAAAATTTTATACCACAGTTATATCACTAATATGTCTAACCTTTAACAAGTGATGGTTAGCTTCTTTCAGTGTACTCTCAAGCTTATGTTTTTTGTCTGGGTTCAGTGATGCACTTCCAAGTGCTACTCCTCCGGTTTCATTTAATCGTTTCAGTATTCCCTTGTGTGGTGGCAGCTCTTCAACTCTTAACTGGAACAGACAAATACAGCAGTTAAGATGAACTGTGGTAGAATTTTCAGCTCTCTTATCTTCGCCCTTATCGATCTGTGTATCAGCTAAGGAATAAACTCAATTCAAGACAAAATAACCGTTGCTTTCTGAATGTAGAAGGCTAAAACTCCCCCCAAAAGAGACTGTATTAGTGGATCAAGCCTAAAGAGAGTCCTAAAAGCCAAAATATGGGGTTTCTCAGGATGTTAATCAGTGTTACATGGTAAATTCCACTTCTGGACACTCAATAGCTCATGTACATGAATTTTAATAATCTTTTAATATGGTAAAGAGCAAGCACCTTGGGGATGGGTTTTAACATCAAGTAAGGATAATGTAACTAAAAGACAAAGTTCTTTAAGCTCTTTTCTTCTTTTTTTATTAACATAAACAGGTAGGTATGAAATGAGCCACACTGCAAGCCAATGCACTATTATTTGCTGCATTAGGATGCATTCTCTTGTGTAGCTCAAAAAGAATAAGGTAGACAGTAAAAATGAGATACAAATAAAAGACGCTATCACCTTTAATTCTGGATTATGTATCCCTTGGGAATACCACAATTGGGAAATATTTGTATATAGATGAAGAGTAGAAGCCTTCAGGGTTCTAAACATTCAATTTAGACATTAAATGTGTAATCGTTTCTGCAAATTATAAATGCATCTAACACCCTTTATAAATATTTCTTTGCCTTTGTTCTGATATCCTCGACAATGAAGGCAAAGCCTCACAAACTCT
Source organism: Haliaeetus albicilla (assembly GCF_947461875.1). NCBI lineage: Eukaryota > Metazoa > Chordata > Aves > Accipitriformes > Accipitridae > Haliaeetus > Haliaeetus albicilla. Next base: position 6,161,219 of record NC_091488.1, read on the forward strand.
CTGTCCAACTCACTGGCATCTTACGGTAAAGAGTCAGAGGGACAAACTCAGCACATGGTTAAGTTTTCATTTCCTCAAATGCTACGCAGTACTATTTATCCTAATTTTTTTTATTTAAAAAGAAACTGGAGGATCAATTTTTACTAAAGAATTTTTTAGATTTTTTTTCAGATTTTGTTGAAAGAAGGATAGAAGAAATTCTGATGAGTTTCCTTCAGACTATTTAATGCTCTATTCCATCACTTGCTGAATTTGTTCAACTTGGATTGGCATAAAGGGTAACTAGCCCTTATCCTCAAGGGAGAACAGGAACCTTTAGGCAGGTATTCTATAAGTAATATGCATTTTCCAACTACAGTTTTATTTATTATTGTAGAAGTTATTAAACATAGTCATTCTATTGGACACATTTCAGAAACTAAACAGAGCAACTTCTATTGGATATATTTATTTGCAGTAGTCCAAAAGCTCTAAAATCTTCATGAAAATATTACAGCCTTTAAAAACAAACATGTAATATTCTATTGTTGTTTTTTTTAAAGCATTTTAAAAACGTCACCTAGAGATTTAGTCTAGAAAATGTTGCAGTGATACTTTAACCAGTTGACATTTATAATTATGCATGCAATTCTAGGTACTCTTGTGAAATTCTGAATACCATTTCATATGTGAGAAGTTATAAACGATTAACAAGACACCTACAGAGAAATGTTTTACAGATAAAATGGTCAAGTTCTGAATTAAAAAACTGAGGATGAAAAAGATAACGATTAATTACCTAGGTGACAGGATAGATATTTTCCTTTCAGTACATTTTCCATTACTTTTCTGATTTTAGTATGATCAGTATATATTTGTATCTGGGTTTTGAAATTCCACTACTTCGATTTATCTAAAAAAGTTAAATGAATGCTGTGTTTGATGGCAGAAGCCTCCTCTGAAAATAGCATTTAATTTTCTTCAATGTCAAATTAATAAAGTAAGAGAACATTAAGAATAAAACTCACAATACCTTTACTTTGCTAAGGCAGTCTCTTAACTGGTCTTCATTCCCTGGTTCAAGGGGAATACGAATAACACTGTCTGCTTCCTCTAACCATAAAATCAACTTGTTCAAGTCCTCTTGAAATTCTGATAAAATATTCTTTTCTTCCTCTAGCCTGTAATAAAAATGTGAAATAAATGTTTCCATACATTTATTTTTATGTTGAAGTGCTTATCCATACTAAAATAAAGACTAGAGAAAACAAATTCTTCTCATTTATATTAATTATTTTTAAAAGTGTGCCATCGATTTTTTTTCAGATCAAAATTATCAGACCAGCATCCTTTTAACATGGCAGTAAATGTATTTTAAAAGAAAAACTCAAGTCATAATTTGCAATGTCACTAAATTCAGCTTCCAGATTACATACGGCAGGGAGCAAACAAGCATACCAGAACTAGAACTGTTAATAATTCAGATCACATTTTTGCGTGAACTAACAGCAAGGAAGCTCAGTGTCAGAAACTAAGAATTCTAGCACCAAATGTTACCAAACTGAATCTGTAAGATTAACACTTAAACCCATTTGGACATATTGTACAAACAGATATTTTGGTGACCATGCCACAATCCTTTGTGTAAAGCATTCCAGTCAAGATCCACAAAATGTAGGGAAGGTTTGTAGTCCGTAAGAAGTAATGGTATAGGATTTATCTCACCTAACTTTAGATGGCTACTCTGCCTACATCTACAACTCAGCTGTTGATTTTCTCACCCAGATTCTCTTCACTGAAGGCCAACTGGTGTTTCTAGGGTGTGATACATGGATTCATCTTAGATGATTACAATAGGAAGAGATGAATTCTCCCATGCAACTTTTTTCTTTCATTAAAGAAAATCCCGATGACCAACAAAGACAGAAACATTGCAGCTGTCTAAAGTCAGATAAGACTACTTTCACCATGACTGTATAAATACATGGAGATCTGAACTTTTGTGCCTAAACTTCCAAGGTTACCAAGAGATGCGTGAGAAAAATTTCAAGGGCAGCAGGGAAGAGCGTTAGCAGAATGTAAGCCCTCTGGGATTAACATTATGGGTGGATCTCGTCTGAAGGAGAAAAATTATGTTTTATATAAATCACTTGCAATTTATCCTCCAAACGTATTCACAAAACTGAGGTGACATAGAGTCTTACCTGTATGGAAAGATTAAATAATTATTAATAAAATTAAACAACAATTAATAACCTATTAATTAATAATAGACTTTTGTTGTTGCTGTTATTTTATGAAGGTTATTTGATATCAAAGCAAAAGATGTAAAACCAGATTATTATTATTATTATTATTATTATTATTGTTATTTCCAAGATCCAACTGAGTTTGCAAGGTTAGGTCATTTATTATACATAATAAGAGGTCATATTAGTATTTTAAGAATATAACTCAACATTACAGAGGAGAATCAAGGTCAGTATTATTAATATATTATTTCTGAATGCAAAACTGTATTAAGGCAGAATTAAAATGTTTTTAACTTCCTCTGGTCTCTCATACTTGCCATGATGGTCAGTGCCCATCGAATACTCTGAGAAGTCAAATGGAATGGCATCTATTTTAAACTACACCATAATTTATTTACAATTTTTTTTCTTGTTTCAGGAAACTATGTTTTCTGATGGCTGACTTAAGCAAAGATGTCTCTTTAGAAAAGCTATATGAATAAGCTTCAGGCAAAAGAGAATCAATAAAAAGTGTCAGCTTTACATCATCTAACAAAAAAATACTGAAAAGAATTGTTGCTTGACACACTTCCCTGCACACATGCACACACATACAGTCTGACAAACAGCTTAGAAACTATAGATTAAAAGCTTTTCTTCAAGCAGAACAGAAATTTAGAAATTTCCAACAGTCAGTATCCATCTTATAGAAGTTTGTACAACCAAATCCCCAAATCATTTCACCCTATATTAAGAAATCTAACTTTAAGTCATTAAAATCTTATATGACTTTTTTTCCCCCCACTGTAATTTCCAGAGAATAAAAGCATTCAAGTGACTTCAAGTGTTCCACATTTGAAACGCTTATTTATAGAGAGGAAAAAAAGGAAGAAAAACTGTAAGATTTGGAAAATTCCTTTTAAATAACACCATCCTGGTTACAGTGTAAAATGGGAGAAGCCTGGTTCGGTCAGCATTGTAAATTCTAGTACGGAAGAGGGGCGTAAGCGTATGAGCTGAATTAAATTTCATTTCACAGCAAAAGGATCATCTGACTTCATGGTATAAGCAAGAATTTTTATACATTAAGATTTTTTGAGGAGGGAAAGAATCATGCTGTTGGAGTGCTGACATTTATAAAATAAACCCAGGATCATACAATTCAACTATTATTTTATACAACTTGCAAACTAGCAAAATTTTTGCTAGTGTTTTACCTGCTTTCCATCTTATTGGTGTTTATTGCATTTCCTTAACAAGGCATCCTTACAAGATGAGAATTGCTATAGTAGATGAATAAACACTCTACAGACCCTCTCTAAAATAGAAGATGAAAAACCAGAGTAAAGTACCAGACAACACTCTTGACCAGACTTCACTATTGAGCTGCTACATCTCACAGTCTGGCTGCACTAAACATGCCACATCTTAAGGAGACCTGAAAAATACGATAGCTGCCATGCATGTGACACCAGTTTTTCCTGGATGGCAAAAGCCAGGCAAGAAGACATTACTACAAAGGTGTTCTTGAAAAAGAGAAGTGTTTCTATTCAATTTACAAGAACCAAACAGTTTTTGAAAGCATCTCCACCTATTGTCCTAAATCCATCCTTTCTTTTGCGGTTAAAAAACTAAGAAAGCAGCAACTTCAACAAAATATGCAGTGGATATCTTGGATAAGAAAAACCTTATAAAACAGTACGATGCATTGACGTTTCCAACTAATTATGACTAAGTAGCTCATGCTTTCAAGGTTTTTTCTTTACAGGACAGTTTAAAGATGTTCTCTGTTAATTTCTAAAATATGAAGCATTATTTCTTTGTTTACCTTCAAGTTTAATGTTTTTATAGAATTTATTTAAGTATATAGTAGTGATAATAATGAACGGGATATTTAAAACTCTCCATCTACAATTAAGTGGTAGATATGTTATTTCCTGAGTCAATTCAAGGCATTTAGATAGGAAAAAAGCACTAAGTTCTTCCTGAAATATTGGTTGTGCATTATAAATATTCTTAATATGTTTTCAGGAAATGGATTTGTAGTGATTATGGCTGAAAAAAATTATACATACAGAAAAGTAAGTGCAGAATATATTATTAAGTGTTATGAAGTCCAATAATAAATAATGCATTCAGTCATAATAAATATACAAAGTTCATGTAAAGGAGATTAGTAAAAGGCAGTACAGGTTTAAATGGAAGATGTTTTTTTCCTAGCTCAGCTGACATATCCATAGATTGCTATTCTCTCAAGCATTTCAGATGGATTGTAGCTGGAATTTTAGGTAAGCAATAAATTTAAACCTACCCTCACACAGGACAATTTTTTGTCAGCTAATGTTTAAGAACCAGATATAGTGAGGAGTTGCATGCTCCAAGGCTACAACAGAATGCGTATATAGGGTTTAGTCACCTCTTTTGAGAAACTGAAAGACACTATGGAAACAAGGAGGAAGATACCCTCAGGTGCTTACTGGGAAGTGTGTATTGATGAAAGGAGAAGCCTTCTATACCAGACAAGGGTCATAGAATCATCTAGGTTGGAAAGGACCTTTAAGGTCATTGAGTCCAACGGCAAACCTAACACTGCCAAGTCCACCGCTAAACCATGTCCCCAAGTGCCCCATCTACATGTCTTTTAAATATCTCCAGGGGTGGTGACTCCACCACTTCCCTGGGCAGCCTGTTCCAATGCTTGACAACCCTTTCGGTGAAGAAATTTTTCCTAATATCCAATCTAAACCTCCCCTGGTGCAACTTGAGGGCATTTCCTCTCATCCTATCACGAGTTACTTGATAGCAGAGACCAGCACCCACCTCACTACAACCTCCTTTCAGGTAGTTGTAGAGAGCGGTAAGGTCTCCCCTCAGCCTCCTCTTCTCCAGACTAAACAACCCCAGTTCCCTCAGCCGCTCCTCACAAGACTTGTGCTCTAGAACCTCCCCCAGCTTCGCTGCCCTTCTTCAGAGCGCGTTCCCACCGGAGCTCTGTCCAGGCAGCTGTGCCAGTTGTGGTGGGTGCAGAGCTTAGAGAGGCCACGGCTTGGCTCCCGGCGGGTCTCTCCACTCCCCTGACGTCCCCAGTTCAGGAAACCCCCCATGCACCGTGCTGGAGCACCAGCTGGAGAAGGACATCAAGGTGCTGTGATTTCCCTCCTTCTTCAAGCTGTATCCCCCCCCCCCGACTTCAGTTATTTAGACAAAACCTTTTTTCCCCCCCCCACTATAAATGAGGTTTATAGGTTTAGGTTTTTGCAATAGACAAATTAAGCAGTAAAGATTTACATTTCTTTATATTGCCAGAGAAAAGACATGAGTGGACTTTGGAAACCAACATACACTGTGTCCTATTTTCCTGTGGCAAAAAATTCTTGCCAATATTTCTAGGTGCTTTCAGAAGCCAACATTGCAACTTTTAAAGGTACTGTTGTCTTCAAGAAAAGCTCCTTTTTATGATTTCACATGCTGTAACTGCAGAAAATACCTGTTTCAAAATTAAATCTGGGAGGTTATTGTAAAAAAAAAAGCTATAATAAAATGTTGACTGATAAGACAATTTATTGCATTGTATTTATTTATTTATTTTTATTGCAATTTGTTAGAAAGAATAATTATTTGATCAACTAGATAGCTGAATTTAACCCACTTTAATATTTGGCCACAGACCTTTGGCCAATGGCAGCTGATTTTTCACAAAGGTAACATTGATTGTCTCTGGGGAGGGAAGAAGAATGCAGGAAAGCTTGCTAGATGGACATTCTTATCAGTTAAGTAATCAGCTAGATTTATTGTCTGGTGAATTAAAGTTAAACTACCAAGAAGTCAAAGAAAAGGACCAACAAAGGTAAGATTTCATGATCCAGAATATGAAAATCACACCTAATCACAGACTTAAAATTCAAGGTGATCTATAGGAAAGGTAATAATTGTGATTCTTTTAGAAATAGGAACTCAATGCTATTAAATAGCATAAAGTGTTTAGTCAAGAAATCTACTGCAAAATGAGAATTGTTGACACTGTAAAGCCAGAAGCAAAGCTGATGCAATCATTGTTATGTAATGTCATTTTTATGTTTCAAAAGTGCTTCAAAGCTGGAAAATATTGCAGAGGCCTCTATCAAAATGGGTCCTAATTAAAATGGTGGTGTTTTCTGTAGATGATAAAGGCAGCAGGAACATGAGAGTGACTCCCGATATGTTTCATATAGTTAAATAGGCATCAGTAACAAACACCTGACAACTGCTCCACTGGATGTCTAATAACAACTTTCACTCTAAAAACAACTCACTATCTTACCAAGGAGAAAGTGTATCTTCAACACACGAAGGTCAATATTCATAACTACACTTAGAGCATGAAAGTACTGTTTTTAAAAATAAACTAACTGAAATGCTTGGCAAATTTCTGCTGCTCTGAACAGGCTCTGAATGAAAGTTCTAGATCAAGTTCCTGCTTTAGATCTAGAATGGAATTTTAAATCAGCAAACAGATTTATTTGCTTTCATTCTTAATACAGCATATTCTAATATTTACTAGACATGTGAGCCCACTACTGCTCTTTTTTAAGCTCATAAACAAATTACTCTGCAGTAACTGCTTAGAGATTAAACACACACAAGCCACTGGTGCCAAATTGTTCTTTAGAGGAAAAAGAAAGATATTTACTGTAAAAACAACAAAATACTCTAAAACTATTTATGTCTTTGTTAATGTATATACATACACACACACGCATATGTAGACCAACATAAAGGTATGCATATATATACACAAACATATACTTACATTTACACAAACAAATACATAAAAAAGTGAACACCGTAAACAGTAATAGAATCCAATTAACAGCCCTACTTTCCTGCTATTGTCTTAAATTTTCTTATGGAAACCTGCATGACTCTTTTCAGGAACTGTTGTTTATCTAGGATTTCTGGAAATGCAAGCCATAGCAATGAAAAGTCCTGATGACCAATGAAAAGCTGCTGGACTCTAATATTTCTTGTGCCTATGTACTACAGCTCTGAAGTTCTTATGAAGTACTGTTATGCAGTCAGAAATTCTGGACCTTCCTGATGCAGACTTACCCATTTTGGTTGTATAGGACGGGCAGAGAAGAATCAACTTTACAGCATTATATTTATTACAGCGTTCTTCACCAAGAAGTGTATGTGTACTTGAGAGATCAAATACTCTTCTCAAGCCAAAATAGGTTATCTGAAACCAGCCAATCAAAACATTCATTTTTGTGAAACTGAGGCAGATGCTAATCTATGCTGAGATCTGCAGCACTGCAACTATAAAAATGAAAAAATCCCTGGCTCCCTGTAACCCTAAGAGCAGAAGCACGACTTCAAATCTTTCTGAGGCAGTGTCCCCCTCTGCCCCAGTTACGTGGAAGTCTGGGACTCAGTCATCCAGTGCTACGCCGTGAACCACACGATAAAACCTCTGTTCCTCAGCCTGAGCAGATTCCCCAGAACCTAAGCTCTCAGCAACAGTTTCACTTTTTTGGTTTCCTATCACTTCTACTCATTTGTAAAGCGCATAGCTCAGTGGAGGCGTTATGCGATGGTCCCCTAAGGAGAAACCTGAGAAAGATACAACTTTTAATACGTTAATTCTGGCACAAAAAAGGCGTAGCGTTCAACCCAATGCACCTGAGAGCAAAATTATTGAGCTGTATAGTATTTTGAATGAGAAATCAAAAAGATTTCTTGTCTCCTAGCAGAGATAGCATTGGCAAGATTCCTTTTTCATCTTAAGTACACTGTCAGTTTTATCACCCTTATGAATTCAACTGCAACCCTTAAAACATTTAAAACTTTTTCTAGTCATGAAGGAAAGATTTTTACTTTGATGACTAATTTAAATGTTGATCAGGAGGATTGAGTTTTATTATCTGAGCAATGTGGGATGTTTTCAATCTAAGACTTTCCAAGAATTCTTTTAGAGATATTTACTTTACATCTGTATCTATACATGTATGTGTGTGTGCACAGAAGGGTTTCAGAATTCAGATTAAAACCTAATGTTCCATAAAGATCTAGTTCCTTATCCTAGTCAGGAACAGTATGTAGTACAGTAATTAAAAGGTCCATTGCAATTAAGGGGAGCTGCAGGTGCACTTCATAATTTACTTAACAATTTGTTCCTGGCTTGCTAGAACATTACTTCTATTATAAGTAACATCCTGCATGACAAGTATCATATTATGCAAGCCACTAAAATAAAGCACTCTCTGTATTAGCTGAACCAGTTAATCAAATAAAATTTTTAACTCGATTACTGATTGCACCTTTTGAACAAGCTGATTTCTATCACCATAATTACATTTGGAACAACAGATACATGTAATTCTAGGTGTTTAAATTCATGGCAGCAATGATGAATTAACAGTAAATTGTTATTAAGGGAGTATGGGCTTCCAAATCTGAGCCTAAACAAACTGGAATAAGGAGCACGAGCCACCAGTTGACTCGGACACGGACAGAGCAGCCCTTGAGACATCAGTTGGGACTACATCGGCCTGGATAAGCAGGTGACTGAGGAATAAGATGTCGTTTCAGCAGATCCATCTCCAGCACAGACCTGCATGCTGTTATGCTCTACTGCCTTATCCTTTTAAACCAGCCTAAGTTCCCAAAGAGCTTTTAAACTGCTTCTCTGGCAGCAAATGGTTTGTTTCATTAACTCTGAAATGTAACCCATCTTGTTTGATGGAAAATTCTCAAACTATACCAGAGAAGCACAAAATTTCACATGTAATTTTTGATCTTCTATGTGACTACTATTCTCAGGCACATTACTTTGTGTTTTCCATATTAAACCATGGCAGCTTTCTGTTTGTATTTCTAAATTCATAAGGCCCCTTGGTCAAGTTTTCTGACTGCACCGCTTTTTATATGAATTTTATATACATTATACTTCTGGAAGCAAATGTATTAATATTCAGTATTTAATATTAAATAGTAAATTAAATTAATGATGAGAATTATTTTTCCTAATAGCATTTTGTACATATGGTATTTCATAGATTAGGGATAATTTTCCTAACAGTATTAAACTGAATCAACAACAAATTCTTATGGTAGTCCAGAAAATACCCCGGATAGATTCTTTTTTTTTTTTTTTCCCCACTATCATTAATTCTTAGTTATAATGGTTAACTATTACATAAACATTCACGGCCCACTTCAAGTAAGCTTATATTTTCATTTACAGTTTCTAGAAACCATATGAAACGCATACTGCAGCTCATGTATTTTCTCCATAGTCAACAATGTGATACCAGTACCATAGCAACCGGTAAATAGTTTGTGAAACACATCAGATGTTTACAGTTTGTAACTGCACACAAGTGATGTTGGACTTACTTGGGAGGTGTCAGCTAGAGATAGAAAATATGCAATCACAGGAGTAGGACAGATCTGCACTTGTGACTCATATTCCCACTTGCACTTCCAATAATGTTTTGGTGCCTTTTTATTTTTTTAACGTTCAGCTGTTGATTTTGTATTTATGGTATTTCTAAGATTAGGAATTAGTGCATTTCGTAGTTCTTACTGAGAATTTAAGAAGCCACCAAAATAGTAACTTGACAATTTAGAGAAAATATTTGCTAAGAGAGAATGAATTTTCTTTCTTACTCTAAAGAACGTGCAAATATGCTTCAGTTGGGTAAGGCACTTTAAAGAAAATAGCTGAAATTAAAAATGTCACAGAAACTTCAGAAAAGTCAGAGTAAATACTAAACAGTAAGAAGTGTAGCTACACTACTTGTAAACACAATGCAAATTTATACCAGAGGGATTCTTTTCTAGTGATTTACTGTAAGAAATCTGAACAGTCAAAAAAGAAGATTCAGAAAATTCAATATGTAACTAATTTTATATTGGAAAGAAGAAAAATAATTATTGACTTAACTGTCATGAAATCTCTTCATTCTAAGCCAGCTTTTAAAGTGCAATAAGAAGCTAATTACAGCCTTCAATATAGTGCGTGTTCAGGTGAAGGAAACCAATCTCTGGTAGCTAGTGTGTTACGGCAAAAAAAGAATGCTTCAATGAAGGTAAGATATGAAAAATATTAACAAGTATATTTACCTTATAACATTTTTTATTTAGAACAGAAAGCTTGTGTTTTCATATTCAGAAAAATATTTGAAAGTATTCTGGTAAACAGCCTTTGTTCTGTCATTCTTTCCATAATTACGTCAAACTCAGTTGAGTAGAGATCTGAACAGGCAGTCTGCAGGTTCAAGCTCATTAAAAGTGCAAATGTATTTGCAGCTAAAATAATGAAAAAATTCTCTTCCACTCAACAGAACCCAATCTTAACAAATGTCAGACTGTGATGAATAAAAACCCCCAAACTGATTACTTCTGAAACAGCGAAGGAATCTAATTCCCGGGCATCTGTTTTCAAAAATTATACAAGAAATTTTTCACACAGATGGAAAATACAAAGCCCAGCCAGCACCACTGTTACAATTCTGTCGACAACCTCATTTATGAGCCTTCACCTCATCAAGCTCCTATGTGAGCTGTCGCTTCTCCTCCTGACGTGTACTGCCTTGACTAGCTCTGCTGGCCCCCGCGTCCCTGCAGCGGGAGCGAAGGCGCAGCACCACGCTGCGACCGCAGCCCCGCGACTTGCCACCACCCAGGCACTTGGGTGCACACAAGTGCCCTGACGGCAAGCCACTGCCTCCTCAAGCCATCCACAACTCCCAGCGGTACCACTCAGCAGGCAGGCACAGCGTAATACGGCCTGGTGCATCTCAGGGGACAAAGAGGCAGAGAGATCTTCTGCGGGTGCAGTTCAGAAGATTTTGTATTCAAAATGATTGCTGGAGTATGAAGAAGAGCAAACAGACAGATTTTTTTTTTCTACCCCTCTTTTGTCTAGGGTTAGTAGCATCTATTCAAGAGGCCACTGCAACTTCCCCTAGTCTCCAAAGTCTCCCTTTCAGTGTTACACTGTTCCAGAGTACAAACTCAAACTTCTCCTAAACGTGCTGCTTGCAGCAAAGTGCTAACAAAAACTCAATTAAATTCCCAATTTGCTAACTATCAGTGTATCAGACTCGCAATCAAGTTTCACTTTATTCAACGGCCTAGTCTACTCCAAAGTTTGCAGTAAGATAAAATGACTAGATGTGCTAAAATTACATTCTCACGTAATTCTTAGCTGGATGGATTAGACTGCAAGATACAGAAACATTAAACACTGAATTCAAACTTCTACAGCTTTGAAACTCTTAGATAAAGGCAAATGAAAGATAACATCCGACGCAAACATAACTCAAGCATAACCTCTTGATCTTCAGTACCAAAGAAAGGAGATTCAAAGCCAATTGTAAGTCTGTGCTTTGCCTGGGATCAGCATTTGACCTTTTAAAACTTAAAACCAGCTTCTTTTTACTGAAGAGCAGTACAGGTTCCTCAAACTGTTTTGAGGTTTAGTTTGTTTTCTTGTCTCTTTTTAATTAAGTTGTCCTTTTATGGTCCAAATAATTCTCATTCATTAAATCTGACAGACTACCACTAAGATCAATATTAGCGTCTAGTGAACCTATGATCAGTTTCAGTTATTTATAGAATATCATGGGGTTGATCTGGTTTACAGTTCTTATTATGCAGATAGTTTAATTTTTATTCCAATTATTTATGAGAAGTGGATTAACATGTTGAAACTCTCTGAATTATGTCACATATCAGTCTTCCCTTTTCAAGTCAACTAATCACAGGGTTCATGATGGTTACAGAAAATATTTTGAATTTACAGTGTTCTTTATCAATGCAGTGATAATATTATGTTTTCATACAGAATAAATAGTAGACCATTTAACAATGCATCCTCAGGAAAACTGACAAAGTAATTGTGCAGAATTCCTCCCCTCACCCCCCAAAATATAATCAGTGCATCAGAACACGAAAAATGCCTGAGTGTGTCAGAAAAACCAGTCCAACACATTGCTGCCAACGTTGCAAACAGGAGATGGTAATTAAGGGGAGCACAGAAGACAAGCCACTTTCTTTAGTCCGTTCACCTCATACTGCCCCAGAATCCATTGCCATTGGATTAAGAATTTTATAGGGCTGAGTCATAATATTTTCCTCCACAACCTTCTGTGGCCAGCAAACTTCAGACATTCAGAAACCATAATGTAAAAAAGTATTTTTTAAATTGATTTTACTATCTCTTACAGTTTCAACAAGTACTTTTACTTCTGGTATTGAGGAATTAGGTGAATAACAGGTCGTTCCACATTCAGTTTACACACCACTGTGATTCTGTAAACAGCAGTCACATCCCTCCTGAGACTTCTCTCCAGATTGAAGATCCCCAGCTTCTTAGTCTCTCCTCACAACGCAGCCGCTCCAAACCCTGGCTCATTTTAGTTGTCTTCCTTCACCTATACTTTCTCTAAGTCCATCATACCCTTTGACGTGCAGGGAGCAGATCTGCACGCAGTACTCAGCATGATCATGTCACAACGTTCGATGGCAGCAAAACGTTTTTTTGTTTTGTTCTCAATACCCTTGCTGGTGCTGCCTAAAATGTTACAGCTTTTTTTGGCTGCCTTTCCATACTGAGCCTGCAAACACTGTGAGTGAGAATGCCAGGATCACTTTCTTGAATTGTAACCACCATTTGCAAGCTCAGCATCATGTAAGCATGGTATAGACTGTTTCTCTGAAATACTCATACCTCCTATTTGTCTATGATGAAGATCATCTGCCACTTGTTGCCCATCCGCTCAGTTCTGGAGTTTCCCACTATCGCCTCAGCATTTGACTACCTGAGAGCGCCTAATGTCATGGGCATCCTTGGAAATGTCACCATACACCTCCTGTCTCCAACTAAATTCTCACATTCATGCACCTTACAAAAATGTCTATGTTCGTTTCAGTTACTTCTGTGATCTTCCCCCACTCCACCGCCACCTCTAACTAATGACTTTGTTTGAATTTGGCTTGACAAATATGTCCAAAATGGAGTGCCTATGCCCAGCCTGTAAACTGTGCAGAATTATCAAAATCAATTTCTTCCATCTTGGTAAGCAATAGCAAAATAGACTTTGCAGTATATAAAGTTTTCCTTGCCATTTAGATAATGCTTAGCAACATTACACTTGAATTTGAAATCACTGTCAGATTTCATTTCTGGAATCCATTCAATTGCTAATTTCTTCCCACTTCCTTTATCTTAAGATCTGCTGAGCCAAAAAATGTAATAGAAAACAAAATTTCAGTTGATCGCTACTCCTCTGTTTGAGCTACTGAGAATCAGCTTTCAAAGCTGAGCACAATGTATTGACTACAAAGGATAAACCATAAAATCTATTAAAAAATGTATAATTAGTTTTCTCTTCTGAATTGCAGAAGGATCTAAATGTTAATATCTACTTTATTTTTCTTTGAAATTATGAAATGAGAATGTATTCTACCCAGTCCGCTCTCCCTTCACCATCACCTTCTTCCATTATGGTTTTAAAATGTGGTTCCATTTTCTCACTCTTAAAATTGACTTAAACAAAAATATTAGAATCCCCTTCATAATCATAAAATTTTTTTAGCCGTGAACATTTTATTTTTTAGGAAAGCTAGAGAAATACTAAAGGACTATTAAAACTTAAGTGGTCCAAAATATAAGCATACTGGCTTAGGAGTTTATTTGCAAAATAGTCTATTAAACCTATTCTGAAAAAAAGAAGCCAAAATATTTTAATTCACCCAGATCTATTATAATTTGTATTTTACTGAGATACTTAAATAAATTTGCCATAGTACAAACACATGCAATGGACAATGTCATGACTATATTAGCTCTTTTGGACTGCAAGTAGAGGTCATTTCCTTCCACTTTTCTTCTTTGCCCTATGCTTTGCTCTTAATGAAAAATTAAGGCACTTGGGGTGACATGGGTTTCAAGTCCTAAAAAGAGAGAACCTGACTGTACCCAAACTAAATGAGGACAACTACCAAACAACTAAAGGATGCCAAAGCACAAGAGAGATGAAAAACCCATGACACCAAGGCTATATGAAGACTGTGCAGCAGATAAGCCTATGGTCTTTTCATGCCTAGGATCATCAATAATTGAGACTTAGCTAGAACACACCACATATTCCTGTCAACGAGGTTTCTTTCCTTTGAAAATTCAGCCTGTGAGAGTGAAAAGATGAAAGAAAGAAGAAAAAGCATGTACCGGGAGGCAGCAGCTAGGCTGAGGGTAGGATCTGTCTCCAAGATCCGGGAGCAAAAAGCGTTCCCTGGCTCTGACGCAGCCAGGAAGATGGGATGACGAAAAGAAGTCCAAACTTCTCCAACCTGATGCATGTGGGTCTCACTACAGTACACCAAAAGCGTTTCTATCACTCTAACACAACGCTATCTGTATTCCTTCTAGAGCAATGCATCTATTCATGCAGAGTTCACTAACTGAGGTCTCTGCAATCATTGTCCTCAAAATTAGTTCACTAACTGAGGTCTCTGCAATCATTGTCCTCAAAATTACACAAACTGCCATTCCAGAGGAAAACAAACGAACCGATCAGCAAACCAAGGAGACCAAAATGAGGAATGCATGTGCAAGTGTTTAAGAACCTTCGTCTAGGGAACATAACTGTATTATTCCCATTTAACAGATCCTAGGCTTCCTTAAAAGCTAGAATGTGACAAGAAATTCCATATACTGCTAAAACCACCTTGAGCCAAACCAGCATTCAGATACACATTTCTATTGATAGATGAAGGAAAGTGCAATACCAATCTTTACCAGAACTGAACCATTTTTCATATTCTGAGACAAAGCTCAACCACCACTCTCTTTCTTCTGTGTTGCTGAAGCAGTTTACAGGGCTATTAAAATGATGTGTTATTGTTTTGTAAGTGTTAGCACTTACATAACAAGTTAAAGCTTGGAAACACAGATGGGTTTCCATTGTACAAAAGAACAGCTTTTAGTGTGATAAATGAAGGCCAAGGACTCCCTTGTGTAACAAGTAGCATTGCCATCAACACCTGGAAATACAGCAGAAAAATATTTAAAGCGCTGCTGTAGCTTCTGACAGCTGTAGCTTACTTGTTGCATCCCCTTCTTTTAACATGTTCCAAGAGAAACTTTAATCATGATTAAACTCAATAAACAACCTTTCAGGACACTCCCTTACTGCTCCAGTGAACATTTTCACAGCTTTTGCCCCACCATGCTTCTAAACCAAAAAAAGGCACATGACACATCAGAAGTAACAAAACCGTTGTAAACTACTAGTTCTTCTACTACATCTCTAGTGCTCATTAACATACCTCTATAAGGAATAGTCTGGGTTTTAAAAAACATGCAGGAAGAAAGCTCTACCAGTGACTGTATTTTAAAGCAGACTGTCGTATCAATTTCGGCCTAGCATCTAGGTTAAAAACTTGCTTTTATAAAATCTAGTATACACAGCAACAAAATTTTTTTTTCAATTGGAAATTCTCTTTTTAAAGAAGTCAAGCCATTTTTGTATTATCTGTAAGTCAAATGCTCTAGCTTCCTGTGACTGCATGAGAAAAACAAACTGATCTGAAAGTGATTATAAATAACATTAAATTAACCAATCCTTTCTTTTTATCCAACCTATGAAATGCAGATGTAATGGCACTAATGATAAGTGAATTAGATTAGGATTAACTGTATTAATTAGCTAAGGTATTAGTAGTACTAAAGGGATATATTTTAATGACATACCATGAAATAGAAAGATGATAAATCAACTGTAAATTCTGTAAATGAAGCTCCAATCTGTTCTACTTTTAATCAAGCAATAATGTATGCCTATTTGAGTTTTTTAAACATTAAGAGTGGAATTATAAAAACGTGAAGTATGGAAGGGGGTGGTGGTCACTGACAGGAGTAGGTAGAAAAGAAGACTTAAACAAACGATAGTGGATGTGAAATTTAATTACAGGTGAATATGAAAACTCCAGAAGTTGAGAGCTCCTTTGAACTTTTAAGCCAGAAGCAAATCTAAAATAACTAAAAATAATTTCACAATATTTTTGCTCTCTTTTAACCTACCTCTTTTTTTTCTCTACCAGCTGTCTGCAGATCTCCTGCCACCGGATATTCAAACTTTCCAGTTGTTCCTTCAGCACCTTAGCATCTGCTGTTGACGACTGCTCAATAATCTCTTCACCAGTTACGTTCAATGCTTTGACAACAGTTTGTTGTTGCCCAATGCCATCCTGAAGCTCCTGCAAAATACCCAACATATACACGTATTCATAAAAATGTCAAGCGTGAAACAAAATGCTTCATCACATACTGGCCAGATGGAAAGAGGTGAAAGTTTTTGTTCTCCTCTGAATTCCAAATGAAAAATCTAAAGGCGAATAGACAGAAAGACATCTCATGTTTTTGTAACGAGTACCTTCCAGTGCATCTCTACAGCCTTTTTTCTTTCCCCTCTGTATTCTTGTCTGCTAGGAATCATTACAGTAATATTCTGCAGATCAATTAATAAGTAAAACTTGTGAACAAATTTACTTCTACACCCCCAAAGGTATACACCATGTTTATTTAATAGCCTATGAAGCATTGTAAAATTTAAAGTGCACACTGTTTGGAATTCATATTAGCTATCAACACAACTAAGCAACGCTGAGAAAGCAAAGACTGTTAGAATTACTCCTCTTGATTCCATTAAAGAACATGTTTGTCTCCAGTTCTGAGAAACCTGATAATCCATCCCCTCACAGGTTTTTTGTGGTTTTGGTTTGGGGGTTTTTTTGGTGGGCTTGGGGGGAACTACACTTCTAAGCAAAAGTATTATTTACATTGTTTCTACTTAAACAACAAAATGAAAAACTACCAAAAGATAACCAAGATGGACCATTTTTTCAAGTTTTACTAAATGCATTGGGATATGTTTTCTACACCTTTTATCATTAAAAAACTATCAAACTTGTAGCTACCTTACCTCATGTTTAAAAACAGAGTTCTGAATTTGTAGCTTAGACTTTAACACTGTATGCTTGTTTAAGAAAGTTTATATTTCTGAATAAGGAACTAAATATTTTCATATTTTTAATCAACAGTAGAGCATGAGTATTTTTCTCCTTGAATTCCTCAAAATGTACAAGCAGGAAAGTGTAAAATCATTTTCAACAGTTTACTGCTAAAGTAAGCAGAAACTGAAATAACTTCAACAATCTACACTGTGGGATTCCTACTGTCAATAGGTTTCACAATCTCAGGAAGTGTGTCTGAATCTTGCCTACATACAAAAGCTTTCAAGTAAAATGCTGAATCTACCTTATCTGGAAGAAAGCAAATGTTTTAGCACATCATGCTCTGGAGCAACATTATATGCTTGTTTTCTCTTTCTAAATGCATAATACAAATTACAGAGCAAGTTAGTAAATCTGCATATTAACATTAAATTAAATTTGTCCATGAACTGGTTAAAATTGGCAGGATACAGCTTTCCAGGAATGTAAAAGGTGAACATAACTACTACTCATGCTTTTTTTTTCTTTTTTAAATATATATCTTGTCCATTAGATCTTCAGGCATAAGGTTATAATCGAAAGTTCACAAACTGAACCACACTTGAAGTTAACTTCTTTTAATACGACCAGACCTCAGTTGCCAGCTAGTAATTCATTAAACCTCAGAAAGTCAGTTGCACGCCCTGTCCCAGCTTTTGCCCAAATTTTACGCAGACAGCTTGACCACCACCACCAGTACAACCTGGGGTACAGAGGTCAATGTCAGCGAGCCGCTGCGGCATTTACCCACTGTCCTGGACACGAGTCGCAGCTGAGGCAGAGGTTTGCACTGTCGAGACTAAGCTTATACTTTCTGTTTGGTTTTCTTACAGTTTCTTTTAGGTTGTTATAGAAGAGAACTGCCTCCAAATTATTCCTGTCTTTCGCACCTCTCAGTAAAAACTGTTATTCTGTGGTTGGGTTTTTTCCCCAAACTCTTTTCACGTCCCATAGTTTCAGAATCAAAGAGTAATTGTGGTGAGCATAATGTGGCAGTCATCTGCACACTGTTTTATGATGCTTTGATAGGATGAGAAAACTTTTTTTCTGCTGGATCCTAGCGGGCTACAACAGTCCAGTCATGTCACATCAAACACACTGCCGGCCTAGAGTGCCTCAGCATACTTTGCTTTGCTAGTGGAACATGAAAGATTTTAAGATACCATTATAGCAGAAACTGCAAGATCTTCTAAGACCCATGAAAGACCCATAAAAGCCTCTTACTCGGATTTTGTTGTCTTTCCATGATGCACGTTAATACAATATTACCTGGTCCAACCTTTGGCTGTTATTTTCAGGTACATGATCCACTATTAAGAATAAATAGCAGTAATGGTCAGGTAGTTTTCCTAAATGCAAATATTCTTTATTATTATGAGGCTGAAATGTCATTGGTCTTTCCAGTACATACCTCAGTTTTGGTAATGCCCAGCTTAAAATGAATATCTAGATTTTGTACACATTCACTGTATTTGTCACTGAGTTTAGCACTAGAGCCTTTGCATTATGCAGTACGGAGTGTTACACAGGTAAATCATAACAATAAGATCTATAGTCTGAGGAAAAATATATCACAATAAGTGGCTTATTTCCAACGAGGTGCCTGAAACGATTGTGCTATTGCATGCATCTGTTATGAATTTACAGAAAAAATAACTCGTAACAAAGCTTCTACTTAGACACAGCAGGACTGTTCATTTGGAATAGGAGATCAAGGCAAGGAGAACAAAGAAGGGAAATTCTACATCCTGAACTCCAAAGTTTTTAAAATTAAAATTTGTAGAAATTAGAGGTTATCTCTGCACCAGCTTTTCTAAATGACAGAAATAATCACCAGTCAGTATACTATTATAAAGTGAAATGATAATTAAAAGCCCATTTAAATACTCTGAGCCCTTTTCCTGCATTCACAGCATCTTGAATTAATTTTTCTCCCTCCCCCAGCATACAACAACAAAAAAGCAACTATTACATGATACCCACACTTATTTCAATTGACACAAAAAAATAAGGGAATTTTCTGATGTGTCCTGTGGCACATTATGCAATAGACCTTACTTACAAAGTAAAAAAAGAAAATAGCTAGCTCAGTGGCAGAGACGGTCTTCAGACTTATGACCCCTAATGCCGAGATGGAAAACTCGCACAGGATCAGGATGCGTAGGAAGGAGAAGTATGAACTTCCACCAGAACATGAAAGAAGGCTTCTGGCCATCTGAATTTCAGCTCACCATAAAGAACCCAATTTGAGATTTTTTATCCCCAAGTACTCTATGCATTTGACACTTTTCACATGATTAAACAGAAACACATGTGCGATGAAGTTTATCTAGATTTTGCAGCCTAAGAAAAAGCAGATTTTTTTTTTTTATACTGGGTACTGCACAAAGCACAGCTATCCCTGAAGACATTTAGGGTTTTTTTAAAGTATTTTAGTATAAAGCAGACAAAAGTGTTTTGCTGAAAGTCATGTTTTCACACACTCACCCCAGAGCCATGAACCACAAAGATGCTTTTCACAACTTACATCAGTATCTACAACTTGTCAACAGCTCTAGTTCCCTATTCATCCTCCCTCTATCTTTGCCGCACACCTGCATGAGGGCAAGGTGCTGGGAGCCTGCAAGAGGTTGTCTCCCATGGCCTTACAGTTTATGGTGCTAGAAAAGGAATATTGACATTGAATCTCCTTCTTGTAGTTTCATTTGACATTTCACCCCTTCATACAGAAATGGCAAAGCAAAAGGGCACGTTGCCCTTTGGATTCCCAGCTTACTCAGAAGGCCATCCGAGATACTTACACTTGCAATTATACAGTTTCTAATCACTTTCTGAACAGAGTGAGCAAACAAACTTAATTAAAAGTGACATGTTTATATAATGTCAAAAATAAAACAACGCAGAAAAGACAAGACCTCATCATATTCATACACACAGAGCTAATCACAATTTTGAGTGGACTGCAGATACGTCTAAGTACTTTGTGTTTTCAACATGTTGCATTTTTAGCTACTAAGAAAAGCAGATGATAACAGAAATACCCATCACTTTAATTTCTCTTTCTTCCAATTCCCAAGCATAAGTAGTGAATGACATATCATTAAAGTAAGGTTTAAATATTCTCTCAGGCTGAAAATTGCAAAACCAGTATATTAAAGGACTTCTACCTCTCATACAGATGATTTTACACTTTGATAATGACCTCAGCTAATTTAGTATGATAACTTAAAACTGCCAAGACATTCATATGATGCTTCTTTGCTTCAATTAGTTTCTTTTTATTTTCCTAAATATTTTCTTTTTATTTACTTAAAATGAGAAATTATGCACACTCTTTCAGACAACTTCCAGTGGAACAGAAGCAAAAAAGAAATATGGGGTAAACACAGGGGGAAATGCTCACCGAAGTCAATAGGGCTGTTTCTGCAACAGCAGGGGACTCTGCCCGTAACCAGGTTGAAAATTCTGGCCTAGTTCACTATTGGTTTTCATTTTTGTTCTCACTTGTACTTTCTGGTCCTAGAAGCAACTGCTTAGTGACAACACAAGAGCAGCTGCTTTATGACATCTTTTTTAATCAAACATAAAAAAAGGCAAGGGGGGGGGGGGGGGAGAGAAGAAGTGGAAAGAGAAATTCCCAAAGGCATTTCTTAACCTGACATTGTCAGCATTACTTCTGACCTCCCCAAATGTATGTAGAACACTATTTCAGTTGTACCTCCAAACATCCAGAGGTTTCTGCATCAATATTAGCAGTTCTGTGACTGGTAAAGCTGTTCTTGAGATAATTATGCAGTACAATGAATCTTAATAAACTGCAATATTGGAGATCCTAGAGCTAGTTCCTATCATGAAGAGCTAGTTATACTTTCTGGGTTGTTTTCCTGAGAAACTATGATTAAACTTTTTGTAGACAAAGAGAAGTAACGTATATAATTTATTTAAAAATTTACCAACCAATTTCAAATACATTACACCATCGCTTCCCCAGTTGCCACCTTTTTTTCCTGATGCCTTTCATAATGCTCATGACAACTGACAAGGCAACATGACAAAAAGAAAAATTATTGATTCACATAGATTCCCGGTACCAATTAAAATAGTAAAAAAGGAAAAGATTTGAGTGGGTGAGGATCTGAACTAAACCAGTTTGATTGCTTTTCCCATATTATGTAAATTAAACATTCATCAGGGTCCTCACCCACTTACCTAAGTGGTTACCAGAATGGCATAATTTCTTTAACTTTGTTATTTCTTAGTTAACTCGTACATATATCATGCAACTCTTTCTGCAACTTCATTTCCTCTTGTCATTGAATGAAATAGCATTTTACTGTGGAACTTAATCAGAAACTATTCTATAAGCAATCCTACCAGCAGTTTCCTCTTTTCGTTGTAGTAGACAAACATGCTTAACAATAATTTATTGTTATGGAAAAGCCCTGTAGCAACATGAAGAAATACCACAAACAAGCTAATTGCTGTCGGAGACACTAGCTGGCACAAAATGTTTTAAGAAAAAAAAATATTGTATTGCCTTTCCGTAATTTAGGGTAAACTACAGATCCTAAAAGCATGTAAAGGTACTACGCACCACTTTCAGAAATCTGTAGCCTTGAACTTGACATTAATGTGCTATTTTTCAGTCATTTACATAAATTTCTCTTCTGCCTTAAATTGTATAAAAGCATAAGGTTGACATAAGAGTGTCTACCGAGATGCAACAATATAAATCAGAGAACTGTGAAAACATTTGGTGGGAAACTATCCCCTAAACAATTTGCTAGCATTTGGTTACCAGAATGAATTTATCCATTAAGAGTATGTACCTCTGTTCAAGATGCTATTAGAAATAAGGAAGAAATTAATTTTCCAGGCAGTTAAATCACATTGATTTAATCTGGAGACACATTACTGGCACTTTGTTAGGATTAAAACAATCAACAAAAAGTACATGTTGTTTTCTAGCTGTTTTGTAATAAGCAGCTATGCAATCTTCAGTGTTTTGTGTGCATTATGTTTGTTATTGTGCTATTATTATGAATTACGGAATCTCAGGGCGGAAGATGGAGATGGAAGAGGCAAAAAAACAGTAAAAAATTGAAGGCAATGTTTGCTAAGGTGTTGACAATATTTAAAGCAAAGCTTTTTCTTCTTAGCATAAATTATAGGTATTATTATGGTTTGAATATTACTATCAACTCTGTGAAAAGAGCAGCATTTGAAAGAGTTGACAGTAGGCTCCAGGACCTATAAAGCAGAACTGGGTGCATTTTGTCAGTTGTACCAGGTTTGTACATCAACTGTGCATGAGAAATTGCTGCAGACCTGTTTTCTGAGTAAACAATAAATACTGGAAAATAACAAGGAGATTTCATTCTCACTTTGACCAAAATTGTTAATAGAATTCTTTGTGGTGTAAGCAACAGTTTATATAAATAGTTTATGCAGAATATAAAAATTGTGCTTGATTTGGTATGCAAATTGCTTGGTTGGAGAGCCTTCGGAAACTACTGTTCCATCCTGCTCTGTATATTATTTATTTTTTCTATATTTTGATGCTGTTTAATTAGAAAAACACAAAGTCCAGTGTTGCCCTGGATGCACTGCTGGCTGTCCATGACTGCCACTGTACACAAAGAAATGTGGGTGCAATGCAACTCCACAACTGTCCATTTTAACAAATCAAATGGAGATACACAACTTCTCATATTCTGCTAAAAGCTTCTAATCAGAAAGAGTCCCAGATTTGTTTGAAAGTTTTAGTATCTTCTAGATTTCATCACTTGACTGCGCCTCTTCCATCTAGAAACAGTGACTAATTAGTTCTTCACAAAACAAGGCATAAAGACTGAAATCCCTGTATTTTACCTATACAAAATCTTTAGTCTAGCCTGCTGTCCTTCAAAAAGCAGTAGTCTACTATACTTTAATAGCCTAGTAACTTCACACTTCAGCTTGCGACAGTAATTCTGGGCTCTTATCACTGCTGCCTGTGCTGCCATCGACTAACTCCAAATGCATCTCCAGTTCTTCTTACTAATAATTAATGAATTTTCCTTCATAATTAGCTCTTGAGAGGCAGATATCACCCAGTAGGCCTTGTTACTAGGAATTTCACCAAGGTGACAATCTGGTTTATGAGAAGATCAAGCAAAAGTTTTGTCTGATTCCCTGTTCACTATAATAAAAATAAGTTAACCAAATTTGTCTCTTCCTTTAATGGAAATTTCTTATACCTTTTAATCCACAGGGGGAAGTAAGGAAAAAGGAAGTCAAGGCTTGCAAACTGAAATTTTCTCTCACTTATACCTACTGCAATGAAGCTATTTTGAAGACATTAATCTGCTTTGTCTTAATTTCCTTGCTGCTCAGAATGATCCAACTTGGAGCTTAGAATAACTTGATATCGGCTCTTGAAGACCTTCTGCATGTAACCGCTGAGTAACTACTGTTCTAAAAGCGGCCTCCTACCCCTGCCCAAAAACGATCTGAAAAATCTGTGCATTACATATTTGTCTTTGCTTTATCGTTACCTGGACAAAAAATTACAAAGCTGTATTGGGTTTGCATGGCAAGGTTTTGGTAGCGGGGGGCTGGGGGGCTACAGGGGTGGCTTCTGTGAGAAGCTGCTAGAAGTTTCCCCCATGTCCGACAGAGCCAATACCAGCCGGCTCCGAGACGGACCCGCCGCTGCCCAAGGCCGAGCCCATCAGCGAAGGTGGTAGTGCCTCTGGGAGAACAGATTTAAGAAGGGAAAAAGAGCTGCTGCGGTACAGAAACTGCAGCCAGAGAGAGAGGAGTGAGAATACGTGAGAGCACCAGCCCTGCAGACCCCCAGGTCAGTGCAGAAGGAGGAGGAGGAGGAGCTCCAGGTGCTGGAGCAAAGATTCCCCTGCAGCCTGTGAGGAAGACCATGGTGAGGCAGGCTGTCCCCCTGCAGCCCAGGGAGGTCCACGGTGGAGCAGATCTCCACCTGCAGCCCAGGGAGGACCCCACGCCAGAGCAGGGGGATGCCCAAAGGAGTCTGTCACCCCGTGGGAAGCCCGCGCTGGAGCAGGCTCCTGGCAGGACCTGCGGCCCTGTGGAGAGAGGAGCCCACGGAGCAGGTTTGCTGGCAGGACTTGTGACCCTGCGGGGGACCCACGCTGGAGCGGTCTGTGCCTGAAGGACTGCAGCCCAGGGAAGGGACCCACGCTGGAGCAGTTCGTGAAGAACCGAAGCCCATGGGAAGGACTCACGCTGGAGAAGTTCATGAAGGACTGTCTGCTGAGGCAGGGACCCCGCGCTGGAGCAGGGGACGAGTGAGGAGTCCTGCCCCTGAGGAGGAAGGAGCGGCAGAGACAAAGTGTGAGGAACTGACCCCAACCCCCATTCCAAATACCCCTGCGCCGCTGGTAGAGAAAATTGGGAATGAAGCTGTACCCGGGAAAAAGGGAGGGGTGGGGAGAAGGTGTTTTAAGATTTGGTTTTATTTCTCATTACCCTTCTCTGAATTGATTGGCAATAAATTAAGTTAATTTTCCCCGAGTCGAGTATGTTTTGCCCATGACAGTAACTGGTGAGTGATCTCTCCCTGTCCTTATCTCAACCCACGAGACTTTTGTTATATTTTCTCTCCCCTGTCCAGCTGAGGAGGGAAGAGAGATAGAGCAGCTTTGGTGGGCACCCAGCATCCAGCCAGGGCCAACCCACCTCAAAAGCACTCTTTGGGCCGTAAAAGCATTGAAAAAAGACATATTATTGGTTCAGATGAGAGCTGACCTTGGTCATTTAGTCATCTTATAAAAATTATTTAGATAAACAGTATTGTGCTCAAATGCTGACAGTTTGCAATCAGACTCCTTGTGGTTTTATAAAGATATTCACCAGGGGATTAATAAAAAAAAAAAAAAGTGCCTCTCCTTCCCATTATTTCCAGTGAGATGTAATTGTTAAAATGGGCTATATTCCTTTAAATTTGCATTTCATGTCCCTTTCTAATGTGACACAAAATTGTGATGAAAGTCATTTCAGTACTAAATTGTAAAGTGCATGACCAGAGGACTATTTTGTGTTTCTAACCCAAATTACACAGTTTCTTCTTATTAGTATATTAATTCAATTTAATTTTAGAACTGATTTAGAAATACTGCAGGGAGAAAGAAGAGACATTTTTTTCTGCAAAAACTCCACTGCTACTGCATATCAACTATAACGCTTCAGGTTAAATACATAAAATTTAACTGTAAGTCCAAAAACCTCCTCACTGATTTTGTAGCACACGTGTATGCCACTGAAATTTATTAATCTCCATATTGATGTAGCACCAAAATGTAAAGACAAGCCTCTGTAAAGACAAGCCAACTTTTCCATTTACCTCTACACCTAATAGTACTAAGTTGGGACTATGGTCTGATTTGATACTATGTTTAATTTGCAATTTCTGATATTTACAACGTTTAGGTATTTTACCTGCTCTGCAAAGCTATAACTGAGCAAACAATGTCAACGATAAGAAAAATTGCATCCTCCATCTTCAGTCTCTTTCCAGCTATCACAAATCAAACTACTCACGTAATGGGTCTCAGTATATTCAAAATAACAACATGGCCTAGTTTCTTCAAACATAGCCTATTCTTAAGTTTTCAAGGACATCAGTAATACTGATGGAATTACCTTATATCAGGCCAGCTTTTTTAGCTAAATAAAGTATTTAATTTCAACTCAGTGTGAACACAGTTCTTCATTTTTCTGCCATGTTTAAATCAATTGATTGTTCTTAAATTAAAAGCAGATAGTTATTACACTTTTACATTTCACAGCTTTTCCTAATTCTTACAGAAATATCCATACCTTTGCATAAACCAAGTTATTTCCTATATACCTCCTGTGCTTCAAAGAATAGAAAAATTCAATTTGCTTTCCTATGGAATCTATACCTTGAAAGTACCACCCCCAGTCTTTAACTCAGCAGCACTGGAATAAATACGTGTGCCTCAGCATCCTGTTTTCCTTTCAATCATGATATTTAAGCTGTTATATATTACCTCTTCTTTTTGAAGTCACTAGATTGTCATTTGTCAGTGCCTCTGGCTATGAAAAAAAATAATACCTATTACATAAAAGTAGAGATTGGAAATATTGAACGAGCTATATATACTGACTTTCTAGTGCTGGTCATTTATAGCCTCCCTTTAAGACAAACTACTACAGATATCACCCCTTTCAAGCACTTGGGAGACTATTTAGATAACCCTCACTGTCTGAGTTTTCATCCACATCTTTTACACTTCATTTTAAAGCAAGTTAAAATAGTATATACATTTTTTTCAATCAGAAAATCCGTGTGTAATTGTTCTACATCACTAATATTAAAAAAATAATGCTTCTTGACAGGTATGAGAAATATTTCTGGATACTTTTTTTTTTATCCTATGGAAACTGTGCAAAATCCGTCACATACCAGATAAGATAGAAAAAACCCACCACTAATCATGTTGTGCCTGCTTGTAAGAAAAAGTAATAGCGAAAAGATTTGGACTAGCGGTCAGCCTACACTGACTTGACAGCAACTGTAGGAAGTCATAAAGAAATAAATGTATCCTGGGCTGTATCCAACCTGCAAAAGTGGCTTCCCAGTTGTGGAGAATTACTGTGACAGGCAAGAGGACTAGTCGGTTTTGGCTTGAAATTGTGTACATACAGACAGCTTCAACTGCAAAGCAAATAAAATAGTATTAGGTACCATGTACAGCCTCACTTAATGATTTACCTGTTATACGTCACTGCATTATGGCCTTCTGTTACAACATACGAACAAACCACAGGTACTGGTTCAATGAGATAACATAGGCAAAAGTAAAATATTGCCTGAAATTTCAATTAGGTTAAAACCAGAACAAAATAAGCCAAGTCAGCAGAAATACTCGTTTTTCAAAAAGAGAAGGAAAAAGTTTGATTATAGCAACAAAGTTATTTCCCTGCCTTATGCTAGAAGTATAATATAGCATAAGATCAACCGTCTTGCCCTTACGACAGACCCAAAAATCCCTACCAAATCATTTACCGGAGAATTTTGGCAGCCAGAACTAATTGTCTACCTTCTGCTTCTCCTCCTCCTCCTGTCACCATTAAGGCAGCGTTCGCCCCAAGCCTCTGAGCAAGAAACAACCAGTGGGAGAATATCAGTGGCAAGGGACAGATGACAACCCAACCGGATTGTAAGCAGCTATCACATCGTCTTCATTCTTCCTCTGTTTTGATTTTGCTGGTCCTTTTTTTGCCTTTCATATCTCTACCAACTCTGGATTCCTCAGAGCTGTTGTTTTAGTTCTTTTAGCTCTGAGGAGAGGCTTTCTGTCCCAATTGAGTCATATTAATTTAAAGAGATTGGCTTTGCTCCCTACAACGACCACTGGGGTATTTCTCTACCCCTGCTACACTCTGTTTTCTTTGGTATCTAATAGACTTAGCCTGTGTATCCATCTTGTTCCTTCTTCAGAGCATAATTATAGCATTTGGGGTCTGATCTTTTATTAATTCAAATGCTTTCCTAAGCATGCCAGTGTTGCTACTCAAGGGATATCCGATTTACATATTCCCATAATTTCATTTCTGATTGCTAAATTCATCAGCTTGCTTCAAAGTAGTTGATATTATAAACATAGTAAGACTTTCAGGAACTGATGTTCACTGCATATTTAATGTTAACATATTTTTCTCAGTACGGCACCACATTTTCGAAATACAAATCAATATGTTTCATTAGAAAATTTACTTTCACTGAAAAACGTGCATCTTGAGATCCTGATCTTTCAGGTGAAGAGAAGCAGGCTGAGTTTTAAACATCAAGGTTTAGAAATAAAAATAAATGGTGGGTTTTTTCAACAAAACAATACAATAAGCACTTTATCAACAAGAAATTATTCCACTAGAATCAAATCAGCTGTGATAACTTTTATGGTACTAGATACTCTCTGCTGGACAATGATTAACTTCAGTTTGGCTCTTCTCACCTCTTCAGCCAGAGATAATATTGAAATAGCTATATCAAATTCAAGAGAAATGTATTGAGAACAGAGGAATGCCAGGCTAAGGATGGGGAGCCAGGAAGCAAGAAAACTTGGCCTGAATAGTAATTCAGGAAACATTACTTTTCTTTCTGAAGATGTATCACTATTTCATAGACTTCTTACAAACACAAACAAAGAAAAGACCTTGGTTATCTTTTTTTCCTCTACTGAAATATTTAATAAGGTTATGGTGGTTTACTAGAGATCTGACCCATACAAATGTATGAAGCAGAAGCATGAAGTTGTAAGTTATTTAACGTCTTCAGCTCCCCTGGCTCATGGATGCTGAGGGCACTTGATAATACTCTGCAAAAAGTTGCAGCAAAGTGGCTTTGGGGGAAAAAAAACCCCAAACCCTGTACTTCTATCAAGTAACATTGCATGGGGAGGACATATACCAAATTATTAAGTAAAAATCAGGCTCCTTTTTGCTTTCTAAGGATAATGTATAATGTCTGCTAACTTCCAACTTTCTAAAACTTTTATATTTAAGCATAGTCACGAGTACAGTTTTCCATGTTTAGAAGACAAGGCAGAATTAAACCAGTGCCATTTACAGCTCATTATTATGACATCCAATCACTATCCGTGGTATCCTCTGAGAGTGAAAGCAATATACCAATGCTATATTAAGACTAGATTATATTAACACTAGATTATTTCAATAAAGTGTGAATACATTTTGTAGCAATGTTATAATAACATAAAGATAATATTGATTACTACCTTCTAATTTTATCTGCAGGGTGCTACACACAGGAAAACCATTGTGTTTTACCCCCAAAATTGGTTTTATTTAGGGAATTTTGTGGAGTTTCCTTGTTTTTATTCACAAATTTCTATGCTTAAATTTTACACTGAATTTCTATGCTGGGACATAGTTTCAATCAGCATATACAATTTTGCTTGAAATACATACTTCCTTTTTCAAATAAATAATTCATTTTTTAGTGACAATATGATCTTAGATGGTTTAAATTGTGTTCTGCAACCATAAGATGACAAAAGCACATTACATCCTATCAAAGAACTGGGACAGGTAGAAACCTTCAGTTCAACCCTTCAAAAAAATCCAAGTGAAAAGTAAGTTTTACTACAAAAAAGGAGCCCTGTCTCCTAGTACCTAACAGTCTCTCCCAAAACGAGTTTAAAAATGAGTCCACATAACCAATGATTTTCTCAACTTATTTTGTATCTATACCAAAAATAATACAATAAGAATAAACACACAAAAATGCCAGCAGAAATAATACTATACTAGAGATCGACTCAAAATTTAAATAGAACCAATAAAATTGTTTTCTGTATTGCAGCACATCTCACAGCAGGAGAAAATGTTTATCAATGGCAGAAGAATATATTCTGGTTCAAAATTAATAATATTGAGTTCTAGCTGAAGGGCAAAAGATCTACAGAACTTCTCAAAGTCAGTCGATAAATCACTAAAATCCCATTTAAGAAGTTAGATAAAACTAGATATTGCTAATAATTTAATAAATCACTAGGAAACAGGAGAAACAATTTAAATCAGACATTCTCTGCAGCCTTCAAAACTGATTTTGTCCCTTAAAAAATAAGAATAGATCAAATTGTACTTAGCCTATTCCAGAAATATTTTGAGCAGAATGAACTGTTTATGGTTTCCTGAATAATTGTGACCAAGCTATTTCTCTAACTGCACATAATTCTGCTTCATAGTAATTTTTAGCATTAAAAAAAAAGGTTTCTTTCCTTCAATCCACCATGACACTGCATACCTAATACACCATATACATTGTATAGCTTGTAGAGAAGGTTGGGCATGAAAGTCTAACCCTGACATAAAATAGCAAAATATTTGTTTAGATACAAAATCCACTTCTCTATTTCTCTTTTTCTGCAGAATCACTAGCAGCTACAGGATTAAGTATGCATGCCTTAGAGAATCCACCACGATAAACAATTTCTCTGGGCACGGCAAAGAAAATCAAATATGGGATTCTGTTTGATAGCTCTTAAAAAGAGTTCACAGAGGACTACCTGGCAATAATTCATAATATTTCCTTATTTTGAAAGGCATTGTATGCATGCCAACAGCCACACATTTCTCCTTCAGTCCATATTGAAAATATTAGTGCTTTACTCTCGTACAAGATTTAAAGTCTATGGAATAGGTCTTCTCGCTATACCAAAACTAAGAACCCCTTCTCTGCTCTTCAGCTCCCCAGCGAAGACTTCCACCGTGACTTACCAGGAACTGCCCTGTGCACAGAACAAGTGTCTGCGGAGACACAACAGTCTGAAAAGCACTACCTATACAACGGCCCACCTATCCCACAGACTATCTCATCTACACTAAACTGACATAGGGAAGGTAGGAAAAAGAAACAAAAAAAAACCAAACCCCACACCAAATCCTTCTCTAAGAATGGACTTAATGCAGTTTTTTTGCTCTCCTTGTACTCTACATCTCCCATCCCTCCCACTACAGCAGCTCCAGCTCTTCCATCTCTCTCACTAGGCAAGGCAGAGTAAGTATGTGATAGTCTGTGGACCAAGATTCATTCACTTCTTTGCTTGTGGGTTGCTACTTGAGGGAATATTTAACTTTTGATCGCTGCTTCTCTCTCTCAGTGCCAGCACTGAGTCAGGTCCTACCCAGCTACTGACATTCTAAGGCTTGTAAGAACTTCATTTTATGGGAATCCCTACCTCTGCTTCCGATTTGATAAACAGTGAATTCCAAAATCATTACAGACCATGCTATGAAAGATAGACTGAAGACGGACAATGAAATCTCCTAAGCTCCATTTACACAGGAAAAAAGGTTGAAAAATCCCTCCAAGTCCTTCCAGTTCAGCGGTGCCAGAAAAAACAGAAAGGGAGGGGAGCACTTACAGCAGAACTCCGACCCTCGCCCTGTGCTCGGGGAGGCCGGAGGCACCCATCTATGCATGAGGCTCATACTTTTGGGAGGCACGCGGGAAAAACTGCTCACCGAAGGTTCACACACCACCAGACATGCCTTGTCTGCTCTCTGCTTTCCAGGAGAGCTAAGGAAGGTTGGGGGTTTTTTGTACAGAAATCTCTTACTTTGAGTCTGCCAGGAGTTATAGTCTCAAAATAAAACATTCTTACGAAGCTGCCATCTGAAAATGCTTAAACCATCATAATTATTAAATCTGTGGCTCTCATATACATATCCTAGAGTGAAATTGAAGTGTTTTCTTTTAATTAATTGCTGTATATCAGAAAACAGCAAATAACATGAAAGAGATGTAAATAATATCTCTTTGCATAAAGACAGGTAGGAAGCCAGGATAAATACCAGCCCATCAGAACACTTCATGAGTTTGTACAAATTAACACATCAACTAAAATGCATCATCCCAGCGACCAGACAGAAAAGGAAACAAAGGCTATAATTAAAAGCAAAACTAAATCTATCGTTATTGCCAAAAACCTACAGCGAGATTTTCTTTGTTGTTTTACATGCCGGAACACTTGGGAATATCCTAAGCATATACTTGTTTCTATGAGAGTTAGTCTTGAAGCATCTCAGGTGTTTCACTTTGCATGATCGATATGCTCTAAATCTGGATTACTTCCCAATTAAGGACACTGCTGATTGTCAAACTCCACTCTCCTTAATTTGAAAATGTGTTATGAACATAACATCAACCCTCAGATAGGAAGAAAGCTGCAGTGAGTTCTGGTGAGGAAAGAAACTGTTACCTGCAAACAGAGGTGAGAGGAGTCTGAATCCACTGAGGTCCTGCACAGTTCCTTTTATGTGAAACACAAAACGTGTGGACATTCACAAGCCAGAATAAACAGTAAAATATGATTTAGTCACAGTTTTCAGATGAATGAGATCCCCACTTGTCCTTATTCTAGACTCACTGTTTTCTGAAGGGTATAAGAACTAAAGGGGGATTACGTGAGGTATAAATGATGACAGAAGTATGTGTGTAGTTTGGTTTGGGTTGTTTTTTTTTTTTTTTAACTTTCCCAGTTCCTGATACTAGTCCAGAGTAAAGCATTAGTCCATAGAAAATCTGCAAATGCTGAAGTTATATAATTCATTCTTCTAGTGGTGAATCAAGAAGATATCTATTTGTCCGGGTAAATAACCACACAGGAACAATGGCAGGAGGATACTTCCCAGAAGGGTTGTCAGTGATAACATGAATAATGCAATGGGATTTTAAACGAGAACACAGCTTTTGTAAATAATGTACACTCTTCAAGATACTCTAGAGACACTAGACAACACAATTCCTTTAGACAGAGTTCGTGCTTAAAATACTGTTTTTCTCAGTGTACATGATCTCCATTGGAAACTTAAGTCAGACAAAAAGAAAGGGTTTCAAGTGAAGTGTTTTGAACCCTGAGAGGAAAGCATGATAAGAAACAGATCTATAACTATAAAACAGTATTTCAGAAAGCTGTCCTAGACCAAGGACAGTGTTGTTGCCATTTTCTTGTTTGAAATTGCTTACTATAAATCACTTCTACAATTTGTAAGAGAAAAAGGGAACTTTTACTCCCAGAAATACGCATTCTGGTTTAAGTCCTCCACTTAGAGGCCCCAGAGAGGGAGGGGGGAAATAAACAAACAAACAAATTCTGCTCAACCTACTCCTTGAATCACTGTAAACACAGTGCAATTCAGAGTTTTAAGTTGAACGAAGACAGATGAGCTGTTTTTTCCTATTTCAATAAGTGTTGGGTTTTGAATCATTTGAATAATTCTGAATCAGTGAGAGCTTACTTGGTAGTGGAAGATGACAAGTTATCTTTACTTCAGCTGAAAATGGAAAAAATTACATTGAATTATAAAATCATACCCCTATCTTCTTGCCTTTAAATATTAGTCTCTCTTTTACACCTTATTTCCATTGCTATACCTTTATTTTATCTGTTAGGCAGCAGGGAAGGATCTTGCCAGGGAAAGCAAGAACAATATACTCACAAGACATAAAAGCACAATGGTACGGCCATCCCCTCCTCACTGACTTGCTCCGTCCTTACCCTTGCCAAGATTTGAGATCTCTCTTTTTGACAGGACTTCAGCTAAGCTAAAAATAGCATGTAAATAAATCAGGCTTTAAAGACAAACCACTCTCTTCATTGATCTCAGAGAAAATTCTAGATATAGCAAGGAACAAAAAATTGGGATACAGATGAAAAGCAAACGTATTTCACACTCATGACTCATGGTGTTAATGCATACGCAGTCTTGTTTTCTTCTCTGGGAAAGGCGGTTAGATTAAGTGTATTTGCGCTGCTTTCTCATTTGCATTACTATTTTGTATCAGATGTGTTGATGTGTTGCATAGAATAGTATATAGTTCTGAAGTTTAAACTACATTTTACAGGAATTTACCACTGATAATTTAGAAACACATGCACTCCCTTTAAAACAAACAAACAAAAACCCCAGACACAACAGGCAACAGAATTGCCTGGTTCAAGTCACTGCTATGCTTATTTCTTCACTGAAAACCTAGGAAAAGGTTTCTAGATCTTTGTTTATGCATATTTAAGAAAACAGAATAGCAAATTTAGGACTTTTTCCTTTGTTTGTTTTTATTTTCTCTGACCTATTTTCAAAAGCTCCTTTCCAACACTGACTGTATTTTCAAAATTCCCTACTGTTAAATAAAAGTTGTACTCATGCATGCAGTGCATAAGCTTTGAAAATGTCACATTTCTATTTCATATTGATATAACAAAGCTTTTATAACAAAATGGTGTTTCCATATTTGGATACAGAAGAATGGTACAGTGTTACCATTATTAATACCTCTTTTCCTGAAGTTTTTAAATGTATGTTCCTCTGAAATCTAGACATCTCAGGCTTCCTTTGTTGAAGTAAGGTAATTAGAAACACAAACCAGCCTGATTTTTAGCATTGCTGGCATGTTCTGATTACCTTTCTTTCAATTTTAACCTCTGAATCTTGCTATTAAAATGTTTAAATGTCTGTCCTTTGTCCTATTACTCAACTGTTTTGATATATATTGTTAGCTGCATATCTTAAGAAAAAAAACAAGGTACATAATTTTTAAGCCTTAAAAAAAAAAAAAAAAACCTCAGAGACCCTTTATACCTCTTTCTGTTAAATGCATCTATTAAGTTTTGTCTCTACAACTATCGTCTCTCCGAGCCATCCCCATTCATTTTCCTAGTGCTCACTAGATAGCCAGCATAAAGCTGTTTTCTGAAAAGTACCCTAGAGTTTAAGTATAAAAAACAATTTTAAAAGATAGCATTAGCTAGCATCAGTTGTACTTCACAGAAGCATGGACTCTTAGTAGATGACTACAACCTGCTCACAGGTGTTTAAAGAGAGGCAGCGCTTAAAAACACAAGCAATCCCCCATCCCTTGTTTGCACTAGCATCTTCACTACAGGAGGAAAAAAAAAAAAAAAAAAAAGACTACTGTTAATGATGACAGAAGTGTTTCAAAAATAAGAGCTAAGCTTAGGTGTGTGGCGCATCACCCCAATATTCAGTCTCACAAGGGTTCTGACTGACTGGAGACCTATTCTACTTATCTTCTATTTCCCTCTCCTGTTCCAACACACAATTTCTCCCCGTCCCCCTTTTAACTATACAAGAAATCTATATCACAACCTTGATACTGAAGTTGAAGATTAAGAGAGGATGAATTGAATCAAAATAAACAAGCTTCTGTCAAATTTCAAAACTTTCCGGATGTTTGAAAAACATCCAATCAACTTCTTGGAATTACCTTGTTTGTCTTTGCACTTCCTATTTCTGGCTGAAATAAGATCTGTGTGAAAAGAGTCCCTTGACAAACTAGGGCTAGTCAAGAGAACCTGTAATGGACTGACTAGCCAGTCCTACACACTGCGTGGCACAATTGCTGATCTATTGTGATCAACATAAAGGCATGAATAAAATAATGTGGTAGCTATGGCTTGGAACTCCTAGGAGCTAGAGAGAATTTTCATGAAATCTGGGTGACAGTCATAGTTAAAATTAGCATACAAGAGAGAATAGCAGAGGGGGGAAAAGGCTATTATTATTAGCTTTGGAGTATGGCTGCTTCAAAAGACAGGGTCATTTAAAGGAAAAAAAAAAAAAAAGAGAACACATCCCTTCATTTACTAGAGCTGGTCAGGACGACTTGGTTACGCTAATTAACTGCAATCCGTATTAAACAAAGATGTGGTTAAAGCTTCCCCTAATGAATCTACTAGGCAGCTGTAACAAGTCATAGTACAGTGCAGACACAGACAACCTAACTGCAAACTGAGCGGCTCAGGTACGAACTGTAGACTACCCAGAGCTGCCCAAAACACACCCCATCACACCAGCCTTGGCAATTAGGTGGTTCTATGAGAAACAAAACAGGATAAGAACGTATTTCTTTAGGAAGGGAACTCACCATTCATTCTTTAGGTTTTTTGGGGTTTTTTTTAAGATTAACTCATTAAAAATTTGTTCTGGCTTTAGAGAGAAAAGAAGGTAAGAAAAGTTAAAAGGTTTTCCCACATCTATGCTGTCCCCCCCTTCTATGATGAGCCCGTCCAGAAAATTTTCAGCCCAGCTTTTATTTTTTATGTGCTTATGCAACAGAGGTACAGCATCATCTTTTCTCTTTAAAAATAAAATGTTTGCATGAGGTTTTAGAGTAAAAATTTGACCAATTCATCATCATTTCAAAAAGTCCTGACAGTATCACAAACCTAATGCATTGTAAAGTCTCACTTCTAATGAGGAAATCAGGTTTCACTAAGAACGAAGCATTGAGATGTTATTTGTTAAGGGAGCCATTTTCAGATCGGCTACATGATTAATGTAGTTTTTATAGACTTCAGCTAAAAACAAGATATATTACTGTTTGGGGATCAAACTAACTTTAAAGAGAGGCTTCTTAAAGAAATTTGACTGCCAGCATGAAAATAAAAGCGATTATCAAATTTCTCTTTCTCTCTAATGTGGTTTAGGGAGGAGCTGCTACATAATTCTGATGCTTCCAAATTCAATTCTTTGTCACATTCAGTCTTTGCCACACAAACATTCAACAGTTCCAACAAAAAGAACATCCCAAATCTTTAATCATTACAAAAAACACAGTACCTTGACCTTGGATTTAAAGTTAAATGGAGTGACATTATAAAAATTAAATTAGTTCATCTTCATTTCCATAATATCCTTTAAAAAGCCTTGCCTAGCCTAGAGTATATGTCCTATTTCTTTATCTTCCTTGATGACCCCTCATGCCT
This sequence comes from Haliaeetus albicilla, assembly GCF_947461875.1. Lineage (NCBI taxonomy): Eukaryota > Metazoa > Chordata > Aves > Accipitriformes > Accipitridae > Haliaeetus > Haliaeetus albicilla. The sequence goes on from NC_091488.1 coordinate 6,197,766, forward strand.
GCAAGTCAGCTCGTTTTTCTCTGCTGAAGACTGCACCCTACCGCTGCACGCGCTCTAAAATTTCCATTAAAATCTAGGGCATCATCACTCATTCTTATCTGCAGCAGGCTGCCGAACAGTGCGATACCAGCAACTGCATGCGAACCGGTCTCGAAGGACAATATAGTTATACCTATCACCATCCAGTACGGAAAAGATTTCTGCATAATACATTATCACACACAGTACACTGGGAACCTTAAAAACACTGGGACTGGTGTAGGATGTTGTTATTAATTCTCTTGCAACAGCAAGTCTTACTTAAACAGCAATTTACCAGTAGGCAATTAGCTTCTCAAAGAACATTTTTATTAAGTTCACTTCACAATGAAATGATCTGTCTCATCAGCTATTGAATATTTGCTGGTTAAAGCATTATTATTTTAAATTAGCATATTACGAGTACCTGAGGGTATTTAAACCTGTCTATGTGTTTAACCTTCAGGTTTCTAAGTCCTGCTTCTTCAGGCTGATTCTTAAGCAGTTCTCATAGCCAAAGTACGTGGACACCTTTCAAAAGTGTTTTAAGTTAGCTGTGCTCATTCCTGTTTCTTTATCTTTTCTACTTTGCAAGGAGAACTCGTATGCGTGTATGCAGATAGAAGTGTATGTATACATACTTAAGAGTACACATAAGTATTTAGTATTCTATAATTTTTATGCCTATATAAGCACACATTCTATAATACTGCAAAGTAATTTCAGTCTTGCCATGCTATTTTGCTGCATCACAGCTGTCATATAACTGTCACCTTCACCCCTCATTCTACAGCATGATGACCCTTTTTGTATCCGAGCTCAAACCATTACGTGCCTTGAAGTCAGAGAACAATAATTTAATTTGGCATTATATGTAATGGATATCCTGTGTGTACTTATGTACAGAATGGAAGAGAAGGACAATCTGTTTGCAGATGCTGTTGAGATGGGCTGCAGTGCTCTGTGTAGTATGGGTTGAACTGACCTGTTGGCCAACACCTCTGTGGCTCCATAGACAGCTTTGCAATTGTCCGGGCAAGAGAAGAATATACAACATCTAACTGCAGCCACCTCGGGATCAGACAGTCCTGCAGCAATCTGCACCCGAGGGGATTTGCCATTAGCGACTACTGCTACAAAAGAGCTCAGCATCTATGAGAAATCTAAGACTAGATTGCTGGCTGAACTGATCTGGTTTGGTTGTTTGGGTTTTTAAGTGATATGTGTGCATTTGTTGCTATAATCTTTTCCATGTTCTGTCCAGAGGCCACCGTCACCTGAATCTTTCTGGTGTGCAACACAAGCAGTCTTTGCTCTTTTTGTAGTCATAGGCTTTTGCCCCAGGATGGCACAAACACACAAGTGTTCTTATTGCTTTAAGGGACAGAGGATATATGCCACCTAGGTACCTGTTTCTTCCAGTGGATGAATGCATACATTGACTGAAGACAGAATAATTCATTCATGACTCCTTATTTAAAGAGTTCAGCAGAGGAAGTATAGTCCTTTTTTTTTTTTTTTTTCTTTTTTTTGGTCCCCTTCAGAAATACCTGCAACAGCATTTAGCAAAGCAAGTAATAACTCATGATCAGCTCTGATATGTCCTCAAAAAGACAGATGGATAGGAGAACTGATGTCTATCCTTCACCCGCTAATATCAAAATACAGCTAATACTGAACATACTCAGCATCTGTCCTGAATCTGGATATAGTATATTTGTAGTGGCTAGACAATCTTTACAGCAGGTTTGTGTTAACTTTTTTATAGCTGTCTCACAACTCAGACATTTCACAATGGACTATAACTAGGTTGGACATACGCAAGGCAGCATCATAAGTGTTCTTTCTGTTGAATAAATGATGAATTGCAAACCAAGCTTTCATTGACTGGCATAAAAATAGGCAGATCACGGAGTACATGATCTTTTCCCACTGCGCAGGCTAACAGCACTTTAAAAGAGAAGAAAGGTCATTGAGCTTAAAGTTAAAGACAACATGTTAACTTTCTGAGGCAGGCAGGGAAAAAATTAAGTCCTCTAATGATTGAAACATAGCATTGACAGAATCCAGGCAAAATCAATCCAATTTAACCAGGATTGTGCCCACGGCATGGCTTTCTGCTGCGGGCAACATGTCACATAAGATGCTCTCACCAGTTTCAGCAGGCTTCCCACACTAAGTAGGTCTTTCCCTACTGGTTCCGCAATACATATGCCTTATGAAGCATACATGGGTGAAACAGTATCCATATCCCAACAGGATAATCTTTGGCTTTATATTTTTGCATATAGGTTACATGTGGAAGTCAACAAACTTAAAAGCTGAAATACAGAACAGCATATATATATACCTGGTTTCATCCTGCCCTCAAGAACAAAGTAGTCTTGCAAACCTCAGACTTTTTCTTGGAGCTGATTTCAAAAGGCATCATTGGGAATGATGAAAGGCACCTTGATTTTTATGTTGAGAGACTTACCCTATTATTATAATTGCACCCCCACCCCCTGCTTTTTCTGCGTAGGAGAAGGGTGCTATGTTTTCTAAGGAAAACAACTGTTTTTTAAAAAGCCTAGAAATAAATACTTGGTTGCAGAAATGTACTGGATACATATATTGTTATATAACCAAGAATAGCATAAAGAGCCAAACCATCTTTAAATAACATTCGGAAGATATTTGTCATTTGTTTTATTCTGATACTATGGGATTGTACATCACTAGTTTTAGTCAGCATAATTATACCCAAGAACAACAGTTTCACTGCATAAAAATGTAATGTTCTGTCCCAAAGTTATTTCATATGATTTCTAATAAATTTCAGTATACCTTATTTAGGGGTAATCCTACATCTGAATCCTATAGGTAGAAGATCAAGTAACACAAAGGAAACATATGTTGTTAGGAGGGCAATACACATTATTGATAAAGTGCTATATCCATTCACCTTTTTCAGAACTACGATAAACATCCAACTGAATACTTTGGAAATGATGTGAAGGCAAGAGAGGGATGTATTAATCCACAGGCTCAAAACAGTTCAACAGTAAGAGGAAAGAGAATGAACTTTAATCACTGTTGCTAAGAATTCTTAAGTCCTTATGATATTGAGGCTGAAACAGCCAGTAGCAACAATGAGCCTAAATGAAATAGCATTTTAATACTTAAAAGAAAATCAAATAAAACATCTGAATTCACACAAAGCACATCCACTATTATCAATAATTGATTCTGTTTCACTGTGTGCATCATGTGACAACAGGACCCCTGAAGTAGGGACTGAAGTGTCTGAATTTTATTTGAAACCTCAGTAGGCAAAGTTTTGTACCTTTGTACAGATTTAAACATTTGCTAGATTGGAGACTTAATGCTCTTTTGCATCCATAGACCTATCATGAAGTTGCTATTACCTTCCAGTTATTACTCAGAATTAATGATTGGCATAATTTTAACAATTCCACATGGCACTTCTAATCCTTGGTGAAATCTAGATGTTAATTAATTCAAAAGAAATTAAGTAGTCATCTCAAATTTTCAAACCTTTACGAAGTACTGTGTGAGCTGATGTTGAAATTCACTTTAAGCAACTAATCTTCCATTCCTGCCCCTGTCTCTGTTAATGCTAAAGCATTTTTAAGACCCTTTGGTGATGAATCAAGAGTAGTTTACAAAAAGACGTGCTAGGACATGACTGTGTTTCATAATTAGGCCCAGAAGAAACAGGTCTTTTTGTTCTCAAAAGGCTGTGCTCCTTAATTTAAGTTAGCTTACAAGCTGCTCTGGTTAAACAAATGCAAAATATGTGCATATTTTTTTTTCTAATTCTTTTAAATTTTTCCAGTCGATTGGTATTCCTAGTCCAGAATAAGAAGAGTGTCTATGTGCCTACATGATCCTTTTCATAAAATTGTTTAAAAAGACATCTTCCATTTTACTAGTTATAAACCTTCCTGCATTGATAGGAAACCAAAATGCTTTTTTTCCCGCAATATATTTATTCTAGAGATATCATATTCACTTAAGTAATGCAACACATGCAGCTTCTCAACACAGAAATTTACCATGAAAGGATATTGAAAGAATGCCACTTATTAACAAATACATGTTGCCTATATGAACCTATTCTAAATAATCACAGTCACATTTTTATGACTTTCCTAAAGAACTGATACATATGCGATTTTTGTCTTCTTTCCAGCCAGCTACTAGTCATCACTTTGGCACCAGTAATTTTGGGGTGCACTGGCCCATTTCAACCAGATCAGAAAAAAGAAGAGGTCCAAAAGATAATTTGATTCCTATGTATTACATAAAAATTGACGGTATGCTACTAGAAGACAGCCCAAACCAATGCCCTCCCAACAAAAACAGAGACTGTAGCATGAGTGTAATAATTTTGTACTTTATGCTAACAGCAGCTAGTCAGTCAAATCTTACTCCACTTGCAAGCAATGACAGCATATGCTTCCTCTTGGCTGTTCCACAGTTAGGGGACAAGGGCTAAACGTGGGAGTTCTTTGAGAGGAGAGTAAAGATTTTGCAAGAAAGAAATTGCAGGGAATTTTAGCTTATAGGCGGGGTCTGTGCTGAACAGAGCTCCAGGAAACCCAGCTATGTTACTTGTGCTACTCACAACCTGCTTGCTCATGCTTTAAATACACTTTTTCCCAATGATGGTTTTTTTTTTCTTTATATGTAAGATTTTTTAGAATGCCTTGTTTCCATAGAAAAATAATTGCTTGGAAAATTAATAATAGTGTTTGAAAATAACTGGAAAATATTAGATTTACATAAGCAATTCCTTGATAAGAAAAATAATTAAGCTATAAATTATGCTGTTCTTTTTTCGTGTGTGTGGCTGCAAGCAGAAAGAAGCATAGCAAAGAAGTTCATCAGAACAGCTAGAGAAAGCTGTGGGACCTAAAGTACACACCAAACCTTTCCGAGAGTGAGATGATCGTACCTCTAACAGCCAGTACAGGACTTTTGAAGGTCTTGTGATACACTTCAGATTTACTTGCATGCACAGGGCAGAACAAAGGTGAGGCAGCTGTCAGAATAAATCTGTTTCAGTGTGCTTTTTAGCCTGTATTGGGAGAATTTCCTAACACCCACCTAACCATGCCTAAATTCCAGGTTTTCCTCTGGATAAATACGAGAGAACCACAATGACAGTCAACTTCACTCAATAAAAAAGGAAATGGAGACCTGAAGCTCTAAATTGATTGCAAGAGGGATTTTTTTTTTAAACTTGGATTTATTTTCGTTGATTGGGTGTCACAGACTTTGTTCAAGATAAGGCAAAGTTTTTCCCCTTCTTCTAAAATATATTCCATGCAATTTCACTTCTGAATGAGAAAAAATTTATTATTTTGAATAGAGGTTGTGATATATCAGGAATGAAAACAGACCTTTTAAAAAACTTAAGCAGTATTTGAGTTTATCAATTCTTCTTGAATAAAATTGAATGCATATGAGGACATGACTAATCACAGCAATCAATCTTCATGCATTAAAAGATACATTTGTTATCACAGTATTTGATTTTATATTACATTTTATATTATGGAATACTTAAATACACAGTGTGCTGTTACTTTAAAAATAAGGGATTATTTTAAAAGCACAGATGCTCACAATTGTAGAAAAATTAAGAAATTCATATGCATCCAATTCTAATAAGATTTCTATATCCTCATTTTAAATATGGACAGAGAAACAGAAAAAGAAGAATTAGGAATATTTTCTCCGCAGTCTTTACCCTGAGATCACTCCCTTGATTTAGTTAGCCTGCTATCTTTCTTCTTAGATTTAGTTAGCCTGCTATCGTTCTTCTTGCAGCTCCCATTCTCCAAATCTGTAGAGAGGTGGACGGTACCATTCAACAAAAACAAACGTGCCAAAGGAATTAAAGCATGTCCCTCCAACTATCGGAGGCAAGTAGTTTACATGCTGAAGCATAAGATTTGATGCAATTCCAGGAGTAGTTAATAGTAGAATACAATCATCTAACCCATTTAACAGCTACACATAAGATTGAATATAATGTCCTGCAACAAGGAATACCACAGATTGACAAGAAGTATTTTAAATTAGATACACAAATGTATTATTCTGTGGTGCTTTGTCTATTCTGTCCCACATTAGAACAAGTTGTAGGTAGGGTTTGACCAGTATGCTTTATTTTTCTTCTCTAATTGGAGAAAAAAAAAAAAAAAATCCAGAGATCTTTATGTTTCTAGACTCAGTTAACTTTTTGCAATCTGAAATACAAAAAATGTGCCGTTAATTTTGTGGCTCTGTTTTCTGTATTGCTTCGGTCTGGTATGGTGGATCTTTTTGGGAAAGAGAAAAATCAGGTACAGTGTAGAAACTATCAATGAAGATATACAATAAGCTATAGCAATATTTTATCCAGCTTGCCGCACCAAGAATCCCACCACACTACCACCACCCCACCCCCTGGAAATATTACAGCATCTTTGCCAGGTAACTTCATCAATTCATCAAAATGGAATTAGATCAATGTTGCTTTTTGCATGAGTTAGTAGCTTAATTCAACCTTAACCGTTCATTTCTACCCTGTGCTGCCTTTTATGTGTACAGGTTTTCTTGGTTATTTTTAGTCCTGAAAAAAATTCCTATCCAGCTCACCATGTGGTAGCACAACCTTTTACATCAGCACAGCTAAAGGGGCACCAGAAATCTGGAGGCAGCTGGGCATGGATGAAGCCTTCTTTATACTACTGGTGAAGAATACCCAAGAGTTAATTTAGACTGCAGTTTCTCATGTTTTCTGACATTGCTATATGCAGGATTTTTGTACTAACCCCTTAACAAAACACCCGTGTTACAAGTCAAAGTCCTACAGGTCTATGTGCAAAGACCCTCTCTCTTCCCATCCCTTCATCCTGTAGGAGGGCTGCTCCACCATCTAGCTGTACAGAGCAAGCTCATCATGCACACATGCACAAGAGGGAAAAGAGGAGAATGATGTTCTACAACACATCACAAGCCTCCTTCAAATCCCCACTGCATCTTCCCTGGGACACCAGCAAAGGGAGTCCACCAGTGCCAAGTCTCTTACTGGTAAGAGGCTGCTGCTGGGCAGCGGTTGTCCCGGACAGGTACCCAAGGTGACGTGCCCTACTTAGCACATCTGAGATCCATCCAGCGTTAGGAGGGATGCAGAGTCCATGAGGAAATCTTTGCAGAACTTTTCTTCCTCTCGGGCTCTTCCCCGATACTTGGCGAGAGGAAGCAGCGTTTGGGAGGGCAGTCAGACAAGCAAAGACCCTGTGTTAATCATCATCGCTCAGCTCAACGGAACCCCTCCGTCAAAACGATTTGATACTGTAGGCAAGCAAAACCTTGGGGTTCAGTGAAGTCCATGGCAGCTTTGCCATCCTCTTCATTAATTTCACAGTAACACAAAAAACATCTATTAGTCAGAAGATGGTCTTTTCCCTTCCATTGTAACAATCAGATACAGAAATGCTTATGCTTTAATTTATACGTAATGAGAACCTCATGAAAGCTTTCAAAAGGTTCAGGTATGTATTCTGCATGAGCTTTTATATGACGCACACATATGAATTAGCTTCACCTAATGATTACCAATGCTTTGTGTCCAGATCAGCTATTAACCTGGTTCAAAGCAGAAAATGAACATGCCTAAAGTAGTTTTAAACATCAGGTTTGAACTTCACTCCCAAATACCTTTCATAGTACTTTAAGGTGGAAATTTAGCAAAAATGAACATACAATACAAATTATATACCTTGATGCTTTGAGGCTATCACAGGAAACTTATTTGGAAGTAGATTTTGAAGTTGATTTAATTTAATCCTAAAGCAGAATGACTACATTGAAAGTCCAAAATAACTAAAATGTGATCAAAAATAGAATGAAGTGATTGGACTACATTTTTCCTTAATTTTTTCTTTTAATTTTTATGCCGCTTCCATAATGCATACTTTTGTAGACAAACTCTAGAAATGTTTTCCCTACCCTTCACTGAAAGTAAGAGAAGAAAGAAAACTTTTGCTTGGTAAACTGAGACTTTCACAGACACTGAAAGACGTTAAAAGTACAATCCTTCCATTTAACTTCTTACAGAAACCCCATCTTTAAGACAGTATAAGATATTTCTCAGAAATATCATCTTAACAAACTCCCAAACTAAACTAAACTAAATCCCACACCACCTTTTAGAAAAGTTTGAACTTGAACTCTTAGGATGGGGGGGGGGGGAAGTTACCTAGTGTTACACTAATGTCAAAATTTGAGTGATATACTTTATTACCAAAGAACAGAATTTGGTCAAGCTAAGACCATGTTAAAGATTTGGGAGGGCTGGATGGTTGGATGATTAAAGTACTGGCAAATATTGAAGGAAAATCTCCCCCCCCTTTATTCACTATTGTTCGAGTTTGTTTTCTTTAATTTTCTTCTTTTTAGTCCCCTGTTAGAGCTCATTTAAGAGGGAAATGTGTTGGTGCTTTTTGGAAGAAATGGAGGGCTGGAAAAGAATAAACCAGCCCTCAGGGAAGGAGAATGGAGAAAGTGAGCCTCATTCAGCTGCTTTAATGTCTGCGTTAACAGACAATAAAGAGACAGTTTCAAAAAATGCAGCGATTCTAGATCTTCGTGGATAGAATTACAATAAAGTTAATGCTTCTCTCACCTGAACACCAGAGCTAATCTCTCTCCTTAAAATGAGAGTCCATCCCTGCTTTTCTTATCACTGTTTCCACAAACACAGTAGTATAAGTGTGCAAAATGTATCTTTCCAAAAAAATTGCCATGCCATACAACAGTAGGTACGTATATCAGCGTGTGTGTCAATTTTAATAGTTTATCCCCTTTTTATTTTTGATATGATCTTGTTTATGGATATCCTGTGATTTAATATCTTAAATTGCCATCTCAATTGCGATCTCAGCCCTGGTGAGACACAGCTGGGATATCGGGTCTTAAGCCTTCCCTAGTTCTTTCCCCTCTATTTGGCACCCTCTTAATATTGTTACTAACTATAAGCTAAAAAGTCTTAGGAATAACACTATGTTATTTGTTATTAAGGAATTTATTTCTACTAGGTGAAAAGAGACTGTTTAATTTCTCATGGCCTAGAAGAATGCTCCTTTCTTTATAGTGTGTTGTGAGGCCATCAGTGACATTACCAGGATTTTCTTTTCTTCTCCAAACGTATCTCAACTCAAAGATGTCAACTCAGTAAAAATCACCGATTTAAACAGATTTAGATTTTTACAGAACAGAACATGATAAAACTATAGGGAAGTTCACATCCTAAACACAACAGAATTCAGAACAAGGTCCATTATCAGATGCAGGTACCCAACACTGTTCAAGATCATTAAAAAAGCAATAAAGCAAACCAGCAAGAAGACCTACCATGTTCAGACATCTTATTTTCACCGAACACTATTTTGGACAGTTACTGAAAGCGTACGCTGGTGACCTGACTTCAGAAATAAATGGCTCCATTTCATTTGTTGCCCTGAATCCTTGACTCAGGGCATCCATTAGATAACAGTTTCAGAAAACAAGTCTACAGAAATGAAAGTGTGGGTTCCTGGATTCAGAGCTAGAGGACATCCAGTTATGTTCCTTCCCCGGCAGAAAGAAATAACAGCTCATTCCCCTCCTTGCTGACATGAAGAGCTGACAGTACAATTTTCCAGCAATGTTTTCAGCAACAGCAAAAAACCAAGAAACTTTTCTTCTTTAGCTAAGGTCATACAAACCATTCAGTTCTGTCTTCCTCCCTTCTCAGCAGGCAAGAATAAACAAACAGGGTTACACCTTGCTGAGGCCAAATAGACAGTGCAGTTTCTCTGCAGGGGGAAGCAAACACAACGATTCCCTTCGGGCCATCGGACAATGAACAATCCCAATTCCTTCCCACCACAAAAAGCAAACAAGAAACAAGCCAACCCCAAACCCTACCGCAGCCTTGGTGTCTTAACTTTTGCACAGACAAGTCACAAATTTCACACGCCACAGAAAAGCAAGTTTAACCACTTTCTGCCAGGCTGATGGCAGCAGTACTCTGTTTTCTTGCTTTTCCAGGAGAAAGAAGTTTAATCCACCTCATAGCAAGGAGCCGTGGGATCAAGTGTCCACTGAGGGAATTCAGAAGTAAGTATTAATTATTATTTCAGTATTCTTTGGCAAATAGCTGACTGCAACAGCCTTAAACCTCACGTGTATCACCCCCCCAAAATTGCGACAGTCTAAGAAGGTATAACCATTACACAATCTACATCAAGCTGTTAATCAGGATGAATCAGTAGAATCTGAAAATGAATTAATTTAATGCATATCTGCTCTTCTGCCACAAAACCGAAGAGTTAACCTTTGACAAGGATCTGTCCTCTCTTTTGCTGTTGTAACAGGATTTTTATTTTTTTAACACCACTAGAAACCACTTGAGAATTCTCTTAGAGATACAAACTCACAAATCCTTTGAAGAAGTGTGAATCAGATTAATTTGCTTCTCACGTCATGATAAACAATAGTTTACAAGAATAGTAAAATACCTTTAACTCTAACAATGATTTATATCAGCACATAATTTAATCATGACAAACTGGCAAAGCAGCAAATTTTTCTCAAGAAAAACTAAGTGCAGATTTGGTGGTACGATACACAAAACTGGAATGTCCTTTAATTCATTAAAATGTACTTAAATCATTAGCTAGTGAATATTGAAATTAAAATTAATGAAGTCCCACATAAACTGTTCAAAAAGTACTGTGGATGTAGCCTTTACGGTGTCCAAAAAAGGTGGCATCACGAGGTTTTACCAATAAAGGAAAATGGATGGTACTGAATAACTTAATCAGATGAATGCACTTGAACAGAATGTGAAATTGTTTGGGCTTTAAGGGTTTACAGCAATCACAGGTTGAGAGTTACAGCTGCTACAACTGTGTATAATAAACAGTGCTGACCAGAGAATGACAAAAAGATGGGGAACAAACATCATATACCCAAATCACACAAGCAAGGCCAAGAAGCATCATCTGTATGTTTCAGCAGGCCATTTCAATGCTAATCTAAGGTTGTACTTAATTAATTACCACACTGAAAAAAAAAAAACCCAAACCCAACCTCTATTACTCTAAATCTAAGTATACTTCAAAAGCTCTAGCTCTAGCTTCTAGCTAGAGACAGGTTTTAATAACCAGGGGAAAAAAAAGTATCTCGTGACAAATTAACTACTTAACTGGAATCTGGAGACCATCGGTTGCCAAACAAGCAGTTATGGCAAAAATCTCAATTTATAGAAAGGCTGTAATATTGCCAATATTATCAAGAACTAAACTATCCTGTTGACCTCAATTCTGACTGTGAACTAAATCAAACTTGAAAAGGGCAATTCAGTTATTTAAATGCCAATTTATTAAAGACTTTTTTTTTTTAAACAAAGTTGTCCTCTAACCTCTTAGCTTAATCTTACTATAAAAACAACAGGGATAACTAATCAGGCTAAGCTACCTTTATCCCTCCATAAGGGACAGGAATCTTTATCCCTCCATAGGACAAAAATGCCTTGTACGTATATAACATTTGCCAAACCAGAACAGACACTTCAGCATAATCTGTTGCGCAGAAAAAAAAACCCAGAAGAACAGTGAATGTAAATATTTTATTTTGATTATGACACATTTAATTTTGAATTTTAATGCAACATAAGATTAAAAACTGCAACATGAACATTGTTCTGCAAACTTAGACATATGACATTTGGAAAAGGGACCTTGTGATTTTCTCAGAACTCTCCAGTCTTTCCCTCCCCTCTGAAACAAAATGGTGTCAAATCATTATGTTTTTATATTTTACTTTTAATGAAATTCTATTATCCAAAGATGAAACTATTTTCACAAGCCGCTGTGCTACTCAGCTTGCTAAATAATTGAGTTTAGCTTTGCCACTTCTCCTCAGCCTCCAGCACATCTGCTCTACTGACAGAAGGGAGATCCAAGGATGGGGACGGGATGAGGAAGCTTTTAACAATGAAGCACAAAATGTAAGAATGAAAGTAAAGAAAATAGTACATGTATTGTCAACATCCAGCAAACGGTTGTGACAAACAGCATTTGAAAAACTGGGTTGGTTAGAAGAGAAGGCTGCCTGTAAGCAGCGATTCTGAATGTTTAGCACCGTAATTTGTACCTAATTATTTTCCTTCCCTTCTTAAGTAACCTCCCTGGTAACTGTCAAACCAGTAATCCATCTCACTTAAAATACATAAATTCAGAGCATTTCAAAACAATTTGAAAATGTTTCAGAAATTGTTTTGAAAACACAGTAACGCAATTGTAGCCAATTTTCAGTCTTGCTGACATATTTGCCCACTTAAGATACATTAAAAGTACCTGGAAGCAAAAATGTAAGTACCTCATCTCTAGCTTTCTTTAGCGGAAGTACGCATCTTCCAAGAGCAACTACTTCCTGTGACAACATATTTTCTACTAATTATATGACAGTATCAGTCATTCTTCTTTTAGGCTGAACTTAAAGTGTATTAAACATGTTTAGAGAGCAAAATGTTTGCTTTGCAAAAGTATTAAACGAATAATGTTAGCCCATTAACCTGAGAGTTAGTTACCACGGACTTGATAACTGCAGTTTAAGTAGACAAGTAGCCTTATGATTTTTAGACAGATCCAGATCCATCTGTTACAAAGATTTTTAAGTGAACTTCATCTGGATATTAAATCAGATAGTACTTTTATACAATGACAGGATTTAGGACAGTGTAAAATTGCATTCTTGGCCAAAACATGATGCCAAAATGCCAACTAGTAACCTGAAAGAGATATAAATATTTAAATAAGAAGTATAACCTTTTCCCTTACTACAAGATTGCAACTTTTACACTATAATTTTTTTATGCTCAACTCTTATGTTCTTTCGATTTCAGAACAAACTAATTTTACAACTAGCAAAAGTATGCCACAGATGTGTTAGCGTAACAGAAATCTGCCTGCTGTTAGTATATGTTTATACACGCAGTTGTAAAGCACATCACTGGAGACCTAATTATTTGTAGGATTTTCAAACAAATCACATCAAACCATCTAAAATTAAAAAAAAAAAAAACCAAAACAAAAACAAAAAAAACCCTACTTTGATGAGAGAGACAATTTTAAAGGAGCAGGTCCATAAAATAAAAATTACAGTTTTGGGGAACAGACCTACACACCCTGAGAACAGGTATTTGTTTAGTATCCCAATGTGCAAGGTGTTAAGGCTTTCTTCCCAAAAGTTTGACTTCATGATTTTTGCAGAATTCTTTGGTCGAACAACTAAGTATCTATTCAGTGCAGTGGTCTTCAGGTAAGCAGAGCTGCCTGCTCATTTGAAGTTCACTGCTGAAGTTTGACCCTAGTTTCAATATATTCTGGAACTTGTGTTTGTATTTTCTGTAGCCTAGCTACAACAAAGATTTAAAAATAACCAAAAAGCACGCACTTTACAAATTAAATATCTACAGTAAAAACTATTGATTCATCCTAGGTATCATTATCTGCCTTTCTCTTCGCCTCAGACACATAAACACACACTTCCCACACAGCAGTCTCAAAAAAAGCTCAGCTTGTTTCCAGTTAAACTGGTTACAGTCAGGTTTCTTATCTTTACTTCCCCCATAGATAGGAGAATCTTTCCAAACAATGGAAATTTGTAACAACATCTCCTATTTTTCTGTGGGGGAAGAAGAAAAGAAAAAAACAACCAACAAAACACCACCAACAACAAAAACCCCACATAGTTGATGATACCCTAAGTGCACAACACAGCTTTTTTGGTATTAGTGCAGATCCATATAGGCATCACACATATGTCTGAACAATTAAACTGTTTTAAGCACATCATGGACCTTTTGCTGCGATTATCACCGTGTGCCTACAGTGGTTATTTTTTGCATCTGAATGTAATTACCTAACACCATCTAGCTTGCAGGAAATTGAAGATGGATAATAAGTCTTACAAGTGTTAACCCTACAACAATTCCTCTAACATTATTCTCACAAGTCTGCAGGGGCTATTCCTTCATTACCGAGGAAAGAAAAAAAAAAGTCTTCTTAAGGAGCTTGGAGTGCCTCTTTTCTACACCATAACTTAACAACCTAAAATTCTATCATTTTATGCTAACATTTACAAGAAGCCAAGCAGTTTCCATTCACCATTTTGTGTAACTAAATCCTACGTGTTCGGTATCATGCAGGACCTAAAAAAGCTCATATTGCACAACAACCAGAAATTTAACATATTTTCTTTACCTTCGCTGACTTCGAAGTAAGTTTGAGGTAGATTTCAATGAAAAATAATATGCATCTCAAAATAATTTTTGGATAAAATGCATAAAGAACTGTGATAACCCCTGAACACTTTAAAAATTAAAATTAGATTTTGCTTTCTAAATATAAAGTTTACACCAAATGGGATTTGATTGCAGGAAGTCCTATTACATGAGCTATGTAAGCAGTTAGACCACAGCAACAGTTTCTGAATTCAACTTTAGATATCTATGTCTGAAATCATAGCCCACAGCTCTATAGTAAATGGAGAAAAGCAGACAGCACCGACAGGCAATCGTCTAACCTATCTTGGGTATTTAGCTTAAAATGAGCTTGGGTAAGCCTCCATCTCTGCACAGTTAGGGCAGGTGCATCCCAGCTGTAAAAACCACGTTGTGAAACTGAAAAGGGAACGTGTTATAAAAGAGCCTAAAAAGTTATTGAATTCTTCTAGCCTCACACATAATATAGGGACCTTCTGGAAAGTTTCTTAATGTTGTGCAGGAAAAAGACAACCTAACAGTTTTTCTCTACGCAAGGGAATTGTGCCACTGTAGAAAAAAAAAAAAATTGCTTTAGAAAGTGATTTAGTTAAATCAATGCAAGCTCCTCTGTGGATAATGATGGCTTATGTTTATTTTATTTAAATTGTCATAAGACACTCTTCCCTAAACTAAGACTGTCTACACAAGAGGCCTGATCTAATTTATCTAAGTTCATTCAATTTTCTTGCGTACACAGGTTTAATGGACTCCCATCGTCACCGGCAATGTAATGAGGCAACAGCAACACTAAAGAAAAAAGCGTATGCTCTACAAACCGGCAATTAAATGGCATAATACTGTTCTCCTTGATGGCTATAAATAGGTTTTTACATCCAGACAACTACAGACCTGTTTAAAATTTAAGGTCATGTTAAAATGCTCCTAAAGACCCTGTAAATACAAGAAAAATTACTGGAACCTGGATATCCTGGGGAGGCAAATGCCCCAGCGCTGGGCAGCAAACCTGAGTGGTGGCAATTGTCAGGGGAGGGATTGCATGGGAACAGTAAGACTCCTGCTGCCTTGGCAAGGCTTGACTGTTTTCTGTTGTGTGTACTTATAAAATACAGAAAATAAAGGTTCGGGAAGAAAGAAACCTTAACAGAGCTTCTTTTAGGCATAGTAGTCACCAGGAAGGTAAGATTATAGTCAAGGCAAGACTGCTAATATTGTATTTGCAGACAGAATTGAAACTGCAATCACCAAATAAATGGCATTTGTTAGCAACAGCACGATAACCTGCTGGCAACCAGAGCAGTTATAATGGTGGAATAAGTCATCTGTAGTTCAATTTTATTTGTAAGGTCTTAGTTTTCTTCATTAAATCAAGGATATGTTAGTAACTGGACACATGTATGATCAATTAATTCTAGAGAATTGGAATTATCTTCTCTTTAATCCCTTTTGTGCTTCTCTCCAACTATTGTCTAGAGTAGTGTAAACAAATTATATGCTAAGACTTTTTTCAATCACCCATTTTTACCAGGATCTTATTTTCTGCAATATTCGTTACAGGTAAATTGGTACAGTAGTAGTTTTCAGCTTGTAATGTTTCCTAAATCACATTATTCTCCAGATGATTACTGGATGTGAGAGGAAAACTACCAGAAGTCAGTTAATCTCTGAAAGAGTAAAATGTTTATATTCAAACTAGTTCCTTAACAAGTTATTCTACTTTTAGTAGAGGGTGGGGTTTTTTTTTTGTTTTATCAGTATCCTGCAGAATTAGAAGTGGAACCAGGTTACCCTTACACAAATGGATGTCAGCCTAGCAACACAGCACTGGCCACATTGCAATAGCCACTCTACTCCAAGTTTGTTTTGACTCAATCCATGGACCACTCGATGCTATTAGTGAGCTGTAGAAAGCGGCACACGCTGAGAAAGCAAGTAGAAGGCAAGTCAAACAAAAGCATTGAAACCAAAAGGATGCTGGGAAAACACCTGAACTTTCTTCTGAATGTTGTTGGTTCTTTTCCCAAAGAAAACAAAAAGCAAGGATCTGTTCCCAGCAAGCTGTTAGCTCACTGGTATTTGTTGGTACAGTCTGTAACTCCCGCAGAAATCAAAGCAAAGAGTAAACAGTATTTGGGAAGATGAAACCTTTGTATTACAGCTAAATGGAGGCAGAACAGAATCTGAAGCTTGCTTTCCATTAGATTGTACTGACATATTCATGTATTACTGCTGAGGAGTGGAACAAAAGCCACTCGAATATGCCCCCAATGGAGACACAGTATTCGATCATCTACCTTGGCAATTACGTCTTTATCATGCACTGATTTATGCACAAATGCACCAGCAGGACAGACCTGGTAGGTGCTTATTAAAAACCTAAAATGCACTTTCTTGCAGACTTCCAAGACAGCATTTTTTGAAACAACATTACTCCTTTTTGAAGTGACATGCTTTCTGGCATCTACTGCACAACATTTCCTCTTTGTTGCAGCACGCATATTTAATCTTTTTTTAAAGAAAATCTTTCAACAAGCGCAGTGAAGTGTATCCTTCATACTATAGAGTTTCTGAAGTTTTGTTGCTAGTATTTATTTCAGAAAGAGGCAGCTCACAGCTATCAAAGTGGGATGTCAAATAAAAAATATTCCAGAAATAGGCCTGGGCTCACGTTTTCTCCTGCACACAGCACTGCTAGCACACTTCCCCTTGCACACAAGTCCTTTCATACCCAACCAATTTTCTGGCTTCTGCACTTTAAAAGATAAAAAAGAAAGGCCATGGAAGGACAGTATGATGTTTCACCTTTTGTTGGTAACACACAGTTCAGTTCCCCACTGTCACCTCTGGAACAAGGTTCAGGTAGCAGAGGAGGAGGGCTGGCAGAGCACCTCTGCAACCTCCCTGCTCTTTCACGTTCCCAGACAGCTACATTGCTAGAAGGCAGCCTGAATTTAGGCTGCTGGGAGCAGAAATTCAAATATAGCAAACTTAGGTAGAGTGTTGGTTCAATTCTACCACAGTCACTTACCAGTGGAAGTAGTTCCTATACTTACACCTCTGTTTTGCATGAAATACTCCTTTATACTCAACTAGTACATCACCGGTCGAGGTGCAAAGGCTTCTCATTTAAAAAGAGTGATATAGAAGTATATTCTTCAGGCAGAATCGCCACACTATGTGCTCTATGTTATATTAGCAGTGTAAGCTGAACTTAACTAGCACACAACTACGTCTTTATTATTAGATTTTGTCACTGGGAACTATGTTAGATTAGATGAACAGCAATCATGGGTAAAGAAGTCATCCCTTAAAACCTGAAGGTTAGTTGCAAACACTAAGAATCAGAAAAACAAATTACCTTGGAAGTTACTTTTCCTCAGCTGTAGTATACTACTGTGCAACAGCAAAAATAAAGCTCACTATTTCACCAGTACAGATTATCCCCATGAAAGATAAGCTCCAAGGACTAGGTTACTAATCCTGCCTCTGACATTTAGCAGTTCTGTTGTATCAAACAAACATGGTTTCAGTTTCTTTGTAAAGCAGAATGTTAATACTTGTCTACTTTCCCCAGTGGCATTGTGAGGATAAACGTATTGTCATAAAGGTCTTTGAAAATGAAAAGATGTAAGCATTTTTATTGATGTTTTACCTCCCAATCCACTAGAGTATATTAAAAATAATTTCACAATTGTCAAGTGCAACCTCTACCTATACATATTTCTCAATTTACCAGTCCTTCTCCCTACAAATTGCACAGACGAGAGAACAGCTCAGCAAGTACATTCTCTAGCCAACGCTGCTTGTGCGCAAAGGATAAAATCAGTTGCTGAATATGACCAAAATAATTTTAGCTAACTACAGCTGATCCAGTTTGCCTTGCTGTTACACGGTTGCAAAAACACCCAAATGATTTGGGGTTTTGATCATCAGTCAAACTGATCATAGCTACTATAATAACCAGATTGAAAAATTAGTATTAATAAATAATATCTTCAACAAAGAAATAACCTTTCTGTTGAGACTTTTTCTTTTCCTCCTTCTACAGAGGAGGAAACCAATTCAGCGTCAGAAAGAAAAATCATCCAGGTTAAATAGTGACTATCAAAAGAATTACTTTTACTTAATTACTGATCTGCTTGAAAGAATTCTTTCTATTTAAACTGAAGTTGGGAATTATGCAGGCCAGTTTTAGGAGCAATGAGGGCGTACCTATACTGGAGAGTATGAAGAGCTCTGTAACTATGTACAAAACAGTACAAAATATCTAATACACAGCTAGAGAAGGGGAAGGAAGGAGGGACTAGGGAAGCATGTCCCTAACCCTATTGTAATGCCAGCTGTCCCTTTGCTTACCTTCTGGAGGGAAGATATTTGATGTGTTCCATAAAGAGTCACTCTGAGTGAGTCCCAGTTTGATTTTGCACATGCTGGAAGATACCTTTTTAGTCCTCTGTGAAATGACTGTATGAGTTCTTTCTCCCGCGGTATCCAGTGAACACACTGGATTATTCCCAAATACGTTTTTTTGTTTTCCTTACAAAAAGTGTCCTCATTTTCCTCTATACACGTTTCTTCCGTATATAATAAACAAATGAAGGAACATGACAGAAATTAATGCCTGCAGTGCAAGGCTGAAATACAAAAGTAGTTGCTTGGCAACCAGCACAAGAAATAAGAGTTTATGCCTGTACAAACGGCCAAGCGAGTGGCACAAGTACCATTTGTGACTGCTGTGAAAAGGATGGGTGGGGGAGAGGACAGATGAGGGCAGGTTGTTTATTAAATGTGACTCTAGTTTTTCCTAATTTCTGTAGTTTCCTCACAAACGTGCATGTGTCAGAATGCACTAAAAGTGTATTTTAGATTGCTTTCCTTCTATGTCCTTATAGTACTGTCTTTAATCAGTAAGTCAAGTTTTGTTTAAAAAAAAGCTATGCTTTTTCATAACACTTAAAAATATCTACAGAGGTGTAAACGAATACCAATTTCCATATCTACTTTTATCCTTAAGGACTGACGAATTGGACATTTGGAGCTGCTTTCCCAAGGAACAATGGATCCAACTATAAATGTTCTGGCAGCTTGGAACAATTCATCAGCCTGTTGTAACTGTAAATACATTCACCAAGAAACACTGACTTTCCAGTAATAATATACGTGCAATTGTTCATACACCCAAATGATACCAGACTCTGACTGTTTGGAATAATGGAAACAATATATACAGGCCTACTCTTCACAGTATCTGAGGTTTTTCAGTCACTTTGTTCATATATGCCAATATTGAAGAGAATTACCACCTCTGGCCCAGAAATCCTTGTACCGCAAATTCTTGGAGACAAGAAAGATAATTCTGAGGAATCATAATTTTATGCTTACTTTGTTATTATCCTTCTCTTCTAGCACCCACTGTTGGATGTTAGACTAGACTGACCTGTTCAAATTAGAAATGTTAGAAATGTGAGAGACATTAGACTGAGCTGCATTCAACACGAACATGCCCCTCACCACAAACAGGATTATATGAGCATGTTAGGGGAACACCTAACCTGCCTGTTGTATTATGTACTGTATTGTTTCTCTGAATCCATTTGCCCAACAAAGCTTGCAACTACGTCATGTTCTGCAGAACACCATGCATTAGTACTGACAAGTAGGTGTCTGTTGGTGTGATCAGCAGTAAACGGCATCGATTCGCTTCCTTTCGGCACACTAACACATCACTGTAACTGCTACACTATCTTTTACATTGTCAGTAGATGTACTCATCCATGGCATTATTTTAACCCTGCAAGTAACAGCAGCAAGTGGAAAATCAGAGTAAACTTATCTCTAGCTGATGCAGTAAACAATATTTTAGGAACCTTTGGTACCAGTTTGGGGAAAAACAAAATTGTAGAAGCAGTTGCCATAGCATACCTAAAAATCCCTTTTTTGTTGATGATACCAGGACAGTGCTCCAACTGATACAGCATTACCAAGCTTGGACAGGCGAGGAAGAGGAAGTATTTTAATTCCTAGTGAGGACTAACAAAAAACCTAATCAAACAAAACCCAAACCAAAACCAACAAAAAACCCAACCACAACCAAGCCACAGTGCGCTGCTACTTGTGGTTTCGGTAGTTTTTGATTTGTGGACTGCAATGGTTTCAACAGAGAATAGATCAAATAATGTATTTTTACTCTTTACAATATCAATATTACCCTAATGCAAGCTTCAGTAAGCTACAGTCTCCTTTTGAAGGCTAAGACATCTAACTTGCAAATTTCATCAGAATGTGTGGGATCAAGGAAGGGGAACTAACAGTGGTATACTCTTCCATTTTCTTCCTCCTGCCCATGCAGAATTCTGAAGAGTTATTTCTCTCATCAGTTCCTAAAGTAATACTCTACAGCTGGTTATTCACCTAACTTTAATTGTTCTACATTTAGATTTACTAATAAATGTTATTCCAGGTTTAACGTATGGGATCTATTTCCACCTAACACAATCAGTATT
Organism: Haliaeetus albicilla; assembly: GCF_947461875.1. NCBI lineage: Eukaryota > Metazoa > Chordata > Aves > Accipitriformes > Accipitridae > Haliaeetus > Haliaeetus albicilla. The sequence continues at coordinate 6,218,616 of NC_091488.1, forward strand.
ACTCTTAGTACATCCACTACCATATTTAATTGCTCCTTCATGCTATCTTGAATATAATGGTAAAAGTTTCAAATTAATTTCAGCCCCTGGCTTCTCAAAAAATTGATACAAGGACAGAAAATGTCAACCTTCTCTTAAATGAATAATGGATGATAGTTACTGAGATGGTCTCAGTGATCATAAATTCCCAGGGAAAAAAACTTCTTTATAGTTTGAGGAGGTATAACACTTGCAGAACGAACAAGTAAGGGACTGATGGATTTCCACTCCATTTGCTTTGCAGTCTATGCAAACGTGAGGTAATCAGGGACTTCCGAAAGTCTTCTTCCTAAACCACTCTTGACTACATAGGACAGCAAGTCTTTCTGCTTCATTCAGTCACTTCCACTGTGCTCACACACATAGTGTTCTTAAAGCTAGCACAGCCGACATATCAAAGGAGGCTAATGAGATCGAAACTTAAACAGGGGTAGAGCATACACCTTGATAGTCACTTCCCAAAGAGAACAATGACCAAAGGTATCGACATGTTTTGAGCTAAATAGAAAGCTCTCTTTGTTTAATTGTTCCTCAAATCTTGTTTCGCTCAGCATGTCAACACTTACTTTCATTACCACAAATATATGCTAATCAAGCTATTGATGTTATCCTTGGGAAAGAGATCTGAGGTTAAGTTTGCTCTGTTTTTAAATTATTGGGAAACATTCTGCAGAATGACAGCCTGAATGGAAAAAAAAAAAAAAAAAATATGCTATCTGAGGTCTTAGTATTAATTAGCTATACCACCTACACCAAAATAAAACCTTACTAGGAAATATTTTTCATTAAAACTTTAGTAGGCCAAATTGTAATCTTATTTACATTTATTTCACACTATAAAAGGGCTAAATGCAAGAGCTTAGATGGCTAGAGGCTTATTTTATATTTATGAGCTATCAGGATCGGCCTCAGCAACCTAAGAGAGCGAAACAACAGTAAGACACATTACAGATGTGTCAGCAATAGGTAACACTGTCAGAATTACTCAGCATGAAATCTCCCATCCTAGAAATGGGACTCTGGTGGCTGTTCCACAGGTGCTGGTTAATACAGGTATGACGGAACAGACTCTAGACACTCATTACTTCGCTCAAATTTTCCAAACAAACTTCCTTGTAAATGCCAGATGCTATTGAGACATCAGTAATCTTTAATAGCCTAGCCAAAATTCAGTTTCTCAGCATCACAGAGGATAAACTTCCAGCAATCTCCACGAGATAATAGGCTTAATCATAAACACCATTCAGCTTCTAAGATTTAAAGCATTTGTCCTGATAGAAACTTGAAACAAGCCATTTTTCTTATGTAGTTGGTTGAAAAGTAATATTGTACTTCAAAGGAAATAAAATACAAATATAAAATTACCAAACCTCTTTTGTCTCTAAACTTGCTATAATAGCAGCAAGATCAAAATATGCCTGCCAGGTACTATACCAGTACGAATCCATCATTTTGTATGAATAGCTTCCTAATAAGGTCAGTGATCAAGTTACAAGAAAGTTATCAGGGAAACCACTTACTTTAATTGAAGCAACAACCACACAATGATGGTGTCTACATCAAGTGTGTAGGCACTCAGACAGAGCAGGTGATCTCACCTCCCCAAACCCAAGTACTGGAGTTCAAAGGCGAGAAAACAGATGGTGAAAGAGGATGGACTCAGTACAGCCACATGGCAAGCATACCAGGGCTATGGTATGGATATCCCTGCTTACATGAATTACATGCAGTATTTCCAAGAACAGAAACTACCCCATCCAAATTTGGACCTCACAGACTACTGGTTTTAACTCTTCTCTTTCTACGGTTAATGTATTTTTTTTTTTTTTTTAATCAAAATACAAATAAAAGGTTATTCAGAATGAAATAAGAGAATCTTTGTCAGCAACTGTACAGTTACAAGCAAATAAGAAAAATACTGGTCCATGAAAACAAGCAAGCAATGAAGAGTTTGATTCTCCAGTTCTCATGGGATTGTTATGAACAGCTAATTAGGATGACATTGTTCTAATGGCTTACTCTATAGCAAGATAATACACCATTATATACAACTTCTTCTGTAAGCCAGGTATAACGTTCAGTTTAAAACTATGTTTATTTAATATACAGCTAAGACATTTTAAACCATATCTATGCTAATCTAGACAAACCAACCAACCAAACGTAATTCCCAAAAGGACCTAAAGGAAAGGCAGAAATTCAGCTACCATTATCCTAAATACATTCTTTTGTCTAAAGACAACTATTTGAAGCTCATTTGGCAAAAATTATTCTATTATTGGAAAGTGACAGCCTAACAACATATTCTGTTAGACTTCTTCATCTTCCTATCCCCAACATATTATCCCATTACAAAAAAAAAAAAAAAAAAAAAAAAGGTGCTAAAGGAAGCAGCTGAAAATTGGGATTTTAAGCTTAAGATGGTGGTTACGGTAGTATTAGATTTACATTTTCCTAAATCTTTCCTCTAGGAAATGCTAAAAGAAGAGTAAATCCCAGTACTACCTGTGAGAAAGAATCACTTTTGGGTCTTGGAAAAGTGGTTAAGAAACTTCAGTAGGTCTCTTTCCAGTGACCATGGATGAGACCCATAATTAACATACAACTCTTTTTGAACACCAGAGCTAACTTTTAAATTGTACTTCAGAATTGCACAGGTTGCAGTTCTAGTGTGAATCATAATCACGGTTAAAAAATAAAAAGCCTATGTTTATGCTAGAAATTAATAAAATATAGGGAACATAGGACAAGCAAAGTATAGCATGATGACTTTAAAGTTAAGACTTTTCAAAGACTTCATTATTAAAAGCATGTATAATGTATTCCCTACAATGTCTAAGTATACCTAATGCATCCCTATGTACAATTTAGTCTGATGACAATCACTCATGATCCTTAGTCCTATTATTTCTGCAAATCTGTTTAACTGCTTCCAATTAGAAAATAATTCTTATTGAAAATAAGTTTACAAACTGTCACTAATGGGTTAATACAGGATAAAGAAAAGCTTGAAGGAGTCAGAAGAACATTTCTGCAGTTTTTCTAGAGGCTGAAATTTCATGAAGTAAATAATCTATTGGCCAATTTCCTGTATGCTTCACAAGAAAGAGGTCTCCATGAGAATTTAATTGAAAGAGAGCTTTGGTCTAACCACAGCTTTGATTGTGAAAACATAAGAACTGGTGGTGCACTCCAATTAAACATTTCAAGCAGTGACATTAAGTGTGGCACCGAGGTTTTTCACCATGGAATTTTATTCTGCTTTTAGCTAATACACTACAACGTGGTTTTGCTTCTAAAAGTCAAGGAGATTTTATCACACATTAGCTAAATCTGTGGAACTTCAGTGCGGAAATTACAAGGCACATATATTGCTTCCTTTAATTCAAAGGGTAGAAGCCTGCTCTGTCCTTCAAAACACTGAAATCCTACCACGCACCTGATGAGGAGTAAGCCTGTCTCTCCTCCTCCTCCTCCTGCAACTCTGCCCTGTAGCGTTCAACTCTGCCTGACTCTGCAGCAGAGCGGATGGCGAGTCCGACCCAGCAGCTGGTGCCAGGACTGACATCTTGTTTGAGAGACCCCCGTATTCTTAACAGGGCACCCGAGTAACACAGAGTCAGGCTGCACCAAGGGGGACAGCAAAAGTACCTTTAGTTTTCTGTTGTGCTGCACACCAGCAAGGAGCAAGAGCCCCAGCACCAACTGCGAACACCTTGTGGTACTGCTGGGCCAACTGCGAACACCTTGTGGCACTGCTGGGCAGCACCAAGGGGCACAGGGTACGTGGTGCTCCCCACCTTAACCATGGTGAAGCCCAGTGTGCCCACACCGTTTCATTTCCCCGGCAAAGGAAATCTTACTGAACAGCTTTTACAAGAACAAAACAGCTAGCTTTTTTTTTCTAGCTACTAATACAGGCTACCGGTTCACAGAAGTGAAAAACTTGTAAAACCCCACCCCGTACCTAATAGACAAGATACAACCATTGGAAGAAGTGTATTTTGATTTCGCAGTCTTCCCCCATCCCCTGCCCCCCAAGTACTATAATGTTTGTTCAGTGGTAGAAAGTTGAACACTGAATCATGAGAATTTTTACCTAACCCTGATATACAGAATAAAAGCAGTAGATGTTTTGCCATCTGTGCAGCAAAGCATTGCTACTTAAGTGTTTTCATTAACCGTGATTTAAATATATTTAGCACAACTAACTATTCTATTTCAGTAAGATAATACTTGCAAAAAAGCCCCACTTTGCTCTATTTTTAAGCAAATGATTGACACAATTCCTAGGCAATAGCATTTCTCAATAATTACATCCAGCTCAAGTACTAAAAAATTCAAACAACTGAATGCAAGAGATAAGTGTCTCTACCTATGCACCCCCCAAAACTTGTTTGCTTTGTTTTAAATAAGCTTTTGGAATTGAACGCAAACCTCTACAGATTCATTAATACCTTTTATTTTTAAATCACATTTTCATTTAAGCAGCTTAAATATTTTAAAAGCAGCCTCTGGCTCTGTACATAAATAAAAGAACGCAGCAATATCCTTTAAAAGATAAGGTGGGAAGCAGTACAATCAACGACGTTATTACTTTTTTGTGGCAGATTGCATTCTAAAGGGAAAAAAGTAATTTCACATATAGGAAGATGAAAAGGTAAGTTTAACATGCTTCTATTCTTTGTAGGAAAGACATCAGTGATAAAAATGACAGGTTAATATATTTTCTAGTACATTTATTCATGTGCTTATTTTGCAAGCCATAGAGCTAACTGTCAGCTTTTTGATACAGTTCAGTAGACAGTGACTTTTGCCAACAGTTAGTGGATTCCACACACTCAAGGAAAAAAAAACCCAAACCACCAAATAAAACAAAACAGATGACCATTGACTCTTCAAATACATACACTTTACTGTACAATAATTACACAAAGAATAGAAATATGGCTTTTAAGGACAGAATAAACAGGTAATAGTTAAACTAGTTTTCAAAAGGAGAAGCAGGCTTTTAAATTTTTTGAAAGTGAGATCTACTAAGGTAGCAAAATAAAGATTTAAATATTACATATAGGTTCCAAACTCATAATAAAACATGTTTCTGTATATATTTGTTTATATACCTATACATGAATGTAAGGCACATGTATATATGTATAAATATAAATACATACACAGCCTATGTAAATATGTTTTATTGCTGAAGGATATTGAAGTATTTTGACTGATTTCAACAAGTATTTAAAAAAAAGCAATTATACTGAAATGGAAATATTTTGTAAGAAATTATGTTATTGGAAAAAACGCTAGTACCTGTAGCAACTATAACTAACTTCAGTATTTTATAAATGTTAAACCTCCCTATTGTGGAAAGCATACACTAAACAATTGGTTAAGAAATTGTACCAATAAGTTAAAACCTTATCTTTTTAAATGCTACTGAAAAATCGCTCTTCTGCAGAATATGATACAGATTATTGTTTTAAGATAGTAAAATACAGAAATAGTCCCTCTGATTTTGGAGTCGGGATTGTAGCCAAGTGATTCATACTTGAAATTCCTAAGCTAGAATTGGAATGACAGTAAAACTACTTTCTCGGTCTCAGATGTTTTCTACGGATTTCTAATATTTATTTGTCATAGTGTAGAACTAGGATGACAAATAAATCATTGATGAGTGAGCAGCAGGAAGCCTAAACTACTCGATCAGAAACAGACAGACAACACTTCTTTTTACCAGTGACTTAGAATAAGGCCTCCATGAAATGGAGATTCAGGTTCAAGAAAAACCATTGTGATATCATCCAGAAAACAAAACATGCTGAAGAGGTAATGCTAAATTTGTCACTACTTGTAGAAAGTTATCCTTACACATAGGCAGAATAAAGCAAGCTGTCTAAAGTCCACTGGAGGAGTTTCGATTTCTGTCAGATTGCCAGTGCCTTATTTCAGTATTTTCTGTTTCCTTCATTTTATTAATGCAAATCTTTAGCCACTTGGCTACTGTAATACTTGAAGTCTTTTTAGGCTTCAGCATAGGAATGCCACATAATCAAAACTACAGTAGATTTTCTGGACATTTTAATTATTCTCATGTGTCCACAGAATGACATGAATGGGGAATAAGGATGAACAAAAACTTGGTTTATTATTAATGTAAAAGTTGCAAGACTAAGTCCTACAAGATCACTTGAGCTGTTACTGGCATATGCCTACACACCTGTAGGAGACAGGGCAGGGCCATGTCATCATACTTGCTCAGTTCCCAAAGGAATAGAGCTGCATTAAAGGGCCACACTGAAGCCAATAAATTCTGCATCCCACCAGAGCTCATTAGCTAGCTAAACACAACATTTCATAATGAAACGATAACATCAGCATAGCTACTCCTGAATAAAGTCATAAGTTTTAATGTTTAAATATTTATTAAGTTTGTATTTGCACTACTACATGCTATACACAGTACTTAAGAGGTCTGCATGAATAAAAATCCTTTTCATAAGATGGAAAAAATTAATTTCCAAGTATTTGTCTGTCATATTTTTTCAATGCATGCATGCAATATCAAAGCATTTTAGTTACGCATGACCACAGAACAACTTTGGGGGAAAATAATTAAATCCCTAAACACTTGTCTGAAAGAAACATTCAAACTTTATCCCAGTAAAGATCACCATGTTCTGGGTGTGTCCAAATCTGAGGCAAAACTCCCGTACTCCATTGAAAGCAAACAAGGATTTGTATATCTAACACTTTACCCTTCATGCAGCAAATTGAACGTCTTCTAAGTCATAGCTACTAGATACTCTACTGGGTAGAAGTTACAATGAATGCACAATATGCTTATTCGGTACTCTAACTTGTATATTATAATACTCATGTTAAAATCAATGGTCTTTTACCTTCCACTGTGTTCAAAATGAATAAATTATTTTAAGCATTTTTTTCACAGAATATGTTGTCTTGAAATTATCACTTTTTAAAGGAGTGGTATAACTAAGTAAAACTATTTATTAGAAATTTTAAGTCAATTTTGTAGTTAATGGAAGGAATTTAATTTCTTCCCATTTGATTAAAAATGTAGATGTGGCTAGGGAAAATATTCCATCTGAATATTAAGTATATCTAAACTATGTGAAAAGCCAGTGCAACGTCTTCTTCAGCAGTTGAAATTTGTGCTGGAATTACAAAAAGAATTGTAGAATACCTAGCTATCCATAAGCACCAGCCATTTCCAGGCATTAATTGAGTTTTAGCCATCAAAAAAATTCATGAGATTGGCTTTAGCTGCAAATTTACAGCAAAAATATGCATCTATTTTCGTTCTACTTTCATCCAGGAATTCTGAAGGCTCATGACTGCTGTTTTAAGTGAAAACTGCTCTCTCTGACTGTAGGAGTGGGTCTTCATTGCAAGATTCACAATACAACGCTTCCCCTCCCCCTCTTTTTTAAACAGTTCACACACTAACCATTAACATGATACTTCAAAGACTATTCTGTAGTATTTTAGTCCAAAGAGTTTAGATGATGTTTCAAATACACGTGTGATCTTCCCCATTGTATGACCCTTTCTTCAAGTATGTTTCTACCATCCTTATTTTTAAGGCACAAGTCAAGTTCTCATCATGTGATGAAAGCTAAAGGTCCAACTACCTTCATTTTCTACTGGTTGTAGAAATAAGGAATTGCCAATAACCACAACAAATACATACAAGAAAATCTGTAAAAAAGCGTACAGTTTGGTGTATCTCAGTGTGATCTTCAAGCACTTTAGACCACATTTTAGTTAAACAGAACTAAGTTTGCTTTAAGACAGCGGAGATTAAGACAGCAGAAGGCACAAAAGTTAAAAATACAACAAATAAAGGGTCATTTATTTGCTATTTATCCAAGTTGTATGCTCTTGCAGGCTCTGTTCTAGCAATAGTTACATAAGCAAAATGACTAAAAGAGAGTCTCGGGGGCTAAATGTTCTGCTTTCAGGAAACAGCACAAAGGGGAGAAGACCCAGGAGAGAAGAGTGACGTGATGGCTATGTGCCATTACAGAGACATGCTGAGTACCAGCCCCTATCAAAACCAGAGGAGATACCGGGAAATATCGTGCTTGCCTATGAACTTCACAGCCTAGAACTGACATCTCAGACATACTTTCAATGCTATCCCATGCCTACTACAAAGTCCCTGCCACTGACCTTATACCTAGAACACTTGCTAGCTTTGCACTACAGCATTTCCTGAGTTTAGCCCTGTTTCTTAAGCTTTTAATATCAGAAATAAGCGCAATTATTCTGATCTACAGGTGGAAATGACCTTCACGATCTTTGATCTTTCTTATACTTAGATACTGTGATACCGAGTACTGCCTTGCAGTATCAGAGGATAATAAAAACCCAAGCTTTCTCCAAACTTTTACCTGTCCTAAGCATTTATGTTAATGTAACTCCCTACCTTGCTGCGTATGCTCCCAAACTGCACATACCTCTCTCCCTTTCTTCATAAACATGCATTCTTTCTCTTTTTTTTTTTTTCCTCCCCCACACCCACACATAGCCAATGTGTCAAGATAAGAGAGATTTCTGGCAATATATTTTGAAAGGAAGAGTGTTAAATTGGTGAAAAGGCAAAAAGTAAAAATTTTAATAAGTAAAACTTCCCGCCCTCTAACTTTTTAAAGATTATTTATTTGATGAAAAGAGGTAGCGTTTCTTCTGAGGTATAAGACAGCCTCTACTCCCATTCCCACCCACATCCACTCAGTATCCAGCATTTTATGCTGCATTGGCCCTAAGAAACATCTTCTAACAGATGTTTTGCTTTTGTGTTAAATTTACACATTCTTTGGAGTTATTCCCTTGAGTCTGTCTACTGTAACTTTCATCACATCTTTAGGTTTTGTTTTACAAGCATTAAAAGGTACTGAAAGAGATTCCCAAACCATGAGACTGAGGGAACTGCCAAAGGTCAGGTTTTACTTTTCTCATAAGTCCAGCAAATAAAGAGAGAATACAACACACACTTTTAATAATGCCATTCTTTCAAATGTGCATCAACAACAGTGAACTGTCACTGTAAGTTTCAAATTAAATGTGACATTTTCAGTATGTAAATGCCAGAAGATGGGGGGAAAAAAATATTCAACTACTCAGTTTGTTTTTCAGCTAATTGATGCTTTCTTAAAAATTTCTTTTATCAATTTTAATTAAATCAGAAGATTGCCTTAATATTAATGCACTCATTATTATTTTATCAAAAGCGTCTTGTTCAATGTGAAAAAGAATTATCTCTACTTTAGATAAGTCAATCATCATAAACAGAATAAAATAAATATGACACTTTCATCTTTAATGGAAACATATACAAAATGAAATACCACACACATCCCTGAAACCTAGCCTGTTAACCTGTTAATTCTTTCCCTTTGACCATTTTTAAGAAAATCCAGTTTGGGGGGAATTGCTCATGTATCCACAAGAGGATAAGCCTTCATTCAACATTTCCAGTTAGACTACCGAGGACTTGAGAAGAGTTAGTAAAATTGGGTGGCAACACCATCAAATCTATAATATTCTAGGTGACTTCAAATAATCACAATGCAATTTTATTTAAATAATGCATCCTTGTAATATTTTACTGTTCCTGCCCATATTACATTACTCTTTCTGTTTATAAAGAGTTTAAAACTAATCCACTGATGTTTTAAACATGATGCCCATTCAGAACAGCAAAAGACAGATACAAATATAGCAGTATAGCAGTAGAAAGTAATGCTAAAATGGTGAAATATTCGATTATATTTTATAATCATTAATTAACTCTGTGCCAGTTTATTAACTGTTTTTGAATGGAACATTATGGTAAACTCTAACCTGCCTTTTTAAGCATAAATTTGGGGTTGCTCCCAAAGTTTGGGAATACAAGCAATATATGAATCCATATTTTTCTAAATGACTGTTTCCAGAACAGCCAATCTGCAGTGGATTACTCCAGAAATGTTTTGCAGTGTCATGATTTAATATGTCTTAGCGAAAGATAATAAAAGGAACGATTTTAAGGCTTTGGATTCCCTCTTATGCTATTAGCTACAGAATTTTGACAGTAGTGGATCCTCTCGTATGTGACTGCATCGGACATATGCTGATACCAAAAGCACCTGCAGTGTAAGATACCCCCATGATTTTTCCCCCAAGTTATCCACTTTCCCCTTTTAATACTGTGCAATAGAGTTGACAGGAGCAAAGTTGTGCCCACAATGCTGATGGTTATGTTAACAGTCTCGCTTATTTGTACAAATCACTTGAATTAAACATTTGTAATAATTAAGTCATAAGCACCTTCTGTCACCCTGTGATAAGCAAAGAAATGAGGCAGACAGCTGAAGTCACTGTGGACGCAAAGGCCACAGACCCACCTCTCACAGAACTTTGTGAGACCTGCTAGATGAGAAAATGAACTGCCGAAACCGTAGAAAGGTTACAATAATCGCAGACAATTCTGGAGAAAGGAAAGTTAGCATTGCTGTACAACAACGGCTTCAACTAGCGAGCTGAGAACAGATTTCTGTAAATAATGTGACAAAGGTGTTCAAATGTTAACTTATTACAGGGAACTTTAAAATCAGTTGTCTGAAGGGAAGCCACCTGAGGTGGGCTCGAAAACAAACTATAAATGCTTACCCAACACAGTAATAAACTGTTAATGAGAAGGGGATCAAAGCACTTAAATTCTAGACAAAGTAGGCTACACGACTTGCTTCACAGAGATATTCCCCTGTAAGATTCTTGGAAACAAATATGTCAGCACAGACAGAGTTTGAGTAGAGGACTGTACATACACTTGAAAAGTAAAAATTTACTTCTGACTGGCTGGAAGCCACTCACAGGGGAAGCTCAGGCGTGCCCCATCCAGCACACGAGATGACAGAGCAGGAAAGAGGGTTCCCCACGAGGCCAGGGCTCAGCAGCTCCTCAGGGTGGGACAAGATGACAAAATCTCAGGTGTAATACCCACAGCTTGACGAGTCTGCTTACTTCAGGTGGCTTCAAGGCCTAATAAATACCCCATGACTTGCTTTTCAGGTGACAGCCATGTGGTGGCCCAACGGGGGGCAGACACAGTATGAGGCATTCCCCCATGCTACAGCTGGGGCTGCACCTGGGGGCACCTATCCCTGGTGTGCATTTGGAGCACCCCCCATCCCCACGGCCATGCCCGGCAGTCCTGGGGCCACAGCTCCGGTCACCATCATGGGCAGCCAGCCCAGTCCCAGCCGGGGATCAGGACAGGAGACCACTGGCAGTCACATACAGAGATCCCTGGCAGCTGGCCCTGGAGTCCTGGTCTTTGCAGCAGCTGGTCCCCCCCAGCAGCTATCCCCACAGTTACTACCCCCAGAACTATGGCCTCCTGTCACCCACGGCCCTTTCTCCAGGAGCTGGACCCCAACATCTCATCACGCTCACTGCACAGTCTTGCTTCAGGGTCACTGGTGGTCACGCACACGCGCATGCATGCACACGAGAGCACACTCACACAGAAAATCATCAAGAACTAAGTTTAAAACTAAGAACAGACTGCAGTGATAAGGTGCAAGACAAGCATACCCAACCATCAGCTTGCTTAAATATGACCTGCCCTTTTTATACCCCCTTCTCTCCATTTTCACATGCTTGTTCTTCCCCATCCATGTATCCACCCTTGCCTCCTCCCAAATCAACCACTTGTATCCAATTATGTTTTTCTCACTAATCCCAGTTTTGCTACAATGTTCCCAAATTCAGGATTTCTGATCTTGTTACCCAGGTCATCTCAGCCTTCCATGGTATCAGTGATACAACTACCAAGCCACCATGCGCCCTGCAAGGTCTTACCTCCCAAAAGGTTTCCAATACTCCCCCCAGTTTGAGGTTTGGCTACCTTTTTCATAACCCTTAAGAACCTGTGAAACCCAGCCACTCCTCACAGTGCTATCTGTAAGTCCTGTCATCTTCTCACCCTGTTGCTCCATAGCTCAAAGATTTCTCACATCATGTCTTGTAGTTTCTCACTGTTTATTCAGTGAGCTAAACCTCAGGCCAGAACCTAATTATCTGTCTGCATATCTTCGCACTATATTCTTGTGTCTCATCACTTACGGAAAGCCTCTGAAAAATCAGAGAAAGTGCCCAAGAGCTAATAAAGTGCCTTTACTTTGTCCCGTATAATTTCACTCCTGTTTGCCTGAAATAGACTCTGGTAAGAATTATCATTTCCCTTCTGTTGCCAATACCATCCATCATCATGCCAAAAGTTTGCCTGAATATAATTTGTAATAATGGCATTCAAAATTCTGAGCAAGAGACTAAGAAAAACCCAAACCATCCCCACTCCCCCAAACACCCCCAAAAATAGTTGCCTTAAAAACTGGGAGTTTCTAACATCTATTGTCTTCTCTTCTTCCTCAATTTTGAGCTATCAAAACTGAACATTTACTGTTTATAGACATTCATGGGAGACAACCACCTCAAAAAAAAAGAAAAAGCTGAAATTCTTATTCATCCATCCAAATAGGTTTGCTCACAGGTGAATTTATTCTCTGAATAAACTTACTCACATGAGGATGTTTTAAAAAAAAAAAAAAACAACCATAAAAAAGCATGGAAAGATGCAGCAGTGAAGAAGAATGTTTTCCTAAGAACAAGGGGAAATAAAGTCCAAATACACTGCCTCCGTTCTTTTTCCACGCACATCAAGTCTCAGTGGTCCTACTCCCCTCAAGAGTACTAGACAGAAATGAAATTTAGCAGCCTAAACTAGCTCTACTCATACTTGCTGCTGCTATTAATGTTAATTTTCTCATTCAGGCTGTATCATAATGCCAAGATGAAAGATTCAGACTGCTAAAGAATAACTAGCAGCAGTGAGAGGCTGCCTGGGGAAAAGACAGAGTTGCACATCATATAGTATAATTTTTTCCATCGGGACTGTTTGAGGATCTGGAAAGAGAGCAAGGGAATGAGAGGGAAAAGAAGGAAAGTAGCACAAATTATCCCTTGTTCATGTCCACTTACTTTTTGTTTCAGAAAAATACAGTAGCCCAAGTACAAGACTTTAATCTTATCAATTTCACTGAAAATTATAAGATTAATTCAAATATCATAACACTGAATATAATGTGCAAGCTAATAGCTACATTATTGAACCATAAACATACTGTTACTTGTAGCGAGTCCCTTAAAATGCTGTGTTTTAATTTCTAATGCCCTGTTCTTATGAGAAATTTGAAGGGAATAAAGGCTTGGTTCAGTAAACACTTCAACTTTTAGAATAAAATAGAAAAGAAGAGTTACAGTCAGAAAGGACCTAGAACAATCATCTAGTCCAACTGTTAGTTTTACAAACTTAAAGAACAATTACTATTCCTGATAAAAGGCTATTAAAAAATATGTAATTTCACTACTATCTTCCAGCATTCATATTTAGAGCCTCAACACAAAACAGGTCTATCTCTAAACACATTTTTTAGTTTCATTATCATATGTTGTACTGATACTCACACTTTTAACTGTCTTAAAGCCACATATAGTTCTGCTTCTGTACTCAATTTTCCTGAAGTCACTGTAGTACACGAGAAAATGTTATCCAAAACTTAGCAGGTGCCTGCAATTCAACACCCAGTACTTTAACTGATCAAACCACAACAGCAAAAAAGCCAAAACAAACCAAAAAAGATGAGACAACTGATCAGCACTGATACCAAGTCAGTCTTTTACTTCTCCATTGATACTACCAATGACATTGCCAATTAATAGTAACAGTAATATTGTACAAAGCCCAGTATTACTATTAAGAAATGCCTCCAGCCGTTAAGCATAAAGGTAAGCAGAAAGAACAGACATTTTGCTGAAGCTGCACAGCATGTCTCTGAAATAACAAGAGCAGGACTACAACCCATCAATTCCTCACTCACAGTACATCAGCTTGCATCCTGCAAACTGCTAGTAGCACCTGGGCTGCTAAATTCCTAACTGCTTACACCTGCCATTTCAAAACAGCCTGAAAGCATTAGCACACACACTGTACATGTTACCACACCACCATCCAATAATTCATTCCACTCTGTCATTTGGGGCTGGAATTTAATCAGGAGGTGAATGATTTTTATCTACTTGCCAGCACCTGTGAACATCCATAGTTTTGTTTGGTATTGGACACAACAGCAAAGGGGTTTATTGTTTTTTTTGTTTAAAAGCGTGTGAATACCAGTTTCCTGTCTCTTATTAGAAATTAGATGAGAACAATGAAGGAAAGAAAGGAGGGGGAAAATCCTCCTTGACTCCCAGTGCAAGTGGCTGACAGCATGCATTTAGGAACACCACAAAGGATGCACTTCAGGATGTCTCGCCCAAGACCTGTTGTACAATGTATTGTTACTGGTCTTGTCTTAATTTTGGTGTTTTTATTACTTGTGTTGCTTCAGAATGGAAAATTCATACCTACTGTATATTGTGAATGTCTGTACTACCATTTTCAAGATCAAACTGGATCAACACCTGAGCAACCTGATCCGACCCTGTAGGTGACCCTGTTTTGAAGAAGGGCCCACACACCTCCCCTAAGGTCTTCTCCAACCTGAATTTTCAGTTATTCCAATATCGATTTACATTTGAAGAACAAAAAACAATAGGATGGCTCATACTGAAAAACTGAGTTCAGTATGCAGATATTTGCATGTTAGCATTTTGATAACTCAGCACCTTATAGACATAGCTGATTCTACGATGACTATGACATTAGGGCAAATTCATTGTAACATTTACACAGTCTTGGAGTTGAGCATTTGCGCATTTTGGTGCTCATAAACACTCATGAAAGAACCACCATGGAAGGGTTTTCCACATATGGCATTATAATCATTGGACACAGCTCAGGAACAGAACAACCAAGTGAGGAAAGTTAATATACAATTTTATTAAATAATTAAAAAAATGAAAAATGGAAGCAAAAAATATTGCCTCCCAATTAAAGGAGTTATATGCAAAATGTATTTAAAAAAAATTATAGAGCTGAATATTCTGTGCTGGACTTGGGTTTCTTCTTGCTCTAGCATTACATCTAATATCGTCTAACCTCCACTGAATGTAACTCTCTGTCCTCATCCTCAATACTTTCAGCTAAACCGGTCTGAGCTTTTTTTATTTGAGATTAAGCAGGCTAAATCTTACTTCAGCAATAAGCTAATTCATAAGAGAGATAATGGATCATGCAAAAGTCTATTCCCCTCCAAATAATCCATCTCAAAGCACCTTAAATCACCATTCTTAAAATTTCCACAAGTATAATAATACCAAAAGAACAGAGTAAGGTTCGCTTTGGAAATCCAGATAACATGAACCTAGAACAGTCTATATGGATAGTTTGAGTTTCTCAAAAGAGGTTAACAACTTGTCATGGAATAAGAAATGGTAATAAATAGATAATTAAATGGTGTCTGGCAATATTCTTATATTTTCCCACACTAAGATTTTTAATATGTACTTGGCTTCACAAGCATTGTAGTCTGTATCGTTAATAGTTTAAAGATGAGCTGAATATAAAATTGAGATTCAGCTTGAAATACATCTTTGAACACAGTGAAGTAAACAGGGTCTCTCATGAGATATACTAGTGAATTAATGGCCTCAGGATCTTTTTTGGTAACACTTACAGAATCAGCACAAGGTGTGGAGTCTTGATCTTTCTGGGCAACTCATTTAGACAATTGTATTTGGTCAGCATCTCAAGCTACCACCAGCATAGAAGCAGCAGCTAGCTCTTACTCTAAACCTCCAAAACGGGATGATCTGCAGCAAAATAGGTACCAGAAGACCAAATGTTAGGCGGTCGGCTCCCACAAAATAAGGATTCACATGGCATTTGGGGAAAATGTCAACTTCTGTACCAGACTAAGAAAAGATTTCTTCTCATGGAGGATTTCCCTGAAGAAGGAGGCGTACATGCTCTTTAGTTTTAAATTTGCACGTAACAGCACAAAAGTCTACATTTGATTTGTGTTTTTAATGCTTAATTCTGCTAACAAAGAATAGAAAGCATTTTGGAGCACAGCTAAGCAGCAGATTCTGTGACAAGGCAATACAAGGATCCTTGATTATAATTGTTCTCTTTTGTTTCATGAACTGCAATTGTGGCAAATGAATCAGAAAGTTCATGTTTAAAAAAAAAATCCCCTTACTTTTAAATACTGAACTACATTTGGAGGGGGAGAGCGGGAAGGGCATCATCTTTTCTAGTGAGGAAAAAGTGTTAATTAGAAGTGGTGAATTTTTCATGTAGAATATAATAAGTAATTTTAATTCCCAAAGCTTCTGAGTTATCACAGAATTATTCTTTAAAAAAAAAAAAAAAAAACAAAACAAAACAAAACCAAACACAAACTTTGCCCACTTTGCCAGCCTGCCACAATCTCTTAGTAAACTAGTTTTCTCCAAGACAGTGTAATCCGTTGTTTCTCTGCTCCACCATAAATACTGCCTACATACGCCAGTACTCAAATTATACTGTCACACACATGCACACTGTCTCTTTGAGCTATCCCCCTATTTTTTCAACTCTTCCCTTATTATTTTTTTATTGCTTTAATAAGGTAGCCACTACTCTGCTCCCAAGCCTTACACAATCAAGCTAAGAAAACGTGCAAGAGGGTAGGGGTTTTTTGGTCTTGTTAATACTAATCCTAAATATCTGATCTTTTAGACATTTTATAGAGGCTGAAATGCTTCTATAGGGTGAAACACTGAGCAACTAATGATTTGGGTTGCTCTTAAAAAGACCATCATCCAGAAAGCATAAGAACATTCAGAATAAGACAAAGTGTACAACCATATTGCAGTTCCTGATTGGTAGAATAAGGGAAGAAAATTACTTTTTCTATGAAATAATATAGCCATTTGAAATATCCTAAATCTACAACTGCATTGCAATAAATGTGAAGCCACACATACCTGTCTTAGAGGGAAAGAGTTTATGTGCCTTCCTCTATTTATGCTATACAGCTATTTGGGGTTTTTCAGGTGAGGTGGGTGTGGGGTTCCCCTCCTTTCTCTTTTTCAGTCCCTGTTAAACATGGTGAACCTGTCCCTCCCTCAGTTTTTTTATAACTCTGTAACTTTGGTTTGTGAATCTCCCGAGCAAGGCAGTAACACAGTGCACTGAAAAAGCATATAATACCCTTCAGCAGACCATATAAAATGTGTCTGAGCTAAAATGAATTGTTCTAAGAAGAATTTATATTCATTTCTTTCTTTATCTCAAAACCAAGTAGTCATTTTTAAGTATGTCTATAACACATCAGTATGCTTTTTCTCCCTGAATCGATTCCTGCATTATTTTAACTTTTTTGTGACCCATTATATATTATAGCAGTGAAAGTTGGCAGGCTGTTATCTTTCTAAAAGGCGTCCTACCCTTACATTGGTGTACCTAAATGATACATCAGCATTTTACCTTAGTGTAAAATCTACCTTTGAGAGATACAAAATCCAAAGAGTCTACACAACAGACTCTATAGCACACATATTATATATATATAAAAATTAAATAATAAAATATATCTATATTTTAAAGGCACTGCTGAGTGAAGAGTGTGAAATTTCTCCCTCCAGCCTCAACAAAAACCGCCTACAGATTATCAACGTTTCTTAAAGTTTAAGAAAAAAAAAGTGCATACATCAAACATCAAGAGGAAAGATTGTCGGAGTTCCACTGGAAAGTACAGCAAAATCCACTTGAAGGAAATTGGAGGCTTAGACATACTTTCACTCATCAAGCAGTAGCATTAGTTTAAGCCATAGCCATAGCCCCATCGTTTTTCACTGTGCCCCTGTCTCCGATACTGGTTTCACTGGCGCTGTTATCAGGATGACTTTGTGAACACTTATCAGCCATCTCAGGGCGAGTTCTGGCTGCTTAGCTCAAACCACCAAAAGGGGCAGCTTGAATTGCAAACTTCACACCAAAGTGGTCGAGGCATGCTCCCCAATTCTAATTCAACATCACTTGTGTGTGCACAGCAATACCTTTAATTGAAACAGATGTTTCTTAAGTAAATGTGTTTCTGAGCTCTTTAACTATTTAAAGAGAACAACTAATTTAAATTTAATAAACTACTCTCTTGACCAGTCTTCAAATACACCACTGGAACATAAACTCAATTTATTGGCTGTGTTCATTTGTGGAACATATGCTTAAATTAATTAGTAATGATCAATTAGAATGGAAAACAAACACACTTAAGTGCTCTTTTCAAAAGCAAAAGCAACAAAAACCTCTTTAAACCTCCCCAATGCTGTATTTGGGCAAAGAGCCAGAAAACACACACAAAAAAAGATTTAATTCCTATGCAAGTCAGATTTGCATTCAATCTGCATTTTTCAAGGTTTAAGAAAAAAAAAAAGGAGCTGCTGGCATAACACCAATATACATTGGTCTTAATTAAAGCTCTGTATTAAGCAATTCAATATTCTACATTTCCTTAGTGGACAAATACCAAGAAATTTAATTGGAAATACTGACAGACTCATACTATACATTTCATACTAATTTTCTAAGGTACCTTGTTGATTTTCACTGTTTCGAGAAAGTTTGTAATACAGGTCAGTCCAGCATGACAGGATTAAATAAACAAAGAATTCCCTGCACTTGGCACCTCTTAGATCACCCTATGTTTATCTAGAGCCATACATCAAATGAGACTAGTAACAGTAGTTCCATAAGCACATTGCTCTGCAGTTAAGTCTTTAACTAGCTAACAGCACTTTCCTGCCTTGAGAAAAATACTTTAGTGGGAATGGCAGTTGACCAAATGAAAAGGCTGTGTGAAAGCCTGTGAAAAGGCTACAGAAGATGTCTTCAAATGGAAATGATATCTATTTTACTCTAAACCAAAACTCCACTCTAATGGATACCACACAGTTTGGGGTTTTTTTTCCCCCAGAAAAATTTGCTTGACTTTTATTCAGGAAAGTCACTTGAGTCAAACAAAACCCCCTTTACTCAAACAGGGAAAATGATCACCTGAGCCAGACAAAGTATTTGATGAGCCTTGTAGACAGAGGACCTCTGAAGTTTTTCATGCAACAAATGAAAACAGAAGAGGAAAAAAAAATTCAAATACAACTATACTTTGGCACAAAAGCCACGGTGTGGAGGTGAACTACAGACCTGTGATATACAATCTTTAATGGGAATAAAGTCATACAGCGGCTGTTGGTTTATGAGCACCTAGTTGCATAACGAATGCAAAGGAGCACTTGTTCAATGTAGGAAATAATACTGCTTTAACAATACCAACATTCACATAGCTACATTGGAAATGCTACTAAAAATCCAAAAGGGAAAAGACTCTCTTTACTAGTGGCCAAATTAACTCATGTTTTCATGACAACTCGATGTCAGAACTGTCTTAAAAAGTTTGGAGGCCTTGGGCACAGAGTTAATTGAGAGCTTCTCCATCCCCAGGAAGGTGAACTACTGAACAATAAATACATGAGACTGCATGGTGCACAAGTCCAAATAAACTGTTTATGTTCAGCATATCTTTCATTTGAAGTGCACAACAGCTACTCTTCCAGGAAAAAAAAGTTACTCAAAACCCCTTTCAGATAGCCATGTAAATACCAAATTTTGCAGGAGAATGCTGCACTCTGTCAGTTCGAGGAACCCCTGACGTGCTGTTCTGACGTGCTGAGCAGGACAGCTCGCCATGCAGGGAAGGGGAAGTTATTCCCCAAATATCCCCCAAGCCCAAAGGCTCACAAACCGCTCGTGACACCTAATTAGCCCAATGCCCGCCTGAAGGAGGGGAAGGATGATAAAAGGACACAAACTGAAGCCCCAGGCGCACAAACCCACCAGGACCAGATGCCTCTGCTGATGGGACCAACACTGGACCCAGGACCGGTGACATCTTTTTCTTCTCTTTCTCTCTCTTTCCCTTTTCCTTTTCCATAATCCCCACACCTCATCCCTTTAGACATAAAACCGGGACTAGGAGCAGATCCAGCCACCCCTGGGCTCCTCTCTGAGAAGGAGTCCGGAAAGCAAGGAAACCCCCTGACCCAACAGGAGGGCTCACCTTATTGTCTTCCCTGAATTGATTCCCAAATAAGCAAGGCCTGTAGTGTATGTTTGGTGATGTAGGGTTAGCATATGTTACACAGTTTACTGACGTAGCTTCATGCCAATTCTTGTGGTGAGTGAATAAAAGGTGAGTTTTATGAGTTAAAAGGATGCCTGGTGTCGTTTCACCTTAATCCTGACCTAGGAATCAGCAAACCTGACTCATCGTCCTGACAAATTGGTACGTGACATCTATGAAATATCTGTATCCATTTTTTTTATATTTTTCTAAAATATATTCCCAGCCTACTGTGTAAACAAGCAAAAAGAACCACATTTTAGCCATTCCCATACTTGAAAACCCTTTGACATTCATGGTCACAGAAGTTTTATGATATATCTTCTACACTCTGATTCAAAAGATAAAAATAATTTTAAAACCCCCACATCCCCCCCCCCCCAAAAAAAACCCCAAACAAAAACCAAAATCCAAACAACAAGCTTTTACAAATAGAAAGGAAAAAGAAGTGAAAGCAATCTCAAGACTTCTCTCCAAGCACAACTTGCCTACATATGATGAGTGGAACATAATGGCTTCTCTAAATAAAAAAAGAAAAAAAAATCCCAAGACAGCAGCCTTGTGCCAGTCAAACAGCAGTATCACGAATAATGCTGCAAGCTGAAAGAATATTACTGCATTAACTACAGATGTCTAACTCTAAAGTTTGGCTGAAAAAGACAAGATGATGAGAAGAAGGTATTAGGTCTGTCACAGGCATACTTGTACATATTGCCCTTTAGCATTTCAGTCCACTGAAAGTAAAGAGAAAATCCTTTACTCTAGTGTATGCATGCGTATAGGTGCTAAGACATCTCAGCACAAAAGGCTAGGCTATTCAGAAGGGCGTCCACTAAGAAGAAAGTCAAAGAGAAAGTCTGAAAGTCTAAAGTATAGGTTTACCCTAAAAAGCTTTGAGAATTCCTGAGACTTCCTGACAGTTTTGCTAATGGGTAATGAAAATTAAACTTCAGTATTTTTTCAAAACAGCATTTCTATAAAATCATCCACTTACAGTCTTTTCAGACCAGTTCTGCAGGTGCAGTCAGTGATTTAACACTTTTGGACAATCATCTTTTAAGAATTTCTACAAAATACAAATGCCTCCTGGAGCTGGGATGAACCAATTACTTCTTTGTTCGCCTCATGATTCCCTAAAATGCTAACATATTACTTGAATAACTCCTGTACCTAATGAGTTGGGGATTTAAATGACTAAACCACACTTTTAGTTTGCCAGGGTTTTTTTGGATAAAGCGTAACATAAAATTTTAATGAACAAGGGTCTTTGTTGTTAGTAAAGACTGCTACAAAAGCATGCTACCAATGAGAATTAAGACCCCATCACCTGGCCCCATTGCTTTTCTTGAATTGTTCTAACACACTGGAAGTGCAGCCATTTTGCTTTTGTTGAATTTAGCATACCTGAAGATTTTAATTTAACGTAGCTATCAAAATGTCCCAACAGAGGGAGAAACAGAGAACTCAGACAAACTGATGAAAGATGAGAGAATCAAAGCCTAGCTAATACTGCACCCAAACCCCATTCCTTGACACCTCATTATAAAAGCACAGTGACTTGCAGTGACAGCAAGTATGATGCAATCATATAAGGTTTTGAATCACACATAAAAGGTAATGGTGAAGTGTTTAATTCATACCTTGGAATTAACTACTTAGCCCATATCAACCAAACATTAATCAAAATTATTTATATCAATAGGAGTTAGTTCCTTAAAATACACAAGCTAGAACTGAAGCTGTACAGTGAACAATATTCTCACTCCCTCCTTCTTTCTACGTACATAACTTTGAAATGTCATATTTAGGATGCCCACAGAATCCAGAAGCCTTCCGTTTGCTCCAGGACTTGGAAGATCAGTTCCTGTGGGCCACATGTATACAATATGAGACTGGGTCCTCCTGCAATCCTGTATGCATCTACAACCTGCCTGCCCCATTCCTACCTCCACCCCCATCTCCAAATCCTTTTGGAATTTTATGATAGCAGTACCAGGTACTTCCAGAGATTAATGACTTGCCAGGGCTAATGGCCTACAGCAGTATCACAGGTTATCAGCTTCTTCCAGCTGCTCTTTAATCTCCAGACAATCCCCAGCACCTTCATCATTATTGGATAATTAGCAGTAATGAAAGCTATGCATAGACAGTGAGAGGATAATACACCCTCAAGCTTGTGTGTCAGAAATCCTTACTTTTTAAAAAAAAAAAAAGAGAGAGAAGGTTTCCTACATGAATATCTGCATTGTTAAATGAAAAAATATTTCCCCACCTACCCAAAGGCATAAGCATCAGTTAGACACTAACGATCTGCAAAACTACACGAAAGATAACGTTGCTGCAGACTTCACAGATTACAAAAGAAGTCAGTCTTCACCACCGCCACCCCCCCTTCATTACTTTTCTCTACCCACTCCCAGCCCATGCCCTACCTCTCCACCCAAGACATCCTCTACCTCTTGGCCAATACCTTATCCACCAATATTGGCCTTAAGAAATTTTAGGCAAATAATTTTCACGTTCATTACTTTAAAAGAAGAACATAACACCTCAAGAACTCCAGAAAAATCTGCTGCACTCAACTACTTTGTTTGAGATGTGACAGTTTTCTCCATATGTTACATATGATATTCACACTCTACTGGTCTATAGGGCAATTGCCTACTCCTGGCATTTTACCAGGATTTATATAGATATGTGTGGTCTGCTCTCTTATACTTACTCATCTACTAACTGAAGAGAAACATACTTTAAATTCTCTGCGTCCAAATTCACAGCATTTTGGCCCTGTGGTTTCATTACACCCCCAACCTGCTAAGCTTTCCAACAATATCATGCATTGGAAAACAAAATGGTATGAATCATTGGATCTAAATACTTCAAGAAAAAGGATGTGGAAATAAATATTTACCTTACCAGTGTAAATATTGGTTAATGTTGTAAATCATCCCAACTGCATTTTAATTCTGTGTTCACAGAATCAACATTTGTAAATCCAGTATCTCAACACTTTCCTTCTGATCAAGCCTCTTTCAAAAATTGCAAATTTAACTTGCTTTTTTTTCTAAAGGCCATTAATAGTCACATTGATATAATTATTTCTTTACTACAAGGGTACAGCTCAAACTTATTCTTCTAAGGAGCCTGTGATTTTTATCCCAGGTTCTGTAGGCTTGCACCTCCTGCCATGGCAATCCAACTACAACAAAAAGTCTTGTTTTTTGCCAACAGAGAGAAAGTGGCAACTTCACTGAATCAACATAAAAAAGACTAAAATTGCTTCAAACTAAACACTTTAGATCATGGGTATTTCTAGGGGTCAGGACCAAAGAGTAACTCCTTGACTAAACTCTGGGTTGTTCCACCGGGAAGTTTTTAATTTTATGAGCTAGGAATCAGGCTCTCCTATGAGCGCCATCACCCACACCAGGTTTAACATGCAGGGCCCATAGTACTCTGCAAACTTGAAATGGCTCATATGCCCTGTTGCAATCTCCATTCCACCACTAAAACTGATAATTCAAGTTTCTGTGAAGACTGTTTATTATACTGAGTTAGAAAGTACTATTCAGATCATTTGGTCCACAGAAGTATGTGAGAAGTAAGTATGACTAATTCTGTAGCAGAGTATTAAAATACTAGGAAATACTACTTCTACTATCTTTAATTCACATATACTATATACTAAATAGTTTTAGAATCATCTGCAATTTAAATCAGCTAATCCTGCATTTATCTCTGAATGTTAAAATCCTTTGCACTTGCTGAAACTTACAGAGAAGTGCTCTTAATGTAAGAATGTATGATCATATGGACAGTCATTCTTGTTCATAGCAAGGATTTCTATAGTCCACTGTTCAGCCTCTAGATGTGGCTACAAGCAGATGCTTAGTAAATTAGGACAAGCATAGATAATAATTCCTACTTAAAGCCATCGTAGCATCCATCTAGATTTCCCATGCCTAATTTGTTTTTCATAGTTGGTGATCCCAGATGTATCTCTTGAACTGTTTGTCCAGTCTCCTGGACATGTTTAATCCACAAGAACCTGAATCTGCAGTGGCCATTAGAGAAGCACCCGCAATGTGTTATTTACTCACTTTGGAAGTGATAAAATAAAAAATTCCTCACACAAGCATGAAAAGAAGCGTATCTGTTCAAATAAAGAACTGCAAGGGGTTGCAACCTTTTACAATTAAAAAGCATTAGTATTCAAAGCTGAAGGACAAGAAACCTCATAATTTGCCCTGCATTCATTATTATTTCCAAAGGCAGTGAAATGCTAATTTGGGGTTTAGCTTGTCTTCTTAATTTCTTTGTTCTGGAGATTAAGATCCAAAAGACCTCTCCTGAAATAGTGAAATGTGTCTCATCTAGAATTCAGCAATGGACTGGCCTCCACTGAGATTAGAAACAGGAGTCAGGATAGAGAAAACAGTGAACAAATTGCTGCCAACCCAAATGGATATACAAGAGTTAAGGTTACTAGAGCCTTGCCTGGGAGAGGAATTACAGCAAGACTCTTGTGCATTTCAGTCTTCAGATTAATGTGCTAGATCTGAGCAGAAACCACCACGCCACCCCAAATTCGGGAAATGGAGTTATTGACAAAGTCATCAAATCTCTCAGTTGACACAAAATAAAAAGTCTTCTGTATTCTTTAGCTGGCAATTTCTACAGCATTCTTTCATCCATTCAAAACATAGCAGAGAGTGCCAGTTTCTGTACAATACTGACTGCCAGCAGGAGTCAGACAAATATTTTTGTTCAGGCTACACTAGAGGACTAAATCTAGACATTCTCACTAGATTTCCACCTACACTATGTACAGGCACCTCGTCTACCTCAAATGTCTAACGCCTTGAAGTTTCATTCCAAACTGCATTGTCTTGCCAATGTCCTGATGTTTTATTTGCTTTCAATTTAGGGTTTGGGTTTTCTGTGGGGTTGTTGTTGTTGTTGTTGTTAGGTTTTAAGTTTACTGTCACACAACTTTCATGTAAAGTATCGATGCTGTTAAGTGTGTCCACGTTAAACACATTTCACCAAAGGAAGTGAAGAAGAAACTCTTCACCAGAAGTAGGCGAGCTATGAGAAAGTCAGAAACAGAACTTGTTTTTCCAATATCACAAATCCTTCCTCCAATTTAAGAAATGCATTCAATTAAGAAACTGAAGAGCTTTCTTTTCTCTTTTCAGAAATTGTCTAACTTGAAAAAAAAAAAACACATCACTTTTTTAAAGTAAATATGCTTTGGGGTTTTTTTGCTCCTATATTATATAAATTCCTTCTTCATATGTTTTTTCCCTTGCCTAGTCACATAGTCTTCTCCTATAGAAAGCACAGTTGTCATGGGGGTGTGGGGGGGGGTGTATACACTGCCCCCCATATATACACGTTAAATTAAGTCAACATTTGTGCGGCTTCCTTGATGATTCAAAGAAGATACAGAATATAACAGTGCAAATTAGCAAGCAATAGTAATAAGAAAATCTGGGATGGTGGTGGTGTGTCTGTGAAACAACAACAACAAAAGAACACCACAAAAAAATAAAACAAAACAAAAAACCCCAGAGAGAAATAATTAAGAAGGAAGGCTAGTCCATGCAAAGATGCTTTATAGTATGTGTGATCTTAAAGTAAATGAGCAAATCAAGTCTTTTCAGTATTAGTGATAACAGCTATAAAATTACTCACACCTGATGTTCTCCCTTTTCACAGCTGTCTGATTTAAGCACATTTCTTACTAGAGTAGCTGACAGCAACTCTGCTAAAGCACTATGTGAAACAGCGTGACTATATCTGAAAGTTATCACTTGAAAAGTTGTTTCAGAGCAACTCAATCCCTTCTTTTGTTCCCACTATATTCTATATTCTTTTCATATTTATCATATTTTATTTTGAATGTAACAACTAATGTTTTGAAAGTTGTTGCCATTTGTCTACCCAACATTTCATCTTTGATTCACCTGCTTCTATGTTTCAGGACTACTACAAAAAGACTGTTTGTCCAGGTCCATTTGCTGAAAAAGCATTTCTATTAATTCATAAGTGTAAGAAGACTAAAAGAAACTACCTGCCAACAGCGTCAGAATCAGATACTTCTGAAGGTGTAATCAGAAAATATAACTTTTCCTTTTTCTTTGTTTATCAGGGCACTGGAAGAAAACATTTCTAGAGCACGCAGCTCTAGATAAGGACAGGATATTCTTCTTTGGTCCTACCTCCTCCTCTGTTCTTTCGCCAGTGACATAAAAACCTTAGTGGAGACACATTCAAATATTTGTGAAATATTAGGTAATGCTTCTTTTATGCAGCAGTTTAAAGATATTGTTCAGTTACTTCACCTTAATACAAATATCTTTGGATGCAAAGACATCGTTAGCCTGAGAGAAAGCATCTACTTACACTGGAATCATACATTCAAATGTATGTATACACACATATTGGAGTCATAGATACATTTATATACTCCAAAGTCAAGAATTCATACTAAGAAATAGTCTTACACAGGTAGGTCTTACTACAACAGTCAATTGGATTCAAAGAATGAAAGCACAGAAATTAGTTCCTGAGATCACCTGTGGCGAGGATGCTGAGACTGTGAGCAACGGTGGTGGGATTATGACTTGACTTATATCCCTGATGCAAAACAGAGAAGATTTCACAGGCTTAACTTGTTTATCTCTACATAATATAGTATCATGTGGGTCTACACAGATAAGTTCTTACACCAGACACAGCAATCAAAGCCAAGAGCCGTGGAAGAAAACGTGCTTTGTAAGATAAATACATCAGGGATGCTGCATGTTCTAGACTGAGGCTGTGTATTATAAGCCACACAGAAGTACAGGAGCTGCCCCACCCTCTCAGACAGTCTGAGTGAGAAATTGTCAATAGGAAAGATGGCATTTTTTTTCCCCTTAAATTAAAGTTGAAAGAGTATGACTTCATCAACTCATCTTCTCCCCCAACCATTACACATTCTATACTTTACTTTTGGCATCTATCCATCCACGAGGTATTAGAAAAAAGCAATGTTATTTTTAAAACCATCACTGAGTCTATTCTCTGTGCTACCTCATCTCTAAGACTAAAACAGATAGATGTGAAATAATTGTAGAACACACCACACTAATGTATTCAAGAAAAAAAACCCAACCCAAAACAAAACCAAAACCAAAACCACACACACAGCCTTATTAGATCACCTAACCCTCTTGTCTGAGAGAAGACAATTAAGATTAAGAGCTTCTTCAAAGTAAATATAAAGTAGGAGGTGTATTAATCATGTTCAATCTAATTTTTTAAGAGGTTTTGGGTGTAAGCACAGTCTGGAAAGCTGGCAGGAGTCCCAGGTTTTGGCTATATTTCCCCCCCAGGCCTCTCCCCTCAAAGTGTCAAAATAACTACACTAGTTGCATAACTTTGATCACCCCTCTTCACTACCAGCATTTATTACTGTGGATTTAAGAAACTACTAAAAAGACCCACAAGACAGATTTTTCTTTGTCTGAGAAAGGGAAAATTGTTTTGTTTCATTCTATATAGAATCACAGAATCATTTAGGTTGGAAAAGACCTTTAAGATCATCAAGACCTACTGTTAATATAATATAACTATATATATATTATTTAGCTAAAAGTCTTTTAATATTTTTTTTAAACTTAATCAAGGTCCACAGAAAAAAAGTTAAAAAGCACTCTCCTGAATTGTAAAACTTTAAAAAAAAGTGATATCCATAGCAAGAATCTCTGTGTGTATGTCAAGCCTAGGGCTAGAGACTGGAACAATTTATCACAAGGAAAATACGTGCATGACAAAGGAAAAATATAGCCCTTGGCCTTCCATGTACACTCTTCAGAGACTCCAAATGCTCAAATATCCCTAACAAAACCCTGATTTGCCACTATACTACTTCACACATTCACATGGTGTGACTTAACATACTGGCAAATTGATAATAGTTCATTTCAAGAGTAACTCGGTTGCAGATTAAGCTGACATTATTACACACACACATCTATGTTGAAAAAACATGGATAAGGTTGCAAAATTGAGTACTCTAAGATTCAGAACTGACAGAATACACTCTGCCAGGACTTATTTCACTCATCTTCTGCACACACATTACGACAAAAATCTTTTGCCATGTACCCCCTTAACCCCACCCCCACACAAGACCCTTCTTCAATGAGCAAAAAGGAAGGTGTTCCCTTCGCGAGGGTCTACATAATATTTTATTTCACCTTCACAGTTCAGAGGATGACCTTTTCAGCAACACATTTCTTACACATCCTGTACATCCCAAGCCACCCTTTACATACAAAGGACACAGTAATGTACTTATTCAAAACAGAGAATTGACAGACAGTGAAATTCAGGTCAGAAATCTCTCCTTTCTTGTATCAGTTTGAAAGGCCTGTCAGAGCATCCAGTAATGAAAGAACAGTTGGTAAGGTCAAAATCCACTGCATGCAAGTACAGTTGCAGAGTTTGGGTCTTCTGCCAGTCAGGCACCGAGGAATCATTTGCACAGTATCATATAGGATCAATTTGGCATAGATGTTTCTCCAGAACAGCACATAACTATTTTTGCCTTGTCCCTTTCTCCTTCTGAAATCCCTTGCTTAAACATGCAAGGTTTCCCTCATTTTAACTTATTTTCATGCAAGTCTCTTAGAAACAAATTCTGTGTGATTATTATTATTACAGATGGGGATGAATCATAGAGTCATTTAGGTTGGAAAACACCTTTAAGATCACTGAGTCCAACCGTGAATGAATACTCCACTGGATGACCAGCAGACTTTATAACTAGTCCTGATCTCTCCCTAAAGCACACCTCCTAGGTATGTTTCACCCCAGATATTGCAGAAACATTGTTCTAGATATGGGCTTGCCTGACAGACAATCCCACTGGGCTTCTATTAGCAGTACAGGGAGATAAGTCATACATTGTCCAATACCTGCTCGTGCCAAAAAGTAACAGTGAGGCCAAGGGAGTCTCCATTCTAATTCACACTATGGAAGGGCAGGCACTTGAGAGGGGACAGACTTTTCTACCTATTCTTTCCAACGCTTATTCCTGCAGCACTTATTCTGATCCTGGTCCTTTCCTAGTTCTACCTAACTCCCCATCCCAGCCTCAGTCTCTTCATGGACTGGAGCCACTGTCTCATTTTCATCCCACTCCATCGTGCAGTGTCTCATTTCCATCCCACTCCTCAAGATGCAGCATTACAGTTCTCTTGACCCATCCTGGATCCCTTTCCAATTTCTTTTGACTTTTCTTCCAAATCAAGGTTCTGCTTTTTTCTTTACAGCCCACATTTCTAATTCCCTTTCCTTTTAACGGTACCCAATTTTGTAATCTCGGATTCTTGTCCCTTCCCCATCCTGTAAGCACTGGTATTCTCTCATTATCTGATCTATCACATGAAATCCCAGTCTCAACTTTCTTCTCTCTAAGGTTTCGGTATCAACCAGTTCTAGTATACCAACTGGCTCCTAGCCATCACTTCCTATTCTCACCTAACTTCCAGTCCCAACACCCTGTCTATCACTGTACAGGCACTATCCAGCATTGAGTCTTAATCCCCTTGCTGGTCAGAGTTTCACTGCTTCCCCCCATCAAGTTCCAAGCCTGTTTTTCTACTCATATTAAGTCCAATTCACTGTCTACAACTAATGAGGCAATTTTATTTTTTTTTTTTTTTAGTTTGGGACTGTCATCTTCATCTCACATGTAGCATACTGCATGCGAGACATAGCAGAAGCACAGTACTGGACCCAGCACAGTCTGAAGCAACCTCAAATTGTAATTATAAGGAAAATCCTGTGCAGCCTTGAAATGGAATAAGCTCATTTGGTTGGAAACTTCAGGGCATGTTCTTGCAAGATTCAACCAAGCCTTTACTAAGAGCATGTAAAATGTGGTTTTCAAAAGCTCATAGCTTGCTCAAACTGGGGTGTTTCAGAGTCCTGGGAAAATACACTAATACAGACCATGCTTTTAAACATACACATATCTTGTGCTCTCCACAACGATGATAGAATTTTCCAAAGGAAGTCATCAATTTTTGTTTTGTTTTGTTTCCTTTCCCCACTCCCATGACGGGGAAAAAACAAACATCTTTTCTCATCCTGGGAATGTGCTGTAGCAAACAAACTGAAAATCTCAAAATTATTCAGGCTCAGTTAGACCTTTGATGTAGAAAAGGTCAGTCCAAAAGGTAATCTATACCTAAACTCAGGTTTGTAAAGAAGGTATCGTAAACAGAAATTATAAGAAAACATACTAATGGGTTTACTTCGCCACTTACTACTGGTAGTAGACTCTAGTAGAACATGGGGGTTACTTTAGCATAAAGACAGTTTTTTCATTGGATTATGAAAACAGTGACTCTGCTTCAGCCCCCTTTCTTTATTCTACCTAATTTAAAAAAATTCTGTACTCTGCCTCACATTAAACACCTTAAGATTCAATCCGTTATCATATCCTGATTTACAGAGACCTGACATTTTGAAATTTATTTTTCTGACCAGTTAAGAAAAGGCCCCTCTTTTCTTTTAAGTCTATTACTCTTTCCTATTCTTCTCTTGCACACACCTTACCAGAATATATGGCAATGTCACAGGCAAGGTTATAAATGGAACTATCCCTTCTGGAAAAGGCAAGTCTTGGAAGAATAATCATCTGTACACTGAACTCAAATATTTTCAAAAGACCTTTAGCTCCTTTATTATGGATAGTGTTACAGTTTATACATCCTACCACCTGATGAGCCAAATAAAAGCGAAGAAGCTTACAAGTCTATTGCTATCTACCAACACGTTAAACACATTATGTGCCTCAGCATGAGTTTTCCTTTAGAACAAGAGAAGGAAGTCTGTGATTTTTTTCATTTGCTCTTTGTAGATGGGTTGGGGTTTTTTATTATTCATGCTGGTATGCTATCGATGCCTCTGCTGACTCTTGACTCTTAAAACACCTGCCCCATTGTTTAAAATTCCTGGAATGCAATGATATCAATCCATGCTGATAATCAGAGGACCCTCAATTAAGTACCTACAAGGCAACCAATGGTAAACAAGAAAACATACAAAAGGACAACAGATGAATTCTTCCCTATCCCAATTCTCAGAAACCATTAGAATTCTTTTTGCCTTAGATTTGAAATTCAAATTCCAGTGAAAATTCATTAAACGTTCATAACGATATAAAACCTGAGACAATCAAGTAATTCTGTATAATAAATCATACTGAAGACAGAAACCGCAAAGAGTTGAATGACCTATGTACATACTAGGTCATATCTCACTGTTATCTGTTTAATCAAATTATGTATTCCCTCAACAGCAGCAATAAAGATCCACTGTTACTGGAATACTTAACTATGACTGGAAAAAAAGATTGTCAAAAAGTAATTGCATGAGACCTCATTGAAACCAGCCCTGGCTTACTTAGGAGAGTTGCCCCATGTTTAAATATTAAGTGAATTTTACAACAGTAGCTTAAGTGTAAATCTATTACCTTAGAACAGGAGAGAGAAAGTAAGTGGACTTCTGGATTCTATCACTCTTTCTGATACACAGCAATATGTTTTGAGGTTATAACAGCAAGTAACAGGATTAATCATATAAACTGCCAAATCATTAAATGAAACAGTATAATGGTATGACATATGCAAAGCCACCAACAGAGAAAGGAGACAAAGGATTTGGTGCTCATGATAAATGAGAAGGGCAACTGGAAAAGAAGTAGAAGTGTAATGGACAGAAAACATTTGGGAATTTCATTTTCCTGGACAATATACCAGATGTAGAAGACACATTACTGTCTGTAGCAACGCTGGGGGGAAAAAAAAAAAAAACAAAAACAAACTGTAAGAGGGAAGACATGTACTGTAGAGAAAGCTGAAACCACATATGGTATTGATATATTTTATCGCACTCTTCCATCAGTCTTTCAACTAGATACTAAGCAACTAGACTGTAACTTTCCCTGTTGTGCTCTGTCTTCAGATGAAATTATTTTCATAAATATTGGGGAATTCAGATTAATAGACAATTATCTACTGAAAAATCCTCAAGTATCTATGAAAACCAAAAAGTGTTTATTCTCTGCTATGTAGATAAGTCAGTTTCAAGCTATTTGCTTTTTCCATCATTTCAACTTGCTCCCTCCCAGTTTTATCCAAGAACACTGTTAGTGTGACTCAGTGGTGCAGTTGTATGAAACCATATGCTTAGAAGACTGAGGGCTACTTAAGCCTGTCAACAGCCAGACATATCACTGCTGACATCTGCACCAGTTGTCAAACCGATGACTATGAATGTCACTCGACATTAGACTTATTTTCAGTTGTACAGCTATAGCAACACGACCTGTAACTCTTTTCTGCTACTGCGGGATACAAGGACCAATAGACTGACTCACCTAATTTGAGAAAGAGTAGAATGTGGATAATATCCTCAGTTGCTATGACAGCATTCCAGGCAGCGTGTGATCCCAGATCCACAAAGCCTGATAATAGGACAAACAGAGTCCAAACTCTAAAAGATAATGAAGATGCTTTTGGTTTACTTTTTATACACATTTCTAAATGGGAAGAGAAGTCAAGCTGCGTGAGGCCAGTAACAACCACCCTTCATAAAATATGCTTTCTCCGTGGGCTATTTGTCATATATGCCATCCTGAATTCTCATTTTTCCCCTTGCACAGACAGCTGGAGAGCCCAGGACCAACCCCCCTTGTGTTCATAGGAACTGCTGTTGTGATCATTCCTGGAAGGAACAAGGGATACATTTCCTTGTCCTATTTCCTAACCGATCGTGTGGGAACTATCAAAAAATCAGGTCGGAAGTCATGCACTAACAAGTATTACTTTCCAATCATAATATGAAATGCAATCTAAATTGTAAATCTGATACTCTATCTTCCAGTTCTGCAAACACTGTCCAAAACTTAGTAAGAACACTTGCAATATTGAGTGGGAGCATCCCTCCTTTTCCATGAACACCATATGTTGTATTTCAACCTTTCTTTTCAATGCTACCTCACTGACCTTGTGAGAGTTCACTTCTTCTTAAAATAAAACAAATGGCATTTGGTTATTTATTCCAAAGATGTAGTAACTTCCATCCTAGCACTTGACAGAAATTTCTACTGCATAAATACAAATCTTATTTCAATCATTTACTATAGAAAATTACTAATACTAAATTATTAATATCACCATAAACTACTACCTGTATTTATAAAACAATATCTACATGTACAGTACTTTATTCAGAGAAAACGTTATCCTTAAATGTCGTGACAGTCCCTTCCTAATGATATTACCAAGAGTGACACCAGCTAATCAGGTCAGATGATGTTACCAAACTATCCTCCCAAAGGAAACTGATCTTATATATGAGCATTTCTACCGTGGTCATCAGGCTACAGCTTAACAGTCTGTGGCACAGTAACCTACAGCATGACGGTTCATCCAGTTACCACTGAAATAGTGATATTAATGTACTCATAAAGGGCAAGTTAAGGGTCAATTGCCAGCAGTGGAAAATACTTGGTATGGATAATGTGTTACAGACCTGGTTACATCTGCTCTTACTGATTTCAGCAGTATGCATCATTTGACTTCATTTTTGAGTGGATAAAAACACAGAACCCAAAACTGGGTCAAATCACATCTGCATATTACCTGTGATGAATACCTTCAGCATCGCTAATGGCATGAGCAAGTCTCATACTCTGGTCTATCAGGCGTATTCCAGCAATGCGGACACCCAGCCTGACACACGACTCCACAGACAAATCACTCTTGCCCCAAGATCTTGACCAGGATCTCCCTCGGTACTTCACATTCCCAGAAGCATCTGAGCTCCCCTGGGGTTCAACATTTTTAATTGATATAATAATTTCAGTCTACAGTTTAAATCTTTGGAGACTGTTTGAAAGGCAGTAATACAACATTTGCCAGGGAACTTTTGAAACACGCACACAAACACATGCATAGTTTTTCTTAGAAAGCACACAAGAAGATATAGGTCCTTAGGAAAACAATAAAAAAACATAGTTCTTGGGGAGGGGGCAGGGGGGTGTGTTTGGGACACGGTAGCCCCAGAGAACTCAATTTTCATTCTTCTTTTATAAGCCACATTTCAGGCTGGGTGCTTGCCATGCAGAAAGTACACACTTTTAAAAATGAGCCTCTAACAAGTTTTCCTGCTCCTCATCGTATATTTATATTGCCTGCTCTTCAGCTCTCAAATGGGATTGTGGCAAAGAATGACTGAATGCCTCAGCTTGTGCCACTTTTTGCTTCTCTCTTTGCATGTGAAAAAGGCCAACAGACCTGTCTGAACTGCTCATTCTGCTTCGTTTCATAGAAATAAAGTTACAACCCACACTAACTTTCGCAAAATAAACAGCGTTTATGCAATCCAGTAACATTTATAATGAATAGAGTCGTATTCCCCAAATCATGTTACAAAGAACTTTTTATTTCTCTATGAATAACAAGACAAGAAAAATATTAAAAGCATTATGGAAAAATCATGCCCCACACAGAAGTCAATTGTGTCAACTACATTTGTTGAAGTACAGTGTAGTTTTCAACATTCATTTGCTGGCCAAATACTGTCACTTTAAATGCTATCCAAAAGTCTTGATTTTTTTTTTCTGAAATATATCTGTGATAGTAAGATTTTGCTTAAACTTAAGTGACATTCATCTTCCCTTAAAGATTTAACACAAACTAGAATTGAAAGTCTAAAATTTTGATTAAACTTTTTTGCTATGATTACATGGTAATACCTTATTGCACACAATCATAACTTAATTCGCTTCTTTCAATTAGCTTTCCAAAGCTACAGACTGGGGAGACATCTTACTGCTGTTCCTAGACAATCATAAATCATGTGAACTGGTATTTAAGATTTCCATACACTGCTCTTTCCAAATTTTTGCATCTCCACAGACAATTTTAGAGGTGTAATTGCCTGTAATTACCTGCACCGGCAAATTAAAACTTCAGCAAAATTACACAGTTACCTTTTTTAATTGTCTACCAGCTCAAACAATTGTTTTTATTTTGTGGTTGCACACTGCCTTTTTTTTTAAGTCATTTCTATTATTCATCTCCCCTTTTACTTCAAAGTATTTTTTGGCAATTGCAAACCTGCCAAATTGTAAGATGAACAGAATGCTAATAAATAATGGCATAATCTATAAGCCTTCCAAGTTTCTTTATAATTTACAGTATATTTTTACTTTGTGATTCAGAAAACAAGCAGCTTTATGATTTATTAGCAAATGGGGGGGGGGGGGGGGGGGATATAAACCTACTTAATTTTCAGCAAAAAACCTGTACTGAGTGATTTATATTTATGCTTTAGTTTTAAAAATTAATAAAGACTTCCCTTGCAAAGGTTCTTATTCTCCTCTACTTTCTCAGCCTGCACTTTAGAGGTTTCCTCTCCCCTAAGCATGCTGAGTTACCAGCTATGTCCTATCTTCTCAAAGACTGTGCTTTGGCCAAGAGCGTAGAAGACAGGACAAGACAAACAGCAGCTTTAATGGGGAAAAATTATGCTATATAGAATAAATTGTATCCATTTAATTTGCTTATTTGTAGTTTATCATATTCAAAAGTAGTGTTCCAACTTAACT
Organism: Haliaeetus albicilla; assembly: GCF_947461875.1. Classification (NCBI taxonomy): domain Eukaryota; kingdom Metazoa; phylum Chordata; class Aves; order Accipitriformes; family Accipitridae; genus Haliaeetus; species Haliaeetus albicilla. The sequence continues at coordinate 6,254,508 of NC_091488.1, forward strand.
TTTTTCTTATTTCTAAGATATGAGATCACAGCAACTATGCTTTGCATTTATACAAGCTAAGCTACTTTACTGACCATTCAGTCATTCCATAATTAGCCATTTTGTTCTCAAATATATTTTAGACTTAGTACTGTTTTCCTATCAAACTTATAAACAAAACCCTTTACAGTTGATTCAAAATACCATAGCTGCCACCTTAACACATCCCTGGAGTCAAAATAAAATTTAAACTTACTACTTGATATTGCAAGTTACAGTTAGTAGCTCTAAAACATTTGCGTTTCCTTTGGATCAATTAGCTAGGCTTTATTTCAAGGGTTGTCCTGCTACTACAAACTGAGTGAGTGCCTAGATATCAACTGCCTTAGAATCTCCTTTAGTTCAAATAACTAGTAGGTGTCTGAGAGGTGCAAATTATTAGGGAAAAACCTGTATTACTGTCTGAGGTAACACTAAACTAACGAACTACTAATGGAGGTCAGGATTTTGTAAAATCCCAAAGAAATGTAACAGAAACAGGTGCAAATGTTACAAAACCAAACTGAAGGATTAGGCGTCTCCATGATCAAAACAAGCATTGCTCTATGATGTGTATTACTGCATGGTTTACAACTGAGTAGTTATGAGTGCTTGAAAGTACATACCTTAATATTGTCGTTGATTCATTTTGTCTTTATGCATCTTTTAAGGCACAATACCTTAACCGGGGGAGCAATTCCTAAAGAAATATCATCGATAATTTTATAGATGTACTTTCGATTTTCATTAGTTAGGAAAACAGCCTTTCCTTTCCAGAAAGATGCTGCATAACTGTAATTAATTTACAATATAATAGTTTTTGAGGGGTTATCTGCTTGTTTGTTTGCTGCTCTACTCCTGTAAAAAACTTCAGCTATAAATGTCAATCTTCTTAAAGTATAATTTACTACATTCAGGTGTACAGCTTCAGATAACCTTCTTCTCTTTTCTACTGCTGCGCTCAGCACATCTTAAAGGGTTATGATGCCTATGGAGGATCTGAAAGTTGAGTTTTTCGTCAGTTATGTGTCCTGGGATTTTTTGCTACATCACTAGGCAGGGACACTGAGTTTCTACTTATTAGTGCCAGTCCTGTGGTTTGTATGTGTAAATAATCTTGAAATGCAGACATGTTCAAGGTGGCATTCCTTTTGTTTTCTGCTACAGTTATTCCTTCTCTCATTTCTTGCACAATCGTTAAACAACTGAGTAAGCACGGTGAGAGCAGAAAGCAGTGTGTAATTTACATCTCAGTCTGTGCTGCTACACAGTGCTCCTGTGCCACAGGACCACGGAACAGCAGAGTCTGGAAGGCACCTATAGACATTGGCCAGTCCAACCCCCTACTCCAAGCAGGATGCTTAGGACCATGTCCAGGTGGGTTTTGACTATCTCCAAACTCCACAAGCCCTCTGGGCAACCTGTGACAGACTTTGACCACCCTCCCACTAAATAAAAAAACAAAGGTTCCTCTTACTTCTACGTGGAATTGTGCCCATCACCCTGTCACTGGTCACCACTGAGCAGAGTCTGGCTCTGTTGTCTTTACTCCCTCCCCATCAGGTGTTTATGCACATGGATAAGATCCCCCAGGATGAGCTGTCCCAGCTTTCTCAGCCTCTTCTCATATGCTCTGGTCCCTTAATCACCTCCAGGGCCCTTTTCTAGACACACAGTACGTGTGTCCCTGTCTCACACGCTGGGCAGTCCAGGACCAGCCACAGCAGCCCTGGCAAGGCTGCATCTGCAGTGAGTAGAGGGGAAGCATCACCTCCCTCAGCCTGCTGGCAATGCCTTTTGACACCACCACAATCACCAGAAAAAACATTCTTAAACAGAGAGAAAATCTCTTTTGTTGCTCTCCTCATATTTCATTCAATGGTTTTAAATATACCAGATATGATTTAGGTCATAGTTTTACTTTGTCCTTCTGAGATCTGCTACGGCATTGCGTTCCCCTCACTATCACTTCTAAACTGGAGAATTAAATATTATATTCATTTATAGAGTTTTACCATTGTTTAGGATGCAAGCATGACAATAATAATATTAGTTAATTCACAAGAAAAGAAACACAGAAGACTAATTTTGCAATCCTGCAATTTAACCCCAAATGCAAACAAATACAAACATTTCCTAACACATTTAATTAAAAATATTCTGGATTAATTAACCCATTTTAACTTTGCCCTTTGATTATTCGTCATTAAAATCTAAAACCAAGCAAAAATTAAAAGGTGTTTCAAAATAAAGAAATCTCTTTTCTTCTGAAAATACTGAAACAAGACTAACATTCTTCTACATTTTTCAAAACAAAATTGAAATGTTCATCACGTAAGTTCTGACTACAACTAAATGACTCTTCTAAAACAATAATTTCATATCTGTACATTTAAAAGCAGCTGTTACCCCTGGATTTCCATTTATTCTTGGTAGAACTAAAGGCAAATAATTAAGAATCAGACTCTCATCTGGTAAAAATTAGCAAAATTCCATGGGAATGAATATAAATGCAAACAGGCAAGCAAACAATAACATAGAACCTAGCTATTAACTTTGATTAAAACTGCTCCATTTGGCAGTTTATCATCCAGCCAATTTCCAGGAAAATTAATTACTTCCTGAAAATCATATTGGAGATCCTTTGATATAAAATATAAAAATTGACAGAATTATTTTATCTGCCTTCTGCAGTATGTATCACTTTAATTAGTATCTATTTTTAAATCCATTCTTATCACTTCACAGATTTTGTCATTTCTCACAGCATCTGAAAGAATCCTTGGGGTTTGGGGCTTCTGATTCAAACTTGGTCTTTAAAAACACTTAGTTTCAGCTTGGAGAGTACATACTTCAGTATTTAAAAGGCAATCAAAAAAGAAATACCCTGCTCATCCTATCCAGCCATCTGAGCAAGAAACATAACAAGCCAGACAACAGAACAGCAAAACCACACCAGAGTACAAAGCTACTTAACTCATTTAGGACCAGATTTTGTTACTTTTGCCCATGTGATAACAATTATCCCCATCAGTACTTATATGAGAATTAAAAATACTATTTATCTTAGTAATAAAATGCTTTTAAAACTCAGGGTCTCATAACAAATCTAACAAATTCTACAAAGATAGTCTTGTCACATCCTTAAAGGTGTTATTCCCACATTTAAAGTGTGAAGGAATAAGGCATAGATTGAAGAGGAGCCTAATTTTTATGTGAGCTCTGAAAAGACCCTAGTTGTAGTACATATGGTTAGCACCTTTGCAGATACATCCAAACAATTGATAATCATTTTCTGAAGATTAAAAAGGGAAATCACCACCAGTAAAGAAACAAGCTGGTTTAGGTTTGCTACTATCTATACAGTAATTGAACCAGATATTATAGCAACAACAAAAACCACAAGGCATTAAATTCAAGAAATTCTTACTTATTGAAAATGCAAATTGCCTTTTAATTCCTAACCTTACAGTGCAAGAGGATGAGCACAGCAAGTAGGTTACCATATCATAATCTCAGGGAATTAGATAGGTTAAATACCCAATTATAAACACTCTGCATGGAAAAAGACTAAAGAGGAAATGTACCAAGTATTCTGAAAGTAGGAAGCTGACTTTTTAAACACAGCAAGAAAAAGGAAGATAAAAAATTTGGGGCTACAAAGCTACTGGATGATTTTTAAATGTATGCATCTCTTGTTTACAAAATGACTTTCTGACATCACATGTCTGCCTGGTAGAAGTTGCACTCATCTTCAGTTACACTTAAACATACACAAATTATACTCCCACCCCTTCATTCTAAAGATCTTTTCAAACAGCCTTGTTTTTTATGCACCAGGTGTGTATGTCTGATGGCAACACATGTTTTTTCTATCCTACTCATCCAGAAGACTACTCATGAGCACCCCTGCACTGGGTCTGGCTAGGATGGAGATAATCTTCATATGGTGCCGTGCTTTGGGTCTGTACCTACAGCACCACCAATAACACACCGGTGTTTTGGCTACTGCTGAGCAGTACAAGCACCAAATCAACTCTTTTTTCCCCACTCTTCCTCCCAGCGAGCAGCCTGGGGGTGCACAAGGAGTCGGAGGGGACACAGCTGGCCCCGAGTGACCAAAGGGATGTCCCACACCACATAAGGTGAAGAAGTGGGCAGGGGGTATTGGTCTGGGTGGTAGCCATTGCTCAGAGGCTGGCTGGGCATCGATCGACTTATGGGAGGTGGCAAGCAACTGCCTATGCATCACTTATGTTCCACCTTCCACTCCCCCCACTCTTTTATTTAGACTGTCTTTATCTTGACCCACAAGTTTTCTCACTTTTGCTTTTCCTGTACTCTCCCTTGTCCCACAGGGTGGGAGGGTCGAATGTGTGAGCGGCTGTGCAATGCTTAGCTGCTGGTTGGGGTCAATTCGCCACAACCCCCTAGAAATATACTGCCCTTGTGCAGTCATTCCCTATTTTTCTAAATCATAGTTTTGCAGCCTCTGCAAACGGCTGCTCATGGAACTTCACAGTATGACCTATGGAAATGACTGCGGTCCACAGGATCACCTTTAGCTTAAGCACTGAGTCACGTGCACTTGGACTAGCGAAGCAGCAGTGATTACTGCAAGTGTGTGCTAAAAAAAATAAAAAATAAATAAATTAAAAGGTAAGGTCACAAGGCTAGTCCCTGTCCTTTCTATTCCTCATTTACTGAGATCCCCCTAGATTTTGTGTTAGGTTTAAAGGCCTGCTGCTTTGACAATTAACATTTATTAACATTTATTGGACAACCCAGACAGATAGGGCCTTCCTCAGGCCCTGTCTATAGCCTGTTTAAGTAGTTAGTAAAATATAAAATTAAGATGAAATCAAAACAGAAAAGAAAGTAAGTTACTGGAGACTCAGACTGCATTGTCTACATCATTAAGACACCTCCACACCATTTTTCTTTCCATTGGCATATATGTAAAAGCATCACTATGCTTCTCATAACTCTGACTAGCATGAGCTAACTGACATTATTTGATACACTTCAACATTTTGCAGAAACAGAAGCATTCTGACAGTTTAAAATAGAATGGTTTGTCCACTGTAAACAGTGAGTTGCAGCAGTGACCATGAGCACTTGAAATTTTTAACAGAACTAACCTTAGCATCTTATTTTCCATTCAGCTAACCTGGTTCCATTTTAACTCCATTATTTTCTATGAAATTACATTACCAATATGACCAAAATAGCAGTCTTTACTGAGAAAGATTTTCTAATATTCTAGTTCCATGCTGAAGCCTAGCTGCATATTCCATCTAATTTTTAGCATACAGTTTAAGTCTTCTAATAAGAAAAACTTGAGGTGTGTGTGTATATATATAGATAGGGAAAATATTTTTATATGTTCATATATGTATGAATATATGTGTGAATTTTGCTACGAAAGGTATATTCTATTGACAGTATCATGGCACTTTCACATTTGAGGGTTATTCTCAAGCTCTGGCTCAGGCTTTATGAAAATTGAGGAAACTGGCTTGAAGCCCAAAAGGAAGTATCTCAAGGATCAGTCTCCTTTATTTTATACAGCATCTTTCATGCAAGCGTTTCAGAAAACTTTGCAGCAGATGCAGAATAGTTAAGATAAAAAAGCAGATGAATGAGATAGAGATCCGTGTCATTTCTTAAACAAATAAGAGACATTTCTTAGTGTCTTACAATCAGGAAGTGTTAAATCTGAATTTCCCTAACTACTGAGTTACTGATTATAATGTCATTATAATGAAAATAACAAAACCACTGCCATTTATGCCTCACAGATTTTATAGCTTTCTCTAATCAGAACCTTACCAAAGCTTCCTTTAGAATTACTTTTATAAGTAGCTTTGTTTTCTAAATAAAATTAGAATTTGCTGCTTTGACAGAGAGGGAAATAACTGTAGAGAAACATGAGCAAAATTATTGAAGAACTGATGCTAACTTGAAAACCTGGCAAACACATTTAATTTAGGAACTACTACGCGACTCCTTCAGTTGTCTTCCATGTCCATTTGAGAGTTTAACAAGCAAAAGAACCTCTCAAGTATAATAAAAGTCCTTTTATGAAAGTGCTAGTTAGGAGTTTGGTTGGTTTTGCATGTATCATGGTGCAGATTTTCTGTTTATGAAACTCGATACAGTTAATTTATCAGGAACAGTTTTACAAGACCTGTATCTGCAGAGAACCTGACTACACATTTAGAAACGGTCTCTGTCCCTAGTACTGCGCATATACTATTGATTTCTTGCAAATATTATTTCTTTTAGAAATTTTGGGGTATGGGGGGGACACCACATATATTCTCATGGGGTTCTTTCAGTGTAATATACTCACCAGTGGATTAAAGTATTTTGTACTGAAGGCCTCAAGATTTGTAGACAACAGATCAGCCATGCCAGGATGAAGAAAGGAGAGAAGACAACTGCTTGATGGTACATGAGAAAGCAGAAATTGGCTGACAACCAACAATTATTGGTTGTTTGGAGAAGGCAGAAGGCGAGGAGTACCTCTGCTGCAAAAATTGACCTCTGCACAGATGTCATAGGCTCTGGAGCTGTTTTGCCCAACTGGAAAACTGTAATTGAGGAAGCCTCCTCATGCCAGCCTTCCTCCCAGGAAAGCTTCACTCCTGCACTGCTGGGAAAGAAACCTCCTCAGACAGGGGCTCAGCACCTCCTCTATAGGTCACACTACCTACCTCAAGGCAGAGCACCTTCTTGGGTCGGATTGAGCTTTACTCAGACCTCAGTGAAAGCAACAAAAGATCATTATTGGGTCTTCTGAGCTTTTAAGTCATCCATATTTAGTATTAGGACTAGAATCTTATTGAGTGTAAACCAACACAGCTACACTGATTTCAATGCTTTCATAGTGAAAATATGAAATAGTGTTTCATTATTGACGTGTACTTAGCATACACGTATTGTGCACTTAGTAAACCAACAAAAACTGTAAAAACCCAATATATACTTCTGTAGACTATGCTGACCTTTAAAACGCTTTCTGATTTTTTTTTTCCCTTTCAAATTATAAGGCAGCCTATACTGGCTTTTTCAGCCTCTGTAGGTACACTTAGACCTGGGAAAAAAATTAATCAATAAAAAAAATTTGTACTGATATAATTGTAGTGTTCAGGCAGATAATGAATAAGAGGGGAATGAAATTCCAGCCAGGACAGCATGGAATGTGCCATTCAAAGTTTTCAATATTCTCAAATTTTCCCCCGTGAAAAGCCCTAAGTCTACATTGAATACATGTAAGTGGGTAAGTGATTCACAATATCCTTGAACTTATCTGTATTTTTCAACTATTCTAGTAGACTACGTTCCAGAGACTAGGGTAGATAATCCACATTTCCTTCATTAGATATCAAACACTCGCATTTCTCAATCTCCTTTTCCTCTTGCAAGAAGCATATACTGCAGTCAGCCTGTAGGCAGGGAAATCTCTGTGCACCATTACTCATCCCAGAGCGGCTCAGCCCCATGTTGGCTTGGGGTTTCTCTGAACATTTCTATTCGCTCAGTTTTGAAGGCAAAAGAAACTGCAATTTACCACAAAAATCCCAGAGAAAGGGTATATTACGAGAATGTGAAACACCGCAACTGCCGCTGCCACCACCTGCCAGCAGAGCAATCTAAATATGACAAAATCTGTGCCCAGGGTGCTTGGCAACTATCCCCACCCACCATGGCCACTAAGGAGTTTGCATAATTATTATACAGTACAGCTACATACCAATTCAGAGTAATTGTTACAGAAGATATTTAAGCTACTAATTATTTGTCAGTAAGGCAATATATAACACCACCCAAGTAACACACAGATTTTTGGTGTAAATACTCAGGATTAAAATATTCAATACGTATAGTATTCAAGAAGTCTCTTTAAAAGCTCAAGCTACCACATAACATGTTAATTAAAAAGCAGTATGGTGCCTTTGAAATTTACATCATATGCTTCGTCCTCTATGGCATTTATGTTTCTCCTACCTTAAAGCTCATGAAATAACAAAATTTCATTTTTACTTCATTTTAACAGTATTTATTAAAATATGAAAGGACACAGGTTACATCAGAGCGTACTCTTTAAAAAAAACTATTTAAAATATTTTTAATCGTGTCTTATAATTCTGGGGCCATTTGTTTATTTTAACTGTTTGGAAGAGTCAAAATCATATAAAGTTAACCTTATTTCTACATTAAAAAAAAATAAAAATCAAGAAGTACCTGTTGTCTTAAAAATTTTTATTTGAAGATGCATTTGATTTTTTACGTTGCTATAGTTCTTACAGACTTGATATCTCTACTTCTTAATGGCCTTCAAAAAGCATTTGATTTAGTGTTCTTTATATTCTCACATCCAGCTGAGGTTTTCCTTCAAACTACTCTTATTTTTTAGTTAGTTACAATTGCTTTTAATAAACAGGCACCTACCTCCATATAACACGAATACTGAATACTGCGTTACAGTCTAGACAAGTGGTCTGTGCGATGGGTGTGGAATCAGCTGACAGGTCTCACCCAGAGGGTGATGGTAAATATCTCCTTTTCCAACTGGCAACCTGTCACAAGTGGGGTTCCCCAGGGATCAATATTGGGCCCAATGCTGTTTAATATCTTCAGAAGTGATCTGGATGATGGGATCAAGTGTACCCTGATGAAATTAAGCTGAGTGGGGAAGAAGATGCTTTGGAAGGGAGAGACAACCTGCAGGAAGAACACCTGGATAAGCTGAAAGAGGGGTGGACAGGCTGGAGAGGGTCCAGAGAAGAGCCACAAAGATGATCAAAGGACTGGGAAGCCTGCCATGAGGACAGGCTGAGAGAACTGTCTTTGTTCAGTCTTGAGAAAAGGCTTCAGGGAGACCTTATCACCATGTTCCAGTATTTAGAGGGCAGCTACAAAGAAAATGGAGACTCCCTTCTTACAAGGAGTCACCTGGAAAAGACGAGGGGTAATGGGTCCAAGTTACTCCTGGGGAGAGTCCGACTGGGTGCAAGAGGCCAATTTTTCACAATGAGAACAATCAGCCTTTGGAATAATCTCCCCAGGGAAGTGGTGGATTCCCCAACATTGGGCACTTTTAAGATTCAGCTGGACAGGGTGCTGGGCCATCTTGTCTAGACTGTGCTTTTGCCAAAAAAGCTTGGACCAGGTGATCCTTGAGGTTCCTTCCAACATGGTATTCTATGGTACTGCAAGTGGTGATGAAAAGAATCGGAAAAAGTAGCCTCTCGGTCTTCCTTTTCCATAAAGCACATGATGGTACAGTGATATATGTGACAAATCATATATTAATACCTTTTTCATGAAGAAATATTCCTACCATAGAAAATACAGTATATATAACACACTGCCTACAGAATTTTTTTATCTTAATGAACCCTAACACCACCATTCCCTAGTTATTGGGGCACCACATTCTTACACAAAACTTAGAGACATTCATACCCTTTTTCTTAATTGATTACATCTAACTGAAAAATCCCCAATATATTCTAGAAGACTAAAAAGTGATCACACATGTTTTCACTTCTTAGTTACTAAAACTTCTTACAATACACCAGAGCCTGGAACTTTATAAAGGGCATCAAGTTTTATAATACAACAAAGTCAGTAACTTCTCAGGAAACACAAGTTCATAACTGAATGGTGATCTTTTCAACTTTTATTTTTAATCAGGAGGAAAAACATAGACAGCCCTAGACATGAATTTATCCCTACTCTGAGCAGATAAAAGCATTAGCTCTTGATACATATTAATAATAAAATGCTCTTTTTGTGACAATCTTCTTGGAAGAGAAGCACAGGGCAACACTAGTGAACTTTTATGCCTCACCAGGCTTCTGGACAGATCTGTAAGTGGAACCAATGATAAAAATCATTTATGTGATGTGCCCCTCCACTCCTCCCAGGCCAGTTATCAAGCTTGGCATTGTTCCCCCTTTCCTCTGCAGGAAGAGCAACTCTTCATCTTAATGAGGGTAATGATGAGCTTCTTGCCTGTAATTGCATTGAATTTAACATAAGATTTTAAATTATACCGTTAGAGGATAAAGCAATTTTTAAGTTTAATGCCATCTGAACCTAAATTTAACTGCCTATGAATTTCAAATCTCCAATAACAACATAAGTTACATGGTTGATCCTTTTTTTTTAGTTACAAATTAATTTGTGGCTCCTACAGAAACAGTTGGGATTAAAGGCCCCTTAAGAATGTGAAAGAACTTACTCAAAACCTTACAGACTTCTGAGAAGGAAGTGAGAATCATATTTGCAATTGAGTTTGAGGTCCTAGTGTAGGGCTAAAATAAGTAAAAAATAAGCTTTATAGCGTATGCAAATATTTCACAAAGAAATCCTTCCAAATTAATCCAGTAGGGGCAGTGAAGACAGACATACATGCATGTGCATATTTTAATATATATATATAAGAAATATAAAAATATGCATATACACATCCTGCCACTCACATGCCTATGGCAGACTATATCTTTTAGTCTAATGACTACTACAGGAAATAAGACTAGCATTTAAATCCCCTTTATCCTATTTTTTTGATCTTGCATGAGGGCTCTTCCACCTGAGCTGTAACACCTGCCCTTCAAACTCATCTACTAAACTAGCTTAATTCAGATGAAAAATGAAACATTCATTATACTGAAGGGGCAGGCTGACTCAATAATTCAATGGCATACACCTGGGAGTCTCAAAGACTTAAAAAGACAGTAGTGGTCCAGTGTTGAGTGTCATGTCTCTGGCATTTAGTAACAGTCTGACGGCAGCAGGAAGAGACCATAGTCTGCTGTGTAGCTCAATAAAGTCTCAAGGTATCATTTACTTTACCATGGTGCTTTTTTGGTTCATTTTTGTCGTATACACCTATTGCTTCCTGTACTACACTTAGACTGAAAACTCTGTCTTTATTATTTGTACAGCACTCAGGCCAGCAGTGACCTGGCTCACGAGCAGAGCTCCTTGTATTAATACCAGAGAGTACAGAGATACATCATAGCAATTGTATGGAAAAGTTTCAAGGTTTCAGTACGAGGAAGTACATGTCTAGTTAAATAATGAAAATATACCTTTTAAGTTTTGGAAGTATTCAGTATTATTTCTAAAGATTTTGTAAGTTTAGATTTGACCAAGAAATCCATTTAAAATTAAGCAGGTAGATTGTGAAAGGAAGAACAAACAGAGATTAAGAGAAGAAAGAAACTATTTGTAAGCCTGTTACTGGGAATACAAGGAAAATAAAAGCTTATGAAATAGATAAGCATTCAACAACCAGCTGGAATATAAATGAACCCTTGGCTCTCCATTGTGTGCAGTCCTCCTCTACTGCCCCGCTACATTACTCTATGCACTGCTTATTCAGTGTTTTGCTTGCACTGGATTCCTGTGAGCCAAAGATACTACAAATAACCTTAATCTTTCTCAGTACAATCTATACGTACTTGTTGTTAGTAATTACATTAAGCTTTAAAGGAAATTTAGAGTACCACTGTTGTACGCTGTTAATGTACACAGAGGTTTTTCTTCTTTCTTTGATCACTGAAACAAATAGTATAGTTCAAAGAAAGTAAAGCAAATCTGTAACTGCTACATTTATTATATTAAAAAAAATAATTAGTATTGGTACAATTTCTTTCTGAACTCAGCCAGTCATTGTTCTTGCACGCTAGTTGAACAGTTGTAAACAGAACAGTCAGCAGAAAGTATAAAATGGGTCCTGAGGCTAATTACAGAAAATATTCAATTATCCAGTCATAACAATTACAGCTTGGATGAAATTAATATTGGCTATCATTTTTCACAGGTACAGGCAAGATTGTATCAGTTACTAATCACTCCTTCTGGCAGATCTCCCCTAAGTACCAAATCCAGGCTCATGGGAAGCAGACCTCCAGGCTGCCAGCGAGGGATCCCCCCCCACATCCCCATCCCCGCTGAGCCACTAGCCCGGGCCAGCAGAGACCAGTGGCTTGTGGGAGAAGACCACGCATCCCGGCAGGTCAGCAGAGATCCAGCCTCAGAGCCCACTTCCTCAAAAGTCCTGCTTCTGAGGGAAGCAAGGTCTGGAAAGGAGTGTGACAGGAAGAAATATAACAAGGACTCACATTAATAACTGGGGGGGAAGTCTGATTTTGGCCACTTAAATGGAATTTGGAGAAACTGCAGAAGTAGGAATGGCTAGTGTTAAGAAAATTTGGTATTTCAACACTTGCTTTTATCTTAGACCAGGACAAAATGTTGAAATGCAGAAGTAGTGAATTAACTTTCATAGTTTAAGTAAAGTGAAAATTTTTTACATTAACAAGTAGTAAGAAGATTTTGTTTGTTTGTTTGGTAATTCAAACTAGTGGGGTTTTTTTGTTTTAGAAAAGAAAACTAAAATCCAAGACACATGAGGATTAAACAGTATTTCCTTGGAGTGCCATGATTCCTTAAGAGAGATCTATATCAGATTCTTATCTTTATTCTCCTGTGAACAAATTATATTTCACATAACATTCCCTCTACCTTACAGGGAAAAAAACTAATGCAACATAGATAAAGTAAAAGCTAATGTCCCCTCACCCCCCCAAACCAAAGACATCATTCCCAGCAAAGAATAAGGGGCCCACCTACACATCCAACTTGGACAAAAAAGCAGATGGCAACCTAAACTAGAATTTCAGGAAAATTGAAGTTTTCTATAAGAAATGATTGATTTTCCAGAAGCCACATTTCCAGAGAAAAAATTCAAACCAGATTATTAAAGTTTGAGAAGTTTGACATTAAAAAAACCCACCACCCAGAAGTAAGTGTATTTCTCAAGAGACTTGTAATCTTAATCATTTCAGTACAGGCACACAGATGGAGTACACAGTATTCCCCTCTGCAGCTCAAACTACTCATTTGTCTTCTTACCACTTTCTGTTTTGAGACGATTCAGAATATACATGATCCTCCAACTCAGAAATCTCATATTTCCCAAAAACAAGGGAAAAAAACAAAAAACAAAAAACCAGAAAAACCCACAAACCCACACAACCAAAGAATGCATAATTTTTTTCAGGGCATACATCTTTTGAATGCCTACATCTTTTGAATGCCTACCTGTTGAAGTCATATGGGCAATTAAAAATAGCCTTACAGAAATTTCTTTTTCCTTGCTACATCTTACGTACCAGATACTGTATTTTGTTTGAAGCAGAGCCAGAAGTTTCATACTTGCAACCAGACAGTACATAGACTTCTGAGGCTAGCAAGACTTCTACACTTGGGTGTTCCAGTAACACTACACTGGTGGTACTACCAGAAAGCAGTACTACAATTGGCAGTACTTGGATTTATAATACAAGGTGAGAGACTAACCATGAGATAGCTTGTTTTACTTTTAAAATCCAGCCATATGTTTATGTGCATATACTTAAGAATTCAGAAGGCATTACATCCTGTAGAACAGGTTTTACATACAACTAACGCACACTGAGAAAAAGACACATTCTATTTAAGTACGAGGTTACATAATCCCCAAATTACACCAAATATAGGAAAGACACCTGTCAGATTTACCAAGTCACCTCTCAGGTTACCTGTCACAAACCACATTCTCCGATACACACTCCACATCTCCCCAAAGTGTAGGTGAAAACAGACTGTAAACTAAGACAACCAAAAGGTAAGAATTAAGAATTAACAGAATTGAGATTGCTTTTGCAAATTCAGTAACACCTCTTGAGCAGATAGCATTTTGATACAGATTTTAAATACACAGTCACATCATTTAACATGAAACTAGTCAGTATTTAATTTTTACCCACATCGTTTAATGGGCGACCTCATGCCTTATTTGCTGTGTACTATTGAAGTGTGAATAGGGAAAAAATTATCAGCTCCCCTCATAAGCTGTTTGGTGGCATGCATCACACTAGCATCAGAGTGCTTCCCAGTTCTAATTATTTTCCACAGGCCTTCACTGAGACAAGGATCTATTATTATCCCCATTACACAGAAAAGGAGTTAAGACATATGGACTATAAGGTCAGAGTACCTGCTGATTTTGGATACCTAATTTGAGACGGATGGGATGTGATTATTTACTACTGTATACCACTTCATATTCCCAAATCAGAGTTCTCATTAATAAAAGTAGTTAAACTTAAAGGGCTCAAGGACTGAGCTAAAGGCCACGAAGATTATCTCTTCCCCCATCCTCTTACCTCATCCTACTCTCACCAGCCAAGATAGCTGGGCAGAGAAAAAGTCTTAGCAATCACTCTGGTTTCCCTCATGAGCTACTCTGGCTTTAAGTTTCCCATGTCCCTTCTCCAGCCTGTTCCTTTCACACCTGGTCACTAATGGACTTTTGAGTTCCCAAATCTGTCTGTCAGCACCTAATGTAATTCTCTTTCCTCTATCCTACCTTCCTTTCATCAAAGCTACCTCCATTCTTTTTCCTGCAATTCAGGTCCATTATGAGATTCTTCTTCCTTCTCCCTGCAGGACTGACCCTAGTCTGTTATCCTTTGCCCCTGATCTCTCTTTAAATATGTACATTAATCAAAGTTTTCATTTATTTTTTCATAGGTAATAGATGCTATTAGGAAATGCGTTAAGCATAACAGGCAAGAATTGACAATTCCTATCTTCGTTAGGTTCAAGCACAAGGAAACCAAATGACTGTAACATGGGGTATCATCTGCTAAAGAGATCACACAGGTATTGGCAGACTTAGAGGACTGATGTCTTAGAAAAAATAGTGGCTTGTTTAAAATATTTATGCTTCTCAAAGAATCAAGAGAAAGCATACCTATAAAAACATCATCAATATTTGTAACAGTCTTTACAAGTTTTATGGCAAATTTATCTAGACATGCAAATATTCTCATTTGTAAGCATACTGAGGCAATGAGGAGTTATGCATTCTTTGCTGGCCAGCAAAGAAGTAATAAAACAAAGATAAGCATACTTTCAAAGCAAATATTCCCACAGCTAAGCACAAACTGTGAGTTACAGCAGCATAATCAACTATTAGAGAAAGTCTTACATCAAATATAAAGCCTGCAAAGCTGAATTTCTTTACAAGTATATTTAAGTAACAACTCCTATTAGTCTAGGACACACCACAGACAACTCTGCCCCACAACCTTAATAGAAAATGAAGACTCATGGCCTTGAATAAATCCCACAGTTCCATTAGCATCATCACAGTGAAAGTTAAGACTATGTCAAACAATCCCAGAGAGAAACACTCAAAAACATGAAGGTAAAGTTCATCAGCCTGTTCTAATTTCAGTCAGTAGTTAAGTACCACAAGAGATTCTTACCATGGTAGAGACACTCACCAAAAACATTCCCCATACCAAGTCCTCATTTCCAGTAATTCAAGGCCAACGTTGAACACTGCAGAAAGTGTTTATTTCTTCTTCTGGACTAATCTTAGGACTCAACCATACTTTGAAAACCATACCCTATAATTTAGACTATGGGATCAAAACCACAAAGGGTGACAAAGACTTATGTTTTATAGTCAACACTGGCATTAGCGCAGTAACGTAGGTATAACCCCAAAGCTCTAACAGACTCCCTACACAATGCTTCTTTTTCATTATGAAGACCAACTAATAATTTATGCTAAATCTGCCTTTTAAAGTCTTCTCCTTCATGTGATAGCATTATTTTCTTTTCCTTAGCCAGAACAATAACACAACTCTTATTATTACAAAAACAAACAAACAGACAAAACTGAGCTATAGTTTACCAGTAGGAAGTGTAAAGTAAGCAACAACAAGAAGTCTTTTCCTGTCTTTAGGGAATAGCTCAAAACCATTGCTGAAGGCTTGACAACGACTTATCAGAATCCTCACATCTAAGAAAAGTAGTCCTAAACCAGTCTAAATCAGAAAAGCCTGTTCTCATCTTTCCCTTCATACTCCTATACCAAAAGGCAAGCTCACATCACACAGTTTTGGCATTAGGTAGTTGACTGAGCACCCAACCTGCCTTTAGATGATTACTGCAGATGGTCTCCAAAAAAAAAAAAAAAACCAAACCCAAACCAAAGCCCCCAAAACCAACAATAAAGACCCAGAATCAGAAGCACCTGGTGCTGGAGCAATTCTTTCAGAATGGCCTGGCTTGCATCTCCCCATAGATGAGATTATTCAATAGCATGCAACAATGCTAGAGAAAAATAAGTGTTTATAAAAACTAGGGGTCAAATTCCAATCTTATTTACAACCATGTAAATGTCTACTAGACTGAGTAAGAGCAAAACACAGGTAGAAATGTTACCTTGTTGTCTGTGGAATTAAACAGTCCTGTGAACCAACTCAAGGTAATTTATACTTTTGACAAAAATCCTCTCTCTCACCCAATCTTTGTTCATATTCCCCAATTTGTGATTTTAAAAGGGATACATACTTTAGGAATAATATTTTTTGCATTAATTAAAATCACATGTTAGAATAATTATTTTATAATAATTGATTATCAGGATAAAGGTAACATAATGAGCTTGAATTGTTAAGGATTGTTTAAACAGAGCTGCTAAAATGTTTTCCTTTCCCACCCTCCTCACATCTGCATCATATGAGCAGATGCCTGATTTACTGGCACAATTAACTTTCTCCTTCTGTGCTAGAGATTTTTAATAGTAATATATATAGAAAGGGAAATTAATAAATGTACTATATTCCCCACTCTAAAAATACTGTCTTATATTTAAATAAAAAAAACCCAGTCTGAAATGCACAATTTGAACAGGAACTCTGTATTCAGCACTATAAAAAAATCAGGCCAACCCTTTCAGGATCCTATATTTAGGTTTAGCTTTGCATATTTTAAATTATTCACTTTCATTTTTAATTACCAAAAATTTTTGCATTAATTGGGATAAGTACTAAAAATCCAGCAAACCCAAACCATAGAATTTTTACCAGTTATCCCCATGTATTCACCTCCATCACTCTATAACAAACAGAACCCAGTATAGGCAACATATTATGTATTTTACCAAACATACTCTAATTCCTCACATGCAAATAGACAAAGTTATTCACTAAGAACAGGGAAATATCAGTTTGTTGTCCACTAAGGATGCTTAATACCATGTTATGAAGTGAGAGTTCTCATTTTCCAAAGCTGTTATGCTTTGTAATGTAAATGCACCAATGAAAAGAGGGTCTCATGACTGCAGATGAATTGCATTACATGAGTGAAAATAATTACTGCTGTTCTAACAAATGAATTTGGTGACTTCAGCACATTTTATATAATGATAAATATAAGCAGCTGGTGCAGGTGTTCTCAGACAGTAGCACATATTTTTTTACCATTTCAATTTTACTAATTTCTCTGCATAATGTTTTGCATAGTCACGTGCAATGAGAACCTACAGTCTGAAGGTTCTGAAGAAGCTAGCTGATATGTAAAATAACTTGTAAGTATAGCAAAAATAAGGGAGTTTTCCACTGAAACGTTACGATATAATATTTGATATTATTATTAACATAGAAATTGAGAGATATATTGTGAGACTTTGAGGAGGCAAGAATAAAAGATATACCTTTGGAAATGTAAATATTGATGATGTGAATGGGAAAGAGTAAACCATAATAAACAAATTCCTACACCAAATAGTAATAATAATGATATAGTTTAATTACCAGGGTGGCTCAAGTCTGGTGCTGTTTGCTGTATTAAATACAGCAATAATCTGAGGATCAGTATAAACATATGGGGAAAATAAAAAGAAAAAAAAAACAACCCACACGTTCTACATCCCTAAACTGTTAAATAAAATTAAATTAAAACTGATAAACTGAACTTTAAAAGCTTTTTACTTTCTTGTGCATATAGTTTTGAATCACAGTTTATTAATCTTTTATATCCATACTACATTAGGAAGAGAGACTGGGATCTATAAATCAATGCCTGACAAAGAGATATGTCCAATACCATCTTCTTCCTGGCCTTTTCAGACTAGAGGCCTCCCCTGGCATGCACATGAAAAGAATTTACAAGCACAGTGATTGTCAAGATTATACATTTAAGTCTTAATCACAAATAGTGATGCTTCATCACAGCCTAATTCAGAAACTAACTTTAATATTTCATTCAAGAAAACAGTTAGATTTTTTGAATTGTTAAATGTGCCAGATAAATTATGTGCTTAGATCTACACATAGCAGAAATAAGAAATCTGTGTAGATTCTTTTCTATCTACTACAAAGGAATACAGTTTTATTTTTGTTTGTTTCGGACTACTTTAGCATGCAGTGATGGAAGCACTACTCTACTTCTCTATCCCCACTTAGCAGAATTCATATATCTATATGGAATGATTTTCTGTTTCCATTTCCTTTGTCCCGCTTAACAAATATATTTTCTATCATCTTTTATTTTATCTTCTATTGCAAAATGTCATCATAGATCCTGCATGTCTACCTATATTTAGACATCTGCAGACAAAAAATGCAATGAAGTATTTTTTTCACTGGAATTTGTAATGCTTGGTAATAGGAACATTCCAGAGAGACCACTTGGTTTTGACATAGCCTTGACAACTGCAAATGCTTCTGATGCAATCTGCTTGGTTTCCTTCAAGCTCATATGGCTGGACTTTAGGTAGATCACTTTATAAGCATTAGTTTCCACTGGAAACTAAAAGGAAAATATTTATATGAGATACACAGAGGAGGAGTAAGAAGCATGGCTAGAATGTTGAACATGGGCAAGTGGCGATGCAATACAAGCCAACGAAGGAAGAAAGACAAAGAAATGTAGAAAATAGTGTTCAGGCATGAAGATAAAGAGCTTAACTTTCTGTCCGTAACTTTAAGACAAGACATCCAAGACAAAGGAAGAAGGGTGATACAGCTTTGGCAAAGGTGCAAGTATTTCACCTAAGTTAAGTTACAAAATAGATGTTACCATTGCATTTGAACCTGTGGTTTGACACTTTTAAATTCAGACCTGAGGCTGTCCAACTTGAAGAGTTAGCTCTGAGATAGAACAAAACGTAACATACAAATACATGCAAACTAAATTTTAGGAAGCCTGGAAGTTGGTCCAAAATGAGCTCCTCAGATGTTTATTTTTTAAAATACTTTTTTTTTTATTATTATGAGAATGTCTGATTGCTTAAGAAATTTATTTGAGGTATAGCTTCATTCTTGGGGAGACAGAATTTCCTCTAATGAAAGGTGAAGCTGATTCGAGTTTCACCTGACATAAAATTGGCCTATTTATCTAATTTTTAATTGTATGAGAAGACATTATTGTGTTTATGATTCTGCATACTTGACAGATATTTAGTCTTTTAAAATAATATCTTTTTAAATTTCCACCTTTTTTCACATGTTTGAAGGGAAAGGCAGGGACGTGGGAGCATCAACATTATTTGCCCTGAGATCTTTCTTTTCACCACTTTTTATGGACAATTCTCATTTATACCTTCACTGTTTTTATTAAAAGCATTTTGTTCTGATCCTGCAAGTAGCGAAAAGAGTGGAGTGCAAATAATTCCATTGTCACTATATTTTGTAAGTCACAACAAAATGGTCTCTTTCAAACATTTCTTGAGAGCAAGAAAGAAATAATTTGTGGGGTTTTGTTGTTGTTTTGTTTTTGTGGTTTTCTTATTTATTAGACTCCATGTATGTAACAGCCTTGTAAACTGAAGTTACAGTCTAGCTGGAATGGAGAGAGAGAATGGTTTCCTCTCTGGAAGTAAAAAAAAAAAAATTCTTAGGACTTGGGGGTTTTGAGGGGTTTTGCATTATTTTTTTTTATTTTTTTATTTTATTTCACCACTATTAAGGTTAAATTACCTGGTGTAGAAACATTGTAACTTCTCTCCTTTTTGATCATAAGACTTTAATGGATACAATTTGGCCATTCTATTCAGTAATTAGATTTGGAGTCCACTAATTTAAATAGTCACTGCAGTAACCTCTGTAGGAATTTATGCAGTGCTGTTGTACTAAATCCACAGATATAGTGCATGTAAGTATTCCAATGAGATCAGACTGTACTTAAGAATAGCTTCAGGAAGTGAGGTTGGCCATTTCAGTAGGCAAGACTATGAGGATTAACAAATGCTTTAATATATATATATTTATTAATAAACATTGTTTGCACCCCTGCTTTAAATCTCCTCCACAGAACTAATCCTGCTATGCAGTCAGCAGCACTTCCAAATGAAATGTTTTGTTCTACAATCAGAGTGCTTACAATCATCACAGCTATCCCTAGCAGATAGTATGTCACGATAAGATGAATTTACATTTTTTAAAAATGGAGGTGATTTTGACATGATATGCTATACTTAGAACAAATACATTTTAGAATCAACTGTCCCCAGCCCAAAATCATTGATTACCATTACATGTGGTCCCAGTCAAGAGTCATGAAGGGAAACAAATTTTACTGTTTATAGGTATAGGGTTTTTCAGTCTTGAAACTCCCACTGCACAAGAAAAGTTTGGAGGAAACATTTAATCTGGTTAGATCCACTGGAGGACTTAAAAACAAAATCCAAACAGCAGGCTGTAAAACCATTTAGCATGCTAGAGAACCCGAGGTTCTCTGTAATGGATACAACCTGAAGTATAAGGCATGCAGAAACATATGATCCTTGTATAAAAAGCAAGTACATTTGAGAGAAGGGGAGAAAGAGTTTTCTGATTACTTTGGAAGCTGATTGCACAGTACAGATTTCACTGAACCAAACTGCAGGCTTCCACTAAAAACATGGTCCCGCTCTTCCCTGACATCCTGGCATTATGGTCCCTCTGTCCCAAGTTGAATCTAGCAATGCTGCAACTGCTGATTCAATCAAATGAAACTAGACAGGTAAAGAAAGGATTACAATTACTTAAAACAGGCAAGTACAAGGACCAGAAATGATACAAGAGAGTACTTGGGAACATGCTGCTGGAGAGGAGGATGGCAGAGAAGGACTGTTCCTTTTGGCAGCGTCCTGTGTTACAGCAGACTGAACATACTGCAAAACCTCACCTTTAGTGTTAGCAGAACAAACATGTTGGGTTTTTTTCCCTCTAGTTTTTATTTGTCTTTTAGAAACATTTGCAGCTGTTTTTTATTTGGATGCCATGAATACTTTTCTTTGCATTGTGCCATAATCAAGACCGAATTGATGTTTGTCTTCATCTCCTCCCCCACTTATTTCTCTTGCTCTCCAGTACACATGGCCACACTTCACTCACTATGACAGCCACCACTGACATTTGTCTTAGCAGCCTACCAATCATCAAGTTCAGGTTGTCGTTACCACTTCCAAATTTCGAGAAAATCTCTATGCACCACCACTTACCTATGTTGTTAAATCTTTTGCTATACAGCCTCTGTCAATATTCCTATATCTGGTTACACATTGGCTGCTTCTTGCAAAATTACTGTTGGCAAAAACTTTTCTGTCTCATTGTAGTTTCACTTGTTTTGCTCTCTACAACTTCCTGAAGGGTAGTCTGATGAGGAGCGGCTGAGGGAACTGGGGTTGTTCAGCCTGGAGAAAAGGAGGCTGAAGAGAGACCTTATTGCTCTCTACAACTACCTGAAAGGAGGGTGTAGCCAGGTGGGGGTCGGTCTCTTCTGTCAGGTGGCTGGAGATAGGATGAGAGGAAATGGCCTCGAGTTGTGCCAGGGGAGGTTTAGATTGGATATTAGGAAAAAAATTCTTCACTGAAAGGGCTGTCAAGCATTGGAACAGGCTGCCCAGGGAAGTGGTGGAGTCACCATCTCTGGAGGTATTTAAAAGACGCGTAGATGTGGCACTTAGGGACATGGTTTAGCGGTGGACTTGGCAGTGTTAGGTTTACGGTTGGACTTGATTTTAAAGATCCTTTCCAACCTAAATGATTCTACGATTCACAAATTCATCCACAAAGGTCCCTTTCTGTTATCATTTAAAGCCTTCCAAAAGCCTTCCCCATCCATATTTCCTTAAAACAATTTTTGTGTGTGACACTTCCCCTAGCCTGCCAGCGGGCAGGAAGCATTTTGAGGTTCCTGAACACTCGGATAACATTTAGCACATTGTGGATTCCACCTTCAGCTAAAGAAACGATAGCAGAAAATCTCCCCAGTTTCTCAAATGAAAAAGAAAAGTAGCACAATGTGTTAGGCATGAGTCACTTCTTGTGACTTTCAAGTAACTTATGATTTTTTCAAATGGAATCTCTTACTATATTATACCTCAGACTTTATTTACAGTCTCCATTATGTTTCATTACACATCATATGCATAATGCAGGCATGCATGCATGCATATACCTCTATAATGAAACCTGCATTAGGCAACTAGTCAAGGGATGTTAAGTGGACCCTTTGCTGTTGATATTCTTTTAATAGAATTGTTTTATAACTAGAGTCCAGCAATGAATTTACAAAATGCCTGCAACACTGACTTCTGGAGTTAAGCGAGAATCATCACAGGGCTGAAACAGATACTGCACTTACTGCTGCATTCTCGTGGCCTGGGTAGTTGAGTACTGTGGCCTATAAAAAGCATTCCTTAGCCCATGTAACAGAGACTACTTCAAAGGTCATTTATGTCATTTACTGCAAGCTGAAACCTCCTCTATTACTCCCCAACTTCTTTTCCCAAACCTATGGTCCTTCAGCTCCATTTGTTTTACCTTCTCTACAAATCATTCAGATCAGTTTGATGTTTTCAGCAAGAACTACAAAACCTGAAGTACAAAGGTATAAAATGTATATGAAGTATCTCACAGTACACATTTTATATATATTCTGTACCCATGCTTTCCCAGGCTGTATTTTTGCTAATTATTAGCTGTACCTGGCATACATTTCTACCAACATGTTTGTCTAATTCTTTTTTTTATGGGAATATAAGGAAAGCAGGCCTCTATACATAACTTAAAGATCTTAAAGAAAGTTTAAATGTATGACTAAATAATCAGTAGTCTAACATTTTGGACTAACAATGTAAGTTTTTCAGGGTTTTTTTGTGAGCAGGTCTTTTTTCCCCTGCTCTTAATTTCAGTCACAAAGCATGAGAATTGCTTCCCTGATCACAAGTATTGAGTTCCAGTTTTCAGACCCTGTCTCCAAGGTATCCCAGCTAGCCTCCAGCTGCTGCTCTACAAATTGTCTCACCTGTAATCTCTATACATCTACCAGCCCTATGTGGCTGCCTCAGACACTCAAAGGTATGTAAAATGGCAGTAGGTGCCCACTTTTGGAGAACTGAAGTTACTGTTTGATAGAGAACCGTCTAAAATGTTAAATAAGTGAAGGCTTGGGAGCCCAAAGAGTCTTGTTTTCAATTGAAAAAGATCCATGGAGAGTAATGGTTATTATAACTCGTGTTAAAACAATGAATTTTTCTAGAGTCTCCTAAATATGGGAATTTTAAGGTGTCTTCACTACTATTACATCAAATGATTTGGCCTCCATTTCACCCAGATACATAATGCTGCGTATGTGCTTCCATCTCAGGTGAGAATCACACAACCACACACACACTTTCTTTTAATGAAGAGGAAGTGTCGCACCATAGGTGTGTATGTTGGTTATCAATACGCTGGTAGAATACACAGCACAGAGCCCAAATTTCATGGCTTTCCTTGATTTCATGACATGACTACCTTCCTTTTCCAGACAGTTTATGCAGATTTTATAAATCAAAAGTCCTGCTGACCCTTGGTGGAATATCCAAGTCATGAATAGGAAAGAGTAGGGATTACCACACAAGTAATTCTAGCAAGGTATTTCTTTGAACAAGAAATCCTTCACTGGCCACCGTTATGGCCCTCTGTCAAAGAATCAATAAAAATTAACACTTTCAAAAGAAGATAGAAACAAATAAACCTAAAGCATCATAATGGAAAATCCTTCTTTAAGGTTGTGCAGGTTAAGAACCTTGTAAATAACTAGGTGTGGTCTCCTTGGTAGTAATTCTACCTATAGAAATACTGCTTCAGTTTTCTTCTTTTCTTAACAGGGATACAAGTTAAACTCTACTGAGTTACCAGTGAGCAGGGAAAGGGAACATGGAAGTTACTCTACATAATACACAAGGTTAATACACAGTGCAGTGTACTTGGAGAAGATATTTTTATCTGGAGCTTTTTCAGTAATAAAATGTTCCCCCTGTACTGCTCTGTGCCACAGGCTTTAAGGAAGATGCTTGGCATCTCAACTAAAGTTAAGACGCTAAGTGATTTATATGAATGGGGTGTGTTGTCCAGACCAATGAATAATTATTTGTCCCTTGAAGGGTTTGGGCAGCAGCAGTATCAACGCTGAAGCTTCCAAAGCAGTAAGACTCTCTACTGAAATTTACCATTAGACATTTACTAACATATCATGGTCTGAATTTTTATTACAAAAAGCCCAACATTATTAAAATCTAATGATCTTAGACAATGGTAATTGACTAGATGCTCTCGTAATGCAATAAAAGACCTGTGCATAGGTATCTGAGGTTTTATATACAAGCTGAGGAGATATCTGAACATTTCTAACCTTGTCTGGAGCAGGTTTCTGAATTTGTCTTTTAAACCATACTCCTCACTATCCAAATATGCTACTTTTCTTTATTATGACTTAGGTTTCTAATTCTCAAACAAAATATTATATTATTGTTTTAGGAAAATAACTGACATAAAAGTAAAGGAGGTTTAAATTTTTACAATTACACTTTTTATTTTAACTGGATTTTTTTTCCAGAAAATGCCTCTGTGACAGAAACTTACCATAGTATCACCTCTCTCAGTAGAAACAAAAAATACAAAAAATATTCAAAAAAGGATTTATGACTATTATGTTATTAATTAATGCCATCACACAACGCTACATCTTTTTTCAAGTGAAACATCATCTTTGAACTACTGATACTTAGCTTTTATCCTGTTCCTTCTGTTATTCCTTTAGAATCTTATGTATTTGACCCAAGTTCTGCATTTTCTGTTATAAAAATCATACTCTGAATATTTTGGGGGTTTAAGTGAGTTAATTTGAATATAATCAATTCCAATATATGACTATTCATGTTCTTTGGTATTTTAAGTGAGGTTTCAATTGAATTGCGGGTCCTTCGGGAAGATGGATTTCAGAACTGTTATTTCTAGAATAGCTGTATTGTTAAAACATTCTTGAACTTGAAAGAAGTCAAGAGTCTGTATTGATGCAATAACATGCAAAGACTTCAGTAGAACAGAATTACTCTGTTTCATTGTTTCATTAGCATAGCATGTCTTTATTTGCCACAAATGAAAGCTAGGTAAAAAATCCTTAAACAAAATCATTTGATCTTCTGTAAAATATATGTAACTGTGTTCTTGCATTAAATTATACCTACATATAAATATTTACAGAGCAATCTCACTTCTTAAAGTCTCCTTTCCAGATAAATAAATCTAAAGTGAAACTATAAACAATCAAAGCTGCTATAGAATATAATTATCTGGAGAAAAAAGTCTGAAAAGAGGCTTGACAAAATGCTTGAGTAACCAGCTTCATCTCTTTCACCAAAGTCAATGCAAATTTCATTGTACATGTCAGAAATCAAGCTTCTGCCATAATGCCTCTTAAACAGAAAGTGTGGGAAGCCTTATTGTCCTAGATTGGCATACTGACCTAAATTTGTCTGAGAAAACAGCAAGGGACCTAGTGACAGCGAGATACCTCATAAATGAAAACGACAAGTTGTAACTTAAAAATCGAAGAAGAAAGGATGAACATTTCACCTTTCCCTGTAATCCCCTAAGATGAACCTAAGTATGATTTTTCCCCTAAATATTACTGAATTAGAGCATATGAGGTAAAAATCTCACCTACTGTAATTAACACTTAAAGCAACTCAACTTGGAGATAATGAAATTAAATAACATGCCAGTCAAATACTCATTATTTTGATGTAACCCAAATGATGTTCCAAATAGTGAAGGTTTTGAACTGGAAGACTAATATCCTCCTCCTGTAACTGTTTCAGCATCTAAAAAAACTACAAGGAGAGAAGAAATGTTTGAATCTTTAATTTAAAAACATGCTTCCTCATTAATCATAGACTCATAGAATCATTTAGGTTGCAAGAGACCTTTAAGATCATCAAGTCCAACAGTAAACCCAACACTGCCAAGTCCACCACTAAACCATGTCCCTAAGCACCACATCTACACGTCTTTTAGATACCTCCAGGGATGGTGACTCAACTATTTCCAGTAAGGAAAGGAACAACTGGGGGTCCATACCAATCTCTGCTGAGGCTTGAATCCTCTGCTCCTTTGCACTTCTCCATGCTAGAAAACCCAGTGGCAGTGAGACAGAGTAAGCAAGAGAGAAAGAGGACTTAAATTAGTGCAAACACCGCAGAAGTGTATCTGCTGAGGGCATGTAACAAAATTCTTGAAGATGTTCACATAAATACTGTTATCAGTACCACATTTGTGTCTGTTAGTTGTACTGGAATGATACCTCCTGCTCACTGAGCACCACTTCTTTTCTTCTCCACAACTTGACCGAGAAAATAGGCTCTCATAGCAAAGACTAATTTTCTTTATGAATTTGGACAGAAATATTTTGCTAAACTCCCTGGCACCTATGCCAAAGGTTGTATTTTAAAATTTTGTAAGTTAACATCAGTCATCTTTAATGAGGAACACAGGACTATTTCAACCACAGATATTGTTACAAATGAAGCACTTCACAACAAAAGTTCAAGAAATCCTATTTCCTTATAGTTGAGCCATGTTCTGAAAAAAAGAATAATCACACATCAGAGTTTATGAGGAATAAAAGTCTCTTGCAAAAATCTGAGAATCAGCTGATTTTCTTAACATAAAATCACCAATAATTGGTAGCAGGATCAAAATACAAACTAAGCGACAATGAAGAAAAAATGTAAAGATCTGTTCCTCACAATGCTTAACCTTAGGAAAGTTTAGCTGTCTTAAGTAAAGAAATAAATAGGGAAAAAATCTTCCCCACGTATACTACTGTGCTATATAAATGAAGTCCACAGCCAAAGAGGTATTATAAAAGAGCTATGTCCATTCTCATGTATATGAGACTAAGATCATAAAGACAGATTAATTAATGTAACAAAGGAAAAAAAAAAGCATTCCTAACAGTAATTTAAAAACTTTACAGAGAAAAATATATTTATATCATAATGTAGTGTACTGTACATTTAATGTACATTAAAAATCCCAAAGAGGACATCTTCATTTAGCAAATCTATGTCCCCAAATACATTATTTTATAATGATTGTGGATAAAAAGAAAACCCACTATGCAAAACCCCGATTTGTGTGTGTTACATATCATGCATGTACATCTTTTGTTATTGCTAGTGAGAAAAGCTAAAATTAATCAGTCTTTCAACATACTATATTGCTTATAGTTCTGTTCTTTTTCAGACAATACAGGTAGATCTTACCAGTTCATTAACAAAAAGTTAGCATTTGCAAAGTTATCCTAAGTATCAGTTGTGTAATACATTTTCCTACACATTTTGTTTGGAAATTTCTGTGGCACCAATGAACTATGTGCTGTCAAATGTTAGATTTTTAATGATACACATATCTGATACACTAAAATGCTAAAACTGAAGTCTGTGTCTTATCATTTTTGTCTGAAATTGAAGAAATTAAGGAGTTATACTCTGAACAGTCTTCAATTTGTGTACCCTTGAGACAGACATCAGCATGGAAGCTATACAACTACTCAAAAACCTGGCAGTTTGGGGTGTCACTCTGAATTTCTAGTTTGAGTTGACTACAAGGTCAGAAGCTACTGCAAGGAAAAAAAATATTTTAACAGAATAGCTAATGATATAAGTTCTGACTGATGAGTTATGCCTAGATCTCAGGAGGTTTACTGATAAATCTGTAAGAACTTTGACAAGTCAGCCAGCAAGTCAACAGTGATTAATGCATTCTACTTGACACCATTTCAGGCAAAATTTGGTGTCAAAGGTTGACTCCTTCTTGTAACACTTTGCATTTCTTTAAGTAAAGGCTGTTCTTCCAAATACCTTTTGGCTCTCCTCAGACTACAGACTTTCCTTCTCTCCAGAGATGCTTGAATATAGAAGAGAAATACAGCTGCTGCTTC
Source organism: Haliaeetus albicilla (assembly GCF_947461875.1). Lineage (NCBI taxonomy): Eukaryota > Metazoa > Chordata > Aves > Accipitriformes > Accipitridae > Haliaeetus > Haliaeetus albicilla. The sequence goes on from NC_091488.1 coordinate 6,282,645, forward strand.
TTCTGAGTCACCCAGACAGTTCAGAATGTAAGAAGGCTTTTTTTCCCCCCTCCCCTTCAGAAGTGAATGATACCTCGTTAAAACATGCATTCCTTAAAATCTAACAGCCTTATTGAGAGGAAATCCCTGATAATGAAATTCTACTTATTCAGTTGAAAAGACAAAAAAAAAAAAACAAATCACAAAAAAACCAACTATGCTTTAAATGCCATCTTTCATTGCATTAACTGGATTCTCATTTCTAGCTTTTTTTTGGTGTGTGTATCTTTGTATGTGCATACATTTTACATCCACATCTACCTAGTAATTTACATTTGAGATAAAATTGCACTCCTGAAAAATAAAGCAAAATAAAAAACACTTCTGTGAAATAGACAGCATTCAGCATAGGACGTAGGATGAACAGAAACCAATAATGATGTAACTGAACTTAGTTTCAATGCCACTTATTTATTCATGTTTTGTAGCTTGGGGATTTACAAAGCCCCTGTTAGTAAATAATTCATGATTCTCATTAGAATTCTTTCTGTATTTTTGTACTGTAGGCAAAAATATACTTTGCAGATTGCAAACAATGGATAAAGGTCAGGTCTGCACCAATGCTATCATTTTTATTTTTTTTTTTTTCAGTCTTGGGGTACAAGTGTAACAAAGATAACACTGGCTATTCCCCAAAAGAATATATTCTTGAGTGTTTCTTAATAATAGCCATAAAGAATGCCAGTGTTATGTAAGATATGCCATTATGTGTAATTCTAGGTATACAGAAAACTACTTCCATTTCATGTAGTACACATTTTATAAAGGAAAAAAAAAGTGTGCCGGTTGCTTTCCTTCTGATGCTAATAATATATAAGACTTCAGAAAACTCTTAACACTAAGGATATGAAGGTAGGTAGAAACTGAAGCAAGAATCAACATGGGGCTACTAAAGGCAGTTTACAGCAATTATACTGATATACTTTTTGTGTAATCAGATAATACTTTTCTAGAGAAAAGAAAGGTAGTACATTTCACTTACCTGGAGTTCAAGAGAGAATATGATACTATGCCACCAGAAACAAATATTATGTATGTTGGAGAAATTGGGATTAGTGCAGTAGAACTGACAAAATATTGAAAAATGTAGCAGGCTTGTCCCTGATTTCTTTCAAGATCAAAATTGGAATTGATCTGAATAGATACTTTCCTTAATGACTACCTAAGTAATAAGAGCACATTGATGAAATATATTTGACACTAAATTGTTAGAAAACAGAAGAGTTGGGATGCCCGTCTTGAAAGAACTGGGCAACCTAGATCACCAGAGTTAACAAAAATAGGACTCATACTAAAACATGACTGCACTGCAAATTTCTGTCATAATTACAAAACTAAGTAAAAAATAAGCAGACAAAGCATATCTGCATATAGAAAATGAACCACTTTCAGCCTTAAGTATACTGGAAAAGAACTCAACAAAACATTTCCTTGCTCTGAGGGGGGAGAAGTTAATAATAGTGCTGATAATATATTCATTGAGACAAAACTGAATGCAACTTCTATTGCCACTGCTTATATATTTTGAACTAAAGCAATAGCTTATTCTAAATGAATAAACAGATGCAATCAATTTTATGAAAAGCCACTGCTTTCCTGCCTTGTTCAAAGATTTAAGTATAGCTTCAACAAATATCATGGAAAACTCTCTTTTTTAATAATATATAATTTATCACCGACTGTTTTTGTGTGTGTGTGTGTGTTTTGGTTTTTTTTTTTTTCCTGTGAGCAGCAAGGCATTCCTTTATCTGGTGCTCTTCACAAAAAGAGCCAGTAGACTATTAAATTTGCTAGTGTTTTTTTAAAATGCAGCTGAGAAACATCCATCCATATAAAAACTCTCAGGATTGGCTACATTTAAAAGCTATCTGTACCTCTTAGGAATGAGAGATTTTATTCTGGAGAAAAGCAATATACACAGGCTCCAAAAAAAAAAAAAAAAACAACACCCAAACCACCATAGTTGTGCCCAAGAAAGTTATTCTAGTGGAAATACTGTAAAAGGCACTAATACAAATATGTCCTTAAAGCCCAGTGAAAGCAGTGACATAGAAAATGTGTGTGGACAGAAATATGAGGAAGGACACGTTAAGGACAGGGGCTGCACGCACATTATTTTCTTGGAGACTCCAGCAGCTCATCATCTATAAAGATGTCAGAACCCAACCCTAGAAGAGAGACACGTGGGGTTCATACCTCCCCTGCCTCCAATGTGTGTATGCAGTCTTCTGAAATCATGACACAAACTAGCATGCTGGCTTTTTAGTATGTAACATATATAAATATGTAATATTGCTGGGGAAATCCTTAGCAATGGTTAATAAGACTTTGGAATAGAACAACCCACAGAGATAATAAATTAGTGGGGTTATTCAACAAATCTTTCAGAGTAGTAACCACATGGCAGCAATATTAATATATAGCCACACACTGTTACTACTTTATATTGTCCAAATTATTGATTTCTGACCGATGCCAACATTTCCGCAGGCTGCTGACAGAACTAATGAGGCAAAGCATACACTGAAAGGAAGACAAAAATCTTAGTGTCAGAATAGGGAGGATGACAGAAGTGCATGTTTGGATGAGGGGATGGAGGTTGCCTCACTACAGGAATTTTGCATAAAGTAGATATTTTAAGTCAAATTACAGCAAGAAATGATTGAAAAAAATAAGACTAGACCAGCAATGACTTTTGAGGATTCTTAGTCCATGATAATGCTTAAAAATAGCTAATGGAGAAAAATAATAATGCCTCCACTAAAACTTTTTCTCTTCATTATTTCTTGGCAAGTACTTAGTAAAAATGCTGTTCAAGCTGAATACTATATACCAATTCCATTATTTTTAAAAATCTTAAAATAACTCTGTATCAGGTAATAGTTAAAACTCACAGTTCTATGCTCTTCTGCATTCTGACCAAAAACCAAAAAGACAAGGAAGAAGCAGAGAGGAGAAAATTACAGGAAGGAGAAAGATGAAATGAAGGTTCAGTTTGTCTTTTCATCTTGATTAACCTGTACATTGGAGTTCTTGAACTCTTCACTAGTCCTCAAGAATCTTCACAGTGAAGACATCATACATTTTTTACCTTATTAAGGTTTGTAACATTTTTTTCAGATGACATTCTCATAAGTAATTGAGGAAACATGGCACCAATAAAGCTGTTTATTGGTTTGTGGTAAAAATCTTTAGAGAACTCTATCCAGAGAATATTTATCTCCAGTCAAATATCAAAACGGAAGAACGTATTGAATATGGTTCTGTAGACTGTCCTGCTTTTACCGCAGTTCCAATTTTTACATTAATGACCATTTAAGTAAATCTGCATATGACACAAAGCCAGGGGGGACAAAATAAGAATTCAGATTGATCTGGACCAATTAGAGAAGTGATCTGAAAAGATAAAAAAACCCCTGAATTCATATAAATGTATGGTATAACACATAGCAAAAATAAATTGCGCAACTGTGAACTAGGGTACAGCTGGATGCATCACACTACTTCAGCAGAGGATCTTGGATTACAGTGGACAAAAGAGGAATATGTATGAACAATGTTCTCATGCTGCAACAGAAAGAAATCAAATGCTCTGCTGGAATGTGCAGAGGTTTGAAAGATAAGTGAATCTTTGCACTTTATTCATCTGAAATAGTGTACCCAGTTTCAAACACTGTGCTTCAAGAAAGATGAAGTGCTGTAACCCAAGTGAAGAGGATGCAGAAAAGAAGAGAAAAATCAGAGATCTAGAAAACATGACCTACAAAAGAAGAGAGGAAGAGCTAGGTTCAGGTAGATAAAGGGTCGTTGCAAAAAGGATAGGAATAATCTGCATAAAACAGTAACAGACTTTTAAATGTAGCAAGAAAGATTCATGCTAGGCATTGGGACTTTAAACAGCTGAGGTAGCGAAGATGTAGAACAGCCTGGAGAGGCTGTGATCTGCTCAAAGAAACAGATAAAAATCTGTGAGGAAAGACACAGGTTTAGTGATGCTGCTGTAAGGAGCGAAGGTATTGGATTAAGTTTCAAGATTCCATCCAGCTCCTGGTTTTAGATGGGTTTGGGGCATGTTAAGAGACATCAAAAACTATTAATCAAATTTAACACATAAGAAAGCTTCACTCTAACTGAAAAACTTGAGTGCATAAAGAATTTTCAAAATACAATTAGCCATTTCAATCCACTTTTATACATGTATTAAAGCAAACGCAATGCATTTACAGTAGTGGAAAAGAAATAGGCAATCAATTCAATTTTATTTTATTGTATATAAGTTCGCACTACCCTAAGTCAGCATGAATTTAATTTTCTTGGCAATTTGTTTAACAAAAAAGGCTATAATAGCCCAAATACAATCATCATATTTGTTACAACCTATCTGGACATTTTTCAGAATTTTCATCTTTGACATGACAGACTGGCAAGATGGTTTTTGTGCCATTAAATGCTGTAGGAATAATTGGCGTTACCTATAAATTCTTGAAAAAAGTCTTGAACTTTATCATGCCAGCTGAGCTACCCCTTCTTTACTATATCCATTTACTAAAAATCCAAACTTTGGAGACAGAGAGAAAATGTGTTTGTAATAGCAATGTATGGGGTTTTTTCCTAAAAAAAAGAAATATTTTCCCACTAGACCTAGACTCATTACTATATATTCGATCCTCCCTTCTCAGTTAAATATGGGAAGGCTTCAACAGACATTTGTCAACAATTCTAAGTTGTATCCTCAGCCACATGGTTGAGGACCAGATTTTATCAAAAGCTTGAGAGATCATAAATCCAACTTTGCATCTTCTAAAAAGCATTAACTGACTTCTCCACATTCATGACTGATGACATTTTCAAGGATAATAATTTTACTGTTCCACTATCCCACAATAAAAAGCACCAGGCAGTGCTCTCAGTCTACGTCTTTAGCGTGGGACATGAAGCCCTTCCTTGTCCTCAAGTCTAACTGTTTGTCTCTGCTGTGATGAAACATAATGTTGATATAAAACCTGGGTTCATGTCTTCCTTCTGATATCCTGGTTTCTATGCAAAATAAGCCATGTAACACTCACCATAATGGGTTCATGTCCTCTATCATTTCCTCTAAGCTGGGCATTCATGTGGATTAGAATTTGTGAGACTCACTAAGAACTGTATCAACTCCAAAACAAGAGATAGAGTAACCACTGACTGGCAGAGTATAAAAGCATGTGTAGCAATATAAGAACATAATGAATATTCACAGATTATTTCCAGCTATCAGTTGCCATGTCCTTTTCTTAATTAAAGATTTGTGGAATATTTTTCCATGTATAAAACCCTCCTTCATGTTGCAAACTACTAAATCCTTATTCTAGTCCCTTTCTCCACAGAGATCTGTATAGAAATTCCTTATACACTCATCCCGTGGCAGGATAAGGCTCTTGCCATTACAAAGGTCACTGCATTAAATCACATTAAAATCCTCTTCTTTTTTTTGTTAGGTACTTATGCAAAAGAAGCTGAACACTGTCCTCTCTTGTAGGCCTGTTTTGTTTTGTTGCTTCTACCTTTTAAAGAAGCATTACAGAACACAGTCTCCAAAAAAAATTTCACTTTACTGTACAAAGTCTGAATCATGATTAACCTTGCCTTTGAAGTACAAGGCACATTTACAATAAAAGACATGAAGACATTAAAGAAAAGAAAGGTCTTTCTTTAAGGTGAATAAGATAATACCACCATCTCTATGTGTTATCATCCATGCTTTCTATCAAGTGCTTGCATTTGTTGAATACTTTTAAGAATTCGTAGCATTCCAGAAAGGAGTTTAAATACTATTTCTGTTTTGATCATAAAGAAAAGTGGGCAAAAGGAAGTAAACTGACTTGCTTCAGACTACACAGCAAATTGTAGACCTAAGGTTAAAACTCAAACCAGCTGGCTAGAGTTACTGGGAAAAACAAATGATCAGAAGCACAAACTTAACAAAACTGAGTATTTTCCATGGGTAAGGACTAATTTCAATTAATTTCCTGCTGGAATAGCCTGTCATCTTCTTTTAAAATTATCCTGTGTCATAGAATCATAGAACAGCCCAGATTGGAAGGGACTTTGAAAAATCATCTGGTCCAACCTTTCGTGGGAAAGGTAGCCTAGATGGCATCATCTAGCACCCTGTCCAATCGCATCTTGAAAACCTCCAGCGATGGGGACTCTACCATGTCTCTGGGAGGTTGTTCCAGTGAATGATTGTTCTTATTGTAAAAAATTTCTTCCTTATTTTGAAATGATGTTCTATTTAATCTTATTTTTAATTAATTACGCATTTGTTCATTTAAAGCATGATTTTTCAAATAAGTTAAAATGTACATTATTTAAATTACTAGAAATGTACAAAGATCTGAAGTGAAATATAATTAGTGAACTTTTCAAAGCAAAGGGGTTGCAATTGACTTCGTACACTTACTTTTCCATCCTAAAAGTTGGAGGTAGGTTTTGGGTTTTTTTTCCTTAATCCTAATTCAGCAAAAGCAAAAATTTTAAACCTCAAATTCTCACAAAAGAGGAAAATTATTGGTGGAATTTTTGTAGCCAGCAGCTGATGTGACTTTAGGGCTACGTACTTTTTGACACCTAAACATGAATCCACATTTTTTTGGTTAAAAAAAAAGAACAAGCAAGACTTTCAATTGAGGTTACTTTTTTGAAGTGGTTAGGTTATTTGATTGTATTGTATGCTTGCCACATTCCATGGGCTTGTTGCCATGATGGTCTAAGGATAGTGGTTAGGTAAGGTTTCTCTAATAAAACCAAACTGGTTTAGAAAAACTTTGTATACTCTTTGGAACATGAAAGTACAAACACTTGCGCAATACAGTTTGTGTATTACTGTTCTGTGACACAAACACGTCAGTTACGAGTAAGAAGTCAATTGCACCAAACATTTCAGTCATGAAAAATGACTTGCTTTCCCTTATCAGTACTTCAGTTGTAGAGTAAAATTGGACTTCAGCTGTACTAAGATAATGACAAGTATAGCTGCACTTGCACTGCTTTATTGTAGTTCCTTTTAGCTAAGAAGGAACTTTGAAAACAAATTGTAAGAGGTAATGGTTGCAGGATAATTACTGATTTGGTAGCCACACACTTCTTCAGTCAAAACTAATAGTGTAAGTCACTGACAGTCGGTCTGCTAAGGATTTACAGTTGAAATCACCAGTGTAAGTCACATCAGGTAGGTGAAGCTGCTCACAGTCAGAATGGTTAAGTCCTAAAAGAGAAGTGTCACTAGTTTCCTGGATCAACTCACAAACAGCACCGCAAAGCTAAACAGGAGATAAACAATACTGTTAAGGAGGGTTGCTTAAAGTTGCTGTAAGTGTTTTCTGTGTCAGGACTTGAAGAAAGATACCTCAGAAAATACGTATGGTTTGCATATTGAAAATAAGTAAAAAACTTGCCAGAACCTTCTCCTTGCCTAAAGATGCTGGATTGGATATAAAAATCTGTGAGCACTGTAATGCAGTCAGTACCACAACAAAGCAAAAAAATTAACCACAAAGACTATATTTAATCATCTACTTTTTACAGGAAACACCCCGCTATTTTGGAAAAAAACCACATGAAAGCTTTACCTTTAGCACAATGAAGTCACGGAGAAAACTTCATGACCAAAAAACACAAAAGAGAGACATGGATATTTAAAGACATGGCTATGTGAGTGAGCTTTTAATGCATATAAAATGTTTTCATGCATATAAAATGAGACTCATACTGTAACTGAGTGCATCAACAGCACATCAACAAGAGCAAACAGCAACTGTGGATTCTCTCCATCATTTCTAGTTTTTCAAAACTTACCTGAAGCACGTAAGTTTCTAGCATACCTTCTATAGTTAGCTGTATGCACATTCCATTTTATTATGTCTTTGACTACTTAGTATTTTTAGAATGTGGTCAATGTTTTCCTGAAATTGAATGTATTTATATGCATGAATACATTCTAAAAAGACATTTAACTTCCCACAAGATGGGCCTAGAATTTTTAAAGATTTTGTTTATAATAGTGGATTAATTTTAAGTATGTGGAAAAAGCCCTAGTATCCAGAAACAAGAATTTATCCAAGTGAACAGGTCTAATCTCGAGGTTCAGGAAGACTCATTTTTATCCCATGGAATATTTGAATATTTTGCGTTTTTAAATATGTCTTCATAGCTCCTGTTGTGCATGTCTTCTACTTGTAAAACAAACTTTTAAAGCCACCTGAGTATGTATCATCGTTTCTTCAGCAGTAATTAGGAGAGAATGAGAATGCTTCATAGAGCACTCAGATTATTTAATTAAACTGTGCGTCAGGATTTTTTCTAAAGGTCCCTCTAGTGGAGGTAAAACTAAACTGTAGTTATGATCCACTTTTCAAAGTCAAACCTTTGTACAGGAACAAAACTAACTTACAAGGTCAGTTGAAAGTCAATGCAAGTTCTGACCATATGGGATATAGATACATGTCTTTCAAGATAGATATATTATTCCTGCACATACACTCACACTAGAAGGAAGATAAAAGTATTTGAGAGCTACAGGATGAATAATTTTAGATTTATATCAGCATTCTGATAATTTGGAACTTCACTCAAATTATATATAGTTTTGGCACATTCTGAACTATTGAATACGTTTAAATTCTAATCAATATATGCTAATGTACTACGCTATCATCTTTTGTAATTATATCTAAAGAACAAACATGAGTATATATTGTTCCAAATTTTTGCCTGAATGGTTCTGAATAAATAATTTCAAAGAACGTCCTCCCCCAGCAAGGTATTCTAAAAGTGAAGACTGTGTAGAATCCAAAGCCCTAGATTTACATTAAAATAATTGAGTCTGATTCTCTATTTACTACCTCTGATCATGTCATTGGCAAGAAGGCATAATGATATTCATAGTGTTGCTCTTGCTAGTAACAATGTTGATGTAAAACAAAACAGATATGCTGCTGATTGTCTCTCTCTATTAACATAGTCATTAGACATGTTGGACCAGTTTCTGACCAGCTACTAATGTGCAGCAAGGTAAGCAGCTTTACAAAAATAAACATGTGTAGGGTTATCTGAATTTACTAAAATGCAAGTATTGCAAAATAGCCAGTTCTTCATGATAAACAAAAATAGTAGGAAAAATGGGTAAGATATAAAAATCTTTCTTCAGATAACCATCACAGATAAATTATGTAAAGTTATCTTTGTCAGAAGTTAAGATGACTGGCAAACTCTGCAAATTCACTTATTCTCAATTATCTTTCTTAAATACACAACAGAGGTACTTTAATTCAAATGGAGATTTAAAATTTTATACTGCAATCAGCCAATGTGTGTGTGTCTGAATTCTGGATATGCACCTTGAATAACTTTTACCATAGTTTTTACCTCTGACCTGCAGTTCTGCTTTGGTTAAATGTAGGCTAAACAATAAATTGTGATTCTACACTGTAATTAATCCATAGCTAGCTATAAAATTTCTTCTAAGAATGCTAATTCATAAATGAAATAAAAAGTAAACTGCTACATGATAGTGGTTCAAAACTAAGAAGAAATTAATGTATCAGAAAGGATAAAGAAATACTGAACTACAGCTGAGTTGTCCAAGGATCTAGATTTTCAGGGTTTTGTAGGGTTTTTTGTTTTCCTTTCTTAACTCTACAGTGGTTCAGAATTCTGTTATTACAAAAAATATAGTTTATTGTTGGCCCAGATTCCAAAGTTGAGTAAGAACTGACCCAAAACTAAAAGAAATAGGAAACGAAGATGAATCTTACAAGAAAAACAATACCGAAGAAAGAACACATTTAGGGTTGTATGTGGTATGACACTTTAGTGATGAAGCTGAATTTTTTTTTAGTTTGAATTGAAGGTTATTGTGGTTCTTCCATGAAATATAAGGTATTGCAATAAAGACTGCACAAGACAATAGCATTACAGTTTCAAACTTGATTTGCTTTTCTTCTATGAAATCTAGTTTACTTCACTGAAACTCTGGCTCAGGTATGTATGATAACAATATCAGAAATGAAGTAAAAATGCCTACTGTCTCCTTTCATTCCTTGATGAATGATACCATGGAAATTTCACTCATCACTAGTGGAAAGAAACATACCTTATAACAGAGAACTAGTACTTGCTCTGTGCACTGGACCTGAAGCTAAGCTTCCCAGGAATTAACTGAAACCTAAGCAGAATGTACAGTGTTAACAAGTGGTCATAGGTGGGTTTTACTATTTTTTCCACTTTAGCAGGAAAAAGGAAATTTCATACACTGTATATCATGCCAGTCAGTCATTTTTCATCAAAAATGTTCTTGGGAGAAAAAAAAAAATAATCAATTATATCTTACCTACTCACCTTGAAATGTCACTTGGAATTTAGAAATATAGAACATAACTGAGTAACTCCAAATGACTTCAGACATTGAGATTAATAATAATCATAGTATCTCTCTGCAAAATATGGAGTCATTACAGAACAGGATTATGAAGTTCTTATTAAAATACATAGATACCATGGTTTCAGCTTCACTATAATTTACTTAGTCAGTTGTCAGAACTCAAGACTGTCCTTTCAGCACATCCTCCCTCCTTCCCCTTATTAAAGAAGATGAGAGTCTACATAAAGAGCAACCCTGTCTGCAAAGGCTTGGTTTTCCATCTCTGCCTCCAGGCAAATGCAACTCTTAAGTTATCTCCTTGATATTCTCATGTCACCTTAAACAGATAGACATGTAAGCTGCTTATCTAATTTGACTGCATATTAGCAAAATTACAAACTCCACTTATAACATCAAGCTTTTAAATTGCTATATTTATTAACCTAAACTAGCTCTCTGTAATGCTGCAGGAGAACAAATACCATTCACCTTTCAAAAAAAAATAAACTAACTTCCCTAAAAGTCACACTAGGCAATTTGCCAGTCTTTGATTGTGAACAGAACTTCCTCTGGATCTCCAAACTGGTTGGTGGATTGAACAATTAGATATCAAAACACAATCCAGCCTGTTTAAGACAAGAAGAAATGTATCACACACAGCACTGAGCAGTCCAGGGAAGAATCATGCATCTCACTTTTTTTTCACGAGTTGGCCAGCAACCTCTGCATGAGCCTGATCACCCAGGTCTTTTGGACTCAAGGAGGGGAAGGGCTGAAAACAATTAAGTTAGTTTTCCCTTCTTTCCAGGAAGCCAGGAGTTATCTATCCTAATTCAAAGCCGTGCTTCACATTTTTCAGAGGAGGTGATTTTTTTTTTTAGTTACCAGGTCAATGAATGCTCGTCACCTGTACATGAAATAGTTGCCTGCTATATACACAAAATGATATGCAAACTGAAGTAAGTTTAAGGCCAATTGTAAACTTGGCCTGAAGGGCTAAATTCAGTCCTATCAGTAAGTACAGTAATGCAAAGTATAGCCCTAACATCATAGAATCACTCAAGAGGTCATCCCATCCAACCTCCTGCTCAAAGCAGAGTCAACACTGAATGCAGACCAGGTTGCTCAGGACCTCATCTGGCTGGGTTTTGAAAACCTCCAATAATGTAGATATCACAACTTCTCCGGGTACTCTGACCCAGTGCTTAATTATTCTCATGGGGATATTTATTTTCCTTATACCCAGTCGGACCAAGCCCTTTCAGTTCATGACCATGGTCCTCTGTTCTCCTGCCTGCCTCTGTCTTCTTGGTGACCTTGCCATAAGGATGGACAGGTGGCTGTCAGGGTTCCCCACAACTGTCCCTTCTCCAGGCTGAGCAAACCCCAGTCCCCCAGCCTCTCCTCACAGGGTAAGGTCTCCAGCCCCCTGACCACCTTGGTGGCTCCTGAATGCACTTGTTTATCAACATCATTCGTGCACCATGCATCCCAAAACTGGGTACCTTACTTGAAATACAGTCCAATGAGTGACAAGTAAAAGGGAATAATCAATTCCATTACCTACTGCCTCTGCTTCTGGTGGTACAGCCCAGGATGCTGCTAGCCTTCGTTGCTGTCTGGTCACATTGCTGCCATGTGTTTACCAGTTAACAACCACAAAACAAAACAGCACAACTCATATTTCTAGCACTCATTTTTTATATTTGCTGTTTGTAAATCTAACTAAAGTGAACAAAAATGCTTTGGATTTCTGAAAATTCAAAACCCCCATATGATTAAGGTTAGGAGACTAATTAAAAACAACAATCCTTTTTTCACATGTGCATTTTTGTTTCAACACATCACTTTCTCCTAATCTTCCTCCAAGATTTTTTGCAGATTCTTACTTTCAGGATGCTTTAGAACTGGGACCTAATCCTTCAAGGTCTACATGGGTGCGGTGAGGAGAATGATTAATTTATTATGTAATCATTAACAGTCCTGTTAAAGGATTCAGTAATGATATTGGCAAAGGCAGAATCATCAGTTTTAACATATTATTCCATTGTGTGGAAATTAATATATTTCCCATTTATTTTCCCCTGGATATCTGGATAGCCATCACCCATCACTAAAGGGTACAAAACAGAGGTATGGAGAAAGGACTGATTGCCTTCAATCATAACAAGTTTGCATTTTTGTAGAGCTCCGAGTGTTTGCACAAAGGTGCCTAAAAGGCTACTCACTACTTTCTCTGGACCACTGGCTGATGTGAATTGGTTGGTTGGTTGGGGTTTTTTTGGTTGGCTTCTTTTTTAAATATATATTTTGATAGGGCAAATTTAAAAATGCACTGTGCAAACTAAAAGCATTGTTAACACTTTGTATTTTATTTACAAAGTACTTGTAACCATGTTTGAAAGATAAGAGACTTCCATTACAAAGATAGAAGAAAGGAAAAAGGAAAAGAACTCAAAGCTACCTACTGTGATGACTTTTCATCTAACTGGTTACACTAATTTCAGCCTGTAGACAAGAACAAGCACAGCTACTCTTTTGTTCATCTCAGTTCTGCTCATGGTTGAACACACTATGAGATTATTAGAAACTAAAAAATCCACACTTTGGGGTTCCTGCAATTTCCCTTTTAATGAAAGTAAAAATAGGTTTTCAAAGTCTCTAGCTTCAGTGATCACGAAGGTGTCTTGAAAACAAAACTTTCAGTAACAAATTATTTTATGGCAATAATCATGACATTTTGAAGTAGCTGATCTCATTTTTCCTACAGACCCACTGCTGAGAGAAAGGAATTTATAACTCTTATTTAAATACATGAGTTCACACTGACTTCAATGTGATCAGCATTTAATTTTTATTTTTTATTCTAAATAGAGTCTTGAGTACCTGGAAAGGAATGTTCTTTTCCTTCCTGCATGTTGTAAATTTTTGGTCTAAAACTTCTCCTTCTCCTTTGAAAGAGATACAGTTAATAGCCCCAAAACAAAAGAGCAAAAATCTAATACATTTTAGAATTATACAACAGGTACTTTTAAAAAAACATACCCGATTAATAAGATAATGTCCAATTCAATGAAATCAATGGCATTTAGATAAAGCCTGATCAGGATCTAAACTGATGAATTCACAGTAATGACTGATCAACACAGTGAGCAAAACCTTAAAGTTTTTGTTTAGTCTGCACTGTATCTTGTCCAGGTGAATTTACAACTTTTTTTGTATTCTAACTTCTTTTTTTACTGTATGTGATCAGGAATATCACTGTTTTTCAAAAGGAAAAAAAAAAGGCTGTAATTTTCATTTATTTATGGTAGTAATATTCAGTTTTATAAATAAAACATAATTATACACTTACTTCTGACATACAGTAAAATATTAATTCAAATACCGAAATATATAAAATATTAGATGTTGCAATATGCTTAATATTTTATTATGTTTCATCATTTTCTAAATCAAAATGATTTCATATGCCTTAATCTGATTTGTTTCACTATATTAATTAAAGGAAGAGTTCAAGTTTTCATTTTTGTTCCTGATTTAAAATGGGGAAAAAATGCTAGAACCTCCAGTTCTAAATTTTTTGTCATATGGGTTGCAAGGTAACACTAGTACAAGGTATCTTTTTGAAAACTAAGGTTGTCTATAAAAAGTGATAACAAATTTGGATTTGCTAGATACCAGTGAAATATATATGAAAAAAAATATATTTAGCAACATACCTTCACGAGTGAACTATCTGAACAGATATGGCAGAAAGAATGGGGAAATATCTGTTTAGAAGAGTTTTCCTCATCTTAATGTGCCCTTCCTTAATACAGATGTGATTAGAATTGACACATTGCAAATTCGGATCTATATTTCCTTTACTAAGCATGGGAGATCAGTTACTACAACAGCTTTTCTTTATAGCACAATGGGTATTTTAGTGTTCACTGTCTAGTCCTTTTTTAAGCTAAAAAAAAAGCAGAACCTCACATAATACTTCTCTGCCTGAATCAATGAACTGATCAACAAACCCCTGCAATGGAAGAAAGAAAGCTCAGAGGAGATGGGCACAGGCGACGATGGGCTCATGAAGCTCTGAAGAGAATCTAGGGAGTCACCACCGCTGTTGTAAAAGAAGCTGAACTCATCTCAATGCCAACGGGACTGGAGGGTGGCTGTTGTGTAGATAAAGAGCTGTACTGGTTGAGGGAGTCAACGGGTTGAGCAAATGGCCTTCCCTAAAATAATCAATAGAAAATATTTTCTTCCTGAGACAGCCAGACCAGTGTGGGGGAAGTATATATGCAGCTCAGCTCAACCCAGAGCACAAAAATCGAACAACCAACAAAATGGACTTTGAAGACAGCAACAGGCTTGAGCTGGCTTCAAGCCATGCATGCCTCGCAAGCAACTAGGGACGTGCAGCATCGTGATGGTAAGCATGCAGAGACCAGTAACAGGAATCATATTGGTACTGTGATTCAGCTGTATTGCAATTGCTATATTATGCTCGCGTTGTGATTTCAGTACATTGTTGTATCGCTCTGCTAAATCAAAATCTTATGTAACATCAAACGTCTTCAAGTAAGTGAATTTGGTATTAAAACATTAAACCCTCTTCGTGTGGAATATCTAGAAGAACCTGGTCAGAGAGTATTGGCCTCTTGACAAGCCTGCAAAAGCATATGCCTTGAGGAAGAATAGAAAGTGGCCCTTCAAAGTAAACAAGCAAATTAAAAACATTATCAATCATTCCCTGTTAAAGCCAAATTTCTTGAAAGCGTATCAGGAAACAGACCAAACAAATTATCCTTTTCCTGGCACAATACACCAAGTCAGAAGGGAGGAAAGCTGACAGAGAGAAGACTCAGGTACAGTAAGGTGCACAATGGCATGCTAAATTTTGCCAGCTTCTGGAAGGTATATAGGTGCCTAAATTCAGATGATTGCAGCTTTCCAGATTCACAAGTTTAACAAAACATGAGCCTCTAGTTACAGTAAACAAAAGAACTTAAAAATATGAACTGCACCTGGTTCACATAACACTAGCCTTTGCTCTACTGTGTAGGTGAGTGGAAAAAAATTACCAACATGCTATCCAAAATAGTTGAATGTTTCACGCTCTATTCAGAGCAAACATGCTAACTGAGAAAAGAAAGACGCTGTACTAACTTGAAAGGATATATTTTGAGATGATAATCAGAACCAAATAATTTAATATGATATAGGCAGCCTTCTCACTGTTTTAAGTTATAATTTGTCACAAAATATTTTGTTTAAACTTAGAATACACGTAAGAAACCTGAAGCAAAAAAGAATCAAAAAAGATGCATATCATACTAAAAAAAAAATTACAAAACGTGAAACGCATTTCACAGTACCACAGAGTAATGCCACCATTGTTGCCAGTGCCATAAAAATGTTTGCTGATCTTTTCTAATTTTTCTTGAAAGCTTGTGACATATTCTTGTAATGCCACAGGCTAAGTCTTTGATCTTCGTAAAAACTTTTAACAATACCATATTAACTTATTAGCATAAAAAATCCTTTCCAACACAAAATACGTGTTTTCACTATTTTACTAAAGCCAGGCTTCAGGATGATTTTTTTAAGTTTATTAATAGCAAGTCTTATTATTTCAGAAGTTACAGAATGATTCATATTTGTTTACACAACTACTACTACAATTCGCCAGTTACGAGTTATAAGCAAACCTTCCTTTTCCTGTTACATCCTAAAATGAAATCCCAAATCAATGCTATCTAATATTTCTATTCCTAGTTTGATTCAAGATTTACTGACAAGCACAAAAATATGACCGACAGAGGGTATTTTTCAGCATGGAATATGATTACGGAAAGGAAAAAGGTCTACATTGTTATTTAAATTTCCACCAATCTGCAGATCTTGATGGACAAATCCTTGCTTTACCTTGCCTTCTCAGCTAGTACCTCTGCACAGTTTTCATTTTTTCCTTACAAAATAGCGTCTGACAAACATCATGAAGCTAGAAATAAATGACATTAACAAGGCAGGTTATAGAGGTGGAATGGCATGACTGATTTGGTAAAACCAAAACATTGAAGATCCTTCTAACAACTAATCCCAGCGTGACAGGTATATGGTAGGATGACAGGCCCCAAACTTCTAATCTTCATTTTTATGAACTACACAAGCCATTCTGTTTCTCAGGCTACTAAATCTCAACTGGAAATTAAAGTCTGAAAACATATGAGGTTAATTTCTGCTTCACTGCTTCGCAAGAGAGTAAACTTCATCAGCTGGACCTAGGGATTAGACAAGGTGCTCGGTTCATTTTGTGTGGATCCCTACAGAGTTTAGAATTTACCCTTGGTCTCATACCAAACAAGTTCGTATCTGTGGGTTCATTGTGGTTTCCACTGGTCTCCCTTATAAATACCAGAACTTCATTCCTGAGAGTGGACATATCAGAAAAAAAACCCACCAGCAGAAAACAGCAAGAACAAATTTTAGCCATCAAATGCCTTAAGTTAAAACCTGTTTGTTATCTATTCATTATTAATGCTCCTTTCCTGTGACTGCTAATTAATATAAACAGTTGTTTCACTGCTGTATGCACATCTTGGTATTTTGTTTTTAAAAGTACAAAAAGGCTATACAACATTTTAGTATTGCACTAGAAATATACTCTTGTGCCCTGAAATTAAAATACTGATTATGTATGTTATTTTTCCTACCTTCAGCATCTCTGGGGATTTTTTTGCTACACAGTCCAGAAGGGAAATTAGAGAACTCAGAGAAATAACAACAGGATTCATGTTTACTTTAACCTGCTGCATGAAGGATTATATTATTAAGTATGTGTATTATTATTACCTATTCTATTGTTGAGTATTAGCTCAAGAAAACAGAGCATTCTTAGTTTAAAAATCATGAGAATTTTTTTTATTTATTAAAGTAATATTCTATCCCCCTTTTCAATGGACACTATTAAATTACTTTATGCAGAGAATAGAGTGATGAATGTTGCTAATAAAACAACGGGGGGGGGGGAGAACCATTTTGGAGTGATGGTACCTTAAACTAGTAAATTGTTCCTTTCATACACATCACTCATGCTCAGTAAGCCTCACAAGCATGTTGTCCTTTTACAGAATAACCTACTCAAGACAGCAGCTACTTAAACTGAACTGAGAAGACTAGTACACATGGTATTTGAGGCTCCTCCTCCAGACTTTTTGAAAATGCCCACACCCCTGGACGAATACCCTGTCCCAGGAAGGCGAGCACAGGCTATTATTGCAAGGCACCCTTCACCAAGCTCCCTTGTGCTGGCACTAGTACTACGACCACATGGATCAAAAAACTTCTTCTCCTGGTTAGTTTTCAGACATATTTAATAAAAGACTAATTTTCAGCTGGGAAATTAATTCCAGTTTGCTAACTCTACCCAGCATACAGCAGTGAGAAGAGTACTTCCACCACAAAAGCAGGGGTGGGACTGTCGCTTTCAATGGTAGCCCGCGTTTCTGGCTCTCTAAAGTGATTGTGGTGTGGCAGCACTCCACAGCTCTCAAGGTAGATTAAATGCACTTTTGCATTCAGGAGGAATAACAAACTGCTGTTTCCCTACTGAGATCAGTGCCTGACTAAACGAGCGTTCCTCTTCTCTGCCACCCGTTGCAAAGCAAATAGGTAATTTTGAAGGTTTACACTAATCTGCCTGATTTCATGCTGGAAAAGGAGTTGAATGCTACAGCTGGAGCTGATCCCAGCAGAGAGCCTGCACCAAGCAGAGGGTTCAATGCTTCTCACCTTCCCAGGCAGGACGCCTGCCCCACACACTTTAAGCAGCAGCTCACCAAGGCACGGCCTCTGAGAAGGGTAGAACATGAATAGCTTTTGGGGGGCTCTTCTCTCAACCATAGCATAAGGAATAGATTTCTGAAAAGGAGATAGACTGTTGCTCTTCCATGTCTGGATTCTGTGGAGGTTAAATGCCCACTGCCAAAGGTGGTTTTCCCTCCCGCTGCTGTGATTAATTTGAGGAATTCATAATATTCATTAAAGTAATACAGTTACGACTGTGAAACTGTATTACTGGTTGAGATTTAGCAGTGATCTGGAAGAGCCTAAGGGGTGCAGACTTACAGCACTCCAAACGCTAGCATTAAGGCATATTCTGTGGTTGCTGCTTCCTATGGAGTGCATTTCTACTGCGTGGAGTAAGGTGTGAAGTTTTTCCAACAGGAAAGTAAGGAGCCAGCAGTGCCCGCAATGGGATTCAGGCGGGTATTTTTCAATTGGTGTTAACTGCCTGAGAGGGTGGTAGCATCAATACAGAATTAAAACGATGCACATCTGTATCTGTTGTAAGTTATTAATAAGATAAGTGGTATAGAGTCCCTCCTGGGGGAAAGCTATGAAAAGGCATTCTCTCAGGCTTTTGCTCCTGCAGGCAGAGTACAGGCTACCTTCAGGAAAGACATGGGGGTTTTTTGTTTGGTTTACATTTGGAAGAGTAGTATCAGCACAGTTAAAATCTCTTGAGGGTGAGCTCAGCTGGAAAGTTGCCAGTGTCACTAGAGCCTAAAAAACTGTATGTGCAATAAATAAGTTCTCACAAAAATGTGTGGTGTAATTCATCTGCTGGTTGTTTAAACGACAGTTAAAATCTCACATAATCTTACACATGGCTCTACTGAGACGCTAGTAACCTTCAATATCCATATGATCTGTTAAAGTACTTATAGGTGGAATCTTAAATCCCTTCACTCTTTTCTATAGTTATCTTCCCAGGCTATGTCTTGCTTCAAACTTTACTTCTACTTTGAAGAGACACAACTGCATGTTTCTTTTGATGTTTTTGTTTAATTTTATCAGGATATCATCTTTTCTTCAAACTAGAAAATACTAAATCCTTACCTAAATTACTTCTCTTAATCTCACCAGTCAGAAAGGAATCTTTCTCTGCCCTCTACGTCATTTTTTACATAACCTTAGGAAAACTCTGTGGCTAGAATAATCCTTCTCTCAAATCTTGTTGTGAAGTATTTCCTTGTACTCTGGGCCCTTTACTCCACTTATTCCTCCCCTCCTATTCTTTTTTCCAAATTTCCAATCACACAACTATCAACTCTGTTTTAGCTACTGCCATTCCTTCTTTTTCCATGGATCAGCATCCTCCATGTGTTGTACTCCGTGCATGTTATGGGCACATATTCTGACATATGCCAGGATTATAAACATCTTATCCTTCTTTATGCCTGTAAGCACCCTGCTGATCCGTCCCAACCTCGTCTAAAATGCCCAACTTACCATTAAACACAATCCAAAACCTTTACTTCATCAGCCTGTATATTCCATCATCGTATGAGATAAAATTAATAAAAAGCAGCACTATCTAGTACGAGGGTGTATGTAACAGATGGTAGCAGTGTTTGTTTGCTAGTTTAAAGCTTACTGTGCATGTACTATGTGCTACACTTCTTTAAAATGCAAGACAAGCTGGGCAGTAGGGAAGAAGTCTTCCTGCATGGTGCTGGCTACGGCACTGTGTATCCACTGTCTGGAGAAAAAGCAGACTGCTGCATTCATTCCCCAGAAGATCTCAGCATGCTCTGTGGGGCAAAGCTTCAGGGCACAGAGCAGGGCACACAGAGACAACCAACACCGAAGCCAGCCAGGAGAAAGCAAACTGCAAGCCTTTGAGTGGAGTAGGGATGTGCTATCAGTAGTGAGCAGGTTTCTTTTCAGCCTGAAGATGATGGAGGGAAGGAGAGCTTCCTAAGAACCCAGAGGGATATTTTAGAGCTAATTCAACTGAGAAGACACTGAAAGTCATGGGTCCTAGGGAAGGATGCAGAAAAGGACCACCACACAATCCCATAGTAACCAAAGAGTAATTTTTGGTTTAGATACTCTTGTTTCATCTGTCTCAGCAGATCTGAATTTTCTCTCTCTTAACAACCACCTTATTCTAGCTTATTAGTTTGTGCTCTAATACACTTAGCTTTAAAGACTGGGAGCTGTTTGACGTCTTTTGTTATGCTCACTTCAAAGGAAAAGGTGGGGGTAGTTCCACTACAAGGCTCTGGGCAACTCAAGGTCCTATCACAGGGGGGAAAAGAAGAAGCTAGGCAGATGTTAATACTGGATGCATTTTTGATGCACCAGAGCTAATAGGTTCAGTTCTCCAGCTGGAGAAAGGCAGAAAGGATAAGTAAAAAGAAAAGCCAATCCCATCCCTTGTAAATTGGAGCATAAGTACTGCAGTAGCTTGAATAAAAAGGACTTTATTCAAGCTATTAAAGGGAGGATTTCTTTTCTGTTCAGTCATTTACTCGTAACTTTTAGATGGGTGCCATAAGCAGCAACTTAGGCAGAGTCATTCAAATAACAGTGAAAAATAACCTCTAGGTGAGAGATGTGTAACCAAAATATTGCAAGATTTGTCTCAATATACTTATGCAAGACAGATGTAAGCTGCACAGCAGTTGACTTTCTCTAGGTTGATGGATACAGCAGGACTTGAGAAATCCCATCTTCTCAATCCTCTGACAGTCCTGTGAATTAACAACTGCTCGGCTCCAGCATTTTACCAAAACACCCATGTATCTCTCCCTTCTGTCCTTAACTCACAACACTTTCAAACTACCTCTTTCCAGGAACACCTTCCCCATACATAAAGCTAACTTTGCCCCGCCTTCAGAGGTAGATGTCTACCTCCCCTTGGTTTACTGTATTGCCTCCTTCCTTTTTCCCCTCTGAGACAGTGGATATCAAGAAACAAAGTGTTCTCATCTTTTCTGGACCATGTATTTCTTTCCCTTCTGCCTCCATTCTACACCACTAAACGCAATCTAAAATCTTTATTTCATTGACATCTATTTTCCATCCTTCTTCCTCTTACCACACTGACAATTCAGGTCTCTATCCTACTTCTTACTGCACCATGCACGTTCTCTCATCTGTTCTTCCTTCCTCTTGTTTTCCCACCTCAGTTCTCTTTTGCAGGTGCACCTTCTTTGAGAGTGGGAGCAAAAAGCAGGTAAGCACCTCAGAGGGATGAATAGTGCACACTTACATTCACTTACAGTCTTCACGCTACATTTTGCACAGAGACATGCATCTCTTACGAATCCCTTTCTAAATTTTCCAATTGTACAAAATTGTATCCAGCTTATCAAAATCTTCTAGACGGGGATCCCTGCGCCCCAACCCTTTAAATATCTGATTGCCTCTCTACAGCTTCCTCATTCTCTTTGTCTGGCTACAGCCCAGTATTACAGGAAAATGCTGTATAATGGGTGATAGAGGTTTCAAATAAAAACATGCAAATCATGCACAATTTGTCTAAATATGCTTATGCAGGCCAGATGCAATCTGCAGCTGCAGCACAATCCTGTTTATATTCTTGATGTGTAGAGTTTACAGTCAAAAAGTTCAGCAATATTCTCAAAACGTAACACGGGCCTCACTATGTCCTCATCAACAATCCCTTCACAGCCTACATAGCTCTCTTGTGTAGAAATAGTAAACAATTTTAAATGAAATACAAATGTTCCATTTCACAGATCAGTGTGCTCTGAGTCAATATGAAACTAACCACGCTTTATTTAGCAGCTATTTACACATATAGTTTAAACAACAATAAAATGGTCTCCGGAAGGTAAGGGGCTAAAGAAGCTGTTCCCATCTGCAGGGTGTTTTCCACACTACACAATCGGCAGCTATAAAGCTCCTTTAGAGAAGAGTGCTACCTCTCTTGGGAGAAGAAAGAGGGCACGAGTCAGCTCAGAAAATGGACATATTGCCCTGGTGATGTGTTAAATATCTATTTAGCTCCACAGTGTCTTTCCAAGATGAAATATGGGATCCCTTCCATCTAAGTCATCCTCAGGGACAGCATTCTCAGCAGACCAATCCTTGAGTCACTGCTGACCAACTACTTGGAGGGCAGAACATGATTACAGCCCTCCCCACCTTTGCCTCCAATGTGATGCCACTCTGACCTCAGCCTCCTGGAGTTTCAGGCAGCTCTTTTAATGTTATTTCTTGTCACAGATTTTCCTTATAGGCTACAGTAAATCTTGCATTTCCTTCCAGTCCCACTCTGCCATCCACAGGCTTCCTTAAAACTGACTTTGCTGCCGTCTGTTTCTCTAAATATGTGTATTTTTAAGAAGTAGTATCCTTTGCTGCTTCTTGAGTCACACCACTCACTCACTCCTGTTCATATACGTATTTAAATTCAACTGCAGTGATTTAAAATAGTCAGGAGAATGTTTAGCATGCTTGCATGGGCCATGGAATAATTCACATTTCATTTAAATGTCTAATCATGTTATACTAAGGTAGCATTATAAAACGCAATCAAATAAAAACTACTGCATCTAAGTTTCCTTAATTATTAATTTTCATTGTATGTGTAAGAAAATAAATCAGGAAGCTAAAACTTTGTATTGCAGTTGAAGAGAAAGGTCTCTGCAAACAGTGGCTGAGTACACTCTGACAAGATCAATAGCTTTAAGTAACTGTGTGATATTCAGTGGAAAAAAGATACACTGAACACAAGATCAAGAAACAAGGGATTTGATTCCTCCTATGGTCTAAATATGTGAAGAAATTCTAGACTTTGTTTTGCTGATCTGGGCATTTTTTTCCCTTTTTGCAACATCAGATGGAATAAAACAGTAAAGCAAAGCACATAACACTTAATTACAATTTCCTAACTTTGAAGACGCTTAAGAAGTAAAAATCAAAGTAACTATTTAATCAATCAAGTCATGAGATTAGTATTTTAGGCCTTTTGCCTAACAAAATAAAATCAATTAGGTGCCTAGAAAATTTTGAAATATACCTTTTTTTTTTTTTGACAAACTATACATTCATAAAGCATATGAACAAGACTGGTAGATACATTTAATTTGAAACCTTGAATGAAAAGCCTCATTAAAATCTTAAAGAATCTGCTCCTGATAGCTCAGAAACTATCATCTAGAAATTAATTCCTATTAAAGAAAAGATACAGTTTTGTGTTTATGAAAAGATTACTTACAATGTCATGTGTACCATCTGTGACAGCTTATTTCCACACTACAGCAAAGAACCAGAAGAGTAAATTGACCATCATCTTTTCAAAAGGAAAAATTGAAATGGCCAGTAGGCTACCCACTGCATACTATGGAGGCATATTTAACTGCATTTCTATACTGGTCAAACCATAGAGACAAAATACATGTTTGGATGAACTGACTTTCACTTCTGACATTCACTCACTATTAAAGCATAATGCCATATACAATACAATATACAATGGGGAGCAGGTGGCAAGGGAAAACTTAAGGCAGCACTGCATGAAATGTTGCAATAATAAAGGGGTTAGGCGGCATACACATTAAGACCAATTCTAGTATGCTCTCTTTATTAAAACTGGGTCATTGTCAAAAAATTGCTGATGTTAGGATTTGTTGTCATGAATAATAAGAGCAACGCTGCCAGAATGTGCAAGTCATAACAGACTAGGCACATAGAAAATCTTATGAATGACGGTAACATTTGAAGCGCACTGTAATGTTACTAGATATGCCCTCTAACTGATGCTATATTTAGTATCAGTTAAACTTCCCTGGTATCAAACCCGCTGGTTCTCATGAAACTAGAAAGCAGAGGTGTTTTAAGTTCAACAGAGCATGCTACTGCTAAGATTCGGCGGCTCTGCTGAGTGCCTGTAAGGTTCTAGGGTGAACAAATAATCTCAAAATATGGTGACGAGTCTGTATGACCATTAGATGAATTTCTCCATGGTTCTCACAGTTTGAACATTTAATATATACACCTAAAAAAAACCCATCAGTGGAATCAAGTATTCTAACTTATAATTACTTTCATGAAAAAAACATTCACAGATTTTTAAAAAAATAAGATTAGTAATTAGTTGTCTATAAGGATTACGCTTGTTATAAACATATAGCTTAAAAAGCGAAAGCGGGAGGAATTTATAAGGTTTCACTAATGTTAAAGCTATAAGTAAAATATACATTTAAAAGTTCTATCTATAAATATCATTTGGCATAAGGACGTCTAATAAATCTGGTTGACTTTACATTTCTTTAATTCATGTTAAATTTCTAGTCCTCTACATTTCTTTTGTACCCTCACAAAACCTCCAAGACCTTTTAATCTCCATAAAGTAAACACAACAAAGGGCAGACTGCAGTTTACCAGATAACATATTGTAGAAGGAGCCAACGCAAGGGAAAGCATGTATCTGCTACTTCACCTTTGTATCTGTCCTGTAACTGTCAAAAATGATGCTCCAGGTCAAGAAAAACATCTCGATGGATCTCAGATCTTCTTCCTGTCTTTTCTCACCCTGCTTCTTTCATCACATTGCTAATATCCAATGCAATTTGTGTCCGTGAACTAAAATTCCCACATAATTTAAATAATCAGCGACATCTTATCTGCAGGATGATTGTGATCATAAATGTAATAAGGCAGGAGAGGTATTAACTCATCACTCATCTTGGCCACTTCACTAATATTCCAGAGAAAATTTTAAAAAATATAATCTGGTCCTCTTACTGCTAAGGTTTGGAGAATAGCTTTTCTGTTAAAAAAAAAAGCTATCATATGACACAAAGTCTGAAAAGGATGAAATAAGGTAAAATTACTTTGCATATGGAATTTCTGGCACAGTTTTTATCTTCTTCCATTCCACTGGAGAGAAAGTCAAGAGTATATGGTCTCCAAAGAGAATACCTATAGTTCTGTAGGCAGTGTCAAAGACACTGAAAGCTCAGATTTAGTTGTTTAAGGATTTATGGGTGATTCAGCCTCTATGGGATTTTTTGTGCGTGTGCGTGTCCATCTTCATTTCCAGAAGGAACAAAGAGCTAATATATGATGGACAGAAAGGCATGAGGCTTCAAGATGGTAGTTCCTCTCAGATATACCCATGTTATATCTAAGGCAGGAGATGAGAAAGGACAGGGCAAGATGGGGAAAAGAGCACAATGTTTTCTAAACATCACTTCCTAAATTGAAGAAAGGAGAGTGGAAAAAGAGCTTTTTGGTTCCGTTCTAACTTGGGCATAGAAACTTAAGAGAGGTTTCCTCTGTGGCTCCTTGCAACAATACTGATTGTCAGAGAGAAGGCACCAGAAACTGCTTTTGTGAAATCAAAGTAGGTGCAGAAGTTAGATGATCTAAAGCTGCATCAGGCTGGTCATGGACATCCATAAAGCCAGTCAGAGCCCAGATAATATTACCAGCTAACTTCAAGGCTGTCTACTATGCAGTCAGGAAGAACCACTGGTAAAAGCTTTATTGATTGCTTTACTGTCCACACCGGGCTGTGTATTATGGTGGTTACATTGCTACTATTAACCAGACCAAGGTATGCTCATGCTGCACTATAACCACAACTTTTACCACAACATAGGCAGCAAAAGGCCTCGTCCTCTTGGCTGAATGATTTGTCAAGACAGAAGACAAATTCTTGTGGTTTCTGTTGTACAGAAAACTTGAAGGTTGGTCAAATGAAAAAGGAGAAACATAAAGCAAATAAGTAATGAAATCAAACCAAAAGCTGAAAAGAAAGAAGGCATTGATATACAACAGTGTCAGAGTTTTAGTAAGTTATTGAAAATGGAAGCAAAAGCTGTGAGGCAAAGAACTGGAGGTAGCACAACCTACATGATATTGCTAACTACAACGCCTTTCTGGCATCCAAAATTATGCCATCTATGTTCTTTTCTCCCCCTTACATGGGAGAAACACATTTGAAAAGAATTATATATTCACAATAATATATACTACCATTTTAACACAGTTGAAAAGTCTGATGACTACCATATGACTCTGCACAACTAGAATCCCGATCTCAGATTTTACCCAGAGATATACATAACTGCCATTTGGATGTACAGATAGGCTAATCCTGCACATGCATACTGCTACTGCCATATAAAATGCCTGCTGCACTAAACAGTGCCAAAAATGGGGGCTTAACCCATAAGTTTTCTCAGACTATGCCTAACACAAACTGATAGAATTGGGTTTCTTGCGAAAAGCAATTATGGCTGCCGTTTTCTCTTAAAAACCAGGGGCCTCCCTTATTATGTTATAGCCTAGAGATTAAGTTACATTCATCCAAGAAGTGAGAGAGTGAGCTTGAACTCCCTCTTTTGCCAGAGGCAATGCAAATCTACATTACTGGCTACAGAGAAGTTAGACTAAAAAACATTACTTTGCAAAAGCAATGGTCATTTATTAAACCACTCTAACTTGATCAAATCCATCACATACTCAATGTCCATCAATGAAATTGCAACGGCATGCTTACCAGTGTACTTAACATAATGTGAATGTGTTTTACGGCTTCTGCACAATATAATTTCTCATTCTGTCCTCACACAGAGCTTTGAGTAAATAGTCAGCGTTTTGGAAGACTAGGATGAAAAACAAAACTCTATGGAAAAATGCGACAGGAAAACTCTATTTACCCATAAATAATTTCAGCTAATTTTACAGCCCTTATGCTGTCCATACATAAGTATAGAAATGCAAAAATGTGCACTCATCTGTTTTATCAAACTTCTTTTTTGAAAAGAAATGGGTACAGAAAAAAAAAAAAGAAAGAAAATAAACCAAGAAAGGGTGTCCAAGGCTGAATATATTTTCAGTAAGACATCATTAATCTTCATTAAATGTATGCTGGAGCTAGCAGAAATGTCTTAGCTGTTTTCTGATCAACCAAGACTAAGAAGACATCTAGCCAGTCATTATTGCCAGTGGCCAGAACCAAAAGCAGGGAAGAAAATAAAGATACATTAAGCAGGAAAACAATAGGATGAAGTAGCCTTAAGACTGATTTTTGACCTTTTGCTAACAAAACAAAGAAACATTACACAATATGATTTTAAACTCCACTAAAACCTGTGACAAAAAGCAGTGCCTCACAAAGTCACTAAAATATTGATTGCTGGATGATGAGGAGATATAGCTGGGAAGTACCACTCCATATTGGGCTTATTTCTTCTATTCCTTGTTGGAAACCTACTACTGTTTACATCAGATACAGAATGTTAGGCTAGACGGGTCTTCCATCTAATACAGAATTTGTTTTGTGTTCTTTCATAACAGTTTAGCTAATCTAGTTAAGGGAAGACATATATATTGATTGGTTTTGTCAGATAGAAGTTGTACAGTTTTCTATTGACAGACAATGAACTTTTCCTACTAGTGAAACTCAATAGTGAAAGGCTTTTATGTAAGAAATGTGAATGATGATATGTATGCGAGAAATGATACCTGACTGGTATTAATGACATATTTTTTTTTTTTCAGATATGAATGACACATAGCAACAGTTGAAAATTTAAGCAGAGATATAATTCAGGTCAGATTATGGCCCACACTGCTGAGGTTTTGTGTCTCTAAATAGCATGAGTAGGACAACATGTTTGTAAGAGCCACCTAATATGGATTCATTAATGATATCTGGGTTTTTTCAGTCTATTAAACAAAGATTTAGCTAAATCTCTCAAAGGCAAGGAAGGAAGATTACAGTGACTTAAGGTTTGGGTCGTGGGTTGGGTTTGGTTTTTTTTTCCCCTGAAAATCATTAGAACTGATGAACCTGAAAACAGTTGTGCCTAAAAGTGGTTCTAGTCTTGCCACAAACTTATTGCCAGGGAGAAATAATCAAATAGCTACTAAGCTAGAAATAATTTAAAACAAACAAACAAACAAAAAAAAGCAAAAGCAGATAGACAAGAAGGCTGTTGGTACAAAAAAGAAATTCTTGGAATAATCAATACCACAATGTAAAAAATGCTATTATGCAAGATATAAAACTATACTGATAACTACACATCTTTATTAAAGATTCTGTTATTTAACGTAAGATGAGAATGTTAGGCTAAACCCATGTCACTGTACTGTACCCTAATGCTAAGTGCCTAGGAGCTGCACCATGACACTGTCAGACAGGGTGATCTTAATCCATTCCCCAAATCCCACATACAATTAAAAAGTTGCCTGTGATCCACACCGGCTAATATATATCCCATCTACCTCTCATCTCCCTAGAAGGGAACATCCTGAGACCTAATTATTTCCTGTTTGCCCAAACCTTTGAGACCCTTAGACAAGGGGCTCAGGGGCAGTGGGAGTTGGGATGCTCCGTCGAGCGGCTCCGTTGCTGGACAGTTCCCCAGCATCGTTAGGGACGGCACTGCCAGAAGAGATTGGATCTCCGAGAACTTGGGGAGTTCCATTTTTGTCATTTCACCTTTTGTATGCATTCGATTTTAAATAATGCATAGATACTGTTCTATTCTTTTCTTTATTAAAAAAAAAAATTTTTAAAAAAAAATCACTCAATCTTTATCCACTTTTGTAGGACAGGAAGGAAGCACTGAATCTCCTCAGCAATTCATAAAGACCGGTAATGTGAATGAAGTGCACTATCTACAGGCAACATCTGTACCTTCTTTCAAGCCTTTTTTTGGTAAAAATTACTATTTTCGTGTGCAAGCAAGGTATGATCTCTTCTCTATCCCTGTTATTTGATAGTTCTCTGAGCTCCTTGCAAGCAAACAAAAATTGCTACATTATTTCTCAAACAGCAAAGATCTTAATTCTGAATGTGCAAGAGAGTCTAAAATTACTGGCAGTTGTGACTGAATGAAATATATGTTTTAGTGCTTTTCAAACTTAAATTGATGTGTACTCCTGAAACAGTCCTATAAGTCAAATGACAGATTGGAGACATGGAATTGACTGTAACATCAACATTTCAGTGCCGTTCCAGTAAATGCTTACAAGAATATTTCCAGAAAGGTGCACGTACATACATACATGTTTGTAGAGAAATTCTATATAGGCGTTTTAAAGATGCCATTGTATATTTCAAATATCTATTAAAAAACTAGCATCTGATGAAGATTACCTTTACATGCTCTGTAATTAAATACAATACATATATGCTTATGTATAGATATCCCCATGGGAATAGATAGAGATACAAATAGATTTACTAACCTTTCTGTCTGTGTAAAGTTAGAGACTGACAATTATATCAGAATATTTAAAAGAAAGCCAGAGGATAAAAATGCAGTATTCCAGTACCATGCTATTTAACTTGCCAGTATATAGCTAAATGAAAAACGGTGCAAGCAGATTGCTAGAGACATTCCTCTAAAATCCTTTTTCTCAAGTCTAGGCTCTAGCTTTACTAATTTGTTTACTAAGATGTTATGTTTAAGATTTAAAATTATCTTGGCAGCTCTTCTGTTTTGGGTCTTCACTTAAGGTTATTTTTACGTATTTTTATCCTGAGGAATACTTGTTATAATCTATCTGCATATACTTTAAACTAAATAATCAATGGCCTAACAGTTTGTTTTCTGAACTTTTATAAGGAAGAGGACAAATATCTATCAGGAGGAATGCAAAGCACTCCCTCACAAGACCAAAGCAACAGTGCATGAAATTGAACTCAAAAAGAGCCTCCATTCTGTGTGACTTCTTGGCTGACACAATTTAGATATTTATAGCTTTACGAATATGCTACTGGAGAAGAACTTGAATCTTTTTCTAGCCAGGAAGGATTAATGAACATGTGCACCTGGTAATTACAGCACTCCATCTTTCTCAAAGCCCTCACATTGCCTCAATGGCAGAAACTGTAATGAAAAACCACTGAAAATATCAATCTGCAATTCCACAAGTCATTTAAATATTAAAATGTAGAATCTCTTTTCATACTTTCTATAAACTATGCTAACAGTGGTATGCAAAAAATCATACACAGATATTTTCTGCTTCGTGCTATTACCTGGCACACCTCATTTAAAATGTAAAGCTCATCTGATATGAATTCAGACTTCTTTAACTTACTCTAGACTCAAATTAGAAAATGCATGTGAATGACTGTCAAATACTTCATTAAGTAACAGCAGAAAGAAGTGTCAGCCTGGGGTAACACAGGCAATTCTAAGAAGACATAAATTCCACAATACATTTCAAAAGAAAAGTTTACTAGAAAATAAATGTCTAAAGCATTGTGGGGGGGAGGGGAAGCATTCCGTATTTTTTCTTTTAAAAAGGTTTTCAGAGTTATTGTCAGGTGGAAACTTTTTAGGAAGTATGCATGCTACCACAAACATTTGTCTAATATGCATACTATTAGAAATCTACAGGAGTGGGGGTGCTGTTTGTTTGTTAAAACACTACCCAGATTAACTTGAAAAACATTGTGCACTTCATACTGGATTTTGAGAACAAAAAATACTTGGAAAATATTGCAAAGCATAAACCCCACTTCATCATCAAAGTAGGAAACATTCAAATAGTCTATGAGCATCAATATTAGAATATTCTTGTGTTATTCTGACATTTGATATACCATTAATCTGAGGCAGACTAATACATAAATGGATGAAGCAGACCACCCAAAAGTAAAACCGGCATTACTAATACAGGTTATTTTAAGCAAAAAGCCTGAACTGCTTTACAAGTGGAATTAAATTTTAAAATACGTTTTAGTGAAGCACTTAGCTATTCCAACATCTGAATGGAAAGTCAATTATAACCTAAATGCATAGACATCTATATGGGTCTAAAAGTAGTCTTTTAAAAGATATTTAAGCACAGTACGAGATTTGAGCATTAAAAATGGCCTTTTACTGTTAAAACATACTGCTCCTTGGTGGATTATAGAAAAAGAAAAGACTCCAGTAGAGATAAGTGTGCATGAAATGCTCTCTCCAGAGTATTCAACCAAACTGACTGCAATAAGGGGACTTCAAAAAGCAGCAAGACAAGAGATGTTCAAAGCACCTTGCAGCCTTGGGCTGCTGGCCTCTGCTGCTGTTTTTAATACAGTTAGGTTTAACTTGGGAGCGGATAAATAATTGACGGCAATATTTTCCGAAAGCTTTGATCACCGCACCGTTTGTGACAGGCTCGAAAGTAGTCATTGCGATAACACTTCAGCCGGGGCTTCTTATTTCAAGTACAAAAGCATCCCCTCCCACCTCCTGCTCGCAGACTCCTGCATCAGAACAGGAGACTTAAGATGCAGCCTGCACGGCACTAACACGCCACGCTCTCCACCGGCACATTCCTTCTCCAGCACGCCTATTTTCGCTTCCTTACCTTTAAAAGGCTGTCCAAAACCCGCTAAGTTCCCCCGGCCGATTTTAGTTCAGAGCATCCAGCGGCGCATCCGCACAAAGCTTTGCCATTGCGAGTGTGAAGAGAAAGAGCTGCCGGGATGCTGAATGGCACATCAGCCAACTTTGTGTGGAGCCGGGGCTCTCGGAAAAAGCCGGCCTGAAATTCGCCTCGCTTGCGGATCGGATTCAGCAGCACACAGCAACAGGGACAGGAGCAAGGGTTTAAAAGGGAAAAGGCGGGGGGGAGAGGAAAAAAATCCCGCCCGCAGTGGATAAGCCTCGCCTGTGAAGTGTAAGCTGGCCTTCCGAGTCCAGCGGATACTTGCCACGCTGCTGGGATTGCCCTGGGTACCAGAGGAGGCCATCAGCTCAACAGCTGATATTTCCATATAGGAGGTGGTAACTATTTGCATTACTGAGGTACTCGGGAATGACATGAGCATTTCAGCCTTCCCGTTATATAAAGAAATTGCAATATCTTAACAAAAATCATTTTAGATCTAGTTAGACTTGCATTTTACCAATTTTCTGTGGATCATTTCTTTACTAGTTTAGATTCAATTCACCATAAAAAAATCTTGCCTTTCTTCCCTGTTGCACAGAGATTTTGATGTGCCCGTGTAACAGACTGTTTCACCTGCAATACTTATCGAGTCCTTGTAGAAAATCTACCTGTAACAACAAGTCCTGGCTTTACACGTTTCATGCTACACGCAGTCTACAATGAATCAGAGAGTTTGCTGAGGCACTATTGGGCACATTGCACCATGATAAGGCTTTAAGTATTCTTCAGCAGAACACTGCTTACGCTGTTCTGATGAATCTGTCTAAAATGGAACATTTTTGTCTGTTATAGCTAATGTTGTACACACGATAAACAACACAAAGTTTAATTTATGTATCTAGTAAGATCAGCTTTTTTCCTTGCATATTTGGCCCTCGTCACTTTAAGAATAACGTTGAAGAATACATGCTTTATCATATATTCTTTCTCAAACCACAGTAGTGTACAAATTTATTTCCGTTTGCTGACAATGAAAATACCATTTTCTAGTGGCTCTACTGTTTGGCACTGGCACAACATTTTCAGGTCAGAAGCAGAAGTAAAAGTGCCAGGAAGATAAGAGGCCAGATGTACCATAGAGGTGATGACCTCATTTGGCAAGAAATGCACTTTGAATATATAGTTTAAATAGCACAGTTTATTTCAAGCAGTACCTATTTTTAGTGAGGTTGGGTGAGAAGGAATGCCTCTGTCACCTCCAAGGTCTCAGGCTCCATTCAAACAAGTAAGACACGTAATAAAGGACAAGCAGGAAAAAGGACCACCAAAGTAAAATTAATGGCAACTTTCACAACTATTTCACTATCTATTCAGTGTTGGGTTTTTTTCTTCACAAACATTGTATGTGTCTAAATGATAAGGAGTTCACATTCCAAATTTCATTGCCAATTATGAGGCGTTAAATTGGCCTGTATAGGTTTTTTGGCTTCTATTGACCTCATCAAACAGCTGTGATTTCTAAGCAATCAGTCTCTAATGAGTTTAGAAACAATAAACAGAAGTTAAAATGCCAGATGTATTTCATTTATCTTTTAAAAAAATGAACTCTCTTAAGATGTACATCTTGAAAATTTTAAGTTTAATACGTACAAAATGTTCTTTAGGTTTTGCATTTTTTGCTAATGCATAGAGGAATCATCCTCTAGTGACTGAAAAGGAAAAACAATACTTATGCTCTGCCTCTGTCTTTTTAATATACTTAGTGCCTTATCAGCACTCAAACACACTCCTGTGAGCAGCTCCGGAAAACTAGCTAGAATGCTGAAATACTTTAGCTCTCTTTCAGTTTTGTCTCATTTTGTTGTCTTATAATACAAACATCTGTAATGTACTGGAAACTCTATTGCAAATTTTAAAACCAGGTAAAATCTGTGCACCTAATGAAAGGAACTTCTCAGAGAAATAGCTGAAATGCACAATGTAGCTATTAATTGCAGGAAAAAATAATTGGCCATACACTCATCACAAGTAAATATCTTTAAAGCTTACAATAGTGATAGAATGTTTTCCCTTAAAGAAGCAGATTTTTTGTCAGTACTTGTTAGATGTTAGTTAAGATTACAAAGATACAAAAAAAAAAAGTTACTATATTAAATACTTTATTAACTGAAGGTTAGAAAACAGGCCATTGAAAGGGTTGTGAACAGAAGATAATTCTCAGCTGCAAGCTCAGTGATTAAAGTGTTTAGCATTTAAGGGCTGTTAGTCCATCATCTTTCCTGTCCATAAAACTCATTGAAAGCAAAACAGCCCAACACTTTAAATGGTTTGTTTGTTTATGTCTGATGACTCTTTAAGTAAGCAGGAATCCAGATAACCTCTTGGCAAAGAATTCATTATGTAGCTGTTATACTACGACAGTACTATTTCAGGAATCACATTGCACATACATTTCTTGACTAGTCATGTGCACTTCATGCATTTTGTGTCCTACGCAGAAACATTGCATACACATAATAAACACGCATCCGTAGTTCCTTTTGACTGTAGTATATAAGGACCGAATGTAAAGCAACTTCCCTGCAAAAAGATTCACGCACTTATCCCAATTTTGATGTATGCCATATCCTAAAATAGTTTTACTTTCATCCCTGACGTCTTGCAGCCTTTCAGCAGAGGATAAAAGCTAACACATCCCCAACTCCCCAAACACATCTCTTTAAGAAAGCCACTGAACTAGACCCTGGGAAAAAAAAAAAAAAAAAATCACTGAAATGACCCTGTTGATTGCAGCTATCAGGGAGTTACACGGAGATAAAATGGTTTCTAAGTTATCTAAGCTTAAGTGTATGGAGAACAAATACTTTGACTTAGCAAATGAATAGGAATTCAACAGAGAGACGTGGCTGTGTTTGCCATGAGCAATCCTACAACAGACAGGCGGCTGCATGTTTAAACAGATGTAGATAATCCACAGCAAATTCTAGATAATGTAGAAAACAACTCATTTGAATGTGAAAAGAAGCATGCATCAGTGTAGAAGGTCCATATCAGAGAGCTTTGTGGCCAGCCAAACCCCTTAAGAGTTTCCTCATTGCTCTCAAATCATCATTTAGAATAACTCTGTGATGAGCGTACAACTGCCCTTGCCCTGATTACTGACACTTCTGTTTGTGACCATATTGGAGATTATATTTTCCACGTCAACACAAGTCTGTAGCGAGATGGGTAGCCGAAGGCACTAGAAATCAGGAAAACTCTAGGGAAAAGAATGGCTTAAGTTAGAGGCAATGAATGTTACTAAATTAGACTGCCAGATCTCTCAGCTTTGAAAATTTTCATTCACTGTCCCGCTGAGCCTGACAGGTTTTGGTCAGACAGGTATCATAATAGGAATGCAGAAGAAAAAATAATTTCAGCAGCATTAAAAGGACTGTATCTCAAAGACAGCATTCATTCTTTGCAAAAACAGCACAGAAGTATAAGGCAGTCAGAAGGGGCACTTTATAGGTATTATATTCGTCTAGGTTATTTGCAGGAGGTATTAAGACTTCACAGGTAAAGGAGACATAGATGGATAGATGATCTACAAAAGCCTCCTTTCTATTACTAATTCTTTATTCTTACTGCTAAAAATACTACCATTTTGGCTTTAAGGCACTCTTGTCATACTTGGCCAAAGATTCTTGAAAACAGAAATTATACAAAGGATGCAGTCACACCTGAAGTCAGCACAGGTTATAGGCTACTGTGGCACGTAGGATGGAACGAATTGCAATATTACCATTGAGAGTTGTAGGTTCATGGTATTCTTTATCCTTTTAGAACTTAAATCCAGGTTTCTTGCTTCCAATGATTGTGACAGAAATTCAGGTGTTACCATAGTTAGGTACAAAGGCCTTGCTGCTGCACTACACAAGCAGGCACTATAAGTACTACAAGGACACAAGCAGGAACGAAAAACTAAATTAAGAGAAAAAGAATAAAAAGGATAACCTTCAGTTAGCCCTGAAAAAGTACCCTCCTGCACAGCAGTGGTCCCTGTTCAGCATTGTATAAAACATACAGTGCTGCTCCCTCCTTTCCATGTGTGCCAAGCAAACTAAGGAGGCAAACTCCCTTTTATTTGCCATTTTACAGACTGGTTATCTACTGGGGCGTAGATATCTCCAGCTTCCAGCTATTAGGCAAGAACAGGTCTAGTTATAATCCATTATCGGCTTTCCTGACAGTGCAGGTTTTTCTGAACCTGGAGCAGGAGGTGCTATAGAGGAGCAGGACTTACTATGAAGTCCTGATTTACTTACCTCTACCTAGTGTTTTCTTCTTGTTCATTCTGAGCGACTTTTGTGGGGAGGAAAGTCAGCAGTCTCAACCTTAGGCTTTGTACCTCACCCTTCAGAGCTACACCCATTTCTACCAGCTGTATCAGATCATCCAGATGAGCTTAGACACTTACTAGGTGCCATAACAAAAAATACGTGCTTAAATTACATGGACTTTTGCTTTGTATCATTTGTCAAGCATCATTCCATGGTTTCGCTATGCTGTGTGTCCCTAGGTTTGAAATCCTTGCACAATAGGTGAGATATTCTTCAGGTGTGCATGAAGTTGAAATAAAGCCAAAGACTCAAAAACTCTCATGGGTGAACTCTCAAGTCACTCACTGAAAAGTGTATTTTGTTTTGTTGTTTTCACCTTTCATTTTTCCTTCTAAATAGCAAAGGTTTTCAGTAAGCTAAGTTCTGTTACTGTCAGGGAAAATGGCTTCGATTACAGATGCCTATTTTTCTTAAAAGTTACATTATAAAGAGTATATGAAGGTATATTAGTATAACCTACCAATAATAAGTTATTAGCAAAGTTTCTAAAGGGATAGATATGTAAGAATTTCCTTAATACACTGACAACATCAAAGTTGAACACAGAAAGGAGTGGAAACTGCTCTTTCACCTCTAACAAAAAATACTGCCCGTACCTGCTACAGCACCCGCTGTGCTATCAGCGCTGTAGATCTTTCTGCCAATATACTGCCTGCTTCTTCTGATATGACTGCCATCCCCTGTCTTCAGCTCTTGGCACATGCACAGATTACTTCTAGATGTAATAGTGAGTTTATTTATCTCAAAATTTTGCTTTGACTAATACATCCGAAAAATAATACGGTCATATCGTACAATGTTTCTTCTTTCCAGGCAAATTAATAAATTTGCCAAAAGCCTGTGTATGGAGTAGTAGAGACTGCAAAGGGCACGGGGTGCTCTAGCCATGTTCGCTCTGTTGATATCACCGATATTGATTACCTGCCGTACTGCCTGATCAAGTGACTGTTTACCCGAGAGACAGTTATTAGGCAGAAGGAGTTAACACAGAATTCTTGTCCTGTACTTGACATTATCACATCTCAGTCAATTGGAATGGGCTTGGTCACACAAGGACATCAGATACAAGTTTTTATACATGAATACATTTTTAGAGAAAGATTTATTAAAAGACAGTAATTTACCATGACAATAATTGCTTTATTCTTATCCAACAAACATAAAAAAGCTTCATTTTTATCTTCAAACTATAATTTTCATTATTACAGCTGAGAGAAAAAAAAGTCAGTAAATGTTTTACTGCTTAGTATTTTTAGACCAATTGCCACATGTATTGAAGAAAATGATGAACTGCACTCCAGGAAGGTTGTCAACTACTTTAAACACCCTGAATAGTTCCACTAGCTCTAATATATAAATTTATATATATACTCTTACCACTGAAAAGCACATTTTAAAACTAATATTTGATTTTGCTCCTTTTGCGCATCTTCTGATTCCATCCAAGATGAAATTTAGCATGAGAAATTGTTCTGTGATGAAATAGAGCATCACTCAAAGTGTGCACACCAGTTAGAAAGATGAAATTATTCTACTTCAAAGAAATGTATGTTCTATTTAGACTTGTATTTTATCACACTGGGCTTGGATGTTAAATATTCATTTTGATTATATATTATTTCACTGATTTATTCCTTCATTAATTCACTCCTATAGTAATGTGATCAACTTCAATGGATATATTTAAGCTGTTACATACATCTTATCTCTTTGTGCTGCACCAAATTCCTCCATCAAAATAGTTAATTAAGAAAGAAAATCAAATTTCTCTTAATCTCACACTAAAGCATAATTTTTTCCTTGAAAAAAATACAACTTAATTATGAAAATGAATCCATTAATTATATGAAGACATGTGGATAACATTAGGAATGAGCATAGCAAATGAAAAGTCGACACAGTATTCATGTTTGATTTAATACATCAAAAGTGAAGCAAGAGCATGTCTAGAGAGCTCACTGGTCATATCATCTGAGAGATATATAATACCCTAATGAGTGTCGATAAGAAGATAAAATGAGATATATCGGGTTTGCTACTTAATGGTTTGTAAAGTCTGTTTATTGTTTGTACTCATTTTGGTGTCTCAGTTACAAAGGCAGCATAGTACAAAAGGACTTGGGACCTCCGAATATTTTCTCCTCAACAAGATTTTTTTGCTGGGACTTAGGGCGGAATCAGTCTGTTTACTCATGATTTTCAAAGAATCTAAAGGAGTTAAGTTATCTTATGTCAGTGGAATTGATGATCTTTTAGCCCCTTGATGACTTTGAAAATCCTATGTCCTTTCCCTGATTATCCATCTATTGAAGAGAACATAAAATTTACTTATCTAGAGTACCCAATATGAAAAATGTGCACACATTGCTGAAAGATGATGGTGATGTGAATGTGATCATAGGGAAACATGGGGTTAGATTCAGGAATAAGACAGTGGTAATTCAACTGCCTCCTAGCAGAACGTAAGATTGTTTAAAAAATTAATCTACTTTTTTTCACTAGCAAAAATGGAGGAGACTATAAGGCTTTATCTTACAGTAAATACAATGTCATTCAAATTACAGCCAGTTAAGTCACTGAAGGCAAATTCTTCCATTTGTTGGTTTTGGGGGGGGGGGGTTGTGGGGGTTTTTTTTTCCCCTGCTTTCTCCCTTCGGGTTCTTTTCTGACTCAGTCACCAACAACAGCAACAAGACAGTAAATGCACCTAAAGAAACTCCACATTTTCAGGAGCAGAAAGTATTTCATGTTCTATTTGTGTCATAGCTGTGGCCAGTGTGACAAGCTGGAATATTACAAGGCTAGCTCATCAGTGAAAAGTGATATCTCATATCACAAAGAAAAAAATTGTTACACAAATGACAGCCCATACTTAGTAACTCCTATTTCTGTTCTCAGTCTAATTAACTTACATATTGATGACAGAGAATTCCAAGCATGGCTAATGCAAACTACTTTTTAATTACTTGAAAGTATCTATGATTGACAACAGTTTAGTCTATCAATTAAAAAACCCCAACACTTCTGCTAAAGTACCTACAGTTATTCAATATAGATTTCTTATAGTGCCATGACTATTTTTTCAGTTTCTCTATTTGGAATCTTTGCTGCCTCCTTCTAATGAAATAAACATCAGCTACATCTTTTTTTTAGATGAAATAAAATAGACAGGATATTCTAGCAATTTATTAACAAAGTAATCTATTTTTTTTGTTATTGTATATCTTTATTACTTGTAAAAGCTTGGAATTGGGCTTGAGAAGATATATATATAAAAAATAAATAAAATCATTGTGTATTGTGTTAGTATTATGAAGGTGAATAAAAATAGATAGCATCTCAATTGAATAAATTCATTGTTACAGGCTTGAACAGAAATCATAATAGGGATAGAATACTGCCACAGTTTGGCTAGATAATACAGTTGCAGATAATAGACAGTTTTATCCATCTTAGAAAAGCTGCAGAAGAGTCATTGAGAATCTTCAAGGTCAAATGTAAACTTGACATCGTATCGCTTATACTGCAATGTCAGAAAATGATACATCACAGCTATAAATTTATTAGTGTGAATAAAACCTTATACGGTATTTGCATTTCGAAAGCAATATGGAAACATTAACTCCTTAATCCTCAAAATACCCTAGGAAGATTGTTAAGTACAATACAGTAGAACAGATCTTGGAAATGAAAAAAGAAGAAAATTAAAGTCACAGTTATAGAAAAAGCCTATATAAAAACTGAATTAGATTAAACATTTTCCATGTTTCTTACGTATATGCAGAGCATAAGGACACACTGAAAAATTTCCATTAGATCAAAACAGTAAAAGAAGAAACTGGATGGCTATATAAATTCCAAATGCCTTGGGATCTGCTATTACTGAAAACAACTTCACAGCCTTTTACATATAAAAGTAAAGACACCAATGAAGACCATAAAATTAGATTTAAAATTGACTGATGATTCAGCTGAGGATCCCTGTTTTGTTAGACTGAGACATTCTTACCTTTCCTAATGTCTTGGGCAGACATTTTTTTAATGAGAGCTAGTTAGGAAGTTCATCCGTTAAGGGTCATGAGACATGCCAGAAGATATATGAGAAGTATCTTTCCCCGCCTAATTTAAAAGATACAGCTATTTTCTTAATTCTGCCTTAGTTTCAACAGTTGGGGAGAGCTAGTCATATGGTATTCCAGATCTATTTTACTCTAACTTGTCCATTGTCCTAGACAATGGGTGCCTCCCATTCTCCTGAAGTCTCAGGTAAAATGAACACCAACACATAAATACCTTGGTTATCCTACCCTAGGATTTTACTTTACACTACCTTTTGATATCTAACACTACACTGCTGACAAGTCCTCATTTTCCACCATCCACCTCCAATCCATCTTTGCCCAGGACAGTAATTGCATACCTTAAAAACAATTACTTACACCTTTGTTGCCCTTGCACAGTTTATTTCTAGATGAATATTGAAGCTTATTCAAAAGTGGAAAATTCAAAGTTTATGGAAAATGTAGCAATGGAATTTCTCTATCTAACTTCACATGTCTACAGCACAGATCTCTGAGACAGTTATCTAAACTCTACAGCAAATAGAAGTAAATAGATACTTCTAGGGCAAAATGTGTTTCATGTTAATGTGGATATTTAAAATACATCAGATGAATTTTGTCTCTGATGCACCTTTTACTTTCCATTAGCTATAAATGGAGTTCAGAATGCTCCCGTCTACTCTGTAGACATATAAAGTTAAGTGAGATGAACCGCACCTTATGTATCTGTGTTAAAAAGAATGAGAATACCTCTTTGCCTTCCATATACTGGAATGGCTTTCTTCGTTATGATTTTTTTAGTTTCCCCATATAAATTTTTAAATTTATGTAATTTTGGTTCAGAGCATTTTAGGGATAGGATTTTTATGTTTTACTCAAAGAGTTGTGTTCCTTGAATTTTGAGCACAATCTTTTCCCTGAATATAACTACATGAGAGTTTTAGCTTCTAGACATGTTGTGTATCAGTATGGTCTCTCAGATTTTCCCCAAAAATTTACCAGAAGTAAAAGTTAGTGGAGTTCATGACCTTCAAAAAATTACTGAATGCCACAGTAATTTAGAAATTCACTTTCATATCTGCTTTGCAATACACCTCAAAAGTCTGATTCAAAGAAAAATGGTTATCTTCAATGGACTTTGACATCAGACCTAGAGTGATTGCAACAGGTGCTACAAAGTTTTATGTTGTTTTATTCACAGAATATATCAGTTGATTTTTATGCATACAGTGAACAAAGGATATATCTTTTATAATTTATGTTGTAATAAAATTGCTTAGAAAAATACATTTAAAGTAAGTAAATAAAAGTTAATACTGAAATAACAAATAGCAATTCAAATAGTAAATGAAGGAAATCTGACCTATATCAAATGTTAGATATACATCATGAAATGACAATCGATGGCATCTACCAAAACAACAACAATTTTAATACTGAATCCTTTCAGTACAACAAAGACCCTGTAAAGTCAGAACCCAGTAGTCATGTACTAACTGTTTGAAACTATAGAATACAGAAAAAGGTTTTTAACAAAGTAAAAAAATGGTGGAAAAGACAAAACCGGATACATTTGGGAAAACTAAAGAACTTTTACACCTTCCTCAACAGCATTTATTGGGAAAAGCTGATGCAGGAATCCCTTTTATGCAATGTAATCACAACTTATTAACTCTGCCCCAGTTAGATCAGAATTAGCTCCACACTACCAAAACCACCAAGCCAAAAACTACCAAGCAGTCATTTTGATCACATCACCTACATTCACTAGTTATTTTTTATAATCGTAACATACTTTAAACCTCTGTAGATTAATATTTTCAAAATGTCAGCTATTTTTATGATGAATGCACTACACACTAACTAGCACTTAGCTCTATCATTTAATACCTTTTTAGAAGGAAAACTGTGAGTAAGCTAAAGTCCATGTCAAGTATGTATCATGTATAGCCAAGCTTCTTCCTCCACTGTAAATATAAAAGTCTCAATGTCCTGAGCATAAAGCATAACCATAAAGCCCTCTGACCTTAGTCCATCCAGTTAGCAGATCTATTTGACATTTGAAACATACAGAAGGTTTCAACCAGTAAATATTACCAATCTCTAATCTGCAGTGAAGTAGCTGTTTAAACTTTGTGTTAAAACCCACACCTTTTAAATGGATTTTTTTTCTTCCTTATCAGGGCACCTCAGATTAGATAAATATAACCAGGTTTATAAAAACTAGAGTGTTTTTTCTCCAGAACAACAACAACAACAAAAGAAAACGTCTATTTCTGTCCTCAAGTTCGATTTGCATGAAACACTCACTAGGACTGACCCAGACCTGATTACTGGGAGGCCTGTTCTTCTCAAAACTAAGTATTATAAAAAGGATAATAATGTATGAAATAAATCAGGTTTCAGTGTCAGTTGCTCCTGCAGACTAGGAAAATAAATGCTTTAAGAAAGCATTTAGTATTGGAATTTAGGAAAAAAAAAAAAGGAAAATTTAAAATACTTGCATGCTGCTTTGCTCCTTGCATACCCCTTGCTTGAGCATGTTAATGTCTTTATAGCATAGTCTTGAATACTGTGCTTTGATCATCTATTCCACCTACAGTAAAGCCCTCCTGCAGAAAACTTATGAATCACTCATTTAAAATGGATAGCTCCCACCAACCAGAAATAATAAAATGTATTTGCTGACTTCCTACCTAGGGTCTATGAGGAAAAAAAGAAAATCCAGCTTTAGCCATTCAAGCTGAAGCTGGATTTAACAAGCATAGGTCTACATGAACTATGGATATCTGAAGAGCCAATGCTCAATTAATTGCACCTAAATTAGACTGAGTGTACTTCTTCATTTCACAGAGCATTTGACATTTAATGTCATGGGACTGTTATGCATCAAAACTATGGAATGATCTTTCTGATCTTCTCATCAGAAAAGGGTAATTTCCAACTGACAGGGTTAATCTAAGAAAGAAGAATTCCTGGACACAAACCCACTTGTAATCCAATTTCTGCCGTGTCATTCAAGTCCTTATATTCCATAGCCCTTCTGTAGGCAGTGCTAACTGAAGGATGCAGTTTTGCATGTAATGGGAAAATCCCTCCCTCTTTGGGATAAGGTTGATCATGACCTATGCAACTATTAAAAAAAACCAAACCCACAAAACAAAAACCTTTTCTATGATGCCGTTACTCTTATAGAAGAGTGATACTGACAAAAATGCAATAATTGTCTCTGTAGTACCAATTCCCTGAACAAACTCAGAAAAAAATTCTATTTTCTTCTAATGAAAAGTAGGAAAGTGTACAAATAGACCTTTGTCATTTCGAGTAGGTTAGGCTGAGAAGTAAAAATAAAATCCAAATTTGTCACTGAG
Source organism: Haliaeetus albicilla (assembly GCF_947461875.1). Taxonomy (NCBI): domain Eukaryota; kingdom Metazoa; phylum Chordata; class Aves; order Accipitriformes; family Accipitridae; genus Haliaeetus; species Haliaeetus albicilla. The sequence continues at coordinate 6,326,062 of NC_091488.1, forward strand.
GTTTTATATGCACACATAATTGTTGAAAACGTCTTAGACTATGTTGCTTTTTGCAACCATAAAATCTGTTGGAGAGTAGGAAGTTAACACTTATATTCACTGTATCATGGTCGTAATCATCTTCTGTAAATACTCTTCAAAATGAGACCTTCTAAGTGGTAGCTGTCATTCTCACTATCAACTTTCCTGGCAATAAGTATCTGTGTTTGCATTAAATCCAAGATGCTTCAGGAACTGTATTAATCTTGGCATCTTTTTGGGCTCTCTAAATAGATATCTAATGATAAACATTGTCCGCAGGGGATAAGGGAATTTTCTTCTTTTTTTTCTTAATTTCAATAGTTTACTACTTCCATCACTGCAGACCTACCCTAGGAGTCTGTAAGACCAAATGATAATAGCCAAGGCTGGGAAAAAGAAAAAAACATAATCATCCATCTGTCAAGCTTTAGAATTGACTGAGGATGATAGAGTGGAAATAACAGAAGACAAGTTTCTACTATAAGTATTTCTGGCAAAGTCCTGCTTTGCTTAGCTCTGATTATTTGAAACTAAACTACAAGAGATGCAGAATGACCCAAAATTAATGATTAATATTTCCTTTATAGGTGGCTGCTATGATTATTGCAAAAGACTTCCTGAAACTTTTGCAAAGAACCCTAATGGTATCCCTTCCAAAAATCCATGACTTATTTTCTTCAAAGCTTCAGGTAACTCCCTTGTTCCAAGACTGCAAAATAGCTGTCATGGTAGAAACAGATCTTTTCTAGGAGAACATAGAAAGATAAGATGAAAAGGCAAATCTGACAATGGAGTTACTCTAATGCTCACTTCCAAAGTGTGTTTTCTTACCACATGTCACTAGCACATTGCAAAATCATCCGTTTGCCTTTCCATTGAGTCTCACTTTTATGAAGTGCTAAGTTTAAAATTACTTTTATTATGCCTCAGCATAGTCTGAGCATTCCTGTTTAACTAGCAAACCATTTTCAAAAAGATAAACAATAAACTTAACCCCCATAGATAAAGCCCCCCATTTTTGCTTGAAAAAAATCTGAGTCCTACATCGTATCTTATGAGATTTTCTCCATAGGCCATGCGTTTCTGAAATTGAAAGAGACTACATTTGCACTACTGGCTATAATACTAATTTATGAAAATACATGGATGTATTGCAGGGAGAGATGACAGTTCATATTTTACTTTTGGTGCCTTGCTTGACACCATTTAAATACTTTCACGCCCAGTGGTAGGACACAGGACCAAGTCTCTCAAAACTCTGGTCATCCTGTGAAGGATAGACTGGGGAGACAAGACTTCCAGACAAATTTCTGCCAAATAGAAATGGTACATCTTGACCACTCATTTATGAGTAGATATCCAGAAACCTTATAAAAGGCGGCCTAGGTAGAAGGAAAAAATAAAATAAATCAAGAGTGCTAAGAGCCCATATAAACTGCCTGTACATACAATCCCATTCACTCAGAACTCTACTATACCCATCTTCTGGAAGAATGAAGTAGAAGTGGTAGCAATGCATGGCAAACAGTAACCAAAGGTGGAAACAATAATTAGGCATGCTGACACATTGCAGCAACTGGAAATGACAGCCCAATAGTTTTGGTAGCTTTTGCATTTGGCAAGAGATTTTTCTGCCTGTAATATCTCAGTTAAACTAACATTCATGTCAACTTCAACTGCTTTGGGTTCTGCTATGGAATATATTTAATTTAAAATAAAAATTGCCTTTCCTAGAATTTCCCAGTTGTGGGAGATTTTACTTGTCTCTTTCTTTATCTGGACTAAAAGTTCCAGAATGCTACCATTTTGCTACAAGGAAAAAATATGCATGCTTAGGCACCCTCCCTCGAAGGTGCATTGTCCTAACTTTCAGAAATCAATTAGACATTCATGTGCATGTTGAAACACACCAAAATTCTAGGAAAAAGCAAACATTTGCATGTAGCATATTGTTATACTTTAAGAAACTATTTCCACATCATCATCATCTTTATAAACTAATAGTTATCTTAGCTTCCATTTCTGGCCTCTTCCACCATATTATCTGCATAGTATGGTGTTGCGTGATTTTGAGTCATATCTGAGTATGTCTCATATAAGTATCACGTGTATCTTGCACAGCTTTTGCTTCCAATATAGCCTTGTAAACTTTCTTCAAAGAATGATTTATGCAAGGTATAAAAAGTGCTACATTCACATGTGAAAATTACACTACGATATTGTTCTCCCAGGAGCCATAAACAGATCAGAGTCCAGTTTGTGCTATGAAAAAAGAAATATGAACCTCACGGGGACTTTTAATCACAATATGCCACCTCTGAATTGAAGATCCATTTTGTATCACGTCCCACTGGGCTAACAAAAATCTGCTTGTTTACAGAAGTTAATTTAAAACTTTCAGGAGAAAAAAAGGATACAGAAGGTGTTGCCTAGCTTTCAATCAAACTTGGTTTTATTCCAGAGAAAAAGTCAATGTGCACTGTTTCAAATTGATTGTTCAAAACCTTAGTTACTATTAAATACTTTTTGCCGTGTTCCAAGATCATTAGGAAATGCCGTTACAGAACAAGGAATAATTTTATTCTGCACAGTCTGCTGTGGACATAGAGAAAAGTGTAAATTAAATTCTCATGTGGTCTTACTTCTCCGTCAATGGCTTCAGCCTCAGATCTGCACTGGTAAGTTCACTTAATTGCAAGAGAAAAGCAGTGAAGCCTCTAGAACTTAATTCTTCAGCACTGGTTTTATTTAAGCAGAATACCATCAAAAAAACCCTGACAAAATACCATTCACAATGTCACTCCATTTAACAAAGAGAGGTTGTTGAGATTTTTCCAATGGAAAAAAAAATTGAGATGGCATAAAACACAGTAAAGAACCTCTAACCTCTCTGTATGGTTTTTGGACTTTTGGGTAAGGCTTGAATAAAAAAGTTCTGGAGCTAGATTATAGCTAAATTAGAACTTTTGTTGACTATAGGCAACAGGATAATCAGCTAGGAGGCAATGCTATAGATTATCCCCATATGTTTTTTTTTATTATGACAATTGCACAATTTTTATAAACTTGATAGAGTATGGCAGGTGATTTCTGATGCACACTAGGATCGCATACATTGGTGTGACAATAGTAGTGGATTGGAAATATGGAATGGAGGGGAAATGGTTGCCTCTAAGACAGATACTGGTCATTATTCCGAACAACTTTAATGGTAATGATAATGTCATAGGAATAATTTTATTTTAAATCATGCTTACAGCTGAAGAGGTGCTTCAGAAATAATTCCACGCAGAAAGGGAATGTTCCCAATCTGTGTCGTGACCGCATCCTCATCCACACACCATGTTTTATGCTGAAATATACACGTTAGTTACTATTCACTAAATTCTAATTGGTACTTGTCCTGATCTGTCATTGTTCAAAACCTGATATAGTTGATGTATATATTCTGATATATGTGTGGAACTCACTGGTCCATGCTCTCATGTCAGACAATTGAGATCTGAAGTTTTCACTGCTGTAATCACAGCTGTGCAAGACTGAATTTGTTTGAATGCACAGGGCACCATGTGCCCTGGCTCTTCTTTGTTGCCAGAAACTTAAAACCTGTATCATACAAATCAATGGCAAGCAAAGGACTTAAATTTTAATTTCTAATATTGTGATTTTTCTCTTTTGCTACTTCTTAAACTCTCTTTAGAATCTTTCTTATATAAAATACTTCAAAAACATGTTTCTCAACCTTATTATCTGAGAAAAATTACCAGAAGTCAGAGGATAAAAGAGCAGTAAAATCTTAGAGATCTTAAAAAGATCATAAAAACTATAGATACTTAAAAACAAAGATCTTAAGAACTATATAGTACTGTACAAATCAAATCCAAGATTCCATCTAATAATGGTAGAATAATAGATCAAGAGGGATTGAGTTAACCATAGTAAAGTAGAGAAAAGTCAAAAGTAAGAACAGTCAAAATCTGAAGTTTCATACTTACACTCAAACATATATTTTAATGCTTTAAATTCAGAGTGGTTTTTTATTTTTAGAAATTTTTTTTAGCAATTGTGCGGCACAATTCTGTAAAGAATTAATCTACTGTTATATTACTTCATCACTTGCTTAATGTGCCTAATTATTATGAAGCTATTATAATATGACAGTCTAGTAATATTCAAAATTATTACCGACCTCTGTTTATACAGTTTCTAAATTTTTACTGTCTTCATGAGATCAACCGTAGCTAACATGATTAATTTCTGCCATCATGATAAACCTTCTCTGAGGTCAAGGGTCTTCAACAGAAGATTTTAAATCAATGTTATATAATAGCTGCTATTAACATAAAAATAATACTTAAAAATATATATACTATTTGAAGTACTCCTGATAGTATTATGAATAATACAAAGATAATGTAAGCACCTAAAATGAAATAAAATAGCTTCTAAATAGATTAGATTTAGAATAGATTCTAAAAGTCTAAAAAAATTTGAATACCTCTCTCTCTCTATCACAGAAACTACTGCCAAAACAAAATGGTAAAACAGTCTACGTGTTAGCTGTTGTGAACAATATTGTCAGGTCTACAATACATAATAAAATAGGGTACACTAAGTTCTTGTATCATGCTAATTTTGATTTTAAAATGCAACTTAGAAAAACTTCCATGCTAAAGTAGAAACTAAAATCTCTAGACTTGTTACATTTTAACTGATGCTTCATTTTCTGCATCAGATATTACTCATAAGGACACCTCAAAGACACAGCAATAAATTTTACCATATACTGAGCTTTTAGAAAGAGAATTTAAGGTTATATTCTGAGCTTCTCTCTATAATGTTATTTCAAGTTTGTATGCTGTTATTCTGTTGTTGGAGGAGTGTGAACAATTTCAGAACAGATGTAAGAAATATGGCATAGTATACGCATACATGCCTTTTACAAATATTCTGGTCATAAATGAACTTCAGAGAATGGAGCACATCCCATCATATTATAACACAGTTCAAAACATTTTTTTAATGGGATCGTATTGAACATAACTTCACTTGCTGTCTTTCCATTAATTGTAAAATTTAACCTCAGCTTATACATTAACGGTAACTTTGCTAAGCTTATCTTTTGCTTTTCACCTGCTGCCATGTGCTATGTATAATCAGTCCCGCTTCGAGAAAGCACATGCTTTTTTCAGAGATATCAATATGAGAGTCAAGTAGACTGGGATGCTTTTAAAAATTTGCAAATAAGCCAAACAGCCATGAGATAATTACATTTCATTAAAGTGATTTTTATTCCTAAATGTGTTATTCTTTCCCCCAATCACTAACAGTATTATTGCAAATGATCCGACCACATAGGCAGGACAAAATGTATACTAAGTCATAATTTCTATCTGTCAAAATATAAGATGTATGCATTTTTTTAATTAGAGAGATTGCATCAAGAACAAAAGTTTTGTTCAAAGATTGTGTTCTGAAAATGCACTGAGAAGGTTACCCTAAGGGTCATATCTGAAAGTATCATGTCTTTAAAAATGCATAAAGTCTGCTGAGATCTGACTAGAAACCAATCAACTGAAAAGAAACAAACATAAACCTGTAGAAGCATTCAATATTATCACTAGATTAGTTCTCTAATTTCCCAAGGCAAACAGGACTGCAACTTCCACCAAGCAATATCCACTGTTGTCAGTGCTGCCTTGCCTCCTTTCCTGATTTTTAAATTCATCCCACTTTCTCTTTTAGATTTATCAAATGAAAATGTGACAAGGAGGCTATTTGCTCTTAAAAATAACTTAGCTGGGGAAAGGAGGGTACAGCAATGTTCCTACCTGATCTTTTTCACTGCAGCATGCTTAAAATTTAATCTCAGTCCAGACTGATGTTCCAGTATCAAAATAATGTTAGTATTTATTGAGTAATCCTAACTTTGCTAATTTTAAATGCTTAATGTTCTTCTTCGTTTCTCAAAACTTACACTGACAGAAATGTTTTTTTAACTAAACATTGCATTTACATTGACTGGTCTCCAAGGATTTCAGGAAGTCTGTTGGAGCCTGAGAACTCAAAATATGTATACAATCCATTCTCATTTTAAATTATATTTAGGGAAAAAAAAGTAAATCAGCCCTGAATGCAGAATAAAGCTCTTACAGAATTTGAAGATTAGGGGATGGATGACTGATGTGAAGGACCCATCGCTGGTAGAGAAATATAGATCAGTTAGTAACCAAAGAGAAAATGAAAGAGCACATGCATCAGTACAATTGAAAGTACAGACTACCTCTAGGAATAAGGAATTCAAACCTTGCTCACAGCCTTGAGGCCTGTTATAATGGAAAACAACAATTCTGAAAAAGATCCGAGAGCACGAGAATAGTGGACAGAGGAAAGTGGCAAAGAATCAGTTATGCCTGGAGTTTTCATTGTGACATAGACAAAGGAGTTAACAAAATTCTTTAAAGGCATATAAAGAAATGGGGAGGTTATGCCTCCTCTGTGTTTTGTTCAAATATAGTTGTCACTGAAATTTTGCACCTACAGTACAAGAATGGTGTTGTAAAAAGATGGACAAAGTCAGGAACGCCAAGCCATCTACAAAGTCATTAGGTTTAGTCATATACTAAACAATATTGAAAGATCTGTTCATTTCTTTATGAAATTAAACAGTGACTACAAATATGTGAAAAAACATGGAAAACCTTCATTCTAGTGTTTCCTGTAGCTTTTAAAAATAAACTATTCTATCGCGGAAAAACATGGTAACCTAGACGTAATGTCAGAAGCATATAAACTATAAATGAAATACAAATATCCATTAAAAACCATTAGCTTTCAGTTTAATAACAAATATTTATTTATTAATAAGAAATATTCAATGTATCCTATGGAACTGCCTCATTCATAGATTTTGGGGATTCTGGAGAAACAAAAAAGATACAATAAATCTACTCCTTTTTATATGATTTGCTTTTATACTAAAACGATTATCAGGATGATATTTTTATTTCTCTAACTTTCTTAAAGCTTACAGTAGACCATCGTACAGTCCTTTTTTTATTAGTCTCGTCCATCATAAAAGAAACTACAGCAGTAATTTTAACAGATCCACAGAGTTTTGACATAAAAAAACTCAATAACACAACAAGCTCTTGGCTATACACTAAACACTACCTCTATTTGATATTTACTGATTAATAATTTAAGATTTTCAAACTGTCAAAGTTGCTATGCTCCAAAAGCATGATTTCCTCTAGCAAAAACATCAAGTCACAAGAAGTAACTGTTGGATTGCTTTTCCATTATTATTTTTAAAACAAAATGTGTACTGTTTGGGTCATTACATTTCTTTTCTTTTTGAAACAAACAAATGAACACAAAGATGGTACGTTTGTCTGCCTAATTTTATTGACTTGATATGTTGGCAAAGTCTCTATTATTCAAACTTACAAAAATCACTCCTGTTGTCATGTTGCAGAGCATTCAGACACAAAAACACTTCACACACCTTCCCTTGCTTGCAGCAGGGTTGGAGAAGGTTTTTGAGACTCATCAGTCTTGTGTAACAGGAGCCATTGCTGAAGGCATTACAGTTACAAAAGAGGTAATGAAATTGGGTAGTGATAGTAAATTTAGAAAGTACCAGAGTAGGCTTTATTTGAGGCAGCTAAGGGTTGCAGCAATATCAAAAGGTACCTTCCTAGGTGCACGAGTTGCTCTGCGTCTCTAAATCCTGTAACACTCAGTAGCAATGTAAGGGCTAACAAAAGACTCAAAAGAAAAGATTTTGTCAGTCATCATAAATGAGAATGGTGTATCTTCCAAAAATCAAACCAGTACAGAAATAATACACCCTATGGGTCCAGTATGCTAGAGTACCCACTTTAAGTGAAGTATATAGTTTTGACAATTATCTAAACCCATCAAGATAGATCACAAAATCATTGAAACTAATCACAACTAGTATTTTCGGTCTACTCCTAAATTCTTTGTTCTGCGTTGATCATAAATGCAATGTTCACAACCAGTATGATTCTAGCTCTGAGATCTTGAGAGAAAGCCCAGCTAAAACTAAGGTGCCACTGCACCAGACAATGTACAATTACAGACAAACATTCCTTGTCCTGAAGCCTTTATAATCTAATAGAAAACCCAACAGTATTTTGTGTTATCAAAGTGGTTCCTGGGATCTACTGTACCCTTATACAAGAGCTACGAAATACTCATTCATTCAGAACAGATTTTAATGTGTGCTAAGGATTCTGGTAGATTACTTAAAGACAAAAAGCTACTGAATGGCCTTGAATCTTGCTCTCTGGAAAGTTAGGTCTACTAAACCAGATTGCTCTTTTTTATCTTTTTTTTTTTTTTTTTTTTTTTAAAGTTTACTCCAAAAAGGATTTTGCCTTTGAAGGCACAAGCAAAAGTCTTTCATGCTGTTTTCAGTCTCAGATACAGTTATAACAAAATACACCTAGATGTGCTTTTTCTTAAAGGTGTCAATTTACTAAAATACCAGTACTAAAAACATGACATAAACACTTATTAGCAAACTCTCCCATTAAATCCAATGATTTACATACTACGTACAGATCTTTTCCATTTCAGCTATTAAAAACAACTGTTAAAGGAAAAATGTCTTGTGCAGACTATTTCAGATAGATGTCATGCTTATTGCAAAAGTACAGAAAGAAAATTTTTGTGATCAGAATTTTTAGTTTATCTTACAGTCTCCAGAAATGAACTGTGATCTAATGGCTCTACAAAGGCTGGAAAAATGGAACACTATGTGGTTCTCATTCAAGACATGTAAAGACTGAACCATGGGACACATGATGAGCTTCATAATGAGAGATAAACAGCCAGATATTTTAGCAAAAAAGCAGTAGCTGGCATTAATATGTTCTTAGAGTCTAGACACTAAGAGGGAACAGAGAATCACCTTGTCTTGCTATGAAAGGCAATAGAACATAGTTATCCAGTGGCAACAAATCATGAAAAAATGCATAAAACCGATCACCTAACTTATATTAAAGAATCAGCACCCATTTCCAGCTTTCAGTAAAATAAAACTTGTATGAACTGTCTTACATAACACAGGTGAATAATAGTTCCCATTTCCACAGCACTAATGGGAAATTAACACTCAGAGCGCCCTCTGCTCATCTTAGGACCCTGCTATGCAGAAACATTCTTATTATGTAACCAAATTGTTTTCTGAATATTTTAATATCACTTCTAATACCAACCCAAATAGCAGAACCCTGCCCAGGTTCAGTACATCTCCTCTATAAATGTTCTCTTATGCTACATTTCCACAAAAGTGACAAAAAATAGCTGATATTGACTGTCCACTTCTGAAGGGATATGGTGAGACACCTCATAATACTGTGAAATTGGCAGATATTTACCATCCTAATATAGTAATTGTATACTGGAAAAACTGCTCAAAATATGTTCTCTTTCATTTCTTCTTTCCCTTCTCCTAGCATTTTTTGACAGGAGTGTCCTGTACAGACTAACATACTGTAAGGGTTTGCTGCCTTCATTAAAAAAAAAAAAAAAAACCAACAACAAAAAACAAAACTAAAGAATCCATTTTGAAATCAGCAAAATTCTGAGATATGTATGTACATCTCAAATTTAATATAGTGAGATGATGAGTACAAGAGTCTATTATATTCTTGTTCCAATCGATGCATAAACTGGAATTTGCCACACTCCACAATTCATTACACACCCTTAAATCATTCAATAAAAATTGAAGCTTTTAAACAGTCTATGTGGCAAAAGAACATATTTATTTCTCCTTGTAATCAGAATCAAGGCAGAATTATTGTTTGAATTTAGAAGATATTCAGCAAATGCAAAATACTTAGACCTATAAAATAAAAGATTTTTTTCTATAGTGTTCTCACTTCCATTGTGAAAAGTCAAACAGACTTAAAATATGTAGATTTTATAGGTTTTTTTTTTATCCATTGCAAGCTTAGATTTTGAGTGAGAAGCTACAGCATATCTGTATTGTGTTCATTTTTTAGAAGGGTAACTAGGCAATATAATATTTGCTGCCTGTAGAAGTATAACAGAAAAAAAAAGATTGAGATCAAACAGTGTCTACTATAAATATCTAATGTTGTTCTGAAACTCTGCCATAAGCTTTACTGAAATAATACGACTTTTCTCTGTTTTTAGTTTTAGAAAGAAAATTAATTGCATACACCACTGCAAGCCAACATGAGCAACAAAAGTGAGAACAAATTTCTTCAGGGAGCTCTAAAAAGGACAAAAGAAAGAAGTAGCCTCCATCTAAAATGTTTTCTGACAAGTAATTATTGGTAATGAAGTATTTGATAAGTCTTTAACAAAACAAGTCAAATAGTTTTAAAGAAACTACTTTCTGGAAAATAATTAATCAAGTTTTCAGTCTGATTTTCTAAGTTTATATGATTGAGCTCTCTGATTATCTGTTGGTCTATCCTCCACCCTAACATCCCCCCAATAGTTTTTAATATTCTGACTAATTTTAAAGAAATTTGGCAGAAGATTAGAATTATAAAAAATAATGACATTTTATAATTTATTTTTTAAAAAAAAAGGCAACCAGATAAAGAAAACCAGATACTACTGGTCACTAACCGGGGAACAGGTGTAGTGTGTAGGCCTTACTAAACAGCTGAGAATTCACATAGAAAAGAAGCACCTTAAAAAGCCCCCCATGGTGGAAAACATTTCAGCTGGAACTTGCAGATAACTACAAACCCCCGAACCCTAGGTTTTCTAGCTTCAGTACTTCTGGTGTTCACAGAACACACTGGAAATACAATTAATTTAAATATTTTTTATTCTTTTCTACTACATGCAGTGAATCATTCAGTGAATTTGATCTTTGTACTGTGACAAAATGTCTAGTCCAATTATGAAAATATATTTATTTCAGCATGAATACATTACTTGGTAATACATTCTGGCTAGCATCAGTGCTGGTTCACTAGTACTAGTAATCCCCTGAATATTCAAAACCTGATGAAATATGCATTCAAGGAAAGAAGGAGCACACCTGACGTAAATTCATTCTTAAATATTTTCATGACTGCTTATCTTTTCTTTAAAAAAAAACCAAACAACTAAATAAAATTTACCAATAAAATATTATTTCTTTTTTTTTCTGGAGAAGTTAACACATCCAGTGCTGTCACAGTTCACTTTCAAATATTCTGGGTATCTCAGAAAGGTCAGATGACCTTCACCCTAGAAGTGCCTATTTTTCTTCTTTGTCTACAAAGGAAGATCAGGATTACAGGCTCAAATACAGATGCCTACTCTGGACCTGGTTTGGTGAGATGGATCTCACATCCAAAGATTAAGTAGGAAAGAAGTATGTTGGAAGTTTGCTGTAGAGCAGAAGTAAATATTTTATTTAAACAACTCAAGCATGTTACTATTATTTCCACACCTGCTACATTCTGTCTCTCTGTATAACACAACACCTTGGAGAAATAAATGAACCAACAAGTTTATCTGAAATGAACAATAAGTAGTAATATAGTCTAGCCAAAAACTCCATTCTTCAGTATCCACCCATCACTGGTCAAACTCACACCCAACTCCCTTGACTCCTCTCCTTATATTAAGAAACAAACACCTCCACAAAGGTGCCTATAAAGGTTGTCAGTAAGAAGGAACTCACTGTAAAACACTTAAGTGCAAAAGACAGTTCATCACAACCTGACAAAACCTGACTTCCAAAATTAGGATAAGTAAATTTAGCTAAAGTATTTTTTAGACAGTTTAAGGGCAGATGCTGATCCTTTTGCTGTCTGCTCTGCATAAACATTAAGGTTTTCATAATGCAGGGGTTTTTTTTCTAAAACAGTTCACTTTTTAAAGCAACATAACATAAAGCAACATAACGTTAACCTGCTGTCTTGTCCAGCGTGCTTACTACATGGCTTTATTTTATGGCTTTAGTCTAAAATGAGACAGTAACGAAAACCTGTATGTGATGGATAGAGTTTGCAAAATCTGTTGGGATTAAAGGTTCTAAATAGGATTAATAAAGCTATCCATGAAAAGGGCCACAGCAAGACATATTTGTACTAATTTATATAACTAATATGTATATAGAAAGTTATTCCCCAAGAGTCTTACCTTTCCCTGATTGTTTTATGCAAGCATTTTTAATGGCTAATTACTCACATCGGAAGACCTAGAAAGACTCCCAGGCTGACCAGTCATTAAGTGACACAGTTCAAGTCTCATAAATTTGTCTTATCCTCACACCTATGCATCAACAGCCAGAGATTTAATCATATGCCATAGTGATCTCTAATACAATATGAGATGTACTTTTGAAAGACTTATGGAAGCAAACCAGATAAATGTTTTGTTAGGCAAAGGTACCAATACCATCCTCCTTCAAAGCAGTCATTCATTCAGACACTCATTCCCCAAAACTTCCAAGACGCAGTCAGATTAACTACTCTATTTATACCATGGCCAAAGCATTAATAAATTTGCTGAATCTGAAGTGTATTATCTGCATGTCACTATTATAAATGTCCAAATAAGCCCTGAAAGTAAAACAAATTCATTAGTATGAAAAAATTACATTCTCCATTTCCTTTATTTTTTGTACACACACAAAAAAAATGCTTGTGAAATGCATATAAAACTCAGCCTCATTCCCAGATCCCCATGTGCTAGTATTCCATAACCACTTGAACTGGTGAGGATGAATCCCCCAGTGAGGCAGTTACAGTCAGGTATCAGGAAATTTGACCGATCCAGTCCAAGAACATAATTTTCTCCAAGACAGAGAAAAAAAACATGTTTACTCATTCTCATCATGAATAAAAATTACATCACTATGCATCTATGTGTGCTAAAAGTTATTTCAAAAAGTTTCATAATGAAATGTTTGAAAAATGCATCCTAATCAATTACTTACAAGATTTAATGCGGTTTCCTGAATAAACAATGCCAGGATTCACAATAAAACCTAAATATAACCTATGAATTGTCATCTAATGATGCAAGAGTAGGCAGAACCACACAAGCAACTTTAAATTTATTATTTCTCATAGCCTTCAGACATTTTAATGTCCCACTACAAGTAGCAACAAATTAATTAAAAACTTTTAATAGGATACAGTAAATTAGGAATGAAGAATAAAGTAGGACCGTGTGCAGTAGAGAAGAATTAAGTAACTGATATAATTATGAAATAATACTTCTTATAGCTTGACATGACAAGAAAATGTTTTTACTACAAATTCAGGATAAACTATTTTGATATTTCATCACTTCCATTAGTAGTAGCAAAAATGATGAGGAATCTTTTAACAGTAAAAGAAGTTTTTTAGGAATTTTATATATCTAGAAATGTATTACTTATAAAGATTACAGTATTATTTAATATTTTGCTTGGCATAAGAAAAAAGCAGTAACTATTTTACTAGGAATTGTGATATCCTCCCCTTATTAACTGAAAATGAAATCTTTCCATTGTTACAGAGCTTCAGTCAAGAAAGGCCCATGAATTTGTTTTTAAGATGACCTTAAAGCAGAAAAAGAAGGTTTTTGCTCAGTTTGGGCAGAGGTCTCTCACGCAGAGCTCACGTATATTATTTGAAACATTGCTATTGAGACTTTAGAAACTATGGACAAAAAACCTGAAATCCATGGGATATTGCTGTGTCTAGGTTTTCTTTCTTAGGGGCAGTGGCACGCTGCACTCAGAGGTGTTTGATAAGAGGGTGATATTCAGTAAAAAGAAAACCAGTAAGCTTCTCTGAATAAATGATCCAGTCAATATGTAAGTAAGAACTGATGGCATTTGTGTAGGCTGGCTATCATGTTTAGAACATTTTAGTCCTTAATTCAGAACATTAATCAAAGTACTAAGGATGTGTAAAATTCTAAGAAGAATGTAAAATAAAATAAAATAAATAAACAGTGTAGAATTTGTTTTCAACATAATAGCAAGGGATTGTCTGCTTTTGTTATTAACAAAATATTAGCCAATAATACATTTCTGCTAGATATAAATCCTTCCAGATATGCCCTTGCAATATGAATGACATAGTAGTATGTACCATGATCATTCTAATTAAAGAGTTCTCCAAACCAATGCTAAATTGGTTTCTCATTGATTCCACATTTTGTATTTTCTATCTCTTATAGAATAATTAAGCAATCATAGACATCTCTTTGATGAGAAAGAGTATTTTGCCACATTTCTACTATTTCTCTGAAAATGTTTCATAACACCAAAAAACACTAGTCAAAATTGAACCAGGTGGAACAAAATTGAACCAGGTGGAACAAAATTGAACCAGGTGGAACAAAATTGAACCAGGTGGAACAAAATGGAATCCAAACTGGAACAAGAAGAATCAGAGATTATTGGTATAACCTTTATCATTCAGTAAAGTAGGAAATAAATCTAAAATACAAATTCTAAAAGATGAAAGCCACAATTATTATATTAAAAATATATTTTTACAAGTTTTATATTTGGGGGAAAACAGAGTAAACTATCCACCCACTTACCACTGTGGTTTTGTGGTATGAGATAATACGTGGCCTCAAGCACTGAAACACTTTTTTTTCTCCCATATCCTCTGATTCCATTTGTGCTGTATTCCAGAAAGAACTGTTTAAATTTAGTGCTTATTAAATCATCAATATCCATATAATCCAATTTAGATATAAAAGAGAAAAATTATTAGCATGACTATGACTTTCAGCACCGAAGCCTTGATTCTTTATATCTTTTTACTTTAAACATCTACAAGACAAAAATGTGACATTCCTGACATTATAGTGCAGTAGAGGGAAGGTCCAGAGAAGGCATGAGTCATTCACAAGCCTTTTGCAGGCTTGGAGAAGTACTCTAAAATGTAAATGCTGGAAAATTCAATGTATGAACAATTTAAGAGAGATCTGTAACTTAACAAGCAATTTCTATATCCACAGTATCCTCGGAAGCCTGAGTATAATTAGCAAGGCCACTACCCGATAATTTCAAAATATTACTGATTATTTAAGGTACTCTGTGAACTTAAAAAATAAACATTGATATTTATGCCTGTAAATGAAAGTAAATATTTGAGAAATTAATATTTATATAATAGAAATATTTTTGAAACAATGAAATTACAGAAAATAAAGTCCAGCCCTTGCCTGTTTAGTGGGAAGTACCCATCACTGACCAGTAACAATAGATGAACATCATGAACACAAAGAAATTGTCTCAAAATTCAGACCCAGAACCTAATTGTTTTACTATTAAAAACACCGCACCACCTAAAATAAGAAAATAAAGTTAAACTTGCAACCCAAAAGTGGATACTAAATATAGACTGCCGAGCAATTCTTAATACCACTGTAAAGAACAAATATTCTGGATGTTCTATATTTTTAAAATAAAAATACTATTTTTAAATTCTCAGGTAATGATTCAGGAATGTAACTTGACAGTCTAGTTCTGAAACTGTTGAAGAATTCCCCTTTTTGTAGCTGTCTTTTTAGCATTTATCTATGGCACATGAACACCCCCCCACCACCACCTCTGTTTGCTTCTTTGCTGCATATTAGCCTGGCATTAATTTCCAGTATAACCTTTACTTTTTTTTTTTTTTTTGCATATGAAATGGAATGTAGATTGGGGCTGCAAGGCAGACCATAAGAAAAAGAAAAAAGAAATAACAAATTTTAGTTGGCTGAATGTTAGAATATCATTTGCAGTCATCTATGGTGAGATCCATCCATAAAATACAGCACCTGAGCTATCTTGATGATGGTATGGATGGTATTTCAGTTTGGATAATAGTGTGCTATTTTGAGAACTCACGTTCTAAAAAGAGGAATAGGCACAGGAAATAAGAGTCAAGTTGCCTAGCTATCATATGAAAGCAGATTAGAAAACTGTGGCTTTAGTTTACTAAATGAGATCCAATAGGGAAAATGACTACAGCCTGTAAGAACAGAAGGGGATAAACATCAGGGAGTAAATAAAACTGAACTACAACTCAGTCTTGGCACAAAAATAAATAAACTAAGCACAAATGCAGGAAGTTGAAGTTAAAGTCACCAAGCATTAAGGAGTGAAGAGACAGAAAAAACTTTCAGTCAGAATAATGAAAGCAAAAAAAAATCTTTAACTACTTTCAAGACAGAGTTCAATATGTTTCAAAGGGATTATATGATATGCTATCTGTAAAACACCCTTTTAAATCCTGTGTCTCCTAATCATAAAAGAAGTCAATTACAATTTCTTAAAAACTGAAATGTGGCATTTCTTTTCAACACCACAAGTCCTGCTCTCAAACAGTCTTAGTAAAAAATTCACAATAAGAGTATTTAAGTATTCATGACCTGAAATGAAACAACTCTATTATTAGGTTTTGTTCACTTTATATACAATGCATAAATGTTGTTTAATATCATGCCATTGTGCAGCAAAAAGGAACACACCTCCCCTCCTCAAATACACCTGAAAGAATGTAATTACCTCTTAACCTATATTAACATAATCACCTAATCATACTGTTGACTGTTTCATTTTACATTAACATTTGACTCTATGTATTTACTGAATGTTAATGAACACATTAATCTTTACTTTTCCAAAGTAGTCCTACATAGAAATAGTATTACACATCTGAATGTTTTGTAAATTTTTTTTCTAAAAGAGTTCCTCATTGAATGCAAGACTATTCACTTGCTTGTGAAAGCATTTTCAAACAAATCCTGTTAATTCTGAACATGGTTCACTAAGCAGCATGATCTCATTAATGAAACAAGTTGCTAATCTAGTAAATCAAAATGCTCAGCTGTTTTGACTGTTTACCTAATGGAAATTCTAATGATGTCTTCTATCAGCCTCACAGAAGCCTAACACTTTTCAGACAAGACCCAGCAAAATAAAGAACGAACCAATGAAGAGAATGGGAACAACGCAACTTCAAACTAAACATTCTTTCACAACTAACACTGGGTCTGCATTCCTGAGGTTAGTTGGAATATTTTCACACTGAATTTTCATTAGAAAGGTAGTTTTGTCTGTTGTACTGAATTAAATGAAATGTTTGAGAGACAAATTCATGAGTTCCTGAGGTTTCTAACACAAGGGAAAAAGGAAGAAAGAAAAAGCTTGATGGACTGCAAAAAGAAAATCTTGGTAGAAATCATTCTGGAAACATATGTTCAAAACTTTCTCATATATTGCAAGAGAAAATAACAAACGGACAACAGATGAGAAGGAGGCTAGGTCAAAGGGAAATGTAAAACAGAAGCAGTCTTCTACACTGAAATCTAACCTTCTGCATAACAAGGCATTATCTCAGGGTCTTTCAGTGTGATGTTCAATTCAGTATGAACTTCCTTCTCAATGATGACAAGAAAATAATGTTTCTAATCTGTTGGGACTGTGAAATGTGCTACACACCTGGTGCATTTATAACATCTATGATACATCTTACCTTGGTCTGGGCACTCCCAAAAATCAACCTCTTTTCAGAGAGAAAATACTGTTTTAGAAAGAGTTAGAAAAAAAGGAGACAAACACTTTTTCCACGGATCCATTTTTTTTTCTAAGTGCTCATTTGAAGCTGCTCAAGGGTACCGGAATAGTACTGAGGAGGGTGATGGAGCAGAGACAAAGCAAAGAAGAAAGGGTAAGGCTTTGTGACACTGTATTACTATTCGTCACATAGATACTCATGTCTTTCTTTAGTATTTTATGTGTTTTTCAAATAAATGCAGAAAACTGTGGGACAGAGAAAGGGAGACAAAATTTTGGTGAAAATACACAAGCTCTGCCTACCTTTTATATACACAATAAAGAGCATCTTTAATACCTTGATGACATTCTATTTTGTCAGCCAGATTGTACACTTCTTCAGTGTTCAAAGCGTTGATAGTCATTTGCAGAAAAATATTTACGTGCTATTTTAACTACTTCAGCTTATTGTATTACTTAAGAGTTGTATCTTTTTTTTATACTTGCGCCGCATGATCTGGTTTGCTTTTCAGTTCAGCAGTTTTACAGTCAAGAAATAGCAGCTTAAATCTTAAACAGGTGACTTTAAATATTAAAATTCAAAAGACATTATTTTAACATTTTTTAACTGCAGGCCAAAAAGTAGATTAGTGTTGCATTCAAAACAAAACTGTGCCTTTAATATTAGATAGACCTAACTTCTTTCAACCTGAAATCCAGTAATTCAAGCCAACAATTCAAATGTACAAACGCCGATTAGTTTAACAGAATTTTTTTCTTATGCACAGGTAGTAATTTATAACATGAATCCAGAATTTAGTCAAGCCATGTTATTCAGCTGAACCTATCAACTTGCAAACCATCAGTTTAGAATTAATTCTTCACACCTATTACCATTTCAATCATACAAGAGGGAAATGAAATAAACTACCAAGAAACTAGAGTTATTATTTTCCTTACGATGCTCAAAGAGCTTGCAAGATGAAAAGCATACAAATTGGAACTGGACACAGAGGAACTAAGTGGCTATTCTGTCACACTGCATTTCACAAAAAGCATCCTCAAGGTTCTTCAATTAAAACATGAAACAGGCAAAATAAACAAAAGTTGCATGACATAGTTCATGGAATATCTCTTGTACAGCTCAGTGCTTAATCACATTTCTTCCACAAGATTTTAAAATTAAGTCTGATACTTCTGCTGGTCATAAGTATCAAATGGAAATTAATGAACACTTTAAATAAAGACGAAAAAAATACGTAACTATGGAAGTACCACAATATACCATGTTATCCTATATTTTACTGCTCTTAAAATTTTTTTTTAAAACAAACTAGTGAAAATTCTTAGTTGACAAGGACAACCGATATATCTGACCAAAATTGCCAGTGGCCACTCAACACTAGAAATCGTCCTTAAATGAACTGCAAAACTATGCAGAGTACCCAGACCTGCAAATTTCTAATCGCTGCAGAAAAACAGGAAATGGGTTCATCAAATCATACCTGGAGAAACTGGTTGGTTTTTGCATGACCCACATCTCCAGCCTCTACCTGTGCTCTCGACAGCTTCTCTTCAGTTTCAGTTAGCCAACGATTAAAGCTCTTCATGTCACAGTGAAAAAGCCGCCACTTTTCCAAAGCTTTGTCAAACCGTCTGCAAGTATAAAAGGAGATGAAATAACTACCTGGATATTTTATTTATTGACTACAGAAAAAAAAAAAAAAAAGGAAAAAAAAAGAAAAATAATAATGTTGGATGTCTCAGGTTAAATTTGGTGTGATGGTGATGGCATCGTATATTAACATTTCTAACAGTAATATTGAGTGGAAACATGGTAGCACTTCTGAACGGTGAAATTATCATTAAGCATATGTGTCACAAATCAGTGTCTTATCAATTTTTTAATTCTTTTCAATGTTTCAAATGAATTCCATGGTCAAAACATGTTTTCAGTTTTCACCTTTATTAACCCACACTAACTCACATCATAAGTACAACACCCACAGGCCCCAGCGTAACTGGGCATACCCCTCCATCAATGTACTTGGATCCTAGCATGAAGAAAACACCAGTGCTGATAAAAGGCTCCTAACACACCTTAGTAATTTGCTATAGCTACCAACACTGCAAACAGGCACTGCTGGCTAACATACAGGCTGTGTGTTAAGACGATACAATGATTTCTAGATCCCTTTTCAAAGGGAAAATAGCTTAAAACATCTGTGATGCACCTGACCTACCATATCATAAGACAAAGAATGAAAAAACAGTAGACAGATTCTTAAATCCTTACTTCCCAAATTTAGTCCCATGTTCCTATTATGATTCAAGGAATTATTTTTTTTTTGGTAGAAATATGAATTGTAATATTATATGTAACACAGATGCAAAACACTATTATTTTTAATGGAAATTGCTGCAGCGAGAGACTACTCCAAAGGTTCCCAGGCATATACTGCAATTCTGCTCCAGTTTTACTGAGAAACTCATTTTGTCTGCCTCTCCAATGGATACAAATGTTCATTTATTATTATTGCAAAGAAAATGCAACTCCCTTCAAAGGAATTTCTACTTGTATTGTGTAAAGGGACCCTTTATTAAACCCTTTTTTCTATATAAGTTTCACTTCAATTTGAGTATTTGAAAAAGATAGTTATGCAAAAATTAAAATTCCTGAAATACAAGGATGATTGAAACAAAATTAAAATATTAAAAAATAGGGTTTTGTACAATAAGCAAGGATGAAAAAAATTACTACCACATCCATCTGCAAGTCTAGAGTCCATTACATAAAAGACCATGTAAGTACTTCTGGCACTTTGGGAAGATCTAATCTGTTTTTGTCCAAAGTGACTGACTGATCTTCTGGTTCAAGATCTGTTTGCCTTAGCAACTGCCAAGTACTAAAGAAATGAAATAAAGACAGGATTTGTTTTTTTTTTTTTTGCAGGTGGCCTATGTCTTAAGGAATTCAGTTATCCTATGCTTTGGATTGGTGTCAAAATATGATCCCTAATCAGAGATTAGCTAGAATGTTTTGCTAGCAGATCATCATTAAACACGCTACTGTTGTTTAGTTTAATAATCCTCCTTTACAGGATTATAAAAGGTTTTAGGGTGTACTTAAAGGATAAAACCAAAGATGCTCAATTATTTTTCTAGGAAGTAATCTGGTTCTGTATGGACAAACTATATGATTGTTTGAATGTTAAAGAGTTTAATTCACCAAATAAAATCATGTTATCAGGGAATACAGACCACCTCTTCCATTGTACTGATGATTTTTCCTTTTTTAGAAGAAAAAATGTAAGGCTTTTTTCTCTTCTATTGGCTATATGTTCCCACCTTTGTTTTCACATTTAAAAAACTTTTAATGCCATACAGTATAAAAAGCACTATATCCATTCATAACCATCTACAGAAGGATATATACTTTTCCCTGGACCTCATTTTCCGGTAGACAAAGAATATTTATTTTGCTGAACACACCTATACAGAGATGCAGTTTTCTTACTTCTAACATACTGCATACAGTAATCACTTTTGATGAATAATAAGCAAAATAGAGTTGGACTAGCAAGCAGTGAAACAGAGACTTTGTACTTAGTCTGTTACATTAACTATAAGATAGAGAAAATATAAGGCATAGAAACCCCCCACAATTAGCAATCTATGAGATTTTTTTTTTTTTAAAAGCATTTGATCACAGAAAGTAGTTGAGACAAAAGTATTCTTTGTACCGTTCTACTAGGTTGGTCATAAGATGCTGAAGGAAAAATAATAATTATTTAATTAAAACCTTTAAAAACACACTTTAAAAGAACAGAAAAGACTTTTTGGAGTCTAAATTCTGCATAGAAGAGTAGTCCTCTAACTCTCTGTGAATCAACTCTTTTTGTTCCTCAAGCAGAACTTGATTCATGGGCCCTGAGGTTAATAGCTGCTAAACACTAGAACCTTTATTTGATTTAAAAGAGAATAGTTACTGCTTAGTCCTATGCAGTCCAAACATGCATTCCAAACCACTCTAATAAATGACAATGTGTTCAGTAAATTTCATTGGAAATGGACACAGACAAACTATCAGAATAGATCAGGTAATCTTTATTCTATCGATTTTAATATGGCTGCATGTCTGATAAAGCCACGGTAAAGAAGGTGTCAGAGCTCTGCACTGATTAACCAAATGATCAGTCATGACATTAATAGTGATGACAGATAAAAATGGAGAAAGATGCAGCCTGGGACAAAACAACACGTCATAACATTCAGAATAGAGAATCTTACCAGCTAAAACTATAAACTATTTAAGAAAAAAAAAAAGGCATAAAGATCAAAAAGTAGTTTATGGAAGGACTCCCCTAAGCCTTTATGGGCTGACAGCTTCCCACAGAAGCTGACATAAGTCTCTTTGCTCCCTATAAATTCAAGCTGTAGTAAGGTTTTAGTATACTGTGAAGCTGTTATTTAAATAGCATTCTCACAGATTTTATTTTGGAACCCAGTATCAACCATCTCAGAAACTGTTAGAAAAGACCAAACACAAAATAACCAGTGCACAAAACCTGGGTCTACTTAAGAATGAAAAATATATACAAAGATTTATAGTAATTTCTACACAGTAACAGTTGGTGGAATATTGCTGTTGAGGCATCAAACTGAGTACTAGAAAACATCTTTCAAGAATAAGCACAGCTCATGCACTCAAAATATTTTTGTTGAATACATTAGGGAAAAGTATCATTTGAAAACACATTTTACAAAAAGCGCGTTATGGTAATCAAACATCTACACTGCTATAACATCTTATGCCACTGTAACTTTCTTCTATGATCTGTTCCCTTCGAACAGCATAACCCTCTTGAGATGGTTAGGCATTTGTTTCCACCTTTGCCCTATCAATTGTGTCCTTTGCATTTTTCTCTCTTTATCAAGCAATGCCAGCTGGAGACATCACAGTTTTAAAATCAATGGCTTGAATGTGGTCTACTTCTCATTACTGTTATGAAACCTAACCACAATCACAGTAAAAATCTTACATAAGTTTAAATTATGTTCAAAGAAATACATTTAGATTCCTAGTTGATGTTTATGACCCCTCTGCTTAGCTGCAGATGAACACAGGAGTTGTTTAAGATCTGCCATGTGTGCTGCATTTGTTAGCAATATTGTAAGCAAACAGACTATTGATCCAGTTAAAAACTGTACTCACTCACCTAACTTATTTATTAAAATGACAGTGATCATTCATCATGCTTATCATATTTTATTTTTCAAAATGAGTCAAACCATAACTGAAAGGCACATTATAATATATTTTTTAACTACCTTACTCTGAATTACAAGGAAAAACCTTATTTTACATTTTAAAAAAATCACCTAGAAAATAAAAGTTAAAATCAATTTCTTTTGGTCCAGTATGGTTTCTCATTTTGGACACTACATTAAAACAGCTTTCCTCCCGCTCCTCACAAAATGACATTACTCTTCTCAGCATGAGGAAGTTTATCAGCAGCAAAAATTCAGTAGGGGTTGATATTAGTATCATTTCATTTGCATTCCAGCACTTGCAAATTGAATATCCCATCACTCTCCACTCTTCCTCGCTTTGCTTTGGCTAACCAGAGTTGCAAGGAGAAGAAAAGAGAAAAGTTGCAGTGAGAAGATATGTATATTCAAAACTTAGAAATTTATATACTAGGGCTTATTGCTCATGTCCTCATGTTACTCAGTATAATAAGTATAAACCAATGTTAGGCATCAGTAAAAAAAGAGAGGAAATTTATGGACAGGAAAATCCACTAAAATTCAATGCTCTTTCAGTGATTAACTGTACTTAAATAGTGTTACAATGATAACAGAAAACGCAGTTGTTGCTGCAGCGGCAGGTGCAGGTTCATTTGAAATGGGGGGTGAAAGGGGACATCACCCTGCAGCTTCATGCTCACACTGTGTGTTATGGGACACCCCTCCTGGGTATACCTGAGAGCTTCCCCTGCCAAATCTGTGTATTACAACCTTTTACTCACAGTACTACTTCAAAGAGCTTTTTAAAATTTAAAAACAAAGTGGCTTTTGTTTGTTTGTTTTACCATTTGCAATCCTGTTACCAGGTGGCAAGTTCAAAACCCACAAAAGGAGAAGGCTAATTAACTACAGACGTTGAGCAGCTAAGTTGCTGAAGCCTTGGCACAGCAGAATGTACGTGGTAAAAATTTGTAAGTGAATTCATAAAACAGCAATGCTCTGAGGACTATGAAAACTTAGAAAGACTACGGCTGCCTCAGGAAACCCCAAGCACACAATGTGGAGGTTAGGAAAGCGTCATTACAGGCCTTGTGATCTGTATATTCTTACTTAGGGATCCACCCTTGTTTGCTGTCAGAGACAAGTCACTGAGCTAAAAAAAAAAACAGTGTATCCATTCGTCTGTATCTTCATCTACTTAATCCCTTTCCCTTTGACAGGCATAAGTGAAAATGGTGTGGATAGCAGGTGACTGTCTGATATTTGGGCAGTATTTCCTCTTTGATGTGTCCTCCCCTCCTGCTTTTCTTAGCGTATGCTGGATAAGCAGATACAAGCTGGTACCCTGAAGCCAAGCGTTAGGTTTCATACAGACTCCAGACTAGAATGTGTGACTTGTATACATTGCAAAGGGCGTAAGCATTGTACATAAGCTGTGACACTTCGTGAGATAGCCTTATTCCTCTAACTTGAGTATGTTAGAGCTGACAAGTGAAAACCAAAGGGTACACCAGCCTAATTTTTATCCATATGCACTGACACTCCAGCAGAGAACATGTTAAGCGATTGCTTGAGGGAGCGATTTCCTTTTTTCCCATTAGCATGTAACAGATTTATTTTGGCTCTGGAAAGCAAGAGTGCAAAAAAGCAACCAAAAACTACTGCTGAGGTAATACGCAGGACAATTTACATTAAGCCATAAAAATATTAGTGCTTTCATTCCTTCAAAGATTATCACTCTACTAAACCTTTGGACTTGACTTGCTATAAGCAAAATTCAATATTCCTTGGTAGTATTGTATGTGATATTGCACAAAGATTTACAGATGCCAATTTGGATATGCTGTCAGTGGAACTCTGTACAACGGGATTGAACCTGATGTTCCATGTCCCAAGGCTGCCATTTTTATGAAGTCATGCAAAGGTGGAAGGAAAGACCTTTGAATATAGGAAAGTCACAAACAAGAGACGGTGTGCAAAAGGTTATTATTGGTTTGTTGTTATAAACCAAATCTTCATTTTGCATCTGTGTTTCAATTAATTCCTTGATATTTTGATAACATTCCTTGATAAACTATGAAACCCACTTCTATGATACATTCTGCTTTAGCAAAACTACACAGCCTGTTGGCCCCCATGAAAAAGAACACTATTAGTTATAAACTTTCCTAAAAGTCATGATTTATGTAATGGAAATTATTATTGTTAGAGACAAACACTCTCATTCATCATATTGCAAAAACATTCAGTAAACTTCATTTCTATACTGTTGCTAAACAATGTACTGTAGGATTATGCTAATATTAACCTACAAATTATGCAATTTTGTCAACTTGATTCAGCACAATTAGCACCTTGTAAAAATACACAAAACATCAAAGTAGTATAAATAATTATGTATTAGTATGTGAGAGCATTAACTTTAATACTTAAGGCCATTCTTATAGATAATAAAAGAAGAAAACTTTTTTTTGTCAAGCAACTTCTACGATTAAATTGCTTAAAGAAACAGCTAACCCATTTTCAGAGGTTTTGATGTTTTCATTTTATTTCACAGAATTCATGTCTTTTGAGTGCTTAATTTATATTTAATTTACATATCCCCTCTGCATTTGGACTAAAAGTGATGATCTCATTTTAGACGCTACTACATCTAGATCTTGCTCCCAGGTTTTGCTGTAGGTCCATTCTGGGACAAGACTGAGCTGTACTTATCTTATTCACCCCTCTGCACCCTGCTTTTCACCCACAAAATAGCAAATGATCAGAAATAAAAAAAATAAACTGCAACCAAAATAACCATAACAATGCCATCCATCATTACAAAATGTAATTTCTCTCCTCTTCCCAGAAAGTAGGTTCTGCAGCATTACATATAAATTAAAACCGTTATAAATTACATTACAAACATTTTTATATCTTGAATTGTATTGATTGCATTATTATCTTGCCCCAGTAGTCTGCAACTCAATTTCCCATCATATAGTTACTGATATCATACCATTCAGTGTCAATCACTGTACCAAAGACAATGACAATTAAATTGGCTATGAAAAAGCAAATCATGTCAGTCATTGCTGGTTTTAGACATACAAATTCATTTTTATGAAGCATGAGACACCAATAAACTTAATAACCATTTACAATTAATAATTACACAAAAACTTCATTGGGTTCTAATGGATGCCATGTCTCAAATAGTGTAAAAAGAAACACTCCATGTAATTTATAAAACATACATCATTCTTCCACACTAAATAAGGTTATTTACTATGCATATGAATTTGAACTCCAAAGTTCCACCTTTTTTTTTCCTAAAAAGTTTTCCTTCATCAGAATACAGATGAAATGATGTATTTTACAGAACTTTGCCTAGACACCTGGATTAAAAGCAGGTAAGAACTTTTCCCCAGAGAAAATAATGAAGTACATGATTAATTGTGACCTAGGTGAGAGTGGTATATTGCAACTCCCTTATACAAAATAAATTATTAATGCAATTGGTAATAAAACTACAAGTTTCATAGCTTGCCAAAGTGAAACTATCAAAAATTGCCATGATAAGAAATCCCTAAAGCAAACATTTTACCTGAAAAGAACAGTGGCTCAATTTTACAGAAATCCAAAGTAGTATTTCTGCCTGCATGTAAAGGGTATGCACACATTTCATCCTCACGACGGGTGACAGCATACACTGCGCTTCTAGCCAGGATGCTCCAGCAAATTATTATTACCCACCCTACAGTAGCATCCATCTGATAAAATGAATTATGCGTGAAAAATCGCATTCACTTCTGACTAACTGTCAGGGCGCTGTGCCCCCCCCTGCCCCTGGCACTCCAGGCTCCTTCCCTCACCTCAGGGGGTCTGGCCTGCTCAAGGCCAGCTCTGTTGTGGCACGGCAGCATGGCCTGCCATCAGGCTTTGGTGAGCCCAGCTCCCTGGCGAGAAACGACTGTGAGAAACCTCATCTGGGCTTCAGAGGCTTTGGAGCCATGTTTAAGCTCAGGCCCTGACCTGGGCTACTCTGCAGGTACGCCCACAGCAGACCCCGCTCACTGCACCCTGCCTGGCTCTGCCGCCCACCTCCAGGCACGGTGGGACCACCAGGAGAGGTCCCTGCCTGCAGTCCCCTACCCCAGCCCCGACACTCTCAAACACCCCTTCTGCCCAGCTCCAGTGCCCTTCTACTGGAGCCCGAAGCCTCAAACGGCCCGCATGCTGCAGTCTCAACAACACACAGAGCAAATATTTCCATGATCCTTCAAAATCCCCATACCTGCGACTCCAGGAGGGTGGCTAGACGGTAGGGCAGCCAGCACAGAGGACGCAGCCATGTTCTGGCAAGGGGCCTCAGCCTGCCCGGCCTGCCCAGCTGCACCTGTGTCCCACAGACCAAGCGCCCATTAAGTGCAATAGACAGGCTCCTGGGGAGAGACTCCAGGCTGGTTTCATCTGAACCGAATCCACTGCACTTTTCAGATCCCTCAAACTACCTGCTTGGGGTTTGTGCGGTCGGTTTTTGGTAGCAGGGGAGGGGCCGCAGGTGTGGCTCCTGTGAGAAGCTGCTAGAAGCTTCCCCGGCTCCAAATTGGACCCACCTCTGGCCCAGGCCAAGCCCATCAGCGACAGTGGTAACACCTGTGGAGAGCAGATTTAAGAGGGGACACCTGCAGGGAGTAGGGGGATTGGAATGTGAGAGGAACTCCTGTGCAGATTTGGAAGTCAGTGAAGAAGGAGGGAGAGGAGGAGTGGGGAGGAGGTTGATGCCCCCACAGCCCGCAGTGAGATGGCGGGCTGCCCCCCCCCAGCCCATAGAGGGGAGTGGGGGAGCAGATGCCCACCTGCAGCCCAAGGGAGAGAGGACCCCACACCGGAGCAGGGGGATGCCCCCCAAGATGGCCGAGCAAGCGGCCTCATGGCGCTTTGTTGCCGGCTGGACTTAAACCATGACACTACCATCCTAATTCATAAAAAAAAAAAAATTCCTTTCCATGAATTCATGGGCCAGAGTGTAAGTATGTGTAATGCAATATTGGAGGTATATATTACAGGATGTCCCCTCAGTATTCCCCTGTAATTACTACGAAGTGCTTAAATCCTACAATTTCCAATGACAGAATTCTTAGTTCAACCTGTAATGACATGTTTCATGCTCCAAAATTGTTCTGTTCAACTATTTTCACTGCCTATCTCAAAATCCCCCTACAATGGTGGCTTTAGAGCAGAAGGAATAACAGAAAACTGATGATATCAGTTAATGCTGGCTGTTGACTCCCTAAGTCTGAAAGATGTCATTTATCCTGTTTAAGGTGTGGCAGATGTGTACACAAATATATATACTGGCACAAGAAAATCAAACTTCCTCATTTCACTGAAAATCATAGCAATAACAGAGTACTTAGCATTATCTTCTTAAAATATTGATGCCTATATTTGCCTTAGGCATTTTTTACCTTTTAGAGTTTTTCAGTCAGTTAAAAGCCTTCTGAATAAGTGATTGGATTTTTTAAAAGTGTACAATAAAATTTCATTTAAAACACCTTTTCCCTTTCATTTGGAAAGTTCATTTGAGATGAGAAACCTACGTCCAAGTAACAGTTACTAGGTCTTATTGTAACAGTAGCATAAACAGCTCTATTTTTTTGAAACTGAAATGTTGATGAATCTCACAGAAATGATAGGAATTGGAAAAGCAGAGAAAATTGTATGAATAGATAAGAGCATGCATCATACTGCTAACCAACAGAAAATATTTCTCAGTCATAAAGAGCCTGTTCAGATAAAATCCTTTAGAGTATCTTTTCCATGTTTAACAAAAATATCTTAATTCAGATTCCAGTTAGTACAACAGAAAAACAAAAACCTCTACTATACACAGAAAGCATGTTTTTCAGTACCATTAAATCTTGATGAGTAGTTTGAGAGTCGTGACATTTGCAAACTTGCTTTTTACCTTTGACTACTGTGAACGATGATCTACTGTAGTTAAAGTATTTGCAATATTCAGGATAAACGGGAAAATACAATGCATTCTGTGGAAAAGTAGTTGAACGGTAGAAGTTACCATAACATTGGCAACTACTGCCATCTAAAAGCTCAAAAAATTAAATGCGGTGGTTATGAGGGATTTTATATATAAGTATATATACAAATATATATTCTCTATAAATATATATATGCTAATTATATGTCTTAATTTACAAAAATACATGTTCAGAGTATTATGTATATTAGTCTTGTGAATAACGGAAGACCTTAAACACTGTCAATTATAACTTATCAAGCTAGAAGTTCTTCATGAATAAATAGCAAAAGCCATATTGGCTATACCAGATTGTACTGGTAATAGGAGAATTTAAACAATGTACAGCTGCCTAAAAGGGTCAGTATCAGGAAGTTACTATCTATATTCTAAATAACATGAAGCAGAGAACAAGCTGCTCAGCAACTTGATAACTTAGAGAAAAATAGAAGAATAATTGCTTTCAATCTCCCTGTAAAATTATGAAGTTAGAGACTAAAGACCTGAGCAAAGTGCCTACATGTTATTATAAACCTAATGAACATTTGCCTTGTCATTTATTTTCAAGTTAATGTAATATAGTCCTAGAAAAATAAGACTTTCTAATGACAAAACCCATGTATTCTTTGGTGACCTGGAAATACATTTGCTCATAAATTCATTTCCTCTTTATGTTGTTGATTTGGAGCATGTTGATGCTGATACGTTTTCTGGATTACATAATTGTGTTTATCAAAGTAACAAATCACTAAAAGATTTTAATTTCTATACTTCAAGGGTGCTTTAAAAGCAAAACTCCTTCCCGTCAGTTTTTCCACGATTGACTGTATGCATCTGTTTGGAAAGTGGAGTCTTAATGTGTGTGGTACATGCAAGGCAGTAAAGAATCTCAAATGCATTTTCAGAGCAGCCTGCCAGCCCTACCAATTCTGGCAGCAGACTACTGCTTTTAGGCATAATTATTGTTGTACTCTTTTGAGTGGCGATTTATCAGGTTTTCACACTCTGGCAACTGGGGTAGCCTGGATGTCTGGGAATCCCTAATGAAAGGCTACAGTGTCTACATGGACTAAATTTACTGCATATGGACGGCATACATTGCAGTGGCACCTCGACCCTAGGTTTGAGATCTTCTAACTGAAAAACAGGTATGTAGACACACAGGGCCCAACTGAGAGGTAAGAAATAGTTACCCATATTAGCTCAGTCAACCTGACTATGATTTGTAAGATTATAATCTGTCAGTTTATAATTTATTAACTTTGTTAAATTATGATTTGGGGAATAAATTAATTCAAGCTTAGTTCCACCCCCATCCTTTCCTTCTCACTTGTCCACTATGCACCTATGCAGACACTGAGGTCAGCACAGAAGGAGGGGATGCCCCTGCAGCCCGCAGTGAGATGGCGGGCTGTCCCCCCCCCAGCCCATGGAGGGGAGCAGGGGAGCAGATGCCCACCTGCAGCCCGGGGAGAGAGGAGCCCACACCGGAGCAGGGGGATGGATGCCCCCCAAGATGGCCGAGCAAGCGGCCTCATGGTGCTTTGTTGCTGTCTGGGCTTAAACCATGACAGAGGGGTATATGCACAGAGGTGCATGCAGCATTTTCCCTGGAAACCTATATCATTAAGGGTTTATGGTATCCATAATTGGAAAAGATTACTTAAGAGAGGCACAAAATGCCGTGTCTGACATTAAATAATCCGGAAGTAGGACTTCGTTATCCAGCCTTACACATACATACACTATATTTCTTATTTAAATGTACACATATATCTTTATGTATACTATCTTATCATATATAAATAGATATGAATACATACGTACACACATGTATATACTGTACTATATATACTATATTTCTAACATCCATCCACCAGATTAGAAAGCTTTGCAGCAAGAAGAGATGTGACAAATAACCTCGATGATGAAAATAAAGTTGATGAGACCTTTTTCAGATCATGAAGTTGCAAAAACTTTTAAGTCAGGAACTGCACAAAAAGAAGGTTAACTCTATAGCAATTGGGATTGAGATCTATCTGATCAAATGGACCTCAACATATCTCAGAAAGCCATCTGGTCATTTTAAGCTTCCTCTATAGTCAATGTAGAGAACAGATAATATAAATATCTAAATTCAGATATAGACAGTACAGATATAGTGATATAGTATAGTACAGGTATACTGACACTGCAGGGGCATGCATATTCACCGATTCCCTTGATACAGAAAACACTTTCAATCTTACCAATACCCAAAGCAAACCTTCACATTTCTTCCTGTTCTCTGAATGTGGTATAGAAAGGACAAAGTGAATTCTGTGCACCCAGTATTTTGCCTGGCCCAACATTTCTTTGGTCAAAAGGAGTCCAAAGCCATACAAAAGCAGGGAGTTGAGACTTTAACACGTTCAGTGGATATAACAGGAATTTGATTAATATTGATAAGTAACTTGTTTCTCCCTCAAATGCTTGCCCATGTGTCTACAGTCACCTTGTACATGACTTAAAGTGAGACCACTCTGAAAACTGACAACTCCAGAGTGCTTTGGGTATATAATTTTCAACCTCCCACTTGTGACAAAATAATTCAGATCCTCTAGCATCCTAAGCACTCTTGATTAATAGACTTCTAAGAAGTGACTGACACTGAATGTACTGATTTCAGAAATCACTTGTCTTTCAGTGCAGATAAAGGGACTCCAGTCACCATACTTGCTTGTACAGCACAATTTAGGAGTATTGTAACATGCTGCCTTTGGAAGTTAAGAGAGGAATGCATGACATGATCTGAAAATCCAACAAGCTGATGCAAAATCTGGAGACCAAAGACCATTTGCCCACAGACTAGCTGAGCACATTTGCAGACAAGGAACGAGGTGTCTGGATCTGGTTGGTTACTGAAGACAAATGCGCAGCCAGAAGGCTCAACTTGTTACCATTGAACAGAAATAATGATGGATAGCAGAGCTGGTATACACTTAGACCTGGCTTGGGCTGACTGAAGCCATGCCAGAGCGCAAATAAGGGTGGAGTCAGCGATGCAAGTATATGCTACCACTTGATCTAACTCAGTTAGGAAAGTTTATAACAACTGGATGGAATAGGTTCCAGAAAATCACTATCAGTTCTGGAGGTAGCTCTCAGAAGCATAAACTGTGGCTGTCCAATACAGGTCTAGTAATCCCATTCATATCATCCTTCTACCTGTTCATCATTGATCTCAAAGAATAAAATAGGTGTGAAGCTAGCTGAAGTTATGCAAGCAAGTTATTAATTAAAAAATTGTTGCTGAGGTGATGCTAGAGGCCAGCTCTGTACAATGTAAGATGGTCAGCTACTGCTGCAAAGGCCTCAGTAAATCTTTCTGGGCAGTGGAGAGCCCACATTGTACATCCTATTCTTCAATCACCAGGAGAAAAAAGCAGAATATCATTGAAACAGACTCTAAGGTTATGCAGATTAAGACTGTAACAGGTAAGTTTAATGCAGTTTCTGCCTTCAGTTATTTCCTACCTGAAACCACTTTTTTTTTTTTTTTGTTTTAGAACACAGAAGCAAAACAGAAATCTAGTCTTTTGGGAACACAGCAGTACAGCAAGAATCAATAGAAGCTGAACAGACATAGCCTGTTTATCAGAGAAAAGAAGCTCACATATTATGAGGCTCTGATCTTTCATATAGTCCATATGTCAGTCCCACTGGACAGTGAGAATTAGTCACAGAAGAAAAGATCTGAAATGAAACTTAAAAATAAGCTTCATTTAAAACTGACTGGTTCATTTTAACAATATTTATACTCTCACAGTAAAGAAAGTAATTAGTAAAATACATGTGTATTCAGATTAGCAGTGTTTAAATTAGTCATAACAATATTATAAGTTTGTTTACTAGTCAATTTAGTTTTCTTGAGAAGATATTAAAGCTCTATTTAATAATATAATGAACATGTTCCGTTTTCTTCTGATGTCAGTACAGTAACTTTTACGTTCTTGTACAACAACATGCAATTATGATCCTAAAGAACTGTAGCAAGATTCCAGGCATAAGAAATTACAAAGAAGAGGAAGAGATGAGATTTCCAAGCAGTTACAATTAATTTCTAGTTATTAAGAGTCCCAGCTGGAGATATTTTTAGTTAATACTTGTTAATTGAACTGTCAGGTATATTAAAACAGACTTGATAAAGATGCCCATACTTTGCCACTGCTACTCTGACCTAACTATTTAATAAAGCTTATTTTACTTCTTTGTGGGGAAACTAACCAATGAAAAGTGGTGCATGAAGCTATACAGAGTATTTGTAGTGCATATTTCACTAAGTGAAGTTTTCATAACTCATATTTTGCTGTTTTAGAGACACCCACTTTGGTATGAAAATTCACAACTATAAATCTTTTCAGTATTATATCATAGCAGAAAGCTTTGAGTGTTTTATTAGCATAAAGAGTTGGGCAGCATGATGGAGTTGCCCATCTTTTAAACATGCAAACGTGGTCATGTTAGTTGGCACATACTGAGTTTGGAGGTGTGTCTACAGCACTAGGAGTATTAGGGTCTTTATCACCCCTCTGCGGCATACAAAACCATTAATCAGGCACTGTGAGAGATTAAGCCCAGGAACATTTTTGGAATGATGTATATTTGGCCTATTTCTTTCTGCAGCTATACCTTTTTTTGTGTCACAAAAAACCTTGAGAACTCTTTCTAGGAAAACTGTCCAGGATCCACAACAAGAGTTTTAATTGTTATGGAACACAGACTTATGTTGAATTTAATGTAGATGTTTTAATTTGCCCATAAAATCAAAGAGTTTGGAATTTGGAAATAAATCTTCCAAGAAAGTCTGCACTTTTCCTCAAAACACAATAATTAGATAGCTTGGATTGCGGCAATGTTCACTGTTTCACTGAATTTATGGAAGAGAATATCTAAGCAGGAAAGAATACTGAGGAAGGCTGTGAGCAACACATAGGGGAAGAAGTGGTATGTTTCTGCTGGAATAATATAAATTTCTCTACTTCAATATTCTTTGTTAGTAGGAAGTATGTCATCTATGATTATTAATACTTAGCACAATGAACAACTCAGCTTTCACAGTAAAAAAATGAGACGCTCTTAAGAGCAATAAGGTACAACTAAAAAGTATGGATTTACAACAGGGACTAAAGAGGCTTTAATTCCCCTGCCCTTATTAATCATATTTCCCACCTTTGTGGCTGGCATCTCAGGGATTGTGCCTAGCAACACAATTTTTCTCCAGCTTTTCAGATCCACTTGCCAGATACACGAGTTAGAGACAACTGGCAGTCTAGGCAGCAGCCAGAAAGAAATGGCAGTGTCTCCCTGAAAGACAACTTGACATCCCAATCCCTTTCATGGCACGTGACCTACCAGTGGCTCCAAGAGAATCGTTACTGCTTCTAAGACTTCCTGGAAAAATAACAAATAATTTCAAAATAACACTGCATTTTGCTTAGAGTTTGCAGAACTGCAGTTCTATGGCACAAACTTACTTATCAGCAGAAAACAGCACTGAAATAGATTTTCACAAAAAGATCTTGAGATTCCCCCTGCTTTGTCTGCAGCACTAAAGAAAGTGTTGAAAATCCCTTCTTGCTAGCCAGAGTAACCAGCTAACTGCAGTGGAAGCTCCCGCAATTGGTTCTCCACAGATACTTTATTCCCCTTCCTTCTGTAACTAGGAAACACAAAGCTATAGTCCCCTGAGGATAAAGTAGTGACAGCAAAATAGCTCTTTAAGCTACAGCAGCTTCCCCTTTTGGGGAGGGGGGAGGACTGTACAGTTCCATTTACAAGATGACAGTCAGCTTGATTTTTCCAAAAAAGAAAACCCTTAAAGTAGTTTAAAAAAGGCTCCCAGTCTCCTGCCAATTCCTTGGGATCAATACAGCATTCTCCCATTCAACTAATTTCTCCCAAATCGCTGTGGGAAAAGACACACTAAGTTGTTTAACTAGAGAAGAACACTTCCTTTTGATCAAGTTGTGGTAAGCTATATTTTAGCTCTCTGGGCCCTGATTATTTCTGGTTCAGTCCCAGGTAAATTTAGTGATTGTCATAGGCATATTCCAGCATCAGCAAAGAACCGTACTGATCCTAATGGTGCTTCTGCAGTAAAGCATCTGTACAGAAGGGACTGAAATTATTATGAAAGTGGTGCATAACTGCAGAAGAAAGAAATAGCTGACTACGCACATCATGCTACGTAAATACAGATAAAAATACTGCATTTACCCCAAGATCTGCCTTATATTTCTTAGAGAAATCTTACTTTAATTGTTCCTTTAACAACAGAAGGTCAAATAAGTAGGTTGAGATTTTAAGAAAATAGTTTTTAAATTTCAGAAATGATGGCTGTGTTTACTTAAAAAAGTAGAGCAGGTGTTTAGATTGCTTGAAATTAGGCAGGAAGAAAAGGTGCTGCTCATTTATAGACACATGCATACAAAAGAAAGGGAGGGAGATGAAAGGTAGAAGGAACCCTAGTGCTTTCTGTGCTAGCCAGGAAAAGGCTCAATAAAACAAGCTGTAGAAGAATAAAACAATCTTTCTTATTTTTGGACATTACCCCCAGGGAAAAGCTTTGACATAGCAGCAAAGTCTACTTACCTATGCTTTGCTTCCCTTACATGGCAAACATCTCAAGGCTCCACTTCAGGGGGTTTTACTAGATGGAATTACATCCTTGTATTACAAGGTTCTGTAATTAATTTATTCTACTTACTATAAATATGTCTCAGTAGAAAACTGGATGACAGAAGGAGCTGCACATTAGCAGAAATCACACACAACACACCATTTATATTACTTACAATATCAAGAGCATTAAAATGAGAATCCCTAAAACCATATTTAATCCTAATTGTTAGATTCTTCATTGTCGCAAGTAAAATCTTCTTAACAACTTCTAGGTAACTTCGAATAATTTTTTTTCTACTAGTAATTTAATTCAACAGCCATCTCCATAGAATAGTTTAGCTGTGTATGAGCAATATACGTATGTACACTTGTCTGTATATATATAAAGGCTTTATTTCAATTTTTCAGTCTTTGCCTGGTATATACTGATGACTTTGGTGCATAATTTCAAAATTGCCTTACATTTCAAAACATACTTCAGGTACAAAAATGCTGACTAGAGAAAACGTTTAAATTCAAGGATTATCACACCACTGTAGCCAAGATTTCTTGTGCTTTTTACCACTAAGTGGCAAAACCAGTGGTGCAGTAAGAGCCCAAGACTAAAATTCAGACTTCCCATTCAGAATCTGTGTGTCACTCTGGCTTAGTAACCTACCTTTTTGTGACTCAAACGGTACTAATGCAAAACCTAACTGCAAAAGATTTGCGCAGATGGAGTGCGAGATTAAATCTGTTTACCACTGTCAAGGCTGAGGTGGCTGGGTGCTGGGTCCTGTCCAGGGTGGACATATGCTGCACAGCCTTCCACCTTTGCTAGTCACACAGAAATAGCCCATCTGCAGCAGCTCCACTATTTGTCAGGCGGTTGGCTAGATCGGGGGTTATGTAACTGGGTAACGGCTGAAAATTTGGGAAAGCTGTAAAAATTAAACCAAATCTAGTAAAGCTTTCCAAATCCAGTTGTCTAGTGATGGTCTTCATGGCTTTAAGGCTTTAGGCTGCAGTCAGGCTTCGTCCTTCTGCCTTCGTTAGTCACCAGGCTTAGGGAGAAGCAGCACGAACACTCACAGGCCTCTTCTTTGAAACACTCACAAAAAAAAAATAGTAAAACGAAGTTCCCAAGGTGACAGCTGAGCTGGAACCACTGAAACCAGCAGAGTGCCAGGGGACTGTGGGTATCACGGCCTCACTGGCCCTGACTAGCCTCATTTGGACCCACACCCCTGCCCACGGGCCCAGGAGCCCCATTCCACGGCAGACGGACCTTGGACCTATGTTGCAGGTTGTCTCCTGGAAGGACCCCTTGTATCCACTCCCATTGTTGGCCTCATCTCCTGGATGAGCTCTGGACCCATGTTATAGTATTGTTTCCAGTCCTGTCTCTGGCCTTGTCTCCTTTGGCTCCTGAATATGCGCCCTGGGTGGGCCCTGGTCCTGGTTCATCACTTTGCCTTAGCTGGGACTGTCCATGGACCCTGTTAACCTGCAGCCACCTCTGCCCACTCAGGTCAGGTGCTGTGGGACTGTGCCCCAGTAAGGGCACTGCAGGTACTGGGGTCACCCTTGGCTCCTGGCTTGTCCTCTCTTGTGGAAGAGTCCTGCTTCTGCTACCTGACACAGAGCTCCTAACCTACGGTAATATTATATCAATACTGACCAATTGTGCAATGCAAAAAGTTTCGTGATTATACCCTGGTTTAGCATGGCTTTTGCAATCAGGGTTTTCTGTTAATATCATAAATATGGTGTGTTATGTGTACAATATACTGTAAACCTACAACTATGAAGCTAGTTCAAGTAGTAAGATCTTACACAAGTAAGAACACATCTGCTATGACCATCTAGTACTGTAGTTGTAAACTTCACTGAGCATGATGTGCTCCGCAGGAAAATACGGTGTTAGTCAACCTCATTGCTGCAAGTCTTTAAACCTAAAAGGGTGTCATTAACAAGCTGTGGCACTAACAATTTCACAAATAAGAAACAAGAGGCCAATATTGTAGAGGGTGAAGAGGTCCTCAGTATCAAGGGTAAGCTGAGATAGGCCACTCTGCTCCTTATCTTGGCTTCTGATTTCAGGAGGCTGAAAACTGTCAGTAGATCTTCGTTCTCATTTACCTGTTATGGGAATACGAAGTTGCACTTTGTCCTTCTCTCCTTCAGCAAATGTAGGAATAGGCTGAGCAATCAACAGCCTTGAGGTCACTTTCAGCTCACTAAATGATTAGATGAACTTGTATACCCATCCTCCTTTACAAATACTGCTGACAGCAGCAGAAAGAATACTGTTGGGCAGTTTTAGAAATACCAAATGTCCAAAATAACTATGCATTAACGACAGTGATGCATTGTTTACTCATCCTTCTCATTACTTAGGACCAAAGCAGAGTATAACAAAGCTATCCTATTAGCTATTGCTGTTCCTTCTCTGTAAACAGGTAAGGAATCTGCAGTATCTTATCAGCTTGGCACTCTTCAAAAGTGCTAAGCAAACAACCTGCTGTCATTTAGCCTAACTGGCGAGGAACCCCGACTGCATCCCAGGATTTACATAGGTGATAATAATGAAAGAACAGTATCAAAAAAAAAAGAAAATAAAAAAGGAGGAACAGAATGAGCTTAGCTTCCTGGCTGTCTTGTGCAAGACAGTAGTGTTGTTTTGAAGTTACAAATAATAGAAAGAGAAAATTTTAGAGAGGTAAAACTGCCTTTTTTTTTTTTTTTTTTTAAACCTCTGCTATATAATCCACTGTTTAATGACCAGACAATTCAAAGTTAAGGTAGAAAATCGTTGCATGCCCTTTGATCAAAGTTGCAAGCTTATATGATATAAAAATCTTGGATAATGGTAAGTCCTAGAAAGCTGCCAGGTGTTCATAGATCTTTTTATTTTTTTCCAATATGACCTTCTCCTGCTCTATTCACGGACATAACATATTCAAGATTGCAGAAGCGCACACACCGCAGAAGTCAACTGTGTGGTAATCTTCACAAACGACGTGCACCTCCTCTGTCTCCAGCAGAACCTTAGAGAAAGTGGAGAGGCTACACATAGCCTGCTCCCAGAGTCACCAGTTATGCTAGCACAAAGGGCAAGCTGAATCAAGAATCCCGTTCTCAGCTTCAGTCTCACCTGTCCGTCTTCCATTTAAGCAGAGGGAGAGATCAAAGGCAGTTCTCTGAGGTATCCCAAACGACTATAAATGCTGATATATCATTTCTGCTCTGGCTTAGCATGTTACACAACGCTCAGATGATAGCAAGAATGTTCTATACTACTGTTTCAACATTTCTAGCAGCTACTCCCAGTGTTACCTATTCCACCTTTCTATGTTATTATGCCAGTCTCTTCCTTGCTTTAACTACTTTGGAGGAGGAGGACTAGACTAGAGAGTTAATGGTAACGGGTTACTGAAGTAATCTGAATTGGTAAAGAAAAAGGATGTGGTGACTGTGATTAGTTCCTGCCTGTCTTTCACCAGACAAGATGCTACGTCTGTCAGATTCTTTTCTGCAGTGAATATCATGGAATTGATTTAGAAAACTAAGTGTCTGTAACTTCTGCTGATTTCTACTATAGCAGTAGATGACAACTCCGAAAAAGAGGCCTAATAAAAAGGGTGAATCCAGGCAGGAATTGACTTGGCGACTAAAGCTAACTGATAAGTCTCTATAAATGTTTTCATATGATTGTGCACTATTGCTCCACAGACCATAAGCTGAAATAAAAGCTTGTTGCAAAATGATTTCTATATTTTTCAAGAGTCATGAGTTCTAATTCTCTTTTCCTACTGGTTTTATAGCAGTGGAGTTGCTTCTGACTTACAGTGCCATAAGAAAGAGAAGAATCAGCATTAGAAGCATAGAAGGCCAGTGGTTACAAGAGCCCTTGTATTTTCTTGCCATGGAACTATAGATCTCTTAGTCTAGTATGGACAATTGCCCTCCCATTTTTACAAGCGAAACAGACAAACCACCCAGGTATTGTTTACAAATCTAACTGCATTTTCAGAACTGATTGGAGAACTGGTACCAAAACAACATCATGAACAGCTCAGTATGTGCTACTGAGACTCCATACTGATGTTATTACACTATGTGATTACTCTAGGGCAGAAGTGTACTCAATGTACATGCATTTCCTCAAAGTTTACAGTTTTGAAAAGGGGATGCTGAAGAACTGCATCAATTTTCTTCTCCCCCATTTTTTGTTTGAATGATAAATAAGGAGCAAAAAAGGAGAAAGAGGAAATGTCACATACCATTCTTTGTATGTCACTTACTCTTCTTGTCATTCAAAAATATTGACTTTATTTTTAATGAAAAATTTGAGTAAGGAACAAGACAGCATCAGAGGCTCAAAATGGTGACTATAGTAGTGCTTTATACACATCATTAATGGATTTATGGGATGGATAATAGAAACAAATTTGCTAATAAATTCATGTCTAGGTATGTTCCCATCTTAGTGGTACCTAAACAGTTTAGCTCAAAGTACTTTCACATCTTTCCATCCTAGCTCCTTCTAACCTTATCTTTCTGGAATTCCCTCCTATATCTGGCAGAACTTTGAAAGCCCCTTTGCATTAGGAAGCAATCAAGGGATCCTGCTTGACCACTTACCAATTCATGTCCTTGCCTGGCTCTTTAGCAACCCCCTTGGGAGAGAGAATACAGGATGTGTTGTCAGGCTTCCAGAAAAGGAAGTAGAAAATGTCTCCATTCCCAGACTACGCTCCCCTCTACAACTTCATCCTCTGCCATTAGGATTTCCCTCACCTTCAGTGAGGAACGGGGAGGGTTTTGTTTCCCAGTCTCATAATAGAAAAGGTTTTAGGGCAGGAAAACCTGGGAAGAAATGACAGCAAAATTATTGTGTTCCTGAATGGGAAAATTCACATTTCATAGGATATTCTGACATTTGAAAAGTTATTGTCTGGAAGAAATGACAGTCTCATATATTTACGTATTCGCAGGAAAGAGAATTCAACGCTGTTTGGAAAGTCCTGCTTCAAGATATATCAAAGGAGCTGAGTGGCCCCTTGTCCCCAGAGACTTGAGGGAATTCCAGCTTGTCAGATTCCTCCAGTCCATATTCTAAAGTTATATTTAGGATCACCATGCTTCAGGGGTACTTCCCAGGCAGGCATCTTGGAAATAAGCTCTTCCCTGCTACAGGATGTGGAGAATGACATCAGTTTATAGGATGCATAAAGACTTGGGGAACTGACCAAATGATTGTGCATCAAAATTGGAAACAAGAAGAAATGCAGTTTAACTGGCATTACTATTGTGCCAGAGGATTTAAAGATAGTAAAGAGAATTGTTGGTCTGTTTAGTGCGCTGCAGGGACAAAGACACTCTCACGGTTATTAGAGGAATTTATTTCTAGGCTTGCAGACTCCCACAGTGTCTACTAAAGAGTATCAATTCAGAAATGCAGCAACATTTTTTCCTTTCCGTTA
The DNA here is from genome assembly GCF_947461875.1 of Haliaeetus albicilla. Lineage (NCBI taxonomy): Eukaryota > Metazoa > Chordata > Aves > Accipitriformes > Accipitridae > Haliaeetus > Haliaeetus albicilla. The sequence goes on from NC_091488.1 coordinate 6,366,995, forward strand.
CTGGCAAACTACAGTGCTTCTCATTAATCACCCTGACAATATGAAAATGTGACATTATTCTGTTAAGTATTTCTATGCCTTCTGTTTTTTCACTGATCTACCACGTCAAATGCTATAAACACAGAGTACGCAGTTGTGTGTAGTGCAAAAGGAAAAAAAGAAGAATCCCTAAAGGAATCCTAATTAAAATGTGTTTGAGCCTAGGGTATCTGTACTGGAGCTTTAAGTTTTCTAACTTCATTTTCTTGCTTGATTATATTAGAATAATGGCTTCTAAAAATAATATTCATCATAAGAGGCTAGCCAGTCTTTCAGCTGCTTAGGAAAACCAGCAACACTTTGTTCCGTGATATTAAAGCCTTAAGGTAACTTCTTAATCCCACCGTTTCCATCCTGAAATCCGAGGGAAAATAGAAATAAGGCAGGAAGGATGGAAGAACCTTAAAAAGTCCAGAGCAAAAGATGCCTGTAACAGTAGGTGCCTGTGCTACATTTTTGCTGTACGGGGTTTACGTTTTACCTCAGCTTCCAGTTCGTCAGAGGGGATCTTGGCTTCTGACAGAAGGCGAAAATAAGCGGGGAAAAGCGCCACGGCCGCGTGACGTGGGGTCCGCGCGCGCCCTGCCCCCTAGCGGCCATCGCGTGACGCTGCGTCGGCGTTTCGCTGAGGGGAGCGGGCGGGTTCCTCCCCCCCTCCGGGACTGCCACCGCCCGGGTACAACGGGCAGAAAAGCGGGGGGAAAAGGGGGGAAAAGGGGAAAAAAACGACCAACCCAAACCCTACAAAATGTAAGCGAAGACTGCGGTCTTTTCTAAAGCGGGAAATAATCCACAACGCCTAGTGTAACCTGACAGTACTTCCCCTACTCGTTAAAATGCAAAGAATTTCCAGACACTTTGGTATTTCTAGCACCTGCTGTCACAGCATCTCAGCCCCTCTGCGTGCTCATAAAGACGGTACTTGAGAGAAATGGTGCTCTTGGGGGTACAAGGCTGGGTCGGAATTTAAGGTTCTCCTCTTGGCAAATCGGAGTATTTGTACCTGATCTTAAAAAAGTGTTTGAATATCACAGCTCTTCCCATCTTACTTATAAAATGACAATCATGGATTTTTGTAGGATATTGTGAGTCTGTTTAGTGAGGCTTCTGAGGGAAACTAAGAGGCTAATAGGACTATATATGGAATTAATTTAAGAGCTATTTAATATGTAAGACAGCTTCCATTATTGCTTATGATATCTTCGCAGGTCATCATTAACCATATGACACCTGAGTAGAAAAGTCTTGTGTTACACAGCCAGAAAACATGACTAAAGGTTTTGTCAGAGAGAAGTAGTCAGGAATGAATCTCACGGGTCATGAGTGTCCCTACAATACCATGGCTTAAAACTTGAATTGCAGAATGTGTACCATTTAGGAAGACAGAATAGTGCATAACCTTACAAAAGGGCAGAGTTTGGCCTTGAAATACCAAAATGTTCAACAATTGTCTTGATAACGTTTAGAAAACTCTGTTATTTGGCAAAATGTGCAAATTATTTTGATTTTGATTATTTCTTAGTACTACACAGAAAGAAATTGCAATTACTGCATTTTACACGCTATAATAATATATAGAGCCTATATGAAACACTGAAGCATGTTAATTGATATTTCAGAAAAAAATATTATTAATCAAATAATTAAACCTTTTTTTTTCCAGCCTATATCCCTAAACTATTAATCTCCTGAGTTAATGAGTTCAGAGTTTTTACTCTTTCAGAATGCAATGATGATTCTGGAAGTTGAGATTTACCTTTTTTGCCAGCATCCTATTTTCAGACATCTTTTTTAAAAATCAAGGTGACAATTTTATCATATTGAAAGCTTTAAAAGCACCTAGATTTTGGCATACAATTCTGAGATAACAGATGAAATCTGTGACAGCTACTGTATAAATACCAAATACACAAATCCTAGTCATCTGAATTCTTTAAAATGTGCTGGCTTATTCTAAACAAATATTGAAACTATGAGGGGTTTTTTGTTTGGGTTTTTTTGAGTTTGTTTTTTTTTTTCCTCTGAGAACAGAAGCATAAGCATTTCCTTCTACTTTGGGGAATATATCCCACAAATTGTTGATTTTATGGCTGTTCAAACAATATTTAGAATATTCTTCATCTACATTTTCCTTACATTTTGCTTTTCAGTAACTATGCTACCAGACAAAACATACAACTATCGATAGCCTATTTTGTTCTTTAGTGTATTTGATCATTTTGTTTGTAGAAAATTCAGTTTCATATTATCAAATCACATTCATAGTCCATATGAATTCTTTCTCAAAAGATAATGGATTATCATAAGATACTGACTGAGGGACTCACAGGACCTGACACTCCTCATATTTGTATTTTGGGGGGGGCAGGAAGAGAGGGCAGGAATCTCACTGAAAATAGTATTATTGGGCCACAAGGCAGAAATTTAGTTCAAGTACTTAGCATCACTGCAAAAGACAAAAGGGAATAGGGAAGAAGGAAAATCTCCCCTTCTTGGCCAGGAAGTGGCACTAGTCACTCCTTTCTTAGGCTGGCATCAAACCACTGCCTAAACATATGCTTAATTTTATGCCAATGAGGCCAGCTTACACATTTGATATGTCTGAAGGTTTCACTTCAAGCTCTCTAGTGTGGGCCAGTAGACTAAATGCTCAGTTGCAGCTGAAGCACATTAGGTGCATTCCTGGAGCATATCTTCCGAGTTTGTTTAATCCAACAGGAATCCAGTTCAAATGCTCCAAGAGCCCTTCCCAGCATGAATCAAATCACGGTGGGGACCATAAGAAGATCAGTTTCAAAGGTTCTCTTCTGATCTGAGCTAAGGGAGTAATGTGTCAGATGGGCCACTTAAAGGACTCCTACTGCCCAGGAAGACAGCCCTAGGAGTGAGTGCTCTTAATCCCTATACCTCAAGACTAAGCTCACAAAACCACTCACAGAGCTAAGCTTTATGGCACCCAAGTGATATGCGTATATATGTTTTAACCTGAAACCGTTATACTTCCAGTTCTGAAGAAGAAGGGACTGTGTCTGTCAATAAAATCTGGACCACAGGCTTTATAAAGACGACCAGTTTCTTTACCCTTCCTTTCTCAAAATGGTTCCAAATACAACACCAATGTCTCTCAATCTGAGATGGTAAAACTAAAAGCGAGTGACTAGAAGCAGTTTCATGTATGCATACAACTACACACACACAGATATGTGTACAGAGGGTTAAATTTATAACAACACACATTATACTTAGGAAGGCAAATTTATGGCTAAGAAAAGCCACACATGGCACCTTACAATAATAGCTAACAAAAATGGTAGAAGGGGGCCCTTTGTTGAACAGTGATAAAGAAAAAAAATCAAACAGTATTGCTTTTAGAATGTTATTAACTAGAACTGACAGTAAAGAGTTTGTATGTCTGAAACCGTGTGAGTAAAATGACGAAGGATAAGAAGACTTTGAAGACATTTCTGAAAATCTGCATAGTTAGAAATGACATTCACAGGTTTTGGTTTGTTGAGAAGCGGGTGCTTACTCTTCTGAAGCACATTTTAAATCTTTAAAAGTTCAAGAAATCCAAGGCCTGCCTTTGTTAAATTAGATGGGCAGATACCTCAGGACCACACAACAATAACCTCTGATTATTAATGTATTCCAGAGGTCTATATCAAGTAGGCTCTAGACAGAGACTGCAGGAAATCTTACTGATGAATGAATGAGACTTTGGACGTCTTAAGAGAGGCATACTTATATTAGAAGGTCCTGATTTCTTTGCAGAATTTTCCACCGGATGCAGTACCTCCTACCATGTCAGATAAGTATTATGTATTTTCTTCATGAGTATGACATTGAAGTTCCATAAAAATAAAACTTCCAAAAGTCTGAAAAAGATAATGCGGCTATAAAGAAAGGAGAAGTACTAGCAAGGTCTCACAGCCTTTGTGCTTATAGGCATGGTTGAAGGAGAAGGGGAACTCCTAGAGGCAGATGATGGGCAAGTAGAGAATTATGTCAGAGAACTCAACTCATACAAGTCCCTGCGACCAGACAGGTTGCACCTCAGGACGCTGAGAGAGCAGGCTGATGTTTGGGAAGGCTGCTTGCTATCATCTCTAAAAGCTCATGGAGATCAGGGAGAGGCCCCTGACAACTTCAGAAAGGCAAATGTTGCATCTGTCTTCAAAAAAGGCCAAAAGGACGATCCAGGGTACTACAGGCCAATAGTAGTGGGAAAATCATGGAGCAAGACCTCTTGGAACACTTTTCTGGGCACACAAAGAATAAGGTGACTGGAAGCAGTCAGCAGGGGTTTACCAAGGGTGAAGCAAGCCTGACGTATTTGATTGTCTTCTACTATAAAATGTTGAGGTTTGTGGATGATGGAGTACAGTGGATATCATTTACTTTGACCGTAGCAAGGCTTTCAACACCACCATGCACAGGAATTTGGTATCCTATTTGGGATGCTACAGTTTGGATGGGTAGACAACCAAATGGGTAGAGAGCTGGTTGGACTGTCAGGATCAGAGGGTAGTTGTTAATGAGTTGTACTCTACCTTGTGGTCAGAAAAAAGAGGAGCATAAGAGGTGTCCATCATCAATGACCTCAAGCTGGCAATAGAGTGCACCTTCACCAGATGCAGATGACATCTACATCACAGAATCATAGAATGGCTTGGGTTGGAAGGGACCTTTAAAGATCACCTAGTCCAACCCCCAGGTACTGGGGACCCCAGAACTGGGTGCAGTACTCCAGGTGGGGTCTCATGAGAGTGGAGTAGAGGGGGAGAATCATCTTTCTCGAGCTACTGGCCACACTTCTTTTTTTGCGGCCCAGGATACCATTGGCTTTCTGGGCTACAAGCGCACATTGCCTGCTCATATCTAATTTTTCATCTACCGATGTCCCCAAGTCCTTCTCCACAGGGCTGCTCTCAAGCCATTCATCACCCATCAGGGTGAAATCAGAGGTGAAAAAGCCAATACGCTTAAGTATAGAGCTGCCATTCAGAAGGAGCTAGATATGCTGGAGGGCCAAGCCAACATGAGCCCTGTGAAATTCAAGGACAAATGAGAAGTCCAGCACCTGGGAAGGAAGAACCCCTAGCAACAACAGTTTGGGAACTGGTTGGCTGGGAAACGGCTCTGCAAAAAAAGGATCTGGGGTCCTGTGGGCAGCAAGCAGGACATGAGCCAGCAGCGTGCCCTGTCAGCAAAGATGACAAAGTGTATCCTGGGCTGCATTAGCAGCAGCACAGCCAGCAGATTGACAGAAAATATTGCCCCTCTTCACTCAGCACTCATTGGGCCACATCTAGAACACCATGTCCGATTTTGGTCCAATACAAGACCTTAACAAACTGAAGTGAGTTCAGCAGGGCTCCACCAAGCAAGTCACGGGGCTGGAGCACTTGTTCTGTGAGGAGAGGCTGAGGGAACTGGGCAAAGAGATGGCTTCAGTGAACCCAACAGCAGCCTTCCAACACCTACGAGGAGGTCATTGAGAAGACACAGCCAGGCTCTTCTCAGGGGTGCATGGTGGGAGGATGAAAGACAATAGGCATAAAGAAAAATGAGAGGTTCAGACTAGATGTAAGGAAAACAATTTTCACCATGAGGACAGTCAAGCTGTGGAACAGGTTCCCAGGAGGTTGTGCAGTCTCTGTTGTTGGAGGTCTTTAAGACCAGCCTGGCTAAAGCCTTGCGCAACCTGGTCAACTGGCTTTGGCCCTGCTTTGTGCAGGATGTTAGACTGGGAGAGTTCCTGAGGTCCCTTCCAACCCGAATTATTCTGTGATTCTATGACACTAATTAAGGAAATGAAAATCTCCTGTAAGTCACCATAGCTAGATTTTATATTGATCAGTAGCTCAGGACAGAGATAAGTTCCTAAAAGAAATTCTAGTGAATTTCTTTATGACCAACAGGCTAAGCAAATAAAAGATGTATTTTCTTTCTATTTTTAACCTAAGGAAATGAGACTTCAGTGATTGTGCTGTCCCTCACTCATTTCCAACAATAAATTTTCTAGCTTTTTCAGCCAATTTCAACCAAATCTGGCAGGGAAGTATGACTCAAAGGTAATTGTGTTGTTACAGGATTTTGAAAAATTGGTTGCGGGAGAGAAGAAAGAACGCCCTATTTGTTTTACCACTCCAGAAAGACAAGCAGAGGGTCACTGTGGTCCATTTTGTTTGGCATCTGTATTCCAGCCATCCAGTTAACACATGCACAGCTCCAAAATATAGCTATGCTCTGTATTCTGTGGGAAGTATATGTGAATTTTGTTACTGTTTTCCAACATTGGCACCCCAATTCTTTTCAATTTTATTGCTGTCATACAAGACTTGCAGACAGGAAGAATAAATCAGATCATCTGCCCAGAACAGAGGCTATGCAATCTTACAGTATTATCCTCATGTTGTCCTAATAGATAGAGAATTGCCTCAAGGTCTTAATGAAGTTATTACTAAACCCAATTTTCCTGAGTGATATCAGGCATAATGATATAGAAGAACAGCAAAATAATTGTCGCTCTTATTTTATTTTAGTGTAACTTCTGAAAGAACATTTTCAATCTCATGCTATGAATTAATCCCTCTTTTACTGGAAAAGCAACTGGACATTTAAGATAATTACCAATCAGATGAAATATCTTAAAGTGAAAGTCTCATCTAAAAGGAAATGATATATTCCAGGAAGCAACAAAGAATATCAAATCAGCAAGAACTACTTGCAATGGATCAATGGTATAGTCCCCCCAAAACAACAATAAACAGAAAAGAGGCATTTTTCTTACTTTTACAAAAAATTTCTAGAATGCTCTGCTTCGATTTAAGAAGGGAATTTCTTTTCTGTGTTAAATGAAACAATATTTTTGGTTCCCCAGATAAATAAATACAAGGCTAAATTAACCTCAAGGGTATAGATTACAAAATTTTCTGGAACAGAGACTACTCTAGCAACGTGCAGTGTATTTAATGCCATAATAATGAGCCAATGCAAACAGGTTTTTTAGGTCGATTCCCATAATATTCTGGCTCAAACCAGAAGTATTGATTGCATTTTGCCCAAATAACCTCAAACACTGACTTGCCCTTCGAGAAAAGGAATTTTGAAAGCTGACTACTGAATTACTGAGAGTCACCAGGACAGAAGACTGAACTTTCTAAGTCTCAAAACTATTAGTACCAAGGTCTATGACTACCACAAAACTTGCTGCTTTCTGCTCCAAACATAATGAGTGTCTTCTTTGTCTCTTTGGCACATAGGGGTGTATGTAAAACATTTATTAAAAGAAAAAAACTGCATTCAAACTACCTTGGAGGAAGAAAGAGAAAGTTATATTTATTAGATGATAGCTACAGCATGAACACAGCTGAGAAACGACAGTGATGAAAACTGAATAAAACAGAAAAGTGTAACTTCTGAATTTAGCTACAGATGTTAACAGACTAGGCTCCCTCTACTGTCAAAAAATGCTCTCCCAGGAGCTACTTAAATGTAGGTGTACACTGCACCATGGTGACTAGAGAGCAGCAATTCCTTAAAAAGCATCAAGGGAATTCTGCAACGGAGCTCACCTTAGTACATCCAACACGTGTTGGACCTAATGGCAGTTCCTGCAACATCATCCTTCATTTAGTGCACAGGTGACCCACCGAAATATTCACCCAGCTAAAAAATTCTTGCACAGCAAACCGTAATGATTCAATACCAACAGTGAAAGCATACCTTCATTGTCAACACTTCCAGAAAGTAAGAGAAGTCATTGCAAATAAAGTTTCAGACCTCAGGATATGCTGCAACTCTCTTAGGCTATGCCTACACAGATGGATATAGCTAAGCATGAATGAGCTCTGCCAGTGTTTTGAGATGGCTGGATATAAATCAAGACTATCTGGGAAACTACATAGCTGCACTAACATAGCGTCCCTAAAGCAAGTATACCCTGCATTTCATAGCTTATGACACTGACCACAATGTCATATTATTTTTATATCTGACATGAAGGCCCAAGACAGTTCATAGCCAGACAGCTCAGAACCTATTGGCCTCTGACCATATTTGTCTTCATACATATTTGCATTCCCACAGTTCTACAGCCCACATATTCATGACTAAGCTGTAACATTTCCCAGACGTTTCAGTGAAATTCTTTTAGTTTGTACAGCAGAAAAAGTCTCTAAAATAATTCTTGTATGAATGTAATGTATTTTTGTCACTGAGCATTTTACAGTAAAGTTATGCTAAGTTATGCTAATTTTCAGGCTTGGGGGTTGGTGATTTAAAAACATTCAGGATTCTTTTTCAGCTGAAACACTTTCACAGCACAAACACATGTTATTTCAGATGAGACAATCAGATCTACTTATTAAAAGAAATCCTGAATTAGTTATTTTCACCTCATTTTACTATACAGACACCTTCAATTCCCATATCAAGAATTGTCTGTTAAGTTCTAAAACCACCTGTATGACAGAGATTTAATAAACGTGACTTCCTTCCCAAAAGCTACAGTATTATTTCTCATTCTGCCTCAGATTTGCTATTTAAGCTTTAACAAAAAAATTTTAAATTTCACTTGAAGCTATTCCATTTAGAAGATGTTCTTACATACATTGCCCTATGAAAAGAGACACTTTAATGGTCACATATAAGGCAAAAATATTTTCCAGCTTATGCTGTAAATTAAATCTTTCTAGTTACAAACTCAGCAACAAAAATATTCCCATACATTTCGGGTTTCTGTACATTATAAATATTGACAGAAGGCCTTATATAGATTGCCCACAAGAAAAGCATTTATAAATTATATTACACTTGTTTGTTATACATTATTTTATACCTATTTGCAAGCAATTAAGGAACCAATTAAACTTACCAATACGTTAACTTGATGGTGTGATATTATGGGGGCAAATGAAGTGGCAAATCTGTTGCAAGAATTAGATTGTAAGACAACTGCCATGGAAAACATTTCTATACAGTAAATAGGGTATGGAAATAAATTAACAACTAATATTGGCTGCAAGAGTCAAGTATTATAAGCTGTCTCCATTCTGCCCTTTTCAAAATCTAGATGAACAATTTGAATTGCTGTGAAAGAAAGGAAAAATAAAATAAAAAATAAAATAAAAAGCCTACCCTGCATGTAACTACAGCATGGTAGCTATTTTGAGATTAACATTAGAAAGGAAATAATTCGCTTCTCTCATTGAGGATGAACGAATCTGTTCTGGTTTTCACTTTCATCCTGACTCCAGAGCCAAGGGTAAGTCTAATAACAAGACTTACAACTTCAACAGAAATATGTGAGCAGATACTCTTAGATGAGGGAGCAGCCACTATTTCTGCCTTTCTCTCAAAATACCTAGGCCTTCCACAAGTTACTCTTCTCTCTGTACTGAAACAAAGCCAGTTAGCATTCATGCTTGTCATTCACTTTGTCCAAGTTAAGGCAAGGAACAAAGAAATGCTGACCGGGCTCAGTGAAAAAGAGATATATAACAACATGTTTAGATATAAATTAAATTATATTGCTTTGTTATACTTTCTAGGTTAAGATTAATCTCCCCTAATTTCATCTATCTAAAAGTAATGTGTCTAGTCTTATCTTACCTAGTCTCCCTGAAGTGTCAATGGACCCACTATATAGTGCAACAGATACAGGTGACAGAATTGCCTGGGAGTATTTCACTGAGAAGGCATCTAGACAAGTACCGTAAAATAGATAGCTAAAACTTGGATAGCTAAAGATAGGTCAGATGTCTTCAATGACTTCACTTTTGCAGAGCATTGCTGGTGCCACAGGTGGAAACTGGGAATCCACAACTGAGAAACTTGGGGAAAGAAAACATAAATGGCCTAAACAGCCCATCAGGATATCTAACAAATCATGAAAGAGTCACCTACAGTAATTCTGTTTTTATGTTCCTTAAGACAGATCTGACAGTCAAGGCTACAAACCCATTTTCTTAAAGGTTCTAAATGTGACTGGTTTATCTCTTGTTTTCAGTTTGGATGGTTGGATGCTTTGCAAGGTTAAATAGTTGTATAATGGACAGTCACAGCGGGATTCAGTCCGAAACATAGTTTTATAGTGGAAAGTTAATGAGAAATCCATACAAGATTGGCACAGGATGAATGAGAGAGTTGTACCCCTCTGAAGTAAGAGGTTGAGGCCATGCAAGATGTCTTCAGGCATCTAAATGTTTCTAGAAATCTATATTCAAGCAAGTAGATTTCCTTGGTATTTTAATACTACCTGGCTTTGCACTCATCAGTTGCTTATAGGTATTACTCCAAGATGATATCTCATATTCTGAAAAGAGAACTATACTCTGAATATGTGACTTGGGCTGAATCCAGATGTCTTAGTATCATATCTATACATTTTTATTTAAGCGAGCAAAGCACAGAGGCTGAATGTGATTCAGATACCATAGACAGGCAAGTCCTCACGGCCTACCGGTGGCTGGTTCTGCAGCTATATAGGACATACGCAGGTTACTTAAATTTGAAAAAATAATGTCTCACATTTCTTTTTCCCTAATATCTTGATCCATGCATCAGATTATTTCTCAACTCGACAGAATATATCAGTAAGGCATTACAACATCTGCTACTATGTGGTATTAGAAATATGACCACAAAATATTATTTCTCTGCCAATTCTTTAGGTATAATACACCTTTCTCATTAGGCCTTATCAAGCTAATCAACAACTAATTTAAGACTACTCAGAAATAGTTGGCAGTGTACTGCTGTCCAAAAATGAAAATCATTCTTAGTATAAGCCTATTAACTAGTTCTTTATGGTTTGCTCTTGTTACTATAAAAATAGTTAGTTGTTTGTGACTTTTATAAAAGCCATCAATCTGTTTTGGCACCATTATTATGGATTTCGGTTCTTTCTGAGAGAAGACTGGCATATCACTTTTTTCCTCTTTTCAGAATTAGCAAGAAACACTTTGTAAAGATATCTGGTACCAACTTTCCCACATTCTCTCACAACATTGAATTTTTTAGTAGATTTCAGATTAATTAGAAGAGCATTCATCTAGTCTACACTGTATGCCATGGAAGATAATTCTTAAATAAGACATGAAAAAGGCAAAAATTAGTTGCTTGAAATTAATATGAGGGATCCATTAGAATTTTAACTCATGATCAAGAAACAGTTTCAAAAATGTTCAAGGTCTACAATATTGTTAAATTTAAGTATGTTGCTTTTAAATGAGATTCTTTTTAGTATTTTTCTATTTTTTCTGCCTTGTGCTTAATTTTTTTTTTTCTTACATTGTCTGTGAGTGATCTGTAATTGCTTTAGAAATATCTAAAATTAATGTAGTATTGGTCTATTCTGGAAAAGTTTGTTGCACTTTATTGATTCAATGACTTCTGGCACTGTTAGAAAGGAATACTTTTAGGGAATACATGTTGTTCACAGAAAGAAGACTGAGGCATAAATAACCTGGGAAGACAATATCCTGACAAGAGAAGCAAGGTCTTCCACAAGTGGTAAGTTGATAAGATAAATAGTTATTCAAGACCATCATTTAAAAATCTATTTTTCTATTATCTATTGAATAATAGTTAATTTTTTTCCAAATATTATGTGTTCTCATTGAAGATCTACAGGGACCCGGTGTTAGTGTCATTTCCTAAATAGTCACAATTAATATAAAAAAACCAGTATCTAAGGCTGCTGCAAAGAAGGGAGACTATTGTTAAATCCTGGTACGACGACTATGGCATCTGAATGGTTACTCTTACTGGCACTGTAACATAACTCTACCTTACAAAATTCAGATTGTATTATCTTAATGTGACTATTGGAATGACTACTGGAAAAGGTAACATAGAAATTTACTATCATGATGGCAAAGGTTGAAATTATAAATGAAATCATAAATTACTCCTTAGCTCACAAAAGACAAATCACGCCACTGCTGCTGTTTCCTGGAGTTTGCTGTGCACTCAGAAAACTAAAACCAAAGAAACAAATGTCACTTGGTATAAGATGGCATCACCCCCATGTATCTGTTGGAAACACAATCAATTACCATGTTCTGAAATGAATTTGTACAGAAGAGAAACTCCTGTCAAAGAACCATGCTAGATCTAGGCTTTACTTAAAAAAATCAGTTGAAGACCAGTGTTTCAATAAGTTTGTGAAAAGACTAAAAATTTGCATTCATCCTAGGTTTCAAATACAACTGAAAGAGTACACTAGGATGATCAGAGCATTTTTGCTTATACTTTTTCAGGGAAATATTGCATGTTATCTTTCAGTAAGTACAGTATGAACACTTATTCAAATACAGGAAACATGCTAAAGCGACAATGGGAAACGAGGTTTTCAAATACTGCAGAAGAACTGGACTTGTAAAGTTATCTGAGTATTTATCATCACAATGAATTTCTGTCAAACTGGCATGTGCTCTGCTGTAAAACAAACTGAAAAATCTATTTTGATTTCTAATTAAAAGGGACTCACTATAAAGTTAATTACAAAGTATCTAGATATGAATCAGGACTTCCAGGAAATCTATTTCACACAAAAGAATTCAGCATGAATGTTTCTATTGATTTCTATGAGATTTAGAGTAAGCTCTCTGCTAGTAACTACAGGGGTAAGGAAAGTTTTTTTGTTCTTCCATCTATAATGGTGATAGCTGACTTTGCATTTACTTAAATAATAATTCATGCATTATTACAACCCTTTGATTTCCTAAACCAAATATTCAGAAATGAACATAATATAGTATATTTGCTTCTGTAACCTTTCAAACATGGAAAACTCACATTCACTTAGACACACTCCCTTGAAAGCAAGACAGAGCTCCAATGATAATTCCAAAACTGTCCTAAAACATCATCATCAATAGCATATCTCATAAACACAGCTTCATCCCTGTCTCAAGGGCAGACTTACACTGATACTTTCACCCCTTACAGACACAAACTGCTAGAAGCAATATGCTAAAGGCCATATTGTCTTCCTTCATCTCCTCCCCAGCATTCGTGTGCGGTCCAAACGCACCTCACAAAATGGCAGAAGCTATAGGGATCATCTCAGAGTTCAAACAAAACCACTGCAACAGTGACACAGTGAGACTGACACCACAAACAAAAGATTTAAAAGAAAAAGAAAGGCGTGCAATCCAGACAGCAGTCAAGCTTATCATCACCTTGAGTTGCTGTCCCTCATACTAAAAAAGAGGATGACTCCCCCAGGCAAACACCAGCTGGAGTGTAAGCATACTTTACACTTCTCTATGCCTTTATCTGATGACCTCAAAATACTTCACAAACATTCATTCATTTCACCTCAGAATACTTTCTGCTGCTGGCTAAATATCGTTACAGTCTAAATAAGCAATAGCTGAGTGGCGGTGCTGGTGGTTAAAGCTTTCAGCTACTGTAAATCGCTCTCCTTGCTGTGCACCAGTGGTAAAAAAAGTATATGGGGAGATTCCAAAGGTTTCTCAGAGCTTGGTCTACTGCACCAGTAAGAGTATGGGCAAAGCCAGTCTCTGGGAAAAGTGCAACACCAAATATCCCCACTTTTTATTATCTGAATGTGCAGCTTGGCTCTAGTCTCTGATTCTAATTTATCCTTCATTTCTGTACCTGGCATCATGACAAACAGAAGAATCTTTCTCACCACACCAGAGCCAGGCTTACTATTTTTAAATAAAGTACTGTGCATGGGAGAATCTGGAAACCTTACCAGATTATAGATCTGTCTCTGTTTCTTACACTTTAAATGTTGAGACAAAGCAGAGATGACATGAAGATTAGAGAATTATATTTTTTACTATGATTCTCTCTGATTATTATTTTTTTTAAACTTTACTCTCTCCAGCAACTTAAAATCAAAGCTAGTGACTGGCTGACAGTGGAAATAATATGTCTGTACAAACCTGAAAAGTGACAGTTGTTGACAAATATTTCTAAACAAAGAAAACACAAAAGTTACCAAGGCTTGGATTGTAGGACAAAATCAGTGCAGCCTAAACCCACAGGAAGTATTTTTTTCTTCTAGTCACTGCTTACATGTTTAGATTCTTATCTCTTCCTACTATACAACATAACAATTATTTGGACATTATCTTTTTTTCAGAACAATTATAAGGGTTTTAAGAACAGTTTCTGAGATAAGGGATATTTCTAAACACGTGTAGTGTTAAAAGTGATATCCTAGCAAATGTCATTCTATTGTCTTTTGGGGTAGAATATCAAATGAAACTTTTAACGTCAAGTTTTCAGCATTGTCTGAAGAGCGAATTTTGTAAAATTCCTATGAATGGACAATTTCAATGAATGGAACTAGTCAAATATATAATGATTTTCATTATCAGATTAATGGTTTACATTCTTAGAAGAATCGTCAAGGACTTTTCTGTGGTAATTCAATAAAAGCTTGAAATAATGTCTTTTTATTTAAGGCAAACTTATTTGTTAACTCTTAAATTACTCATACTGGAAAAAAAGTATATCCCATAAATTATAAAAAATTCTCTATCACTACCAGTAACATCTGATATATTATCTAATTAAAAAAAAAAAAACAAACAAGGGCAAGTATAGGTATTTTATTGCACAATGCCAAAAATTTTAAAGATATCTACTACAGAGTGTAAATAAATTACTGGATTGCTAGTCTCTGTTGTGTTACTAACATGAGCCATGCTTGAATTAATAAAACAGGTTTGGCTGTATTTTGTATCGTAATACGATTCCCGGATTACAAACACCAGAAATAATATACCAGGAGAAAAATAATAAGTATTATATGATACTGTAGGAGATCACAGCTTTATTTATTATCATTTTAATGCCTTTCTATACTTCTCTTGATCGTCCTGCCTTGCTGTATAATGTCTAATATGCAGACTTATAAAAAGATGACACTGGATTTAGAGCTGCTAGCAATTCTAGCTGTGCTCCTTCGACATAAAGTGAGAACTTCTCCTTGAACTAGTAAATCCTCTGCAACTAAAAGGGATTTTACTCTGATGCACCCATCACAGATTCAAATTTTTAAATCAATAGTACAGGTACTAAAGAGTAAATGCCTAATACTATCTCAGGCTAAAGGTATGTCATTTATAATGACATAGGAATATGTATGCAATATCATGCCAGATTTTGGTCCAATGCAAGTGATAGTTGGTCAAAATATTTTCAATTTTACAAAAACGCTCATAAATTAAATTAAAATTGCCTATAAATATTCTATGCTTAGTTACAAGAAAGTATCATTTGCAACTTAAAAATATATTTCCACAAAAAGAAGACTAGGAAACAATCACCAACAGTAGGCCAAATACCAACGGATGCCCTCAGAAATAGCAATTTTTTAAAGTTACTTACGCCTGTCGGTCCCGGTACATCTTGTTAATTTTCTCCCACTGGAAATTAAGCTGAGTCAGCTTTTCTTGTATATTTGCTGCTTCTCTTGGTGTAGCACTTTGCAAAGCCGGTATCTTCTTGTTGTGAATAATGTCTATATGACCCAGCAGTCTCCCCAGGCTATCTTTAATGCTCTGTAATATCAAGATTTTTGAAAAGAAATACAAAACATTGTATTTATAAATAATTTAAAAAAATTGTTTATAAAAAAAAAGATGAAAGTCCTAATTAAACAATAGCTTTGACAATAATAACAGTTTTACAATAACCAGGTAGTAACAACTGAATGCCCATCCTTTCTTTGAAGACTTAATAAACTATATCTGAGAAAGGTGATGGCTGGAGGGGAAGCAAACCGCTATTGACTTCAGGCACTCATTAATTCCTCTATGCCAAGATAACAGCTGTTTTAACCCCATTTCTTCTTAAGAAAGCAGAACAAAGTCCCATTTTACAGACTTATGTTTAAGTGTTCTTTATTTTGCTGTTAGTGCTTCTTTTATATTTGTTTCAGCAGGTATTAAACATAACAAAGTAACAGCAAGAAAAAAATAGTTTATCAGGTATCACTGGCTTTGTCTTTTGCTGGATATTCACAACCCAACATTTACCATTCTTCAACTAGTCAGTTCTTTGTTGTTTCAGAGAAAGACAAAATACTTCACAGTGCACCTACCTAACTGCACAATGCCATGTGCTGGAAGACCAAAAGGAAGAAAACCTGAATTTACTCTGGACCTTTAACATCTTTAAAATGTGAAAGCACTTAAAGCTACATATGTTGTCAATTACCATTAATTATCCATTTATCAATCCATTCAGTTCCATGACTGAATTATACAGGTTTTATTTTTGCTCTATAAAGCAATATATAAATATGCTATTTCTATTCTGTGAACTAGGCAGTGTTCAACCTCTCTCTTTCTACTAAATCCTTTAAGATTATTTGAATGACTGAATTTGTTAGAAAACGCAATGTTGAAGAAAAATATTGTCATAAACTGTCATAAACTGAAGTCATACTGACTTCAGGATAAAAGCATTAAATGTAACAAAAAATAGCAGAGACTTCCTCCTTGTGAAACAAGACTGATGCAATTAAATCCTCAAGCAGAGGACTTCCTGTCACGTTTCAGTCTGCCATCCAAACAGGCATAATTTGGTACTTCTGTGATTTCCTTGTTCTTTATCAGAAACATGACACAAATATTTTTTGAAACAACTAAAACCTGTGAGTTACATAAGCTTACCTTTCAGCTCCTCATTATGAGTATCAAAACCAGAGAAATAAAGGCAGGTTTTGGAGGAAAAAAATGCCTTTTATGCAACTATTACACATGTGTCATTTCTTTACAGTCCTGGTAACATACATTATATGGAGCACTACCAAAGAGGAAACACAAGCAAAACAAATGTTTCTGAAATGCACTTAATCATTAATTCTTTAAATTTTCATTACTATTTCTTGTAGCCTCTTCCAGCCTCAGTTCGACAAGACATTTGTGCTGTTATGGGGATTTTATTTTTCTCTCTGTGGTATTTGTGTTTGGAAGGAAAATTCTCTCTCTTGAGACTAGTCAAGACATCAACATAAAGGAAGAGTGTATCACAATTGCTGATATCCTTAGCCAAACAAAAATCCTTTCCTCAACGAAGTCCATTCTTTTGAAAAGCTATGGCTGTGGTTCCTTACAATGCTGAACTTCACAATATACCTCTTGCTGCCTGAATAAAATGCAGCCAGGCATGAAAGAATTCAAATGTTTTGGATTGATGACTGCATCATTTTGGTTTTAGTCTAAAGTTAGACTTTTTCTCCCTAAAGTTTTTAAAGTTAAGATTTTCTTCCTTTCTCTAACAAAAGGTTAACAACTATGAGATTTTGTGCATTCGAAACAATAATTTGGATGATGCAGACAAAGCTCACAAAAAAATTTGTACCAAGACAAAGGATCTGATATACCACTGAGCAACTAAAAGCCTCAGATAATTCTTGAGACAGATATATTCAAACAGCAGTGTAAAAATAAATGTCTTCCTACTCCATTCACTGTCATAATATTTAGCCATTTCTTACCATTCCTGCTTTTTAATGAATTCTTAATACAGGCGTGCATGTGTCTCGCTGAAACTGCTGCACAGAGAAAGGAATATTCTCCACATAAAAATCTACAGCCATATTCAGCTCTTACCATAGAATCACAGAATGGTTTGGGTTGGAAGGGACCTTTAAAAGTCATCTAGTCCAACCCCCCTGCAACAAGCAGGGCCATCTTCAACTAGATCAGGTTGCTCAGAGCCCCGTCCAACCTGACCTTGAACGTTTCCTGGGATGGGTTGGAAGGCACCTTCAAAGACCATCTAGTCCATGCCCCTGCCATAGGCAGAGACATTTTTTACTAGATCAAGTTGCCCAAAGTCCCATCCAGCCTGACCTTGAACACTTCCAATGATGGGGTACCCACAATTTCTGTGGGCAACCTTTCTCCAATCATTTTGCCAAACTCCCTAAATTTCCAATACCACTACCTGTAACTCTTCTACTGTGTTTCCGTCCCTTATTTCTTCTGAAATACATAAGCCTCAGAATGAATACTGAGAACTTGTAGGTAAGAACTTACCAGACCAAGAGACCAAAGGCTCTTAGTCTCGTTCAACACAAAAATGTTCTTCAGTTGCTGCACACAACTCTGCAGCAACTTTGTTCCAGAGATAAGGGAGAATGCAGATTTGACAGAATTACGAGAAGCACAAATTGTGTGTGAGAAGGTCTTTCACACTACCAGCAGTTTTGAAAGGAGGCAGTGATCAAAGGATGTTGTGTTATTTTACAGTAAGCAGAAAAATAATGAGTGGTAGAAAGCCAAACAAAAACAGAAAATTAAGACTGCCCTCTAACACTCTGTCACAGTCTGGTTAAAGCCTGTAGCTAAAATCTAATGGTTCTATTTCACCATGCATAAAAAAAATCAGATTTGCCTTTCCTTCATTTGTGAAGAGCAGGCATCAAATTTGAAGTAATACAGGAAAGGTTTTGGAGGTTATAATGTACCAGAAATAGAATAAAAAAAGACCATTAGCGTGAGTGGACTCTTCCTCGATCTGCTGCCAATCCTGTCATGGCAAATGAATCTATCCCAAGAGTCCCTCATCCATTCTCTCACATGGATTCAGATAGACATGGGAAGTCAGCACTGAACATCTGTGTTTTAATTTCCCATGGGTGGTTAGGAATAAGAATGCTGTAGTTATTTAGGTGCAAGAGAATTCCAGTCTACACATATGCTATCCAATGGAGTTATTAAAGAAAATAAAAGCTGTACTAAGCATTGACAAGCACAATATTCCATCACATTGTTTTGCCTTCCTTGCATCTCCACTAAAAATTATATCTCAGATATACAGCTTGTGTCTATAGCTAATACAAATGAAAAGTAGAATTGTCTTTTATTAGTTTCAGCCAGAGACAAAAATACAGCTAGTCGATTCAATTTTGGAAAAAAAAAAAGTATGAAAAAACATGTTTTCATCTATTTTAACTACAACTATAAAAAAAGGATAACTTTGCTTGTTCAGTGTCCTTCTGCTCACTTAATTCGAAGGACAAGCATCTCATTTATATGCCAACACATTACAAAAAGGATGAAATAAAGGTCCAGTCCTGCAAACTTCTGCTCATTGGAATAATTTCAACTATATAAGCTGAAGTCCAGAGAACATTCTTGTGATAGTATCTTTTACAGCTAGAAAAAAAAGGGTCCTTTTTATACTAGTTTGTTGCTTTTCTTTGCAATATTTTAAAGGCAATAAAATTTCAAACAGTACATTTTAAAAAGACCTTTATGATCTTATATCATAAAAAGGAAACTATTTGAGGAGTGTAGTAATCACAAATTATAACAATTTAAATGTAGTTTAAAGGGTAGTTTTACTTATGAAAACCTCACAAGATTTTATTTTTCATCTTTAAGGTTTACTAGTATTACTGAACAGAAGATGAGGGTGTATACTCCTTTCTAATAGTTCTTTGTCAGAAATAATGAGCATATAATACTCAATACAAAATTAAAAATCACAGCTCCAGTTCACTTTGTTAAATTTTTTTTGGGGGGGGGCCCTCAATTCTTTGATGGAATTCATTTTTAAAATATTCTACACATTTTAATTAATATATGTATTAATTATTTTAACTTTAAACATTCTACAATTCTTGAGCTAAGTCAATCATAAAATGAATAGTGCTATGCTTAGAATTTAGCAAGTAGATTGAAAGCAAGCAGGAATTAAGCCAGATGCACAAAGTCAATCAAATTGTAAAGAAGAGAGGGTGGCTTGAGGAATCTGCTACCTCACATTTCTATTCATTATTCCAACACATGATCTTTGGGAAAACTTTCCAACTCTAAATCTGTTAAATTATATGCTTTTTGAACAAAGTAATGTAAGAAACAGAAATGGACTTTGAATTTGCATAACTATATTATTCAGTAAAATACACTGTAGAATTAGGTAAGAAAAAATATATTTTAAGTCTGAAAATTATTATTAAAAGGCCAGAAAATGTTGGTTTTAACCTTAATACGCTAAGGAAGATGTGGAAACAGCTTCAACAGGTACTACTCAAGAGAAGTAAGAAATAAGCCGCCAATTTTTTAAATACCATAAGACATAAATTACCAATAAATAAAAAATTAAGGGTTTATAGTGACAGCAGATTTTTCCACATTATTGCTATTACCAAAGTAATGAAATTCTAGAAAATCTGAATTATTTTATTTTGTTTGGATTAATTGTCTTCTGTCATGAGTTCTGATAGTGTTCTGAACATAACGTGATATTTAGACAGCAAGATATTTATGATTTACTATTAAGTATCTAGAAACATTATTTCTCTGACATAGGAATTTAAGTCATGGACCAAGAAATGTATTTCATGTTATACACCTTAGAGTTTATGTATGTTATCTGGCTAACTAAAAATGATGTTCAAAATAAGTATTTGAAAGAAAACCAAAAGCTTAGAATTCCACGTACTCAAAATGTGGAAAAGACAAAAATTCAAAAGTTTTGCATGTTAGTATTTACATTTCCTGTCCTTTCGTTCCCCTTTACTTCCCCACTCAGAAACCATTCCCCGAAGGAATCACCAGGAAAAAAGCCTGAGCCCTATGATCCCAGGGGGACCATGCTGAAGTTCTGAGACTCTCATGTGTGTATAATGTGGTCACTGCTAGGAGCTGCAGGGAGAAAATGTTTAATAGCCAATATGAAAACAATGATCTGGCAGATGGAGCGTCAAAATTGGCCATTAATTTCACTGGGATGGCAAAAAGCAGAAACCTGGTACAAAAATTACACTGTGTCAAATTTCACATCCCTGGGAAACGACAGTTAAAAAAAAAGAAGTGTGTCTCTTGACGGGTTTTGGTTAAACTTGGAAATCAACGGTGTTTTTTTCCCTATCCACGTTTCCTAGAATGGAATAAACAAGTTTCTTGAAATCTATACAGATGAAACAAAAGAAATGTAAGACAGACATTCAGCAAAGGAAATTTCAGCCCTGTTGATTCAAATATACCATAGTTTTAAACATTTGGGGTTTCCTATACGGAATATCACACAGCTTCAGTAACAATTCAGAATGAAAAATAGATACCAAGTAATCCGAAATCTATTTCCTTTCATAAACAATGAGTCACTCTTAATTTAAACAAATATCCACTTGTGTCAGTGTTGTTATAAAAAAATTTTGACGAATGACCTTCTTTGTCATGATACCAATTATTCTTACCTCTCCAAAAATCTCACCAATTTAGTCTCTTCTCCTTTAGGTCTCATTTACACGGCGCTGACCTTTATTTTGCCCTTCTCTGAATGTTTTCGAATTATTTTGTATACTTTAAAAATATTTAATAGTCTTTCAAAATGAAACATAATATACACAGCAAAGCTGTACTACTTGCTGAGAAAGCGTTCAATTCTGAATATAATTTTTTAACTCTTGCTACAGAACACCAGCTGCTTTCTGGATAAAAAATGAAGACTGAGAAAATATTTTGGAGGTATAATTCAGTCCACAATGCACTGAACTATCCAAGACTCTTAAGTGTCAGGTGTAATTGAACTTATTCCTTTCACTATGCCTTATATTTTACCTGCCTGCCACCATTTTCCTATCATTGCTCTGCTCCATTGTTTAGCACTGCTGAAATTTTTTTGGATGTTCATTCCTTTTTCCTGGTTTTAATCAAACTAAATTGTCATTTTCAATTTGTTCCAATGTACTGCACACTCTACCCAAACATTTAATAGCTACCTCAAACAATACTAGCTGTCATGCAGGTTTTTAAGTGTCACCCTACTAGCAACCTTCTTCCATGTATAAAATTTGGTATACAATAAAGTTGCTGCAGACATGTGTGTAGCTACTAGGCAGAAGCTTTTAGTCGTAGAAAGCTATTATAAACTGGACAGACTTCATGGACAGTCTGAACTAAACTGAAGCTCTTCCCAGTCCCTGAGCAGGGAGGCCTTCTCTCTCTCCTCCCTTTAAGTTCTGTATTCCAATAGGTGCCTTCTGTCTCTGTTGATTTGACTTCTAACTCTGCAAGTCCTCATTTTTCTTAATAAAGAAACTTTTAAAATATCTATGTAAACTATACTTAGCAATTCCTTTCTATTCAGCATTTATGAATTCTTCCGATTCT
Organism: Haliaeetus albicilla; assembly: GCF_947461875.1. Taxonomy (NCBI): domain Eukaryota; kingdom Metazoa; phylum Chordata; class Aves; order Accipitriformes; family Accipitridae; genus Haliaeetus; species Haliaeetus albicilla. Next base: position 6,389,158 of record NC_091488.1, read on the forward strand.
ACTAATGGATTTTAATTTTTTTTTTTTTTAAACACATCATCCACAACATCTTATGTCTAGATAACATGTTCTACAATTCTATTGTAATGAATTTGATATAAAAATCAAATAAAATCAGTATTTTAAAACAATGGGTATAACAGAGTGTACTGGTATATTATCAGTACTACTAATATGAAGTGACAGGGAGATAATGATAATTATCCAAATAATTTTCTCCTCCAAATTACTTGAGAAATATTTTAGAAACAACAAGCACTTAAGACAAAATCTGAATGCCTCTAAGTGACAAAATGTGGTTGCCATTTTATAAAGTTATTAATTAAATTATTAAAGTTCATTAAATTATTAAAGTTATTACACTGTATTTACTATTTTGTAAAATATAAGAATCAAGTTCCTTATGAAAATGTGACAGCAATGCTCTGAATTAACTGCATACAAAAAAACCCCACAGAAAACTAAAGAAAAAAATACTCTGGGTTCCTAAATCTCTAGGGCTGCAAATACTATAATATGTTATTCTTTGCCAAAAAAAAGGACAAAAAGATAAAAGAACGTTCCATAAAGCCCCTTATGACCAGTAATTTGAATCCATAGGTCCTGAGAAATGTGACTTACATTTAGCAGACTAAAGGAAATACTTATAAATAAAAAGAGAATGGCAGACGTCTTGTCTCTGGGATGATTCACAATAAGGAACATTTCCTCCCTTGTCAGCAATCTGTCATTTAGAGTGAAAGCTGGCTGGGTCTGTGTTATTACTCAACAAACCTCATTTGACTTTCCCAGCATAATGTCTCACACTCAGCGTTCCTTAATCAGGTCCACCCAAATCCTGGTTTTACACACTCAGGCTATGGATAATTAAGGTGTTCAATGTTATTAATCTGAACATAAGAAATATCAGGGGATAAAAAACATTAAATGTTTCCAAATCTTTCACAATTATATCTCTTGAACATAAAGGAGGCAGCATCTTCACAAAACCTCATCCATGACTAAAATTTTGCATATTTAAAGAAGAGGAGAAAAGGTAATTGAAATGTTAAAAGCTGCCAGGACACACTTAAGCACTCAAGTTAAGTCGCCTTCTTTTCAGTAGGTCTTCATATCAGCTCATCTCATCCACCCAAGAAGGCGCTTACTGTGTTTGACATGTTTATTTAATCAAATGAAAAGTAATATATGTGCCTACCTATATTGGAATTGTATGGTTTTTTAACCAAGTAGATCAAATTTCTAAATATTAAAAATAGCTGAAATACATTTATGCACTTCAGAATTGATAACGGGCATATCCCTAAATGTTTAGAATTAGTGGCCTACGAACAGGCATATAATTTCTGATTTATATGTCAGACTTTTGCTTTTGTTTAGAGCACAGCTGCTACAGACAAAGAAAGATAATACAGCTGACCTTCTATAAATGAAATCCACAACTTGATGGCCAAGAAAAAAAAAGAGATCATGTATATTTGTTTATGCACAAACCCATGTATCTCACACACATACTCCATCTATCTTTCATGTTGAAGAGAATAGCTTCAAGCAGCTAGTTATCAACAATGCCTTGGGAGATTTTGTAACATGGTTAACAGAAGGGCACAAAGCTTTAATTTTTAAGAAAAAAGGATAACAGAAAATCATTAGCAGCTGAAGCGACAGAAGCCTTTGGGGAATGATCCATCTCATTGCTCTTGAAAAGAGAAATCTGAGTGCTAGAGACTTGAACACCAGTTTATTTTCACTACCTGGAAGTTGTCTTTATCTGCCAGAGAAGGACAACTTTCTGTAAAATTCAGTTCCTTGGCTATTTGTGTACAAATCAGCCAGCAAGCACTGCGTTACTGACAGATTTATTTGGAGTGTGCATTTGATTACACTCAGTTCTAAGTTATGGTTAATTGGGTTTTACTGAGCTGCAGGAGAAAACCACTTTGAATGTCACGTTAGGTGATGTTTCTTGATAAGAACCACTTAATAGATGCCAAATATGTATTCCAATGTGCAAAATTAAAAATACGCTTGTGGCAATTAAAACTTTTGTAGAATGATGCTTCATAATTATATATCTAGCAGATTTGTTACAATATTTCATGCTTTTTGTACTAACATGAAAACCAGTAACAGCACAGTTGCTAGTAATCATGAATAGCTAGAAAAATTCCACAAATTACTTACAAATTTTAAAGTCTGTATAGAACTATGAGTTACAATATCTGTCTGGTATGGGTATTATTCATTTAATAAACCATTTTGAAAGGGGATTCTGGCTGCCGGAATCATGGATGTGTAATGCGTACAGTAAATTCCCTGTGTCCTGGAATAAGACACAGTAGAAAACTATGCAAAAAAAGTGCTCTATCTACCAGTAGACGAAGAATTACCAAAAAAAGGGAAAAAGAAGGGGGGGGGGGGGGGGCGGGAATCAGAGCATGAAGATATCTGTATTTAAAAAATAACGGCAAACAACCCAATTTTTAACAAACTAAATAAAGACCCTACTGGAAACACGCAAGAAGATGGACTAGAAAGACCTGTGAGTGATTATGCAAGAAGTTACATATATAAGAAACCTCTTTCTCAGATGGCTTTCCATATTTAAACTATTACATCATTGAAAAATATTACACCTAAATGTATAATCATATTCTACAATATTCCTGCTAAAATTAAGAATATTAAAAATAATAATAAAAAGAAATTCCTAATATGTATGGGCCCTACTGCAGGTTTGTAGCATGAATTATATAAAGCAAGTAGCCTCAGAAAATAAGTTTTGAATTCACAGTTAATATAAGTAAGTAAGGAACAGGCACGACTATGCCATGATTATGACAGTGATCCTTAACATGAAATTCTACTAAACACTTTCTCACATATGGCTATAAAGGCAAATTAGACTTCTTAAATTCCAGATCAACTGTTTCATTTTAGCACGCTCATTTTTGCTATGTGTTAGCAAACAGAAGTACATGTTAGTTTTAATTCTCTGGTTAATAAATGTATTTATTTCAGTGTATACATCTTCCACTAAATAATCTGAAGCTTGAACAAGACGAGTAGCTTGCATGAGATAATCACCACACAGGAAACCTTTGGCTTAGTATGAGCAATAAAACTTGATTTTCTAAAACCAGAGTAAGTTGAACATATGCAAATTTGTATATTCATTTAACTTTCAGGAAGCATTTGGGACATCCATTGCAAGTAAGGATTATTAGCTAAATTCTGAAGAATTTTATCCCTACACTCGATCATGTAACAATGACAACCAATTCCAACCAATTCTACTTGGGCAGCTCAAAGATTATGAACTCTATCAGTATGAACATCATCAATAGCAGAGAGAAGTACAATGTTTGTGCTTGTCCTATTTTTAGAGTATATAATTAAACCAAATTTACTAATCCTTCAACTTATGAACCCTGTTTTTCCATACAATCAATTGGAGTTTCATCTTTGACAGAACTGTAATATTTAAATCCTTTGTTAAATACTGTAGGTACAGTGATGAAGAAAAACTGGGGTACTATGTGTCTTAATACTTAAAAGAGCTTGTAATAGGATAATGGAAACATTGCAGTTGGTGACTTTATGAGATAAAGAGACAAGACTTGTTTTCTCTATCTGATTTTTCCACTCCCTAAAGCTTAAAATGAAGAGAACAACATTCCTGTGAGTTGGTTTCAGTGGATTTACTAAATGTGCCCATAAAACCATTAGAATTTACTAAACGTTAGAAGCCATCAGATTTTTGCTGCAAAAACTCATATTTTTCTATTTTACATCCCTTTGATATAAAAAGTCAGTGCTAGAATTATCTATGACAATTAATAAAAGCAATTTCTAATTTGTATTTGATATTTATCCTATTGGATAATGAGCAATCAGGTTTAAGTCTTACTGTGCATATTTATTTTGGAGAAAAATGTTCAAAGCAGTTACCACTGAAAGATTCTTGTAAATAAACTTATTTTTCCTTTTAAGGATTCATTAGAATGGATTCTTTCTGAATGGGAGTGAAAAAAAAATCACAAACTCAGTTTTAAAACACAGAGCTATTCATGACAGTTCTGTAATTTGATTCATGCAAATCTGTCAGGGATAAAAATCAACCACAATTTAATTTCAAACCTTTCCCAACCAGCTGCTGAACAATTTATGCACTACTTTTCTATTTTTACTGCAAGATAATGACAATGATGAATGCTTTTCCTTGGAAATAAATATTCATTAAGCAGGCTCAGATCAAAACTGTACCCTTCCAAAAGCCCACGAATGTGCAAGATCCATTTGCCTCTTCTAAGAGATTTATTTGGGAGGAAGATGGAACTGTGCCCACAAATGCATCTCGTAACAATTTAATAGTTCAGTTAAATTAAACCTATGGCAGTACTTACTTGTAACCTCAGTAATCAATATTATTAAAGTTGGTGTCAACTCCAATAATACCAAATATATGTGGGTGAACAACAGATTAGTTATGGATATAAATCAGATCAAGATAGCCCAAATGTAAAGCATTAAGAAGCACTAAAAGGAAGTCAACTGCCAGTAAACTGCTTGAGATAGGTCACTGTTTTTTCCATCCAATCTAGTAATGAACATAAGTTCATAGACAAGGACCAAGTGGTAGCTCATTAGCCATGATTTACACGGTCTATGACTTTTTTTGTGCAGAAGAGTCATTCTATCAAAAGGAATTGTTTAAAATGAAGAATGACAATAACATTGGCATGTTGTGTGCTTCAATACTCAGAACCCCTTTCATCTACTGGTACTAAATCAGAAGTGGTAAACGGCCTACCGTTATTTCACACAGTCCTATTACCAGCTACATGCTTCCTTTGCTCCAATACTTCACTGTTATGCTTCACTACACGTACTATACTGCCTTGCTAGGAAACTGAAAACACCCTACTTTTCAAGAGCTAATAAGAATATCTATATATGTGTGTGTGTATACAGATGCCTAAAATGTATAAGATCTATGCATGTATAAGAATTATAAATAGATGTGATTTTACAGAAGCTAACAACAGCATTTGGATGTGGTTTTGTTACATTTCCTCTGTTACAGAAACGGATAAATGGGCTCCTACAGAGGACAATTCAGAGCACCCAGCCAGCACCCCTGCCCTGATTCTCCCTCTGAGCTTCTTTCTTAGGCAAATTCCAGCCTTTTTAGGCTAACGTTTCCTTTTGTTAAAAACTTTCCTTCCCCAAAATAATCACAGAAAAATAGAAGTGTGGTCTTCTCTTCATGCTGGATGACAATTTGAAATTGCTGTAATTATATACAGTGCTTAAGCATGATTTTTTACAAGGCTTTCCTCACACAAACATTATTCTGCAAAAGGTGATAACTCATTCATCTACTTAGGCTTACAACTTTAATCTTATTCTCTTTTTACGTCAATTCTGTGTTGGAAAAATTCCACCACTTTCAAAGGATTTCACTGTTGCAAGCGATGAAGAAACCAGACAGTAATATTTAAAGTCATATCAACAATACTGAATTAGCTTTTTCTTAACTACATTATCTACCTACTGGACAATATTTTCTCTTTAGCTAATTAAACTGTAACGATCGCACAGAGTACAGCCCCAATCAGACTTCAAGAATTTTTTGGTCTAGCATGGAATGGAACAGCTAAATTTTACTTGGTTTTGTTGCTGTTTTAATAAAAAATATTTTAAAATCAAACACTAAAATAAAGCTGCCAAGATTGCGTGTGGATAAGGTTACTTAGCAATTACTTCAAATTACAAACACAACCCCAAAACTTTAACCACAAATTCACAACTTTAAATATATAACTGCCCCTCTCCATCCTTTCTCTCCCATTCAAGGATGGACTTTGCAGATACCCTAATGCTCTTGTCTTCCAAATACAGGTGAAACAGACAAAAATAAATGAACCCTACAGCGTTCCTAAATTTTGCACCAATGTGCCTTCATATATAAACATCCACATATGCATACATGACAGAGGGGCTGCGCACTTATAAAACAGATGTCTCAGAATGAGCGCAGGCTGCCAATACAAAGCAGCCCCAAAAATAACAGAATCCAATCGTTGCAAGAAAAGCTTTCCATCTTACCTTGAGACACTCTTCTTGTTTGAAGAGGTCCTCACAATCCTTAGCCTGCAGAACCGGTGAGTTAAGACGCTCTTCTACTTCGGACAAGGCTTGCAGAAGGTGAAGGATCTCTGCCAGGTATGTAGAAGGCACATGAGTGGTTTCCACAGTCATAGTTTCAGTCACCACAAAAGCTGTATCTTCAGGAACTGTTTGCTAGTATAGATATACAACAGAATGCTTCCTTTAGTTTCTTAACACTATGCAAACCTATAACTTAATGCAATTTCCAGTTCACAACTTAGAAACAATTAAAAATAATTTCTAAGGACAAATGCAGGAAATATTTGAGGGTTCTGACATAGATCACTCACGCTCCACTAGGCTGTTTGAAATGGCAGGTACTAAAATTAATCCATGCAAAAGTGCACAAACTTTTCTTCTCCTACTCTCCAAAGAAATGAAGATAGGAAATGCAAGAGTACTCTGAGATTACGGTGTTACTGAGATTTTAGTGCTAGCCCTTTCATTTTAAATCATCACACCTCTTTAAGAATCTGTCCTTTGTTATAGAAATTCCAGGCATGCCAGGCCTAAAATAATTTCAAGGTGTCAAGTAAAATGACTTGTGTAAAGGACACAATTTCTTAAATAACATGCAACACAAAACAAATAGGTCAACTCAGCGCTTTCAACACTATACTAAAACCTAAAACACCCCATTCTGAAAGCACATGCATACACCAATGTAAAGAAATCCCAGAATGTTTTGGTTCCAAGAAAATAGATAGTTGATCTATGGCATTTGGAAAGATACTAACATATAAGGTGACAAAATAGTGATTGTTTATATAAATTCTCTGCAGTACTGACTTGATATGTTTATGGATCATAGATAAAAAGTAATAACAAAATTGTGCTTTGGAGCAGGGAGAACTGTGATTGCTTCTTTTAACTAAACTCCAAACACAACATCACATGCATCTCCATTAGAAAAGGCAAAATTTAAAAGATAGAAAGTATTTGTGACTTCATAAGCATAAGTTATTATTTACTTGTTTTGTTACATCACACAGGATTCGTAGTGTGGGACCAAGATCCATTGTGCTTGATGTCTGTCTGCTCAAAAATAGAAACTTTACGTATTGAGGACCTCAAAGAACTTTTACAAGCAATTGCTGGTAAACTTTCTTTCAAAAATGGTATTATTTAGATGCTTCAGTCCTAATACAGATAATCACGGATTTTGGAGCCATGTATGTGAAAGACAATGGATCAATGGTCCTGAAGAAAACAATATCATTAGTTAACTATACAGCATGTAGAAGAAAACAAATATAAACACTCTCTTGCACATACTACCTCAGCAAGGTGTCTCATTTTAGTTTACGTATTTGCCCTGTCCATCCTTTCATGACCTGTTTCTCCTTTCAGTTACCAGGCCGAGTCATCTGGTTCTTCAATTTTCTTTAGAATCTTAAAATATGCATATACACACTCTAGAAGATGTATGCATATCACATCTAAAGCCCATGAAGTTATCTGTAGACTTGTGTTATTCTGCTGCACTTCTTATGCAAATTTAATTGCTTAGCTTACACTTTTCTCACTAAATGACTTTCTCAGTACATCTGCTAACACTGAAACCTCTCCAATTACCATATCACTGCCATCATTTTTATTATTTAAAATAAACTGCTTAAAAAAAATTGTGTTTGCCCCCTATATGTTTCATGAATCACATGATGTGCAAAAATAAGACTTTACCCCAGTAAACCTAAAGAAAAAGCTGTCCCAGTTGATTAAAAAATGGGAGATTCTCAACAGGCCACTGAGGCATGCAGCAATAGATTTTCAATCCTCAAGACCACACAGTGACAATTCTACTTGTAGCAAAGAAGTTTAGATCCACATGAGGAACATGTTAACTATAATTGTATTTTTCTTTTTGACTGAGAAGACAGAATATTTATGTTCACAGTAATGAAAAGAGCATGCCAGGTGTGCAAGGTTATTCACTCAAAATGAGGTCACATGAATACGTAAAGTGACACACAAAATATAATTAGTTTCTATAGTTGTATTAATCTATTTTTTTTTCCAACACAAATTTAGGCTAATAACTATGTACATGTGTATACATACATGTATATGTGTGTACATAAAATAAAATCTGTGCCTTCTTGCTCTAAATAATTCCTGAAACCAGAAAAAAGTCGAGCGGAAATCTGACGTGTGAGCACTTCATGGATATCATGCTTAATTATTTATAGTATTGCCAAAATTGGGTATCTTTCAATCACTGCCACAAAGAACTCATAAAAGGACTCTTCAAGGCAAAATTAATTAAAATCTGAAGACAGGACTGAAGCTTATATGACATATATGGTTTAGTAATCCCTCAAAATACGTGTAATATTTAACTCCCATCAATGTTAATGACATGTATGCAACCATATATTCATGCTCCCCTTCACAGAAAACTTTACATTCATATTTCTCACAGCTGGATGATTACACATAAAGTTCTACAGGAAACAAGACTCAGGAGTTTTCTAGTTCAAGCAAACCATTAATGTTTGTAGTGTTAGTTAAACTGTAAAGTACTACAACCAGATAAATAAATAAATAGATTGATACTTGAAAGTAGAGACCTACCAGAACCTGCCCTCATATTTGGCAACATTATTTAATACCTTATTCTAAAAAAAAAGAGTATCAATCCAAATTAATGAGTTTCTGAATACTATTTAAATGAAAGAGTTGGAAATTTGATACAACTTTAGAAATCAGGGATTAAATTTCTTTGACTTTAGTGGGTTTTTCAATAAGTCACAGGAGTTTCTTTCCTTCTACCTTTCCCTCATTGACAGTAGCATAACAGAAGCCAAGGCAGAAGTTGGCATCTTGCACTAAGGAATGGAGGGTAGGCATATCCAGAACTGACAATTTTAATCAGCAAAGAAAAGGAAAAAATTCTGGCTTGTCCCTATGTTTGCTGGAATCGCCTTACTGGAGAAGATGCAACAGGCAGAATCTTTCCCTATATTCTGGACAGGCAACTTTACTAGAAATGCATAGCTGAAACTGAATCATATACTAACACTGTAATGAGGGGAAAAAAAAAAAAAAAAAGGAATTTGTAGCAGCTGGTAACCACTACCATTAAAAATAATATTCATTCAGTAAACATGTATGTCATTACTAATGCCAAAACGGTTCATAAGCAGCAAGGTAGGTGAACATTTTTGTAAGGATTAAAAATAAATAAGAAAATGGGAATTAAAGTTTTAGATAATCATTTAAGAATAGTTTTGAGTAAGTTGAATCTGACACAGTGGCAGAATACATTAGTTACTTGAAAATACTCAAAACCAAATAACATTTAAAACTAATACATAATTGAAATAAACTGTTAAGAATTATGAGGAAATGCTGGTGTAAGTGGCCATTTCCTATATGGTTATTTCTGCAAAATACATTTTTATTGATATTAATTTATTTTGTATTTTTACTTGATTGTCAGTGATATAGTGATGTGCAAATTATTTCTAGTCTCTGAAAAAAAACCCTTCTTTTGGGTAAGGCTTCACATTTCATGCATTGCTTTTCACCAAACATTATCATCTTTAGAATAGTAAACTGGATTTTCTTCCCCATCATTACATATTTTTAATTAAGGCACAGGATCTTTCCATAAACATGACTCCACTTACATGTGAGAAACTGATTTTATTGATAGCTACCACATCCTACCAGGTGCAACACAAAGACAAGAAATATATCCATGAACTGGCCCTTACAGAGAAGGCCAATAAGCAAAAAACCAACCAACCAACCAACCCCAACTAAACAAACAAACAAAAAACCAACAAAAAAACCCTACAGGAATAACACAGGGTTTGCCCACAAAAATCAAACATCCCTCCCAAGAAGTATCTGTGATGATTATTGCCCACATCTAGAACAGATTACCTGGTGGCATCAGAGCTAACTAGCCCTGGAGAATGCTGTTAATTGCCTTTTAGCAGTGGACAACTCAGTGTTAAAGCACATTTCACCCAACTCAGCATATCCATTTCCTTTCCTCTTTCTGCAGAGGGAACAACCCCAACACCACTTCTGCTCTTCAACAGTTTAACCCAGAAAGCCTCCAACCTTTTTGCGTTAGGCCTTCACAACTGTTCCATTTTTGGTCCCTTCCCGCTCTAGGCCTCCAAACTCATAGCGACCTTATTCCGCTGTGCTTTTGAGTTAATAACTTCACACAAAGTGAATAATTGGGAGGAGTAAAGTGGCAAGCCACACGTGTCGGTGCTACTGTACCATGACACTGGTCCTAGCAGCATCCTGCTGAGAAGTTCAGGAAAAAGAGACAACCACGTGTCTCCTCCTGAAGTGAACTAACGCTTGAGAAAGTATTCTTTACAAGCAGCTGTAAGATATATAAGCATGTAAAAAGTCAGTTGCATCTGAGGAATAAACATAGGTGTGCTAGACATACAAAAAAAAGCAGCAGATAGCAGAAACCTCCTGGCCAAAGTCATGCCTCCAAGAGTCCAAGAAACTTTGGAACAGTTTGTTGCTTTCTAGAGCAAACTGTAAACTACGTGATATTTGCTAGCCCGTGGTTAGCTTCAATACAGCAAATAAAGAATTAAGAATGCAAAAGTATGATCAAATGCTGTCAGAGATCAATAAAACCAATTTCAAGAACATATTTATATATAAAGAAGCTTTTATTCACACCTTCCTACGTCAGCTGTGAGTGGTGATGTCAGGTAACAGAAAAATAAGTGTTGTCTCTTCAGTATTGCTAGCACATCTTGCCTGTAAGTGCATATATATGTAGAAAGTAGATCAAAATTATACCAATAACATGGAATTTTCATTATGAGATTGGATGGCCTTAGTCAATCACAAAGTTGTTATCTTTCAGTACAAAAAGAAGCATCTCTTTCAAGTATAGAGAGACCTAAATCCTCACTACAGGATTAAAAATTTATAAAATGCTTACATAATTCCATGAAGGCAAGGCCTTAAAAGGCACCTGGCAGCATAAAAATCTATTTAAAATAATAAACTTTCTTTAAAAAACCCATATCTTCAAGAAAGAATGTAAATATTTTCTCATGTATGTGATTTTTCCACTCATGTATGATTGCAGTCCACAAAAGCCTGCACATTGCAATACTTAAAACATGTAGTTTAATGCTTGTATCTGACTTCATCAGCAACTTATATAAAAACTGAAACTTTAAAAATACACATGATTATTTTCACCACTGGTCTTGCACAGAGTGTGCTTTATGGCTTCACAATTCTTCCCTGCTAAGGCACACCTTACTTACTGGTTGAGAAATGTTGCATTAACGGGTTTTATTCTATGATAAAATGAATCTATCTATTTTATCTATACATAAAATGAAATAAAGCCAGTTTGAATGAAACTATTCTTAATAATAGCATTAATTAGAAAACACTGCAGTAAATTTTACGTGCGAGGAATAGCAATAGAAAATTGCAGGCTTTGATTTTGAAAACCATCAATCAACAGGCATTAACCAGTGCGAACTTGCTTCTGCTGTCTTATTTTTGACCTTCATAACTTGATTGAAATGCAAAGGTTTTCTCCATAAGGAAAAGTCTGTTCCCTGTACTTTTAGGCTTAAATTTTGGGACATCTCCCAGAAACTCAGATAGTCATGCTACACTCTGATGAGCTCTGTATGGTGGATTGGATAGATAGCTGTGGTTGCTTGGCTCAAAGACTTGGATGACTACTTATTCCACCCCCAATTTTTCTTTTTTTTTTTTTTTTTCTTTGAGAGTGTTATTTTCACATTTAGATGAGGAAAAAAAAGAAAGATACAGACAAATGCTATAACACTTATTTTTAAACATTAAACCCAGAGTAATTCATCATTATTTTGGTTGTATTCATAAATGTAACACTGTTTTTTTTTTTTTCTTTTTTTTCTCCCCCCCCCCCGGAGATAAATATATAGTTTAAAAACTATGACAAAGCATTTCAGTGCTGCAGCCAATCGTCTGTGTTCTGCACACCCTCATGCCTTTAGAGCCCTCCAAGATGTCAGGTACACTCGGTCAAGTCATAAAACGAACATCTTTGGCAATCCCTTTTTCAGTTGCCTAACAGTGCTTTCGTTCTATTCTGGCTTAGATCATTACCTCCAGGTATGGACTCTCCTCAGGCTGAGGCACTGCTGCATATTGAACTTAGCTGGAGCTTATTTGAAAACCTACCCATTGCTCCTTACTAAGGTCCTGCTAGCATTCACACAAATAAGAGACTAACACAACTAGCGCAAATTGGAAATTTTAGCACTTCTGCTATAAACTTTTAACACTGACAACTTTCATCGGTATCTATTTGTTAAGCAAAGAGAAAAAAAAAATCATTTTAACCGTGATGAGACTGGGACATAAGACTTTCATACGCTATACTGTGTGTGATATAAGCCAGCTCTTTCAGAAAATAAAAAACAGAGCGCTGTGTATCTTATGCTACAGCTACAGTGTTACCATGTCCTGAAGAAAAACAAAATCTAGTAGCATTATGGCATAATTGACTAATTGGAACTACTGGGATTTAGAAAGTGTCTCTTGTTTTAAATAAATTATGCATATATGTTAATTACTTCTGATAAAGATGGCATATCTCAGTCTTAACTGCAGTAGTTCAAAATTGACAAGTAAAAGGAAATCTGTATGTCTCTGTCATGTGACTTTAAATGGGTATTTGTAACGTTATAAAAGGAATTATGAAAAAAATTAAAGGATGTAACTCCTAACCATTTAACAAACACTGCTCAGGCCATGTACAGTCCCTAGCATTTGGGGGGAAGAATAAACCTTCAACAACCAGTGAGTCAAAAGATATAGCCATTCTCAGTATTAGAAATCAGTAAATAAGCAAATACTTAGGTACTCGTGTTACATTTTGGAATGAAAGACATCAGAACATATTGCAAAATCTACATCCTAGGCTGGTTTTCAACAGATATTTTAAAATGCTATTTAGAATTTTAGAAGGGTTTACCTGCAAAATACTTTTGCAATTGATTTATATGTGTTAACCTTCCAGTGGACAAAACTGGAAAGTTTTTATATGCTAACTAAAGAATAGATAAATCCATAGAATTGTTAACCATTTCTTGTATTTGTCTTGTAATATTTTTCATAGCTGAAAAAATACATGCAGACATTATAAAGGATACTTAAGGAAGGATCTGGTTGACACTTTACAAGATTAAACTCTTCTACACAGTCCTATATCCTTGTAATCATGATGTCCAATTGTGACAGTCTCTATTGAGTCCATTAAACCAGCATTACGTACTCAAATTTGCCTGCACTGCAGGAAATACCCAAAAGAATGGAAGGAATTTCAAATGATTTTTTACTCAAAATAGAATTTCAAAATTGTGTTTCTCAGACAGTGGCAAGCTATAGAGAAGAAACAGTGGCAGCACAAGCTTCTACATGATCTGCTGGAAGGCAGCCTTTCCAGGAACAGACTTTGGTCAATGCTGACTTATTTAACGGCTGATTTATTAAGACTACAGAAGTGCCCTAATCTTAGACAGCGTTTAAGCATGAAGCTTTAGGGCTGTCTTGAATAAAAATAGGTGTAATTCTACTGACTGATCACCAAGGAACCAATTAATGTTAAATAAGCACAGATATGTTAGAATACAGTCTACTGATATCTAAATTGACTAACTCATTTTGAAATCGACTGTTGATTTGTGATGCTAACTTTCCAGATATTTATGCAAACTACGTTAGCTGTTTTTTGAGATAATTTAGAAAATACTCTAAAAACACCACTAAAGTACTACATTAGTGTTGAATGCTAACAGCTTCAAAGAGCAAGGTCCCAAAGCTTAAACACTGACACCTTTCAGAAATGTTAAAAGGCATTACCTAATTATTTTCCATCTTTTGTTTCTTAAAATAACCTTAATCTAAATTTATAGAGATGCAATCATACAGAATAATAGGGCTTGTCACTTAGGCTGATTTTGTTAACTCAAGACATAGATTTTTTTTTTTTTTTTTTAATAATGAAAATGACATTGCTGTCAATCCAGCAGTTTTGAAAACTAATTAAATATATATACATAGATATTCAGCACTCACACTGTACATTGTCCTGGTTTTGGCTGGGATACAGTTTACTTCCTTCTGCACCTTTAGGAGTATACTCGGATGCATAAAAAAAACCCAAAACAAAACAAAACAAACAAACAAACACCCCCCCCCCCCCAAAAAAAAAACACAACAGAAAAAAACCCATGAGTGATGCTGACATCCTGAATTGTAGACAGGAGATGATCATCATCTCTTCAAAAGATACTGTCACGTAGGGCCAGATCACTCTGCAGCAGGTCTTTTCCCTTATTATTTAATTCAATATTATAGCCAAGTAATTTTAACACCAAATTTCTCACCATGTAATTTATTATGTTAATAAATTATGATATACTCTATCAGAGAAAATAAGATGGTAATTAGCTGCCTTGTTTCCCAGATAGCTAGGAAATTATAAGGAAGAAAATACTATACTAGTATAATGCTCAGTTTTGTCCAAAGAAAATTGAAATGAGAGACGACTGGGCGCTATGTCGCCCATGATTATTTAAACAAAGGCTGTTGGTCCTGTTTCCATCTCAACCACACAGAGAACAGTAAGAAAAGCCTGTGGCGTGGTTAAGACTACATTCTTATAACCACTTCGTATGATTTAAAGACAGCATCCTAAACCAGCCTTAGTCCAAGTTGCAGCAAGTTTTCATTCCTACGTGATGAGGTAAAGATGTCGAGTTTCACTTTTAAACCAGAGAATGGAATTTCGATCACTGAAGTTTGTAACAGATAATGAAAAATGGCAGAGAAAAACCTTTTCTGTAAATTTCTGTCATCTGCAAGACAGGATTTTTTAACTTCTCTCTATTAAAATACTATAGATTTCCAGTGATGATAGTGAATACTGTACAGAATTAATAAGTAAATATCAAAGATGACAAATACGCTTTAGAAGACCTCAAAATACTGTAGTAAACTTGTCCACTTTTATCAAAGCAGGCTATACATGGTCTTCACTTAAATTACCACAACACCGTATGCGTTCATTTTAGACACAGAGAAGGTAAAGTGCATTTAGAAATGCATCTACAAAACTAGCTCTTCTTCAGCTATATCAGAGACACTACCTATCTTCAGTGTACTTCCCATACCTTTCTTATCTTCAATTAGACATAAAACTAAAGTATTTGAAATAGAATTATATTATTAGGAATAAATTTTCTAAAAGCAATTTCCAGGTTGACAGATGCTAGAAAATAGGTGTAAACCTTCAGCCATGATTCTCTTCCCAAATATTCTCATTCATCCTCACCCCTTTTGCAGACCACAGTCAGAAAAGCCCAGTCTCGGGCTGTGCTGTGTAAAGCTATTTGTTTAAAAAGCTGCCACTGTAAATGTCAGAAGAGTTAAATGGTGTCACAAGATCACCTCTGTCCTGTCCTTAAGAGACCCAAAGCACATAGGTGAAACAGATACTAATCCATCACTGTATAGTTCTTTTCTTTTGTCCAGTAGGTATTTTCTTATTTTGCTTTTTTATTGCCTTTTCTCTCTTTTATTCGTCCTCTCTCCCAGTCATTGTAGGAATAATGAATTAGTCTACCCCTTCTTCTTGGTAACCATTACTTGTTTATTTACCCCAAGAAATATTTAAGCAAGGATAAGAGAAGAAAACTACTTAATTCCAATGCTGCTCCTTATGAAAACTTGAAAACAACAATCGAAAACAATGGTAGCACATTACCACTGAAGTACCCATGTTATATAGATGCGGACAGGTAATTAGGACACCAAGTCCTGTGTTTATCTAACTGTGACACATTTATTTCAATTAAAGTTTGATTTATATCTGAGAAAATATCTTTATATATAAACATACTTGTAACAGTTAAAAAAATGTTTAAATATCATTAAATGAACTAATTAGAGCTCCATAGGGAAATACTAACTGAAAACTGCTAGATGCCCTTAAAAGGCTGAACTTAAACAAACTCTTGAATTTCAGTCGTAAACTTGATAAGTCCTTAATCTGGTTCCAGAAGTTGATCACATACTCTCTCACCTGAAGTAATCATCCAGTTAGGAGACAGGTATTTTGAATTTCTGAATGCTTTACAGAATCTTAAACAGAATAGTGCCTTTTATTTGGAAAAATGAAGTTTATGATATTTAGTTCATAGTAAGTACTGAGAGTACTGGTATTTTATCCATGTTGCAGATAACTATTGAACCGCTCAGACTAAATCACTTACCTTATGGGAATAAATACATGTTTTGTATAGCTATTTTCCTTATTAATTCCTGTTCAACACATAGTCTAATTGGTATGAAAGACAGTCTCTCCTGATGTTTATAATTTAATCAATTTGATTATTTTTTCCAGAATGGCCAAAATCCAGGCTCAAATATTTCAGTAGTAAGATTTCAATAGAATGTTTGTGTGTGTCACCAATGAATTTACTGAAATGACTTGGGTAAGCCTATTTTTTTTTTTTGCTTGTATATACATCTATAAGTACATAATCTTGAGAGCTGTTAATAGGTTGCAAGAACAATATTCCTCTTGTCCTAAAAATACTCTGGCTTACTATTTACAGCATGCATAGTTCAGCTAGGAGAGTAAAAGAAAAAAACCACCATATGTGACAGCAGAAAGAATGTTGGATAGCTTGATAAAATATGGTAACAGGACATATGAAATAAGAATTTATAGTGTAGGCTCTGTACCTGTGTTCATCTAGAAAATGTTTTTTTCATGATAAAGGCCTTCAGTACTCTCTAAACACAGAGTAATTTCAGTCAGCTCAATTAAATCTAAACTGAGCCATGACAAACATGCTCACAGACTGCTGAAATGAAAGCATGGAAAAACACCTTCTATAAAACAAGCATTAACTAAAGCTAATTTATTTAATATAATCAATATATCAATAACTGGTTTTGATCCCAATTTGAATTAAACTATCTGAATCTAGCTTTTTCTCTGCAACAGATAACTGTTTTCATCACCCTGGAACAGTGGCGCAAACTGTTGCAAAAAACAGTAACTGGAAGATTTAGGTTTAGACTGTAGCAAAGAGGATTGATAACTTTTCTGAAAATACTGTGCGACTGCCAAGGCTTAATGATTTTGGATTCTGCAGAGATAATCTAGCAATAAATGTCCCTTGAACTCTCTAATGTTGTAATTTTTACTGAAATGAATTTTTTAAAATACAGACATGTAATTTTAATATGCAAAAATTGCATACTGCTCTAGGATTAAATTGTAATGGCTTGTTTTTTGAAGAGTATCTTAGGCTTCCATGCATTTCAGTGGGATTTAGTGGTTAACCATCATTTTAGAACATGATGGTAGAATATTCCACTCTTCAATAAGTTATTCAGATTTCACAACTGAAGTTGCTACCAACTGATTTCAAACAGAAATTTTTAGCAGAAATTAAGTAGAACATTAAACTTTTCTTAACACAGGAATTGGAAATTTGCCTGACTGAAAAATTGAATTTTCTGCCCACCATTTATTTTGCCACATATTAATAAAGACACCATGTGGGAGAAGAACCTTGTAAGACAACATGAACTCCAAAAACTTTTTCCCACTCAGTGTCATTTTAGGTTTTGTGCAGTTGTATTTATGTATTTGTGTACCATGTTTAATCTGTTATTGCAATAAACCCACCTTTTTCCCTACAGAATGTCACACCCTACTCTCTGACAATTTTTCACATAAAGAGATGACCACTTTAACAAATTGAATAATGTCTCAAAATTGGCATTAAACAGAAGATGTAGTGTTTGAGGTAATATAACTATATCGTACCTTATTATCAAAAGTGGTGACGGAAAATTCCTTTTTATAAATATACACCCATATATATTTGTCAGTTAGTTGCTGGATATTTACTGCTACGTATTTGTGAGACAATCAGAATTTAATGAGAATCTACCATGCTAGAAAGAATCAATTCTTATATGGTTATGGTTCCTATATCCTTCTGACAGGTCTTCCCAAAAAACATTAGGGAAAAGTAAAATCCAGAGGAGCATGATCACTCTAATTTCACACTTAGATATCAGAAATATATTGGCTCCAACAAAGGTAAGAAATGCAAATCTGTCATCAAGCCACATAATTAAAGGTCTTCTTCAATGCAGTCTTGCTATGTTTATTCAATGAATCATAATGAATTGCAAGATATACAGTACAACTAAATCCTCATTGATTCATAATAACAACTTTCAATTGTTAAATAAGTCTGTTACTGAATACATCATCAATTATAAATAAAAAATGCAGCAGTTTTCTATTTCTTTTGCTTTAAAAATAAATTCCTTTTTGTATTTTTATTATATGTTTTTATTCAGTTGGTGGTTAACATAGAAAATCTCTGTGAAAGTTATGTTTGCTGGTATATGCACGTGTTCAAGTGAATAGTTTGAATTTTCATTTTTCTTTTGTATTTTAAAGTCTTGCACAAACAATTAATTAATCCTCACAACATCCCTGTGAGGTAGGTAGGTACTTCGGCTGTATTTAAAAAAAAAAAAAAAAAAAAAAAGAAAGACTCAAGAGAAATTCACTTTGTTTCACTGATTCAGCAAAGCCAAAACAGTAACAAGGCAGATGTACTTCTCGCTCTGGTTTCAGTCATGAAAATATACTTCCTCTCATCAGTTTCAGTAGCTTCTGTAAAACTTCTAAAATATTCCATATGAATATCACACCTTGGTCTTTGTCAACAGAGCAAGATATTTTTCATGAGAAATTAGAAGGATACAGTAATTATCCTGTACATAGGTAAATTTCATTGAATAATGACCTCATTCCCCAGATAAATACTAACAAGCAGCCTTCTTGCATGAAATATTTGAGAATATTTAAAAATTTAACCATTACAAGGATAGAAATGTATTAGATAAATAATATATTTTAACAATAAAACTACATGTAATGGTTACATGGCTTTAAAAAGTCAATGACTGTATTCCTTTGGCCAATTCAAAAGCACATGTGCTGATGTATCTACCTTACATATTTTAAAGAAAAATATGCTAATATATAGTTTTATTGATTTGCTAGTAAAATTTTATATTGGATATACTCATCCTCTGTCATGGTAGGTGGGGGTTGACATAAAAAGCACATTGACAGCAGAATGTTTTTATATAAATTGCATGCACATTCTTATTTCTTACTTGTTTATCAAAGGAACAAATATTTTCACTATAAAAAAAAAAAGACTCATTTACAAGACAAAGTGAAGCTTGCTCTAGCTCCATGCCAGTATAAACGATTTGCAACTGATTACATCCATCAAGTTTAATATAAAGCATAGTAATCTGAAAAGAGTAATCAGATGGAACAAGATTTAATAACATACAAACCAAAGTTAATGTTTCTCTGATTGTTTCCATTAACTGCATAGCTATCCCAATTATTATTTTTATGTGTACATTATGTAACTTAATAGTAGAAAAGTTAAAAATATACAATACACTCAGTACATTAAATAGAGGACTGTATTGACCAAAAGGTTATACATTATTGCTGATTTTTGGAACTTTTTTCTTCTTTTTTAAAACATAGTCAACTATATATCGATTAGAAAGAACGCTTTATGTATTTAAATTTTCATTATCCTGTCAGTACGTCCCCTCTGAAATCTAGGTGCATTCAAAAATAAATAAAATTATATTTTGTTGAAACACCCCTTCACCACTAGCACTTTTAATATTACAGAAAAGCACATAATGCAACAACTTCCTTGAGAGCAAATCTTATCTTTCTTCACATAAAATCCAAAGCCCATAAGACAATGAGCAGAGTAGTAGGAATGGCAGGGAAAAACTGCCATGTAAGTGCAAGAGCAATCTCTGGTAACCTTCTAAATGGGTAACACCCAATACGTATTTCGAACATAAACCTGGAATAGTGACAGTTTATTTCCCTTTTATTTATCCAGTTATTGCAGCACATATAAACCAGTAAGCCTCATTGTATTTTATACACAACTAAACAACTCAAAATGAGGAGACGCGAAGTTGGCTTATAAAATTATGTTTTCATCCTGTCAATTTTAAAAGTACGCTTTCTTGCAAAAACTCCTTTGAGAATTCAAGCATTTGAAGAAAAGGCCATGTGTATATAGTGTCATAAGAATTTTTTTAATCTCATCCTAAAGTGGGTATAACGGGTTATGGACAAATAAAAAAACAATTAAAATTGGCATGGGATGGGTAGTTTGAAAAAGACAATTTTTGTGTTTTACACATTCACTGAACAAAATAGATGCATGGCAAACTGACGCTTTTAAACTGGAAGATGTTATGGAAAAATAATGAGGCAACAGAAATAAACATGAATTCTTCATTGCTGAGTTTTTGGTAATTGGCTGATTTAACTTAAGGGCAATTTTAAGACCAAAGCAGAGAACTATTGTATTAGAATGTAAAGATTCCCCCACTTGCAGACAATAGGGTTTTTCTTATTAATATCTGAAGAGTTGACACTGACCCTGAAGCTCTCATTGTTAGTAGGATGCTGTTAGTAGTAGTAGTTGCAAACATTTGGGTTTGCCAGTAACAACTCACAATTTGTGCATAGTTGAGTCTTCGAAACTGAGCAAATTTGCTCTCAAAATCTCGCCAGCGCTTGCTGAGCTGTATCAGGGTTGGCTCCACTGCTTTTGCAGCCCCATCCTTAGACAAGCGTTCAGCCTGCCTGTGCACCGCATTCAGATCTTCCTTCTTCTTCTCCAATTCTCCATCAATCTCCTAGTGAGCAAAACCAATACAGGGCCCAGGACAGTTAGCTAACTAGATCAATCAACTGAAAATTAGCAAAACACTTCTGTCAGAAATTCCATTTCCATTTTATTGTTACAATTAAAATTTACAGCTATTTCATGTCTTATTTTACATTTAAACAAAACAAAAATAACTGAAATTGAAGAACCTTCTTGGAGATTGGCTGTAGAGATACTAACAGCTAGTACGCAATGAAAACTAGTTAGCAAAAGCCAACAGTTTCCACTTCCAGATTCTTGCTAGTACCCTGTGATGGGCAATTGGAGAAATTCTTTTCCCAATAAGGGTCAGCATATTCAGGACAAATAGCGTTTGGACAGCTTACAAATATATGATTTGACTCTTCAATATGTTACTTAACTCCTATTTTACTCTGTGGGAAACTCAACAGAGAATGAAGCAAAGAAAGACGATGCAAAATAAACTAGGAAAACCTTTGACAGTATGTAAATAAATCTATAGAGTTTGACAGTGACATATGAATATGTTCTGATGAAAATGAATGTGCTAACATGAGATAGAGGTCATCCATATATCGGTAAGTCATTTGTTCATCTGGAACAAAGATACATAAAATCAATTACAATTTTTACTAGAAAACATTTGATGCTTCTTAATACATTGCACACTTTCCATATTATTGATAAAAAATTTTATTTAGCGTGTTTCAAATTATTTATCTATAACATTCTATATAACAAACAAATACAAGATATAGTACAACAAAGAAATGTCAGTTTGAACACAGTTTGTTTTACTATAAATAGCAATAAAGAACTGAACTGATAATATTCTGTATCTATTGGATTATTTGTTGCAATTGTTGTCTGTTAAATTCATAAACTATCACTCAAAAAGATGTACCATTGCCATCCCCAAACAACATTACCTTTAGCTTCTGCTCATCTTTGTGGTCTGGTAGACTGGCTAACTTTTTCTCAATGTCATCCAGCCATGTCATTAGGTCATCAGCCTGCCTCTTGTACTGATACCATTGGTGAGAAATCTCTAAAGCCTTTTTTCTTCTTTGAGATCTCAAGTCCTGTTCACAGTGCAGACATTATTAGAATATGAATTAAAGGCTTATAAAATATGAATTGGTATGTGTGCACACTGATGGGGAAAAAAGTGCACAAGGCCACTATTTTTTTTTTATTAAACCTTGACATTTAAATCAAGTATATATGTATCACAACACAGTATATTTTCTTCAGTTTAACAGCATATAAGTAACTGAACACAGCATATTTTCATCAGCTGAACAGACTATTTTTTCTTTTAAAGGAGGTTACCTAATTCAGAGTTGTTCACATGTTGAATAAGCCACTGAGACAGTCACCAATATTCACAGAAGTTAAGACTCTTATATAAATGTCAATATTTTATATAAAACACTTTGCTCAGAATACTTACTGGACAGATGGAAACACAGCCCACTTAGTATCTAGCCATAAGTGGGTTTCCTGTGTTTTGTGATGTCCTGTGAAATTCTATCCTGCATGCAAACTCTGTAGCTATTCACATGAAAATAATTGCAATGCAAAAATGTATGCAAAGGCAGGTTTTCTTTTTCTAAATTAAATACCATTTACATAACAAATGCCTTGTGTTTATGACTCAGTTTTATAAAAGTATTAAAACTTCTCTTCAAGAGGAAGGTAAAAAAATGTTATTTTATTTCATATAAATATTATTAAATATACTCCATTTGCATTTTCTTTAACTGCTTAACTTTGGTCATACAGAATTCAGAAAATATTTTCATTACTGTAACTTCTTATTAAGTAGTAAATTAAAAAATTACTGGTACATTTTATATAAAAATACTCAGATGAATATGCCTCAGCCATTCTTGAATTTTATTTGACAAGGTTGAATGCCTTAACTGAGTCACCCAAAGGAGAATCAATCACTCTATTCCATAAAAACAGCCAGTAAGGATCTGGTCAATGGCATAGTTCTAGAAATACTGTTCTTGTTTCTTCTCCGTAAAAATTATGAATTACTTCCATTTAAACGGAAAAAAGACACACCTAGGAGATTTCAAGTTTCTTTTAAACGAGGATAAAACAATGGTATATTCCAGCTATTCTTTTACTGAATTCAAACAGATCTGCAAAACTGTAAAAATTAGGATGAAATCCACAGGAAAGGAAAGATGCTGCTTGAAGAAAAGTAATACTAAAATGTAACCATGCCATGTTCCCCAAGCCAAGAACAACTTAATCAAAATTTGCAGAAGACAGAAAAAATTCTGCTTGCCAATAAGATGAAAAAGTCTTCTATAGTTGCCAGAGCCTACAGCTCCAGGTAGGTGACCAGGGTGACTTTCCAACTGTAAGATTCTTTCTTTCCTCACTTTTTTTTTTTTTTTTCCCCTGGAAAGATGACTCTCCCAATTATGACTATTAGCTTGTCCAAGTAGGTCTCACTGTGGATGTTTCTTGGAACAGTATCATACAGTTATACCTCCAGGAGTGCGGTAACACAGAATTTTGACATATGACTTTGGTTTTCAGCCTCTTAGCTGCTAGGTCTAATGGTACTACCACCTGCCCTATTCTAAAGAGGCTGGAGCCACTTTTCCCGCTAAAGAACATAGCATGTAAATCTTTTACTAAAGGATAAACCAACTTATTCATTGCCAGAAGTATGTTACACAACTGAAAATATGTTTGTGAGAATTGATTCTAACCAAGGTCTTGGACTGCTGTTGGAGAAACACAAAACATGAATAACATGTTAAAAAAGCAATTATTATCAAAGAAATCATTGTTGTCCAACTGGCAATCACATGGTTGTGGACTGAGGACACTGAGACAGTACTTGTTAAGCTGGAGATTTAAAATGTCTTTTCCAAGGCATCAGGAAAAGTATATAAGAAAATATACGTTTATAGCCAAATAATTTTAAATTACTCATGTCTAAATAGTAACGAAGATTCATTTAACAGTACAACACCCTGAAATGAAGAAAAAAATGGGTTTAGTAGCATGTGCTTATAATTGTAGCTCCTATACCTTGAGAGCATTATGTTTAGTCTGCAACAGCTGTTGTTTTATCTTTATTTCCTCCCGTTTTCTCTCATCTGTGATTCTCTTTTGAAGCGTGTCACCTCTTTGCAGCAATTCTTTCACTGTGCTCTCATCATCTTCACTCTGATTTAAAAAAAGAAAAAAACAAACCCAAGAATAACGGGCATTTTAATCTTATTATTACTTAAGTACTAGGAGATACAGATGTATAAAACTACACTTCCTCTGCTAAGGTGAACATCTAACAGCTACTTGCAGTTCTATACTGAAGACGGAATAACTTTCAGTTGCTTTCTACAACACATGTAGACACTTGAGGGGTACAAATAAAACAGCACTTGAAAACCTACAGCTGTTTGATATTAGATTTTACACAGCACCCAGGATAACAGGATGAAAGCTTTAAAGGCAAAAAGGCAAAATATATTTTACTTTAAAACAGAAGGAACAGACACGTCTAAAATATTCTAAATCACTCTCAGTAGTCACTGAATTTGCCAGTACACTAGGAGGCCAAGTAATTCCTGACCATTGTACGTATCATCACAGTGCAACACAGCTATTCTGGCAGGGAAAATGACACCACTAAGTACTTTTTAGATAGAAGCTGAATCTATGCCACAGCTTCTGGGAGTGTATCTTTTGAACCACACTACACATTTTACATAAAGAAAGGGAACAAAATATGCTCAAGTAGTGGAAACTGTCCCGTCAAACTTGATTCACTTCAAATTTTCCACTGCAGTACATACTACCTTAGATTTTACTTTTCCTGCATTAAAAAAAAAAAAGAAAAAAAAAGAAAAGAAAAAAAGTCCTGTAAAGATTCCTTTCAGCATTGATCTAAAATAGCTATCTTTGAAGAATTCCTTAAAAGGAAAAGAATATTGACTCTTTATATTGCTTGTAAAGAAATATATATTTGATCTTGCTGTGGACTCACAAAGAAAGGGTCCTAAAGACGAATCTCTGTTATTGCCCAACCAAGAAACATCATCCCTCTGAAAATCACTCTGGAGAAAACACACTACAGTGGTAACAGTAGCAAAGCACAGCAGTATTTTACTCCTCTCTTTTTTTCTCCCCCCGCCCACCCCCAATATGGATAAACAGTTTTACTACTTGCAAAGAGCAAGCATGAGTAATAAAGCTTACCACAGCCACAAAACCTATTTACAATAAATGGTATAATCAGATTGGTTAGGAATTTAATTGGCTAGTGGCATTTCTTTCAATGATCATTGCCTAGCATTTGTTTTAGTGAATGTCTTCTTTTACTATATTGCCCATTTAGATACATCATTCTAAGCTTTCTTGGTCTTTGTACTGCTACAGAGATTTTAATATTCATTCCCTATTCTGTAATACTGTTGGTACTAGTATAGGACTCGTAGATAATATTCCTGGTTTATTTTGTGTTTTCACAAGGGTCGAAAAATGTTTTTCTTATAAACTAACAATGAACTTATCACTAAAACTTTTAGTTAATGCTAACTTGTGACTTTTGATTTTATAATATATTAGCACAATAAAATTTTGTCCAAGTCATATCTAAAGATTCTAACAGAAATATGGAAGTTTCTAATTTTCACTCAGTTTTTTTCATCTCTCTGCCTACTTCACTCAGACTTCCATTTCAACCAAATTACCATATCTTTACTGAAGTCCTCCTCTTTCAGATTCACCCCCTGCTGAATTTCATCCTCCAGTGGTTCAAGCATTTTTTGTATATCGGAGTCAAATTGCTCCAATTCCTTCAAAGGAATGAAGGGCTAAAATGGGAGAAATACAAAGATTGTTTATTTAAATCACACACTTAATAGTTTTATTAGAAACACAGATGAAAAGAGACATCTGTTCTCCCCCCTATTGCTAAAACAATGGTAGACTTTCCATCATGTGGAAAAATATCTACACCATACAACTCAAAGTATCCAAAGATACAAGTGAAGATAGCTATTTAATAATACTGTAGAATTTGCATATAAGAAAACATAAGAATTCTATGGTGAGTGAAAATGAAAAAAAAAAAATGGTATTCTCTCATTTGTGTGTAAGAACAGGTTCACATAAACAGTGTAACATAACGATTTGTCTAAAAAATTAAATGTTGACACTATTTGGCTATATCTGGTTTGTCAGAAATTACACAGCAACAAGCAATCCATTCAGATGAAAAACCACGTACTACTACCAACTGAGAAAAATTTCATGATAATTTGTTTCAGCATTTTGAAATCATTGCTCTTTCACAAAGAATAGCAAAAATGTCAGGTGAATTATACAAAAGACAGATAATCTTTGTGTAAGATATTCCCCTGGCAATATTTTGTAACATATTAAAAAAATGAACAAAACTTCATTAAAAGAGCTTGTGTTTTAAGAAAGCCTCAAGAAAAATGCAGGACCACAAAACCCTCAACCAAACAAAATAGGCACAATTTCTCCAAAATTAATCACAGTATAATTATGGTGCTTTAGCTTAGCGTTCAGTTCTAAACTCTAAAACAAGTGCCACTTATTAACAACAATACACTATCCTTTATCTACATGATACCCTAGTGCCTGTGGATAGTTCAATGTACAATATGCAAGATATTTATTAAGTGCATTGCAAAGGATCAACAGAGAAAGCTTTCTTCTTTCAAAGCTTTAAACACAAGAACAAGCAACAAATTCTTGATGATTCTTGCATAAAATTTAGATTTAAAGGTAGTTAATGCTTTATGATGTTCTAGGAACTCTCGGACATACAACTCTCGGCATGCTAAAGACACAAGCACATTATATTCTAATCAGTTCTCCTTTACTCTTCCCTCCAGTACAATTGGTATTTATTATAAAGCAAAAATTTGTAATGAAGATGGTAACAATCAAAGTTAATCAGTTAAAACAAGAGAGACTGGACATCAACTGTAATCTGTGCTCAGCTGTTCCACAGATGACCTGGGACAATTAGGGTAAAAATGCCCTAATTGTATCTGGTTGATTGTTTTAATGACAAAGAATTTGCGCACTTACGAACATTCATGGAAATACAATAATGTATGATATTGATAGAGAATAATACTGTGCTTGCAAATTTTCATCAAGAAGCCCAGCATTACACTCAGCAGGCACTTCAACTGAGGTAGAAATAGTAGCAAGTAGTACGCAGTAATTTCTTCTCAAATGCTCTGAAGGATATCTTCAAAAGTACTTAAATCTCACTAAAAGACAAATCAACTATAAAACTGGAATATAAAATTACTCATCTCTAACAAATGTTTTAAAAAAAATAGCAAAAAGGAAAATGGAAGGAGAAATACTAAATGAAATTCCAATAACTGAATGAGGTTTAAAGACACTTGAAAACACTTGAAAAGGTTAAATCTCATTTTAGTACACTATGATAATTTTGTTATCTCGGGACACAACAACTGTGTACTACCATTTACTGACATCACAGGTCATTTCTTATTACTTCATTGTTGTACTGATAATTGTTATTATTTGAAAAAAATATAGATAATTTGAAAATAGATGAGAACTGATTGAAAATAGATTATGAGAGCTTACTATCCTCTTGAACTGATTTTTTAATCTATTATTCACTGAGTGAATAATTTCACCTCAGTAGGAAAAAAAACCCAAAACACTTAGGAAGCATATCATCACCCCAAAAGAATAATAAACCTTGAGCCCATGAAGCTGAAATAATGACAAAGGGAAGTACAGTTACCTACATTATACAGGTGGACGAAATGAGGCACCCAGCAATTTAGTCCTTTTTCCAAATGCATACAGTGAGTCAGTAGAAGTGCCAAGAATTCAGACAAGCTTTTGCCTCTCTATCTTATGCAATACCTATTAAATATAGATATCGTTTGTGAATCATACCCTAGCTGTCCATTCCCTAAGGTCCTGGAAAAGCTCCCCTAACTTCTAATTTACCATTAAAATTACGAGCTGTAGTAATTCCTCTCATCTTGCTAGGTACATGGTGTATAAAGCTTCGTGAGGTGCTGCCATTCCAGCTCATCTTGCCTATACAATCATAAATGGGAGAACACCTGAGAGAGAAGGCTGCCAGGTGGAAGGAGTTTGCAGGCTGTGCTCTGAAGACACTTCACCTTGAGAAGCATCTTTTTCCCCTTCTTTTGAGTGAGCCCACAACACGCAATGCAAACAGCAAACCCACGATAAACCACCTTCAGGCAGTCCCATTTTTTCCTAAGACAAGCAATAATTTCACACAACCCTATCAAAGGCTGCATCAGCCCTGTATGCTTACAGCGCTGGGGAAGTGCAAGGTAAAACTGAGAAGGAAATCCAGACTGCAGATAACAGATGTTCAGAATAAAAAAACATCATGCAACACAGTCATTCGGGCCTTGCGCCAAGATGTTCTCTGTCTACAGTTTGTACTTGTGTAAGAAGTGAAAAGCACACTTGGAACGGCTGAAGGACTACTGATGGCCAAGAGAAGAAAAAAGATGACCTTTATTCATAGGACATATTCTATTCCGTTCAAATACCCATAAAGAATGTGCTGGTTACGCAGGGTATTGAGCCCTGCATAAACCCCAAACAACTCATGGAAAGCATGTGTCTTTGCTTATGCTTTTTGCAAAGCTTTTTTCCTGCTCTGCCAGTGACCCTCTGTGCATTTATTTCCCGTGCTATTACAGTAGCCAGCAAAAATAGTTAAGATAAGGATCCATGCACTCCCATTATCCTATATACCAACTTGCATGGCTGCCTGCTTTAATCTGCTGAATAGCTCTCCGCAATAAAGGCAGCAAATACAGTGGAGAAAGTAGGTGGCTTATGTCCCTCCTCATTCCAATTCAGAAGTCATAACTTGGCTAAAAATTACCTAATCATACTGAATTCAGATTCAGTAGTCATACTAGTTGTACAGATGAGTAGCTGAAGTATAATTGATATAATCTGTGTATATATAGCTGTCTCTATCTCAAACCTTGGTGAGTCACAGCCTCATAGGAAAAGACTGAGTGCATTTAATGAAAAATTAGTCCTCAAAAGTCAATCTATATAAAAAAAAAGGCTACTCGTATTTTGATAAGATTAAGAATCTTACCAATTCCTAGATGTTGTCCATTCTTCATAAGTTAATGAAGTAATCGTTACGTTCATATAAAGTCATCGAATACTTTTAATTGTGAAACAGTGAAAAAAGACCTTAAAGCCAAAACCCCCAAACCTTCACACTTTTAAAAAAAGAAAATTCTTAGGATCTACATTTTTGTCCTTTAAAAGCTTAGGTTTGGGAGAAACTGCAGCCCGCTATGTCATTGTAATTGTGCACCTTATATAAATACCATTTTGTATGCATCTCCATATGGAAGCAAGTCCTCCTACCTTTCCACTCTTAATTCTTTGTGATATAGTTGCAAATCGCTGGTTGAGCTCTGACAGTTTAGGCTCTATTACTTTCCTGCAGTGATCTCCACGGTTTGTCATCAAGTCTACTGCCTGGTCACGCACAGAGTCCACCTTTGGGTGCATATCATTCAGCTCAGCCTTTAAGCGCTACAGTCCGTGAGCAAGAGACAGGGCTTGAAGTTAGTAATAAATGCAAAGAGAGAGAAAGAGAGAGAGAGAGAAAGTGTGCAAAGGAATAGGGAGCAAAACCACAAAGCAAATTCAGATAATTATGCATGAGTGTGTCAATCCAGTAGAAATACATTAGATAACATTCCTACTCATAGCCCTCAAATTTATAGCAGGAATGTATCTACATGTCTGGTTTAATATCTCCTAGAGGAAATTAATGGTGAACATTATTTCTAGCCAGGTTCTTATCTGCAATAATACAATCCTCAGCATATTTCAGGATACGCTAAATTATTTTACGTTCCTAAAGCTAGGAAGAGCTGCTAATTCATGTATTATGGAACTGGATGTGTAGTTGTTGCTTTCATTACTGTTCAGGCCCATAGATGAGGTAGGGAAAAATGACCAGATGAAAACCAGTGGGAATTTTTTCTGTAAATCTATCACAGATTACAAAAAAATGAGGGCAAATACCTTCTTCCTCTGCAATAGTAATCTTAACAGTAGATGCCAGTATGGGCAGAGGCCGAAAAAGATAGCCAGGATTCGGGAATCATAAACACGGTTGGGCATTAAGAATTACATTTCACTGTCTGTACGAAATGCCTTTGTGCAGTACAAGTATATACACCTCTAATGATGGCAAAGATAATTGTACTTTGTACCTGATGGTGGCAAAATTGTTCATTCAACTACAAAAGTCTGTCCCGCAATCCTGCTGAGATCAATTGAGAGCACTGATTTATGCTCTGCCTTGGAATTTGTAAAGTTTTGCTTTAGTAAATGGTATCATTATGTTAGTGTCAGCAATACAATTCTGATTTTGATTTGCAAGCTGTTCCTCAGATAGTATGTACTGACCGTGGAGTTCAACACAAATTAAAACTTCACACTGATTTCAGAAGAAAAAAAAAAAATCCATACAGATAATAATTTGAAGTTGGTTAACCTTAACAAAGAAGGTATTTTAAATGAGATACTTTCAAATTCACATTTATCTTGAAAGTTAATTTTTCATCAGTTGGTCAAATGATGCAATGGGCCAAATAAAACCTCCTGGTTGATATGCTAACCCATTATTATACACCTTGTTCACCATATAATATTCTTGTCTGTGGTGTTGGTCTGGCAGCAATGCAAACAGTGTTTATAGAATTAAAACAATCATATGACAGAGACATCAAATGCAGATACCATAGATATCAGAAAAGTATCACAGAAAAGCAATTAAAAATGAAGAACACAGAAAAAAAAGGATTTTGTTCAACCAGATGTTTTAAGGAGTTTTTTTCCAGCAAACACAGGTTTAATAAGCTGCTGTTCTACTCACCAGGAAGTCCCTAAGACTTATAATAACATATCTGGTTTTACTTCTGCAGGGATTTAACTTTTCTAACGCAGTGCAAATTTATTAAGTAATCTACAAGCTGCCAGAGGGTAGCTTTATCACAGAAAAAAGAATGTTAATCAATTTGTGACACCTTTCAAAATACGCTAGTTTTGACACAGTCCTTTTAAGAATAAAATTAATGCTTTCCAGAAAATCGCATTTTTTTACCTTAAGAATTTCCTCTTTTTGCTGGGGTTTTTGTTTATCTGATTCATCCAACAGTATTTCAGCACGATACATCCAAGTTGTGACATTAGCTACATTCTGATCAAAAGCCTCCATGTGCTTTTGATATTCCTGTATGTGGAAAAGGTAAATACTGCATACAAAAAAAGTAATCAGAACTGAAATAATAGCAGTAATTATGCCAACGGTGGCAAACATGCATACATTATGAAATTAAACTTCTTTATTTTACACAGTAACTGCTTCTTTCATGAAGGCTAGAATCTGTTGTTTGTTTGCTCTCACTTTATAAGTTTCTTTAAAAAGACATTCTAGGAAAGAGAGAAGGTTCCAAAGTGACAGGCAGGAGGGTGATAAAGTCACAGCGAGACACGGGTGTCTGCAGCTCAGCCAGGCTGCTGAGAGGAACAGGAGGGTGACAGCCAGACCTACTGGAGGTGGAAAGAAGAGTTTCCCAAGAACCAGGTACAGAACTCATTTTGGAAAGGCACTGAGCTGATTGAAACTCAGACGGTAACAAGGATGCACTTGCAAAGTCACAGTCAAGAACGGGAGCTTTGTATCCAAAAGTCGTATTTACATTTCATCTCACTTCTCTGCTTTGGGACTGCTTTTTAAAAAGCTATTCTAGTTGATATTCTGAGAAATCTTTTTTTCTCTCCTCATTTTAAAAACATTTTGTCTTTTCGGTGAGCTCACTAGAATGAGACCTCTGCATATCCACACGATACATATGCATACCACACACCTGAGATCAAAGATTTTAATAGTCCTTTTGGCCCCCGCATGTATGTACCTTTATTTGACACTGTTCTAAAATCAGTAAAAGACC
Source organism: Haliaeetus albicilla (assembly GCF_947461875.1). NCBI lineage: Eukaryota > Metazoa > Chordata > Aves > Accipitriformes > Accipitridae > Haliaeetus > Haliaeetus albicilla. Next base: position 6,421,172 of record NC_091488.1, read on the forward strand.
AACTCCCTCTCTCATACCTTTTATCATGGGTTCTAGTAAATATTAACCAAAGAATCCAAAGCAGAGAAAGTAGAGGAATATAACTATACCAGTCAATAAACTCCATTATGTTTCTTACAATCAGTTCCACGTTGAAGCTGAGCACCTACATCATACTGAATGAAAAGCTTAAGTTTTCCAGACAGAATAAACACAACCAGATGCTTTCAGTTGTATACTGCACACAGCCGAAGCAGCCCCGTAGTGATGCTGTATATCCGTCGCAGAAGCACTCGTCATGTCGCCACACAGGCTCTAGTGGAGCTCCAACACATCAGGCTTGGAAAAGTCATGATAAAGGCTAGCACACCCTTGAGAACCACCCCAGTTTCTCCAGGTTGAAACTGCATTCCCATGCTCTCACCAACAGAAACAGCGTACAAGATTTCAAGAAGCATTCTGGCAGCCCAGAGGTTAAGACCCTTCTGTGTTTAAGGGTTCAAGCTGTCATCTCTTCATGACAGAATGAATTTTAAGGGAGAACATAGTTATGTGACTATCGGCAGTTCGAAGCAGCTGGGGCTGAGGCTTCTAAATCTGTATTAAATGTGTATTAGGGATTTTACTTTCGACTGGGCTTAATCTGGTCCCCTTAATTATCCTCATCAAAACATGCACTATAAAGCTATCCAAGGGAGCATCGTGTAGTTCTGGAAGACCAAATCATAGTCCTTGAGCACATCAGGTGTGCACCCTGAGCAGAGCTGCTGATTTAGTTGCCTCTGAAATGAATCTAGTTCACACACACCCCGAAGCTACCCTGTGGACCAAACCAACATGCAAGCGGGGACTTACTTCCCAACTGGACTGTTCCCAACAGAAATGTTATTGTAGCCAAAAGCAGCTGAGGTTGTTGGTATCAATATCAAGACCTACTCAATTTATTTGACTATTTCTTTCACCTGATTCATATTCAAGCAGCCGAGGTCCTTGAGGAGAAACTGCATTTCATTCATTAGGGAAAAAACCCAAGAAAACAGTCCAGGAACGACTGAGGCAGAGAGGAACAAGATGCGCTAACAATCAAGCCTCCAAAGAGCCATCACTCTGTAAGCAGTCAGATTCTTAAAATATAGATAGCATACCAAACAATAATCAATCTGATTGTCTGTGTACCTATGTATTCAATAAGCACAATCCAAGGCACCAGAAAAAATACTCCTATAAAGCTGAGCACCAACATTTCCTCCGTGTGAACAAATGAATTTTCCTTACCAGTAACAGATTGAACCACTCCTCAGCGCGTGAAGTTACTGCTATCCAGTTACTGTTCAGGAGGCTGAGTTTATCCTCCACCAGACTTTCCTGTCCTTTCAGCACTGTCTTCAAATTCTCTCCTAAATCGCTGATGCTCTTAAGATGGACCTGGCGTTTCTCAATCTCCTTCCGTGTTGCCTACATGAACAGAATTAAAAAAAAATAAAAATAAAAATTCAGGAAATTAAAAATTCTCCACCCTAAGTACAACCACCAGTAAGTTCACACTAGAACACATATTCTTGCTTCCTGTAGGAAGGGAAAGCATTCTGTGAAGAGCAGTGAGTACAAAGCAAATTGTTCCTCTTCAGCTTTGATAAAATTGTAAATGTTCTTCATATTCTCGCAATCTTTTTTGGTAATAGTTTCATTTTAAAAACTGTGAATTCTCTCTCTCACACTCCAGTGTTTAAAATATAGTTTTAATACTTAACTATTAAACAAGAATCCACATTTTACAATATTTATATTGAGATGTTTAAAGTTACTTGGCATATAATAAAATGGCATAGTTAACAAATAGCACATAAAGCTTACATAATAAATGGGACAGTAATAAAACACCATGATGACATCCATCTTAAAACTTAAAGAACTCCATTGAAAATACTCTAGTGAAATATTTTAGTATTCCTTTAATATTTTTCAACACATTTTTTTTTCAGCAGAAACCATGTTCTTCTCTCCTGTTAGAGTTCTTGTTTCCTAACTGCAGAAATGCATCTTTTCATTGCTTTCACTTGGGATTTCACTCTGCAAACTAAAATACTAAAATTAGCTATTGTCCATAGCACCTCTGAGCTTGAATGACTAAAATACATACGCAGTGCTACAAGATCAGGTTTCCAGCATCTCCTCCCACTATTATCTTGCCTTATATAAATAGATTTAAATGATATGTAAGGTCACATAATTTACTCACTATTTATGTCTTAATATCTGTTGCACATGCAAAAAGTCTAACAAAAAGAGCAAATCCCAACATATTTAGACAACATGTAAAAAAGCAGGAATTTAATATGAAATACTGACAAGACACAATGCAGAGTATAACAATCTTGCTGAATACTCAAGGAGAGGCACAAATTCCTCTACACCTAATATTACATATAACCAGTTTTTTGAGACAAATTCATCTGAGCTCCTTGGCACCTGATAGCAATGATCCAGACATACATGATCTCTGCTTATAAAATAAAGCTCCAACTAGAAAGGAAGTGGTCCAAACTGAACACAAACAGAAGTTTGGGGAAAAGTAAGAATCACTAGTCTCCAGAAACACTGATTTCTCACAGATAACTTGCATACGCTAAAAGAACAACCACTTCTAATCAAACCGCAATCACAACCCTTCCATCTCCAGATCAACACTGTTACTGGAGTAGAACGGCACCTTTATCACCACACTCACAGCCCTCTCACGGTCACACATCAGCATGATTTTGTTGATAATGTGTTGTTAGGGAAAGTAGAATTTTCAGTTTGCAATAAAGACTGTATAGGAGTTATTCTTTTTGGTACAATACGATCTTAATAGTACCTCCAACTTACTTGGCATATGTTATGCTTAAAGCAGCAGCTCGCTTCCTGTGATTAACAGAATTAATGATCTACTTTTGTAATGTTATTTCTCAGAAAAGGTTTTACACTTGCATTGCATGTAAGTATGAGAAATTTTACACATTCTACCAATTTTCTCAAATACAGAGGTTTTGTAACAGAACCAAGACATGATTAATGCCAATTATTAACTATCAACTACAGAATTAGAGAATTTGAAATGGACAGTTTCAAATTTCAACAGGTTCTTCTCAGATTAAAGGAAAAACATGCCCTCTTCTAGTACAATTTTACCTGTTTCACAGCAAGTACAAAGTGTCATCATAAAAAAGAATAAGACAAAGAATATAATTTACCTCCAACTCAGGATGGAAAATTTTGATCAGCTTTATTACCTTTTCTGAACAATTTACTTCCATTTGGAAAAGAATCCCTGAAGCATATTTACTATGGGTTGTGGTTTCCTTTGTATTTTACATGTAGGAAAACTCAGACCAGTCTTGGGCTATATATATAAATATTAATCCCGACCAGAAATGTAAATGGATCAGACAATTAAATGACTATTAAATAAAACTGCTACCCAAAAGCTGAATGTATAATTCCCGATGTGTATCAAAAAGTGTAACTGTGCTTTGCCTGATCCCAGGAGTTGCTCCTTTCAAAGTAAAGAAATAATGTAAACCAAAGACTAGGTGTACCTCCGGGCAATATTAACACTCCCGTATATTAGCAAGTAAGGGACATAAATAACCAGTGAGATAAGTACACAATCACGCTTCCCCCCACCTTCTTTAAAAAAAAAAAAACATTGAGGCCTTCAACAAAACATCAAAGTGAAAAAGCCATCTTCCGCAATACTTCAAATCTCATTTATTCAAAGTTCTGACATATAAAATCCTGGACCTACTAGAACACAGTCAAAAAACTAGCGGAGTCTGTAAAGACAGTGGGATTCCACACTGCATTATCAGCTAAGACCTCCTCTGTATCATACAGTACGTACTAGGTAAACTAACAACTTTTTTTCAGTTCTTTCACAACTTCGGTAACACGATTGGTTTTTTTTTTTATCTGACATTTCTTCATTATATTCTTCAGAATTCTGTTTCTCTTTTTAGTATTACTAGACAGTGACAGCCTACATATACTTCATCCATTGCAACATAACACATAGCATTGGTAAATTTTGTGTATTAAAAAGACAAAAGAACTGCTATTGATTTAACAACACTATATAGAATAAATAAAAAAATGTGTCATGATGCCAGGATATAAATAGGATTATTTCATTAAAACTCAGCGAGTGGCTTTCAAAATCTGCTAATTTTTGAAGAGAAAGTTCCAATATTCAGTGACCTGACCTTCACTCATCACCTTTCCCTGTATGTTCTTGGGAAATAGAAGAGCATATTTCAAAATTAAGGGAAAAACCCCAACCTTGCTGCATTTAAACTCCCTTTTTGTCACCCTAACATCAAATTGCATTTCAGCTGTACAGTTTATTTCAAAATATGTAAGAAAGATGTAGAAATTTAATTTTAACTACCAAATCAAAAGTGTTAGCGCTGTAATTTAAGAATGGCATTTAAAACATCTGACACCTTAAAAAAAGAAACGCCAAAATCCCAACACCACCACAGTGGGTACAATATGAAACATTAACAATTAAAGTGGTGAAAATCTTCCCAGAAGGACTAGGCAATTTATACATTTTGATTTTGTGTGTTTATCAGGATGAAACTATGTAAGATAAATAAAATATATAAACAAGTTAGAAGTTGGGTAGAAGCTAATCTTCTGATGAAATCTCGCGTTGCATTTTGTGAGGAACAGAAATATGTAAATAAAAGGTTGAACTAAGCATCATAACACCCAGAATTCAGCTGCAGCTGTGAAAATTTGTCAGCAGTGTTTTAAAACAGATTACATTCATACATTCACTCTGCTATTTGTCATTATAGTGAAGTTAGTACATTCACCTTTTTTTTTTTCCCCCTTAGTACTAGTATATTTGGTTATAAAACGAAAGTTTATTCAAGTGTGTATTACTTGCTGGAAGACAAAGGTTCCATAAATACTTTCAGGAAAGACAGCACCATTAAAATGTGTATACAAATTATACAGATTATATTAACGAGATATATATATGGTCATCTCTTCTTTACATGTAACTCCATATAGGATCACAACTACTAGCAGATACAAGAGTTAAAGATGATGGCAATCTCGCCATTCAAATTTCTGTTCAAATTTCTGTTATAATTCTAAAATGTCTCTTTGGAAGAATCTCTTGTACTTCCACTTTTTTGAAGCACCAGTTATGGCTATTTGGTACAGGATACCACAATGGAAATTCTTTGATGCAACAAATTCGCATTTCACTGAATGAAATCTCTCCTTAGCTCTTAAAGGAACCATTATTCTTTTCTCACTTGTGTTTCTCAGAAAAAGTGCTGGTAGCATGCCTTAATGACAACTGAGACGTCACATCGCCACTGAATCCCCAGGACCTGAACATCTCCACGAGAAATGGCATTTAGGTTCCTGGCCCCCAGGAAATGAAAGCAATCAGATCCTTCCTCTCCGTTAGAGCTCTGCGTGCCGAGCATGCCTCAGGTGACCGGTTTCTAATCCCCATCCCGGTAACACCAGAAGGAAGACAGGGAGAGAGAAAGAAGACCAGCTGAGCTTCCCTTACACCAGTCCCTACCATCGAAACCTCAGGAGAGAAGTTGTAGTGCAAAATACAAGTTTTATTTAAGAAAAACAACTTTGGACGGCTTGAAACCCGGGCGGAAGCCAGATTACTCTGCAGTGTTGAAAGGCATGGGGGCAAGCCTTACTGAGAATTCATAAGAGGTTTGTAGTTGCATACAACAGTATTTCACCTATTTTACATAGGGAGCCATAGGATGACAGGATGAATCATGTTAGTATAAATAACTGCAGTTCCCTGTGCAGCCATGTACGCTTTGAGTGGGGTTCACAGCTCCCGCTCTGACCCCACTGTACTGTTCCATACTCTTTATCTTTCAGCTTACTAACAAATACTACTAGTTTTGTTTTGTTTTCTTCACTTGATGCTTCATAAGGGAGCGAAAATCACGACCTCCTTCACATTAGCAAATACTAACCAGGAACTAATTATGCTTGAAAACAGAAGCTACATTGGAATGGCTTTTTCTGAGGACGTGATGCAGAGGGTTTCTGAGCTATATTTTATAACGATAAAACTACCGCGTATCAAGTTGAACTGCTGATGTTTTTTCAAAAAATTGTGACTAGATGCAGAGGATAATATTTTAATAGTGCTGGTTATTAATGTATGTAGATTAAAAAAAATCAACACCAATGAACAATTGAAGAAAAATTCTGTCTGCCTCCACACTGCCTGTACGCTGTGGATTCCTCAGAAGTAATCTCTGCAATTTGAATCTCCCAAAGAAATTAGTTAGGTGGTTCAGTTCTCACGGGTGGGATTACAGAATTAATCAGAAGCTGACATTATGGCCTTCTCAGTGGCTGATTATACATATTTATTTGTTTATTCACAGCACATCTTTTATTTTTATTGCGTCCTGGCCCCTGACTATGAATCAGCTGACACAATTTTCAGATCATTTTCTTTTACTGATTTTACTGACAGGAAATAAGTTGCTAAATGTGTTATCTAATGTAATTCTAAGTACTTCAAGTCAAATTTATACTCACTGGTATTATACACTGTGCTAAAATATAACATTGAAGAACTGGCAGACTCATACTGCTGATAGCAGGGAGTGATACAGAACTTTTCCTGGTAATACCATCTGCCATTTCCTTTTTGAGAACATGGTTTCCTGGCAATCTAATTCTTATCAGGCTGGTTCCTGATTAAAAGACAAATAAACCCCACAATCGTTAATGTCTTCAGTGATAAATATGTTCACTAAATCAGACTTCTAATTATAAACGGATTTCTAATATACAATGCTTAATGACTATCTTTCCACCCACATGTCATTTTTCTTATCTATTATAACAGAACTGAATTCAAATAGAACGATTTAGCTTGTCTCTACTGAGTAAAAAGGCAGGATTTACAGTCTTTAGTATATTGCCCATCTCATTTCACATAGCTCAGCCAAGTTTTTGTTCCCTCCTTAGAAAAATTCTAGACATGAACAAATAAATAACGCACTTCCCTCCTGTCCAGATTAATGCTATGTTTCGTTAATGTCATTTCCTACTCAAAATGGACATTCCTTTTTATTTCTAGGTGTTTACAGCTTGAAGACAATTTCGCACCTATGATTTTTTTTTTTTTTTATTTTAACCTCTGTAATTATCTTTGAAACCTTCTGAGTTCTTCTCATTTTAAGAAGTCTTGGGTACTGAAAATGAATTAGAAATAAGTGCAGTAATAAATGTAACTGCTTCCTTGTGCTGTAAAGAAAAAAGATTATGAGCTCTCTGCTTAGTTATATCGACAGCAGCAGACATCCAATTTTCAGTTCATTCGCACTATTGAGTTCTCCTCTCTCCCCCTCCATTTTCCACCTTAGTTTTTCTGCAGACTTTCCTCACAATGGGAATCTGCTGGGCTTCATTCATCTCCCAGTGCATTTCATTAGATCAGTTACTGTCTTCGGCAGCCTATTTACCTGGGAAGTCCGCAGCCCTGAGCTGCGACATTAATCTGATACAGTGAGGCCCTGGTTCTGGGGACTGAATTATTGATGTACAATTTTGTATGATGCCTCACTGAAATCCACATAGGAGTATCAGTATCGTACTTATTTATGAAGTCCTCACAAGAATTTTAAAGCGTCCAGGATAACATGCAGCAATTCCTGCCTCTTAGCGGGAGCAGATTCTTTAGGAAAAAGTACACTCAATTCACATATTTCTGCAAATGCGTACATTTGGAAGGCTAGGATCTGCCACTTACACTAGCTGTTGGATTCCTCAGAAATAGAAGTCTGCTTACATTTATGTGAATATTGGTTTATATTGCCTACAGAGAATCTTAATAAAGGAATTCTGAAAGCCACTCACTCACTACATACGTACTTCAACAAGAGGCAGCTGCTCTCATCCAAAGTTGTTTGTTCTTATTTTAGTGGTTAACTGACAGAAGGAGAAGAGCTGAGGTACTATATGAGGTTAAGCTGCAGTGAAGGCTTTGGGCAGAATTTGAAGCCAAAACATGCTTTTTACCAGTTTTTCCTGCAACCCTTTATGTATCAATTCCTTGTGAGAATTCACAATACTCAATGGCTTTCTTTAAGATTAGTAGGCGGAGTGGTTCCCGTTTGACATATTTTTCATGTTGCTATTTCTTATTTTAATTAGGTCTTGTTATCTTTTTTGATTGTCATAAGATAAAAATATGTTGTACTTGTTGTAGCAAGTGTAAGACATAACAAGGACTTCCCACGGTGTAACTACGCTGATCATCAGGCTGTAGGTTCTAATTATGCAACTTCGGAAGCATTAAGGTTCATATCTAACAATTAAATGATATTAAGGACAAATCTTTCTATTTAAACTGCTATGAAGCTGTATACATCTGGATTAACTTTCCTGAGCACACATGCAGGAACATACAGTGTACCTTTCTGTGTCAGCAGAACCGTACTGCGTAGTTTAACACCACCGAAGGTGATTCTTACTTAAATGGACTGAGTAACTGGCAGGTTAGTTTGGGGCATTAAAACCATATGATTGTCTAACCCATCTCTTCAAAATCTGACACTTGTCCTTTATTATGGGTGTTAGGATCACAATATCAATCAAAAGTAATGAGAGGAACTGCACAGACATTGCTGTAGGAAAAGCAGCAAGTGAAAATGAGAGAACATCAAGCAGCAATAGTTTTTTTTAGGGATCGTGGTTTTGATTTGAAAGTCAAAGCAGCAATAGTCAAAGCAGTAACTGTAAGATAATAATAGCAAAAGTTGATCTTTATATATTTTTGGATACTACTTTTAAAATATTGTCATTCTTGGAGACTGACGACCAAAAAAACCCCAATTCCAAACCTCACAAAAGACTTGGAGACTTTCTTTTTATTGTTATTAGTTTGTAAATCATCAGTGCATTTCAAGGCTAAAGACATTTTATCAAGCTTGGAAGCTTGAAAAGGGCAGTTAAAGACAAACAAAACAAACAAACCACAAATGACATTTTACTCCAGTGCCTTTAATCTGCACAGCCTTTAAAAAAATAGGTAAGGTTGCCTGTGTATTATTCATGACTATTTCTATAATGCATGGTGAAACTGGTGAAATGTTTAAAGGATTATTCCTGTTGAAAAAAGCAGACAAGTGGTACACTTTTGCACAAAACCCCAATACTGTTTAAGGGGTTTTGTTGTAGTTTTCTTTTGAAATTATATAGGAACACTCAGCCAAAATGCTGCTGGCTGCACATAATTATTTGAAATTTTGACATTTTGGATAATGTTGAGCGTAGTTTCCTCTAAATCACAGATTTTGGTATGGATAATGTTGAGCGTAGTTTCCTCTAAAGCACAGATTTTGGTATGTGTGTACAACGATGACTTGGTTTATGTTCTGAGTTAGACTGGATTTTTGTTACATATGCAGAATATAAACTAGATTAGCTAGTGTTGAATGATACTGTGCTAAGTCTTAACATCACACAGAGATACGTAGTTTGATGCGGAACCCTTGCATTCCTCAGTGATTCTGTAAGATGTTTCAACTGTGGCACACATAGTAATTTTGGGGAAAGTTTCATTTTAGGCTTTGAGTTTTAACCTAAAATAAGAGTTCAGGGTGAAGTCTCATGGAAGAAAGAAGCCCCTGGAATGAAAACGAATGGGCTACAAACCAAAACGGGTAAGAAAACAAATATCCCACCTCCTGGCTGCTGCCTGAACACGTGGAATATATAGTGTTCTGACTGCCTTAAGCTTTTATCCACTGGAGTTGTTTTACTGTTTAATACTTTTCTAATCATGAGTAGAATGGGATGAGAGAGAAAGGGACCTCTATTTACATGGATCTCTGTTTACATAGATACTGGACGGATAATTTATAGTACTCTGAAAAATGAAAATCTAACTTTAAATTCATCTCAGTGAAGATTATTGCAATATGAAGGTGAACTGTGCTATTGATATATGTAGAGACAAGATGGTTTAAACTTTTCCGAGCATCAGTGTCAGGGTGAGACAATGCCATAACAAAGTTCCACTAATTAAAATGCCAGAGTTTTCATTCTCTTTCTTTATCAAGAAAGAAATCTATCATTCTGTAATAAGCATAAAGGTACAGTGTGTGTTATATTGTTACCTTGCCCCAGGCAATTTCAGCATCCAAATTGCTAGGCATCCCCTGCACAGCTGATCTCTTTGTCAGTTCTGCATCTGTCGCTGCAAGCCATTCTGTCATAGCATTAATTTCTTTTCGTAGCTTCCGGGACAATTTCAAGCATTTCTCTAACTCTTGCTTTTTCTCTGTCACCTGCAGAAAGAAAACATGTGTTTCTTAACTCTTCAGTCAAACAGGTTAAATGATTTTTATATACCATTTTCTAGATGCCATTTTTCTAGAAAAGCTTAACTTGCAATTTCACAAGCCAAGTTGCACTTTTAATACAGTTATATCTTGCCTTAGTTCTCTCAATATCTGTAATTTTGCTGCTGGGATGCAAACACCTACAAGAAAAATATGTGCATAAAGACACATTGAGTTTGAACTAGCAGCAGACCTCTGCAAACTTCCTCCTCCTCCGTTTTGAAGCCATGCCTAGCAAACTATTTTGGAACAATTGAATTAACAGGCTTTCCGAGACACAAAATAGATGTCCAAACCTTTCAAAGAGTATATTTTCATACAGATGGCCAGCTAGTGATATTAAATCCTCAAGTTTTTTTTCTATGTAGCTGCACTACACAGAAGAAAAAAATTCTCTGCCAAAGGAACGCCATAATCTTGAAACATAAAAGTCACTGAATGATGTCAAACTAAGGCAGCACAGTTAACTTTTCAGTTTTTAGTTTGCTGAATGTTTTGGATGTGAAGTACTATGGACAATTTCTGTTTTATTTGTTAAGTTCTTTTAAGCATATTACATGGTACCTAGAAGGAAGGCTGAGGAATTATATTCTTCACTGTCTTACACTGCGCTTTTGTGTAATCCAGGGGAATAGGGGAAATACAATCTTCCCTGCAAGCCCCTAAGCAGATTCAGGGAGAGCGAGAGAAGGTTCCACATACTTAGCAGAAAAGGCAGAAGAGTAAATTAAGAGATCTCAGATGGGAAAATATACCATGATAGACATTAGGCTACTAGTAGTTAGAACATACAAATGAATAAATTATGTTGTGCTGAAGTTTAAAAAAGCCCAGCCAAAGAAAGTGGATTAAAAGTGTTCCATAGGTCACTAATACTTAAAAGAAATTACTAATTACCTTGCATGTCAATTAGTAATCAAGTGAGATTGTAGCCACTGATTTTTATTTAAGTATTTTTAAATAGAAAAAAATTGTCTATAGTAGTGCCAGGTATTCAAAACTGGTATCACTATCTAATAAAACTATTTTGGGCTTTGACACTGTTTGAGTACAAGTAGTTGCACAATGATCAAATTGGTTCCTAGCTCTACTGCCAAGGAGAGTTTGAGATTTTAAAATGTAATAGGATGTTATGAGGTTAGGTACATGTCTTTTGCTATCCCTGAGTAAACAGATCAGATTTGCCCAGGGAATAAGCAATAAAGTGTCCCTGATCATGTATTACCACTCTGTGGAGGCTTACTACTAAAATCTCAGAACATTTCTTCTTCACTAAATGTGCTTTATGTGCTTTCTTGTATGACAAATTTATTAAATGAGACCTCAGAACTTACAGGCAGGCCAAGAGGTAAATCCCTGAGAAGGACCATAACACTCAGCTTTTTAGAGCTCCATTCACACATGGAGTCAGGAATTTACACATGTTTTTCACTACTTCTTCTGATGAATATTAATAGCCATTGTAAATAACTATTTGCAGGTACTTAGCAGCAATACAATGCAAAGTGCACTACCTCGAGCATGATTGCCTCTGTAAGAACTCTAAACACCCAGTATACTATAAAATGAAGTTACTGATACATGCCCAAACACAGAAGGAATATTTGTGTTGCTATACACATCTCTAAATTCTGTATATAATATCAATAATGCTACCCTATTTCCATATACATTGTAAATATCCAGAGGTTAGTGATTAATCAGCTTCTGTTTGTACTTCAAATGTAAAGATGTATTTCTAAAGAAAAATAGGAAACAGTGCCCTCTAAAGGCCTTCCGTATCATAAAGTGATATCAAACGTAGTATCTCCATAAATTCTGTCTGCATTTTAAAGCTATTTAGGCTATGTTAAATAGTTTACTCGCAAGAACTCTTGGATATAGCAAATAAAATAAAATGAGAAAAGCAGGTATTTAAAGCAAAGGAACGGTATTTTACAGCCTTTTAGTCTTACGGCTAAAAATCCCTGTGCCGTAGTGGGATTGTGAGGAAAGACCTGACCTCGTAAGTAATAGCCCCTACTGCATGCAATGCCCTTGGGAGAGCAGCAAGAACATTATTACTGCCACTTTCTTTTAGAGTCCAGCTCCCCGCTCTGACGAATTACCACAGACAGATTTGACACAAGTATGCTACAAACCCTACCTCACAGCCACTCACAACTACCAAACTACCTAAGCTCTAATCTAGTTGCTTCCATGTATAAATGTATGTAAGCTTGTGTCAGAGAGAGAGAGAGAATGTGGGCAAGGGAATGAGTAAGCAAGCCCAGGCATGGAGTAGTTATTATAAATGTAACCACTACACCATGATATTCATATGACATTTGATTTTCTTGCAATTTCATCTCAAACCTATTTACACTGAGGCCACTGCTAAAGTCTCAAAGTTATCCTTCATGCTTTTAAAGCATATTTGGCTATAAATGAGCGGCAAAACTCGATGGGCTGAACAGACAGAACTCATTCCTAGACCAAGGAGAACTTTAAGCTCTGATACTACCTAAGCAATTAGGACTATTCACAGGTATTTCTATCCATATCTGTATATGCTAAAAAAAAAAAAAAAGGAACAAATAAAAAACCTCTCACACCTTCCCCTTCTTCTTAAGGGGAAAACTCAGAAAGTCTAAAGTTATGATACCTAAAATATATAGCAAAACCAGAGTATGTACAGAAATTATCAGAAAATATAATAATTTTCCTGTCTATGCTTAAAAATGTGCTTAAGGATTGCTTTGAATATGGGAGGACCTCCTGATGCAGTACATACGAAATCACAAAAGTGAGTCTATGCTTGAAGATGTATTTTTCCTTCAGACTATACATTTCAGTCCTAAGCCTTACTACTAGTTATAACTATTATCAGTTTTCTCTTAAGATGACTTTGACTGAATGCAATCAATTAGGGCTGATAACGGCAGATTCTTTTAGTTCTATATCTCTGGGCTTTTGTGACTCTCTCTAAAACTGTTAACTACCATGCTATTTAAAAGTAAAAGTAAGAAATTACATCTAGGCTAACAAAGCTAAACACAGCACTGCAGATTTTTGAGACACATTAATTTGCAATATGGCTCACTTCAGATCACTAATGGCTTCCTAATGGCACATTTTTATCCCTTCATTAGTTAAGAGAGGTTTCCTAAAACAATGGCACCTGTCTGCTGTTACGTTAAAATTAATGTAGAAACAAATGCCACAGTCCTTTCTAAAATAATGGAGAAACCAAATATTTTATCTAATCTCAAATGATAGCTATCTGCACCTTAATGAAGCAGACTCTTCAGTTTTCTTGACACCCAAAGATTGATGTCTCAATACCTTTATTTTCTAGCACAAGAGAGAACTGTTTTAATTCAGGTTCCCAAATGAGTATTATCTCTGTCAAAAGTAACATAACTCTTATTGTTTTATCATATTGTAGTCAGTGGGGCTTGATTATCTTCATGTGTTTAAACCACATACTGACTCTCACTATTACCATGGACTCATTTTCCTAGCTAGTAATAATTTAGGAGTTTAATAATTTATAATCTGACAAAATAAACAATTTGCATTCTGTCCTGTTTCGTATATTTGAAGTGTATATATTTTAGAAATAGGCAGCTATAACTGTCATTCTCAATCTTCATGCAGCCAGTTACAGCATCACATTTACTCTAACCCTAGAACTTTTAGAAGTTCTGCGGATAGTTCTAATGAGGGCAGGAAGAAAACAGAGTAATGAAGGACAGTTGTTAATTGAATTGTTTGCATGAAGTCTTCTTTAGGACAAAGCCACAACTCCTCTTCAGAGCTCAAAGGTCTTTGCAGAGCGCTGTACATCAGGAGCAGGCAATGCACTCCATAGGTAATGCAGACCCAGAATAAAATGGCTTCAGGGACTGATGTACAGGTTTTTTTCCAATCACAGTCTTGTTAATTTTGGTTAGTAGTCTGTCTTTCCTACCGTCTGTTTAGTTGACTTTTAGGAAGAACTGAGTAAACAAAACTTTTTCCTGTTAGGAAGTGTAACAGCATTTCAGTGTACATGAATCAATAAAGAAACAGATGATGTATAGTTGGAAATTTTACACAAGGAGTGACAGTGCTCGGGAAATTAAAAGGAATCGATTCTACAAGGTTAATTATATACAAATACCTTATCATTGACATCATAGGGTAAAAGTCTGCCACATTTTGAGAACTATTTCTCTTTTTCTGTAGGTGAAGCTAAGATTATATAAAACAATATTGGGAAAGTCTTCATGTTGCCCTCCTAATCATATGCCGACATTCACTAAGTGGTCAAACCGAGTACTGTACAAATATTAGATTTAAAACAAAACAAAATGTTGTACTCCAAGGCAATACACTCCTCATTACAAAGTTCAAAGGATGATGATTTAGTTTTGCCTAACATGAAGAAATTTGATAATCCCTATGTAATGGAGGATGACAAATGACTAAATTCTAAACAAGGGTTTGCTGGTATCTGAGATGTATAACAATGGGACAATTATTCCACATACTGGTAACTAAACAATATTCTACATGGCTTATATATTAAGATATAGTGAAAAGGTTAAGTCAGGATTATACCTGACATTTAAACCAGGGAACGGTTGCGACAATAACTGAACATACGTGTAGTTCAGAGTGCAGAAGGAGTAAAGCAGAGTGGTACACAAATGCCTCCTGAGGAAAGCTGCAGTAGCAAGAATTTTCAGTCAATGGATTTTTGAACAGCAACAAATGGAAATGATATACTTAAAGATCTGTACAGTCAGAGGCAGAAGGAAATGAAAAGGTAGAATTCTCTTTTGTGAAGTAGCTCTTCAAATAAAACGTGAAAAAATCACAAACAAAATCGAAGTATTTTTCTGACCTGGAGTGTTTTGAAACAAGTGACTGTTTGAGGCATTAAAATGAAACATCATCTCCCTCTGACCCCTAAAACCCAATGAACTAGTAGAAAAAAATAGATTAAAACATTAAGAAAGTATAACTTTAAATTGTAATAAAGGAATTTTATAGTTTTCTAGAAGGTTATTTTTTCTCAGAGCAACTGAACAGCCATCCTAATGATCACCTTTGCCTCCATTCTTTCTGTCCCACTGTTTAGAAAAACTGAGGGCCTTGAAAGGAACCAATTTACTTACCATACCAAGAGTATTCTTCACTTTGCCAGTTAAAAAGAGGGCATAGTTTTGTATTAAAAGCACAGAGCTTACCTTTGCACCCAATTCATTATATTGCAACTTCAAAGCTGTGAGCCTTTCATCCAGTTCTTTTGGGTTCTCTGTCTGCTGCTTTTGAACAATCTGCCTCCCGGTTTTTATCACTGTTTCCACTTCAGACTTCACCTCACTCAGACTTTTATATAATTTCTAATCAAATAGAAATATGAAAGTGAAACGCCACTGTTAAAATAAGTACAACAGAAAGGACTATTGAAGGTATTATAAAGACGCACTAGAAGGCTTTGCATTGTTTGCTGTATAAAACCACCATCACGCATGACCCTGAGCACCTTCCACTCCCATTTGAAAGCTAAAGGAGTTGAGACGTACCATGGTATGTGACCTGAGGATAGAGAAAACTCACCCTGAGTCTGCACACGTATTAAAAAAGTTTGTAAGAAAAATTCATCAGTTTCTAAATCAGAATTCAAATGAACAGATTCAGAACAGCCTATCTTTACTGGCTTCAAAGACTTCTCACCAAAACCAATGATAGAAATGGTATACATAAGAAAGTACACGCCATCACTAATTGTTTTAAGATATGACAAAGGTTGTTTTCACACTGATTTAGATAATGCAGTATTTAAAACAACAAGAGATGTCTTCTGTCAACTCACACAGCTTGTTGGATGTATTTAAACTACAAATAGCCACTAAACTAATTAAAAAACCCAACAGCTTTTCATACTACTGAATCAGGAGACTGGTACGATAGAGGATTTCCCCTACATTTACTAAGTGTAATACTATTAAAAAATTAAATAATTAAAAAAAAATTTAAATTTAAAATTTTAACATGAAAAAGTAACGTGATGAGGTTAAGCCAAAATATACTATATAATTCACTGGATTTTCCTGCACTATTTCAATGATAAGCAAAAAATAAGGGATAAACAAGTGTTCAGTAAGTGACAGCATGCAAGCAATCGGTAAACAATATGCTCTAAAAATACCGTAAGTCTTCCACACAATAGGACAGGGCTGGAAAAGCTAGCTGCTGAGTGAAGATACTTTAATTCAGTACAGGATTTCTAATTACCACATCATTCTGATAAGAATGTGAATTTAAGAGTAATTGCATTTAAGAAAAAAAACAAGATTTAAAAAAAATCAAACCACCCCAAAAACATTGGCTTGTTCCATGCTTATTTTTTAATTTAAATTCTTACATTTAGATCTGAAAGAGGTTGAGGCAAAAAAAAAATAAAAAAAAAACTTCAAGCATGCCATTGCCCCAGAAAAAAAACCAACACCTGAAGACAAGGATCTGATTGTTCTGATTTGTGCTGTTAAAATCTCCATTTTATTATCATCAAACTCACAGTGTTCATCCTTATCTCTACTTCCCTTCAATAGTAAAGGGGTAGAGGATTACAGGCATATTAAAGGGATACATATAGATTTCCCCAATATTCTTTAGGCCACATTCAGGTCATCTTTTGCTCTTCAACTGTAAGAAATTCATAGCATGCCATCGCATGGAAGCTGTAATCTATAGTTTTCCTTTATGTTTTGTGTTTCCTGGCTAGAATAGACTTGTGCACTGCAACATCTCTTTCGGTTACATCATGGAGTTCCACGACCATAGCATATTGTGGAAAATAGAGCCAATCCAGGGAGATAAACTCATATGCAAGATGGGAAGGGAGAATCAGATAGGGATCCTAAGTGGCTTTCTCACATAGTGGCAGTGCATGACCATTGTTTGAAAGTTCACTGAAATCAGAATGTTTTGATTTTTTTTTTTTTTTTCCAATTTAATGAGTAACTGATACTTTGTTTCTCATCCTGAATTCAGGGCAACATTCTGTAATTTTTAGCTTTCTCCACATAAATCCATATTTTCAAAATTTTTCGTTCATTTAATTGGCACCTCATGCTTCTGAGAGTTCTTTGCCATAACAGAAGAAGAGACAATTTACAGAAAGGAAAGTTACTGTAAGGCCGTTACAACTATTTCACCATGTTATTATATCCTGGCAAACTTTCAAACTGAATTCAATTTTAAGTGTACAATGTCCTTCTAACGTCATTTGCAACCAAGAGAAGTAGGACAAGGAAGATCAACCCCTTCTCTCTATCCTCCTCTCCTTGAGAAAATCAAACTTTAACTAAAAAGGTTCCTATAACTCTCATTGTGAAACTTTGCTCTTAAATCTTTCTCGGAATCTTTTCTAATATCTCCCCCAAAATATTGACATTGTCATTGAAAATACTTTAAATTTGAAAGCCAGAACAGGCGTGAAACAAAAAGAAAGACAGCATGTTTAAATATTCACCATGCAATGATCCAACTGTGATTGTACTACTTCCTGCTCAACACTCTTCATCTCCAACTTGGGCACCTGCAATTTCACTTCATCTAAAATTCTTTTACATTCTTGTAAGCGCTGTTCAAAGTTGGCCGGCTTCTGAAACAAGCGAAACTTCATGGAGACATCCTGCAGCTTTTTCTGAAAAGGAAGCATGGGTGGGTAGTAAATGTGAAATCAAATCGACACTGAAGGCAAGTCTTAGACCTGTTTCAGAATACTTAGGATCCATTATCAGTCAGCAGTTTCTTATTTAAAGAATTTAAAACTTTTGGGGAAAATACCAGCAGCAGAGAATCTCGGTCTTCACAGGAGGAAGAAAATTCTTGTATCATCCAGGGTACTGGATGCAGCAGAGCCAGTGACAAAAGAGCCCATATACTCAACTGAAGAAAGGGAGAGGTTTTGCATTTTGCAATATGAAAATGGGGGGGGGGGGGGGGGGGGGGTAAGAATGGAGGTTTAATGGCTTGAGCATAACACATTCACATTCCAGAGTGGACACTCATCAACTCTACCACGTTGCTGCTTCTTGGTATGAGGAGTGAATCTTTTAGTCCCTCAGAGAAACCCAAATAAAGTGGCTGGGCAGTAAGTAGGTCTAGCACAAAACCTGAGATTTAGAGTATAAAATTGATTTCTATTTCCATTTTAAAAAGCATAACCTAGAGTAAAAAGAAAGTAATTTGAAGGCAGAAAAATCTATGACAAGCATGGCTTCTAATTTCACAATTTTCACAATTTGTTATCTTTGTGCATTAATTATATTGCTTGCTCACATGATCCCTACCTCAGGGGGAGGGGAAATAATTAAAAATAAAGCAAAGAAAGGGCATTTTAATTATCTACTTGAATAAGAACTGATTTCTCTGTGAAGTACAGAGCAAAGTACTAGTAAAATAAGTTTTTCTACTGTTTAAAAAAAAGGAAGAATGTCGCTAAGAAATGGGTAAGTAATTAAATAGGAACTCAGCATCTGCAAACACATTTTTGACTTTATGATCTTCAATTCCTGGACACTTTATACCAATACAGTGTTGTCTGTGCTATAGAAACTTGAAAAAACCTCTAATAAGGAATAGAATTAGCCTATGCATAGGCATTAGTAAATATGCTTCCCACATCTATCAGATTTCTGTGAAGGAGGCAGCAATCATGAGCAGAAGGCAGTTCTGGGTAAGACAGAAAACTGTGTAGCTTTCCAGCAGCTCCTTCCAACAACTTTCCTCATTAAATAGTCTTGATGCAATTGAGATCCAATGCGGTAAGAAAGGAATTCTCTTCCTAGATAAATAAGTGAACAATTGAATAAAAATAGGAACCAAAGGGTAGGAATAAATGGGCTTCTTTTTCTTCAGTGTGTTTGCATACACTAAATTCATAGTTAGATTTCCATCCTCTTGTGACACTTCAACTTGATGAAGATCAAGTCCTGCGGGAAGCATGCAATGCCACATCAGTATCTGTTACAATTTGTTTGGTCAATACATTAAAAATGATCCAGAAAAGAGAGAGAATGACAGTATTAATGGTAGAGAAAATTAAAGCTATCTGTGAAGAGACACTGAAGGATTGCACAGTATTGAGTATCTGTAGGAAAAAACCAAACAAATTATATTTAATTCATCCCAACATTAAGTAATGCACATTACAAAAGAAACAGTAAGCTTGATATACAAGTGGGATCTACATTATCTATTAGCACTCTCACTTGAGTTATAATAGATAACTATAAAAGTTATATGCTTACATTTATCTCGAACATTTAAAAGAAAGTATCAGCTCAATACTTAAAAGCAGCCAACAAACAAAGTGGGTATTTGGAATTATTTGGAACATAAAGAACAAAAAAAGAAAATACCTGTCACAGTATAACAGTCATTGTATAAAGCTATTTTGTGCCTGAATAACGTGTGCAGTTTTGATCACCTCATCTCAAAAAACTTACTGTAAAAATAGAAAATGTATAAAGAAGAATGACAGGACCATCAAAGCTATATATCTAAAGGTCTCAGTATGCTTTAGCATAATAGTCAGTCTGAAGAGAGACAACTGAGGACAAGTAAAATTAGCAGTATGCAAAAAGTTGAGTAGCAAATGATTGTTAGCTGTTTCTCAAAATTCACGAAGAAGGTGGCACCAACTGAAACGCTTATATAGAGAAACCAGAATGAACAGAAGGAAGAACAGCATTCAGTTAAATTGTGTTACTAGCTGTTAAATGAAGTTGAGGATTCCAGCAATTTGCAAGACTTCAGAAAGTATTTAGACATGAGCTTTTAAATCTCTCTGATCCAGAAGCTGCTTAGCTGCAAACCACTGGGAAGCATCGCTAAATGTTCACCTTGCTGTACCTCCTCACTGTCTTCTGCTACTACTGAAGATACGGTTTGGGGCTAAATAGATCTTTGGTGAGAAGCAACATCAGAATTCTTACATACTTAAAATGTGTAGTCAGCTGAATTTACTTCACATCAACAGTTGAATTGATAGCAATACTCAAAATTCATGGTCAGCAGGCAAACCTGGCTGGCCTAGATAAACAGCACAGCAACAACTGGTGGGAGAAAAGGAAAGCCCACAACTAAGTCAAATTATTAATTTTTTATTTGAGGAAAATGTCTTCTTTAGAAGCAAATGATCCATTGTTATTCAATAGCAAAATTACAGGTAATAAAATACTTCTAGAAATTTAACATTCTTTTATATTTTATTACATTAAATAATGTTAAAATATCACCAGGAATTAGTAACGCGGTAAAGGAAGGGAGTCAACTCGGTATCTTTTTACTCTGACAAGTGTGTTCACCCTAAAAGATAGGTGAAAGTAATAAACAAGAATGTAATTTGTCTGCTGTGTAATTTCTTCCCGCAATTAATTTATTATTGAATTTCCAAAAATAGCCCTTCCTCAGATAAGATTCCACTTTCACGTAACCGTTCTTTGCCTAGTAGGACTAAGTAGGTATTAAATCACTATGGTGGAAACAGATTTTTATTTTGCTAATTGTCCTTTTTCCCTTAAATTTAAAAAATGGAACTTAACTCTCAACCTACAGTAATCCAAAAAGTCAAGATAAATTTGGTCACTTAACAGTTGTTTCACAACCTCATAGTAATTACTTACTTTCACAATTGTTTACTTTCTGTCTAGGAAATTGAACTAATCTTAGAAAAAATATATGCCAAATTAGAAATATTGTTTAGCGCAAAAAAAAAAAAGAGAAATGCATGCAGTATTTATTTGTAAATGAGAATGCTCTTCAGGAAAAAAGTAAGTGAAGACAAATCTAGTGAAATGTGATTTACCACTAGAGGTGCTGCACAATGATGGAAAAGAATTTAAGAGAGTTCACTGGCCTAAAAATCAAATATAGTCAATAAATATTTGGAACAAAGCTTTTACCCTTTTTGGTAGTTTGTATTTACATTATGCATGTAAATTTGCTAATTTTTGTTCATATTTTATCTAATGTAAGCAAAAAATATTTTCAAAGCGACCCCACCAATTTGTCAAAACTCAGACTGATGCATATGGTCATCTAGAGAAGCTTTTTGAATTAAAAAATACCTGCACAAAGATGGATTAAGGAAAAAAAAAAAGACACCTAGAAAGGGTAGTGCTCCCTTGCATGCTGTTGAATTTATAAACATTTAGATACGAAGTCATCTGATGCCTGCATTTCACTGATGAAATACAGGCAACATCACAGCTGCCATGGAGACAATCAGAAGGTGAGTTAGTGTGAAGGATGACAGAAAAATAAGGAAACGTAAATATTTCCAACAAAGAAAAGTTAGTCCTGCAGATAAGAGGAAACATTAAAAAAAAAAATCAACTTCTTCATTTCAAATTAACTAACTGTTAAAAAGCCATTAATGTTATCCATAATAAAACATAAAACTGAAGCTAAGATACCTAGAATTATTTGACAGAGATGAAGAAAAAGATGGCCTTGTTTACTGTTAATACCATAATGAAATTCTTTGTCTTTCCTAATGAATTATGACAATTTGTTTTGCAGCCTGCGGAACTTTGGCACTAATGCCAAAAACAAAAGCAGCAAAACAGTCAAGAACCTATCACAGATTAATGGGTAAAAATGTGTATTGTTCCTAAGCATTAATTAAATCTTCTTCAGTTTCAAACAGGTCTCTCTGTCTATTAAGCTAGATGAAATAATGCATTAGCTAACATTTTAAATTGATGAACTGCTTAGTATAGATTTGTCTTTCAACGCAGTTCTACCAAATATTTCCAAATATTTTAACATACTTCTAACTGTAAATATTTTCAAATACCTCAAAAGGTGTACCAAAAACCCTCATTGTAGTTTTATTTCTTACAACCGCAGCACATTCAAAACACCCTTTATATAGTGTCCCTACCAGTTGGCTACATGAGCTCTGGGTACCCTAGAACTGTTGCCAACTAGATAGGAAGGCTGTACTAGAAAAACAAGCAGTAAGAAGATATGGATGTGTGCATTAGCCACTAATTTCCAGGCTAGAATGGAGCAGCTAAACCAGAAGATATCAAATCAAACCATTAAGTTTGGAAAAGACCTCTAAGACCATCAAGTCCAACCATCAACCCAACACCACCATGACTACTAAACCATGTCCTGAAAAAAAAAAGAGATACCTTAAGAACACTTCATACTATAGTAATAGTACTACTCATGCTGTTTGTTTGCACGAGTGATGGAAAACTGGAGGAAGTAAAATATGCATACCTGTGCCACATCAATTTGGGAAAGCACTCTTTTGGCAGCATCTTTACCCCGGTTTCGTTTCTTCATTTCTTCCAAACTGATCTCATGGCTTGTTAATTCAGATTGTATTTTCTATTGAAAAACAAAGACAGTAATCAGCAGGGTTTGAAGAAAACGCTTATGTTGTTAATATTATTTGGAACAGTTGATTTTGAAAGATATTAAACAGAAGTACTACACTATATACTGGATCATTAGAGGAAATTATTCAAAGAATTTCTTGTTCACAGCCCTGTACCTTTTTCAATTTAATTTCTCTCAATTGTAATAAAATCTTCTTCTGCTGCTCAAATATATATAACTCTGACATTGTGACTAATGACATAATCTTGCTAAGGAAATGGTGATTGAATTGTAGGCAAAAAAAAATAATTCTTTCTTCTAAAGGAAAACAACTATTTTCATTGGGAAGAAAATTAAAAATTAATCATAGAAAAGAAAAATACAAATAGAAAAGTGATTTGCTTCACTATTCCTATTATTTTTACAGTATCATCAGGTGAGTTGAGAGAAAACTGATCAAAGTATCCTGTATGTATAACATCTTCATCTCACAGAGCTGTGCTGTATCTAAACCAGTATACTATCTGTGGCATATTACTGACCAGAATCTATGTTCAGTATCTGCAGATATGTTAAATGCATAATGACATGTAGTTCATTAATACACTAACTTAATCCATTTCCCAACACACATTTCTGGTTATCTCTTTCTGCAAACCCAGTGTGCAATCAAATCATCACAAGAAAAATATCAGCCTTGTTGGTTCACCATAAATCAACCTTTCAAGAAACAATTAACTTTAGCAGTGTTGGCTAGGGCAATGTAATGGAAAAGAATTCCCATAAAGTATATTGATACAATATAATTTAGAGCAATTCACATATTTTTATGTTTAAATTGTGAGAAAATGAGAAACTGTTATTAGCAGAATTGTTAGACAAGTACTTCTGAGACCAATTACTCTATGAAATAAAGACAAGGTATGTTCCCACCAGGAAAGGTATTTGAGGCCATTACTCCTGCATAAAAAAGCGATTTGAGATTTAATCTTTTTTTTTTTTTCTATTGTATACAAGGATTTCTCAGATACTCTAAAGACTAGCTATAAGTTTAAATATATGCACATGTATTTGTCTTACACTACAGTACCTTGTAAAATATGAAAACTGTGTGGTTCAAAAGACTACAAAGAATTATGCAAATGAAGAAAAGGGGGGTTTAAATTACAATTTAATCCTTTAAAGTTTGATTATAAGTAAAAATGAATATATAGGTATTTTTAATCACATTTTTATAGATTAAGTATAAAGCTGTGTACACTGTATGCTGTCTACTTTATAGGGGTATTACATGGTTATAATGACTTGTACAACATTATAATGTCTTCTATATTACAACACTACGTTGAAAGCATTTTTCACAAGTTATATTGAAAATATATTGAAGTAAATTTTAAGAGAAAAAGACTTACAAAAAACCAGAAAACTATTAAGTCACTACTGAATTTAATTGCAAAAATAAATTTACAAGTCTAAACTATCCAGTACTATTTAGAGAAATAAAATATTTTTCTGAAACAAAGCATTTGTAAAAGCAAAATGACTGACAGAAAGCTGTCAATTTAGATTAAATTTTTCATTCAAAATTATCACAATTGCACATCTTCTAGTTTTCATATTTTGAGTTCTCCTTGTCAAGTCTATTTACTGAATGGCCAGCAGTATTTGAAGCAAGTAATAGATTTTTTTTCTAAGTATGGAATTTTAGTTTTGAGAAAACAAAGCAATTAAAAGGACAATGCAATCAAGGAGCGGTTTATTTAATAGTCTGTTCTGGAGTATTTATTTCCTCCTTGTCTAAGTTTAAAACTTCCCCCTTGAAGTTTATTAGAATTGTGAACAGGACTGTCTTCCGTGTTTGTGCAGTGCACACCCCAAATTGTGGGTGGTGACTCAGCATTAGTTAGCTCCTGAAGCCAAATCATTTCTTGATGTCTTGCAAGTCAGAGCTGTACATACAAGGAAGAAGCAAGTCTGAATGTTAGAAAAATATACTATATCACATCCAGTATTTCAACTCTTTGCTTCTGCACCTCATCAATTAACCAATTTTTGGTTGTATTTTCCAGTTTACTTTGTTCAACCTCCAGATCAATCTGGAAAGCATATAATTGAACAGTTCTTATCTGAATAGGTCAGAAGAGCACAGTACAGATAAGAGTAGTGTTTAAGCAATTTGGTGTTATGGGACATTGCAGGGAGATTGTTTTATCTTATGTTTTTAAATTGCTCGGCAGGAGACAGATGAAGTATCACCTACTCTGACATCAAAATGCAGAATTAGAGAGAATAAACACAGTAGAGGAAAGCTTAAAAGAAAAGTTAGTAAGGATTATAGCAAGAAAAGATTTTTTGGTTTTTTTTCCCTTCCCACCCCCCCCCCACCCCCCCCCACTGCTCACAGGCAGAAAGATTAAACCAGTCCTGAAGAGATATAAGAGAATTTATAATACCTGCCTATGATGCCCCTTTTCATTCAATTTTGACATGACCATTTTGACTTTTTTGTCCATTTTGACTCACAAATTTATTACATCAACTTCTTCTAAAAATCCACAAGAAAACACTAATTTTCTTTTTTCCATTTCTACCATTCCCACCTCTGCTTTTTTCAGTGGTTCCTGTCTATTTTATCTTTTAATAAAGAGTAAAAACTGCCTTAATTTCACTTCTAGAACATCACAATATAATGTAGTGTATGTAACTAATAAATACTACTGTGCATAAATTACTGTGTCCTACAGGTTAAGGATTGTGATTTGCCATCATTGGCATTTTTTCAGGAAGATTATTAATTTGCAAAACATATATATATATATAAACTAAAATATAAATATCTATAAAACCTAATTATATTTTCAAGGCCAAGGCAATGATAGTGCCTATTCTCATGAGGACCACTTCTAGAACAAAAAAAGATTTCAGTCCCAAGGGCATGCAATACATTATTTCTTTTAATTACTAGTCTTAATTTTAAAAAGATGAACAGTGAAATGCAGAGAGTCTTGTCTGGTTATATTGACAGCAAAAAGCAGAGAATTGGCAGTGTAGCCAGTTCTTGGAAAAACCTTTCCTATCTTGAATCAGAGAAAGGAAAGCCAAAAGAACCAACATGACTATTTGTCTCATTTGAAAATTGTCACAAACCAAACTGCAATCTCATGCTTCAAGAACAGCATTTAGAAAAAAGGTAACAGGGCATATAAGCAAACTCTGTAACATTATTTGCAACAGAAAATTGAACTAGAAGTCTTGATTATATGTCACTTCCCATCAATACCTGCTACCATAATTAGAAAAACAGTTGTCATGTTTACAGAAAACAAAGAAATGCCAGTCAGAAATATTCAGCAAAATCATAACAATGGAGAGGTTTGGGGGTTTTGGGGGGGGGGGGGGATCAACCAAAACCCCCAACCTTGTGTATTTAATTAAAAGGAAGTAATTTATTTATAATCAAAGGATAAAAATATGAAACCATAATATACGTAAAACTAATATTGTGGAGTAATGGCTGAAAAGACAAGATTAGGTGGAGTGCACATCTAATATGCAAACACAGATTTTAGTATGAGTAACATTGAACAGACTACACTATAAAAACAGCTGACAGTTCCAGTTGATGTAGTATCAGCAAGCTGAAAACCAGTTTGAAAGACATCCTGGAAAACATACTGGTCTCATGGCAGGTGAGGAATACCATTTCCCACCCCAGAACTGGGAGAAACTTCTCCTCTCTTTTGTCTGCTCCTTAAGAACAAAGAAGACTCTGTTGGTTCTGTTACTTCAGGAATGGGGCAAGATCACAGGAGATGTGCATTATGGTACGCATTATCCTCCAAGACATCTTAATTTCATGTTGCCAGACTTCATTGTATTGTATTGTAATAGTTGCCAGAAATTCATAATACAGGGAGGAATTGCTTTGCAGCCAATATTGACTATACCACCAAGATCATCAAATTGGTAAGTTCTCAAAAGCTAGATAAATCCAGAAGAAGAAAGATACAAGTGATACGTATATTAATACGTTCCAAGATGGGAGAGGGAACCCTGATGTCACTTGAACTTAGAATGAGCAACAAATAGGTGAAATATTTCCTATGGGCATGCACTGTAATGAAAGTGGCCAATTTACTAGTCTCAATTTGACTTATAATCTTCCACAAAAAAATACACTGAACTTAGTAAATTATAGTTCATTAAACACTGTGGCAGCAAAGGGATTAGGTTAAAATAAAGTTCTAGAATTAATCACACTTCTTCCTTTTTTTCCTTCTGATTTCTCTTTGTCTTTAAAGTCCATTGCAGAAAAATGATTCACTAAATTCCTGTTTACTAATTAAAAACCTGATTTATAAAACCTGCTCCTGTACGAAAAGGTTATTTTCATTCTGTGACAAAAAACTGGCCAAATCCTCAAGGAGAAACATGTCCTATTTTCTCCATGGGAAGCTTAATGAAAGACATTGAAAGGCTTTCCATTCTAGAGCAAAGATTTATGGAAACATCAGGTGATACACTAGAGACAGGTAGTTCCTTAAAGAGAGGACACTTGGAGCTCTTGGGTTATACATAGTAAACAGAAAAACCTTTTTATACCTCCCTCCAACCTTGCAGGGTTGGTCCTTTCCTCACAAGATTTCTCTCCTGCCTAGCAACTTCCAGCAGCATCCTGAGCTGTAGGCAGAATCTATAGAAGGGAGGTGTAGGGAACCCCCGAGAGTTGGCTGTGGCACCCTCCACTGCTCTCGCAGGTGCTCCTGCAGTGGGAGGTGGCATGCCCCAGCCCAAAGGTAATGTCCTTTTCTGTCCCACTGGGCTCCCAGAAGCTGCTTCCAGCTCAGCTTATTTCTTTGCTCTCAGATAGAAGGGTTTCCCCCTCGTTTGGAGCCTGCCAGAAAATAAATACGCTGCTCCCTTCTCATAGATGTTTTTAAGCATAACATGCTATGCAAAACATGCTATACAAAATAAACTAAGCAGTTACGCTATCCTCTATTACATCCACATTCATCTATCCATATTCCATATCCTCCAAGAAAATATTTCAGGCAATACTACTATTGGGCAATTGAATACCGTTTAATTCTCAAGAACTTAAAATTACATAGCCAGAGTAGTAAATCTTTCAGCAGTGAGTAGTGGATCTGAAGACAAGGGCAATTACATTACCTTAAGTTTCTTCCTCTGTTTGTTCTAGGAAAACAAGGTCTAAATCTAGCCTAGAACATCACTTCTCTACTATGGATTTCATTCAGATCTACTGCATAAAAAGGCCTGGACTTGATAGCAACCCTATGAGTTCTGCAGTGGCACAAGAAGGTGATGGCAATATGGCATGATTCAGGCAAAATGGTGAACTAATTGTTCTCTACTTTTTTGTAAACTAATTCATTATGAACTCAAATTATACTAGATTACCTTTGTAATTAATGAGTCCTTCACATAACTCTTATGCTAAAATTGCCTGGATAGGAATTTGCAGATTTGGCTCTCTTGAACTGTAGAGAACAGCTTGCCAGCTCTTCTTGGTGTATTAAGTTTTCTGATTTGTATTTCACTACATACTACTTAAGTAGCCTAACAGCTCGCAAGAATGGTGCTCAGTTTAACCTCATTTTGCTTATTTTCACAATTGCTATCAATGCCTAAAGAGTCAGATCTCAGCCTAATGTATGGAGAAAATAAAACATTTAGAGAGCATTCTGGTAAGTTAATCTTTATAAATGGCAAGATGATAATTCTAGCAGACATAAAGAACATATCTGAAACAATTTCAGAACTGTTAGTGGTTACCTTTGAACACTCTGAAAGGATAAACAAAATACGAGATTAGAAAAATGAATTCGAAGTACCCATCTTTAAAAGTACAAAAGGAGTATGTGCCAATGATGTCACACCTTTGCAAAAAAATAAGAAAAGCATAGAATACATATGGAAGATGATGTTGTAGCAGGAATGACATACAAGTAAGTCTCAACAATAACAGCATACTTAGTTTTGGACACTATGCTTCAAGAAAGATTAACTCAAGAGTCCAAAGGAGAAGAGCAAATCATCAGAGGATAGAAACATGATTGACAAGGCAAGATTGAATAAATTGGACATGACAGACACAGTTTGTGCAGGTAAAACCCAGTTAATGCAGTGTTCAGATCCTATGGAGATGTACAGAGTGTGAGAACCTGTATAGTACAGAAATCTGCACTGATACTCAAACTTAATACATAACAAAATGTAAGCTTACACTTCTGAGTAACGCTTATCAGCTATTCCCACTTTGACCACTGATCTACACATGGCTGAACAAAATAATTCTCACAATTTCCAGCAAAGGAAAAGTAAGTGTAAATACCTTTAACATTAGACATTTTACTAAGTAGACAATTGTGAATTCTTTGTCCCAAAATATTAGTCTGAAGGCAACGAAGCATGGCATTATTCTTGTCAAATAACACGCTGAACAACTGAACAACTCTGCCATTATATCGTCATATTAACTTGGGTTTTGAACATAGCACAACAATGTTTTAAAAACAGGTTAATAACAATCTTCACTTAGAAAATAGTCAGGCGTGTAGTGCTTATTACTACAGAACTGAAATTATTCAAGGAGTGTAACTGAAAAGGCAAAGTATATTTCTTTTGCTTTTCTCAGAAACACAGTGTTGTTCATTTATACTCCCCATTGCATTTTACATAAGTCTACAGGGAGAACAACAGACAAGCGATTTGTCACATGCAGATGAGAAGTGAAGGAAGTCTATTTTCTGTCCCGTAATATAAAACCCCCCATGTAATCGCTCAGACTAAACAGAAGTACAAAGTAGAGAATAACAAAGCTACAAACAATTATCTGAAAACTATTTTGTTATATAAATGTAATATTTTCAGTACAGATTTATCTTCTTCCTGTCATTTAAAAAGTACTTGGAAAAAAGTCAGCAACTGGCAAATTCTTGTGACAATGACTTCATTCCCTGTATTTTCTCGGTAAATTTAGAGAAACTAGAGACTTCAGTTGGGACCATGAGACCAAGCATACAAACAAATAATCTTTCCTTCTGGAATATTGTTTTAGACTTTATCTCATTCCAGCTTTTTTCATCATTACACCTCGAGGAGTCTGAACTGATTTATCTGCGCGGTTGCTGTTGGATTGGTTTGTCCGAATACAGCATCTTTAGCTGTACTCAAAATGAGTTGGGTGGCAGTGGCTCTCTAGCATTGAATTCTCAGTGCCACATGGTGGAGTAAGAAGCACATAGAATTTACATTCAAAAAATGATCCAAGGGAGAAGTTGAACAGCACATACTTAACTCCCCTTTCTTTCTGTCAACTTTCTGAACAAACTAGACTGATCCTTTCACTTAAAAAGAGAAGCTAAATATAATTTTGTTTTCTCAGATTCATTTCTGATCAGCTGAACCTAAGATTATTCCTCCTATCAATGCTCTAAATGGATTTGAATTTTTGAAGCAAACAGGCAGAGCTCCCAAACCCTCAACAGCTTCCTGACTATAAATTCTCCTGTATGCTCTTTTACAAATGCAACACATATTGCTGAACAGTTTGCTAAATCCCTCAGCATGGATAAACTGACCCCTGCCCAGAAACCAACATTACTGACTGAAAGATTCCCATTCCAGCTGTGCAGACGCTATTGTAGGGTATCTTATATGAATGAACTGTTTTCAGCTCTACAAGAGAGCTGTGCCAGCAGAAGCTCCGCAGGAGATGTGGTCATTCACCATGTGCCTGTTCTGCCACCGGCTGGCATGGCCCTTCACTAAACGAATGGCTTATTATTTACCCACGTAAAATTGATTGTTTACTCCCTTTCCCTCTAAGGATTTTAAAGAACTTCATGATGAACTTCAGAGAACTTAAATATTTGCATTAAATCTGTTCAGTCATTAAGTTTTTTTTCATTAAGTCCCACTAGCATCTTAAAATAAAAACATTAAAGGGAAAAACTCAGCAGCTTCTATGCTGGTTTTCCTACAGTGGATATAGTATAATCAGGTAAAATTGACATCAGATAATAAAATCTCAAGCACAAAAACAAGTTCTGCAAAAGAACCGAGCAGAAATTTTCCCATGAAAGTGTGCTAATTGGTTGAGTTTTGTGCTGCTTCAATAGTTGAAGTTCTGAATTACTTCCTTTTACACAGTCTGTAATCATTGCCAATAATGTACCTGAGGCCGTGCATAAACCAGATGCATCCACAGGATATATGAAGCACCACTGAAAATTGCCAAAATGTACGGGTCCAAACACACCAGAAAAAAAAGCACACTTGCCTATCAATTTTTTCTTATGTATTAGAGTTATATAATTACAGGATGAGAAATTAAACTGATACTTCTTTAACAAATGCTGATTCGTATCCTATTTAATGAAAAAATTGTTTACATTATTCATATTTCAAGGAAGGAGAAAAATAATTCAAAAGAGTCAACCAATAGCTAACATAGCTTAGGATTCAAACTGAAACAATAATTCGTCTGAATCTGATCCTGTTCTTATACTGACAGAAGTTAGAAGCAAATAAATTAGAATCAGTTTCAAAATAAGACTGAATGCAAATACAATCCTATTTTCTAAATACAACTTTCTTAATTTATACACATAAAAATATCTGCATGTACTTGCAAGCACACACACTCTAGAAAAGCAACTGAAAGGTACATCTATCTACATTTTAATTCAAAAGACATGGAAACCTTTATTATTAAAGGAGAGAAAACATGATTTTCAGGGCTACATATATTCAGCTTAGAATATATTTAAGATTATCTAAGCTGCTCCATACAAGAAACTCATTTTTTAGAATGATTTAAAACTCTATAGGCATGCCAGAAAAAACACATTCGAATGCCTCTTCTAAAATCCTTCTAAAGCATTTGTTCTCAATTTCCCTGTGGCATTTTTTGTTTGTTTGTTTACTTTTGTAATCTGACTTCCTAAATTTAGCTGGAATTTACAGAAAAGTTGCTGTACATAATATTGTAAACTATTAATAATTTTACACCAGAGATGTTTGGTTGTATTTAATTTGTATTCTTACCATTTCAGTGCTGCAGTAAAGCAGATGTTACAGACGAAAGAAAGAAAGAGTAAAAATGAGAATTAGATGTACATTTTTATTTCAAAGGCTCAACAGACCATTTCTAAAGAATGGGAAAAGCTGTTTCTGTTAAAATTACATGAGCTGTAAAAATTGAAATATAAGTACATTTATGTGCACATCACGAAATAATTAACAATGTTGTCTATGTTTCAATAATTTAGTAACAGTCCCAGATCATGTAATCAACTTTGTAAAAGAGCCATCTAAGAGTAATGAAGATGATGAGTTTCTTCTTTCTAGGATGGGAACTGGATTTTAAAGAGTCACATTGTTTACCTTTGTCATTTTAAAATTATTGCATAGTCTTCCACGACATTTATAGTTCTTTACATCTTCTGGACAGGTATATAATATAAATCAGAAGGAAAATTTGACTTTACTAGAAGATTATCTTGAACTTCTCAAAGTAATCCTACCTAAAATTTACTTGCACTTTCACACTGATCACGTTGCAAATCCCTGTTATTAATGGACAACCAAACACTCTTCGGTTGGTTGAGAAAACCAGTAAGCACGCCAGTTCAACCTGTTTATAACTTACCTGTGCCTCCTGAGGGACCTGTGCTGCATCAACTCTGTCTGCTATGTAGGCTGTTAGCTGTTTGTCAATAACAGCAAGGGACTCTTGGATTAAGCGGAGGGTTTTGTCAGTCTCCTGGGCAGACTGAATACTCTGTTCAAGACTCTTCTGTCTTCTCACAGCCTAAAAAAAATGACAGGGTTATCAATAGTCACAGTAATAATGCACATGATACATTTTTACCCACATTTTTTTTTTTCCAAAGAATGCAGGCTAAGAATCAAAAATAGTACTCCTGACTTGTGCTCATCCACCTTTTTGTACGATAAGTTGCGCATCTTTTTGCCACCCATTCAGTTCTTTTTAGTAAGAGACAAACAAACAAACAAAACCCCAGATTGTACAGACAAATTCTAAAAAATGTAGGACCCTGAAAAACCAATGCATGCATTGAGAATTTCTATACAGAGTGGTAGTTGGCAAAGCTGCATAATAAAACCATCCTGGTAGTGCATTCTTTCATTCTAGAGGCATAGCGGTCCTTCTGGTCTTATTATATAATTCAAGAGATTTTGTTTACTGAGAATAAGGTTACTGTCATCACAATCCCATCCGAGACAATCCACTTCAGTAAGCGAGAGGGATAAAGACTCTCTTGAGAAGGAGCTCTCTTACATGAAGTATAAATAGCTGTCTGGAACAGAGACAATGCCTACTCTGGAAAAAAAAGAGACGGATCCTTTTCTTGTCTTGTCTGTGGACTTGCCCAATCTCTTTCCAGTCTAACCATAGTCTCTTTTAGCCTAGGAAGTTGACTTTTGCTTCTAGTCCACCACCAGTGCCGCAGTGGATTGCCTACCATCACCTTTTACACAATCCTTTTTTGAGGAGGATGCTTTCCTTTCAAAGGAGCTCACTTTATAGTTTACCAAATCAGAATAATAAATTTTCCTTCCAACTTGTCCTTAAAACACACTTATATTTAAACACTTGACATAAATGGGTTAGCTTTAACTATTACTTGCAACAGTTTAATATGTTTCTTCCATCTATCATTGTGTCTACCTGTGGAGTCATATTTTACTTAGACTACAGCTTCTGCCTAGCAGAGTTTCCACTTTATACAAAGCGCATAATAATAATTACCAAAAATCTCAAATGCAATACAGTTTCTCTCTGTACAGCCATACTGCTGACGACAGAATAAAGTGACTAACTTTCTTTGACATGAATCAGAGGAGAAGGGAGAAAGCAAGCACTCTTTAAATAACATTGCTAGGTGTCCTGTCATTTTTCAAGTCAAATCACACTTTTTCTCTTTGGTGAGCCTGCTATACTTTAATTTGATTTCATATCTATTACGAAACTCTTGCCTTGAACAAAAATATCTCTCAGCAATTCAGTGAGAATATTTGATATATCTGTACCTTCTTCACGGAGCTCAGATACTTACAGAGCTTCACATTTAACAAATGGAAAAGATTATTTCTTGTGAGCATTCTTGCTAGCTGTTTGACTTAGTTAAAGGATAGGGATCCAACCAGTATTTACTATATCTGTGTTTGTAAGCTGCTTTGTGCTATTTCAAAACAGCTGATCAGATAATCTTGTATCACTGCCAGTTCCAGGAACCTTCTGTGGAACTGAGCAGCTTTACATATCAGACCCACGCTGTCACTGTTAATGGAAGCATCTGAGCCACTAAAGTATTATTACCCTACCAAATGAACCATTAAAACAGTGTAACTTCACAGTACAGTACTAAGGCTTGCCACTTAAATGACTTTTACCTTCATCTGAGTTGAGATTTTTATATTACAGTGTTCTCAGCCTGTTCAAAGCAGCGGGGTTAAAAACCACAGCTTCCATTTACCTTGGCACTCCTTACTACTAATTTGTAAGCCTGGCTAAGAGACAGTCACTCCCTACCTTTCCATTTCCATCACTATACAGTAGATTGAAAGACACATTAGATCAGAAACAGGATAAGTAGCTTTCTACAGCCCACGGGTAAGGGCATCCTTCTGGAAGCATGGAAGAAAACCTCTCTGCCTTTACCGATCTCTTTGGATAACTAGCAGGACTAACCTACACACATAGTCCCTTCACACCAAGGGCTGCAGCGTCCTGATGTTCAGAAAAAAATCACCATTTAAAATAAGACACAGAGAAAGTTCCATTCTTATCAGTCATTAAAATAAGCACTTGCACTTTCTGGAGAATTCAATACACTGGACAGAAATCTGGTGCTAAGTCCTTGTGAAAAACTACTTTTACAGCAATAGTTGAAGCTTTGAACCTTTGCTAAATTCTGACCCTTGCTAACTACTGCTTGCAGCTAAGCACTTGCTTAAGTACAGATAAATTTGCTGCCAGCCTCAGGAGCAGCCTGCATGCATGCAATGAAGCAGTTATCACTGCATGGAAACTCACAAAAAGTCTTAAAATTCTATGACAAATACGTGGTGATTGAAAAATTGTCATCTCTCTGCTGATATCAGCAGAAACTATGTATATCACAATCCTGTTTTAGAACACAACTGGAAAAATTAAAACATTCCCAAGCTCGTTGATCAAATATTAAAGCAGATAAAGTTAAGAAAGAATTACAACAAATCCTTGCTTAAGTCTGACTGAACTTTTATGGCTGAATTTCAAACAAATATGAAATCAGATAAATGTATATGCATGCTTGTGATATCTTTATGTGCACACAAAGTAAGCATGTACACGCACACACACAAAGACAAAACATTCCCCTTTCATTGTCCTCAGAGAGAATCTGATTACAGCCTGAGAACCTGAGCGATATTTTCTATCTTCAAAGTGAGGTGAAAGTACACCTTTTCCAAAAACTGCAAACAGTTTAGATGAATGAACGGATGATATCAGAGCAAGATGTGAACGCAGTGGTACAAGAGAAGGATTTTTTGGCAGTGGGAGCAGAACCACACAGCAAAATGCTGGGAAATGGCACCTTCGCAGTTGTGATGAATTTCTCAGATACAAGCGGGTGCTGCTTTAATTTTTTTGTCCACATTGCTTACTGGGAACAGACTCCATCCTACACGCTCACCTAAAGTCAAGCCTCTACCCTGACCCTGTTCAATTCACACAACAAATGTAACGAAAAAGCCTTCACAACAATCTTATAAAAGGTACAATGCGCTCGTATAATGTAAGATATTTCTCCAGTACACAACAGCTGATTCAAAAACCTAATCCTGTTCACTCAGTCGGGCCCTGGCACTATCGCTGGCATTGTAGAATATTTATCAATTCACTCAGGGGAATGCCACAATATGGAGGAGGCTTCTGCCTCTCCTTCAGTAGAAAAGAGAGTTACTGACGGAGGTAAGCATTAGAGGGCTTCACAAAAAGGGGCAGACAGACTACACACATCTGTAAACATGACTTTCAAATTTGTCCATAAAACTATGTCTGTGCATGTGAAAATCTATATATGTGTATTTTTAAAAGACACATGAAAGTCGAAATTTTAGATACCTATAATATAAAAATATTATATTTTATGGTGTTCTGTTTTGGGGGGTTTTGGGGGTTTTGTTTGTTTGTTTGTCCTTTTGTTTTGTTTGGGTTTTTTGTTTGTTTTTTTGT
Organism: Haliaeetus albicilla; assembly: GCF_947461875.1. Classification (NCBI taxonomy): domain Eukaryota; kingdom Metazoa; phylum Chordata; class Aves; order Accipitriformes; family Accipitridae; genus Haliaeetus; species Haliaeetus albicilla. Next base: position 6,457,211 of record NC_091488.1, read on the forward strand.
TTCCTCTGAAAGATTACAGTTTTGCTATTCCTCTGTGGAAGAAATAGATGTTTTAACATCACAGTGTATAAATGGGTCTGAGGATGTAACAGGAAGCTCTAGCTCTGCTATCAGATCATAGTCAATAAAGCTGAAGGCTTTGGTCTCTAAAGGGAAGTGTCTGACAGTTAATTGCTAAATAGGAAATCTCAGGAAAATAACCAACTGTTTAATTATTTCTGAGGCAGTGAAATGTTGACAGCTGTCAAGGAAAATAAAAACAAACAAAAAAAATCTGCTGTTAGGCACTATCAGAATGAAAGAGAAAAGAAGAAATATTCATGGACTGAATTTTTTATTAAAGTCTCTACAGTTTTTTTATAGATTTTTAGGTTTTTTTTATAATTAAGCAGAACGTTTCATTTTTATGATATGGGGTATTGCATAAATCTTTTTACAATTTAACAAAGATCAATGGTAAATGCAGGAGATGGTAACATTGCATAGTATCCATATAAAATGCCATATTAAGGGAAAGGCTGCACTGAGAGGCGATCAAATATCAGGAAAGCTGGAGGTGCTCAAACAGTTGCTTATGACTGTAGCTCAGTCTTTGATGTTGAATGTTATAAAGCTATATTTACAGACATTGCCGCTTTTTCCTTAAATAATACATTTCATGTATTTAATGACATTAGTCACACATGCAGTTACTAAGATGTTGGTTAGGGTTTTATGGTTAAAACCAAGTGGAGTTTTGTTGTTGAGGCAGTACTCAGTAGTTGTGCTGTGGGAGAAAAGTAGAACAAAACCTTCTGAAAATTTTAGCACTTTTACTACAGGGTATATTTATTTAAAATGCAGAAGCAAAATCATTAATTAGCTTGTACGTTATAGCTCATGGAAATGGGTCTGTTAAAGGCAGAAATATGTTAGCTCTCTTTTTTGGCTCAGTTATACTCTCTAATTATTGAGAAATGTTCCTGCAGGGTAAAGTTAAAAAGTTAAAAGTTAGAAAACTTTAAAATTCCTTCTTAACTTATTTAAATTACTTTAAAATTTAACCTAATTCTTGGTGTTACAATGGCTGTGTCTGAGATATACTACAACATCTCTGTACGTTTTGCATCAAATTGTTAATGTGTTAATCTCCGCTTTGTGTTTGGAATCAGAGTGGATTACTGTTTAGACTTAAACTAGAAACACCTTTTATAACATTCAAAGCATTCATTTTGGGCCCAGGAATTTTTAATACCCTCCAAGCCAGAACTAACTCTTCTGCAAATTCTAGTAATATTTCACAGCGTGTTTTTAAAGTAAGCGGCTACAAATATTTGACCTTTCAGCAACAAAGTGATATTCATCTTTGATCAACTGTATTCCAAACTGCAAACTATACCAAGGAGGACTTCTTTATCTCTTCAGGTTATCACTGCAGACAGATGGTGCCTCAGAACTTGCAAAAGCAGCCCTCTTAGCAGCCTTCAAAGCAATCGCGTGGAGATGGGGCATGAAGAATTCTCTCTCCTCTTGAGAGGAGAACAAAACAGAAAAATTGTGTCAAATGATGAATGTGTGCTCTTTGAAAGAAACAAAGGGTAATCTTGAGGGGAGTCCTAAAAGAAATTAAGAGACAGTCCCCAAGAATAAAAATCTAATCTAGTGTAAAGCTCATCTGAACGATGATGGTTTTTGTACAGTTTTTTTGCAAGCATAGTCAAGAATATCTAGCTGACATTTTTGAAGTTGCTGGACAGGATGTAAATCACTTTCAGCGTTACAGGGGATGATAGCCACTTGCAATATTAGCTTGAAGTTCTTCAGGCAACAGTGTTTTTTAGATCCAATATATACAGTTGTAAGTGAATCAGTCCTTGAAAAGGAAAGATAGGGTATATGTCGCTTATCGATCAGCCCCAGATGGTCAAAAGCAAACTAAACACACTTAGTCTTTGTTAACTAAAGAAGATAAGGCATACAAACATAAAGCCATTATCTGCCTTTAAAAATTAATCTCTATCTCAGTAGCAATGCTGTATTGTCTTGCGGCATCATTCATATGGTGGTGGTTTGGTTTGATTGCTTTATTAATAGTGATTAAATATTTCACATATCAGTTTCTGCCCACATGAGCTTATTGTCTTGGTAATTACCTGCACAATTATTCAAATAAAAATAAATAACTTAACCACATTAGGATAGCCTATTAGTCTGTCTGAAGTAGAAGCAACCTTGAACACAAGCTGAATAGCGTTATGTGCCTGCAATGTATTTTTATGCAAGGAGAGTGCATGCTGTTTGGATTTCAACAGAGCTACACAAACAGCACAGAAGATTCAGGGTCAGGAATCTATGAAAAAAGTGTGTGACACTTCAGTGGAAAAATTAATAAAACATTTTGTTGTAGAAATCATACAGTAAAGAAGCGGCGTGACTGACTCACTTGTGATTGAAATAGTTTCTTTACAGCTCTTATATTCATAGACAGATCTCACTATTAGTTTTTGAGTACTAAATATCAGATCAAGCCTTTCAAATAAGGAGGGGGCTCGCCCCCCTTTTTGTCTATATTTAAATTAAATTGGAAAGCAGTGAATACATTTCTATTTTGCTTATATATTCATCCAAATTTTCTCCAGAATTTCACATATCTTCATGTTGTACTTTCACATTTAACCCCTACATCTGGCATGAATTTTGATTTAATGTCTATTACTGTGAAGACTGAATAGTATTCATAGTATTCATACATGACTCAGCAAGACTATTTGAAAGTCCTATTTTCACGCACTGGAAGCCCTCTGCATATTCCTAGTTTTCTCCTCCAAGTCAGGAAAAAAACAACAGATGCCAAGAAGCAGAATTCTAGGGAATGTATCTGCTTTCAAACAGAAGTTACATGTAAAAAAAAAAAAAAAAAAAAAAAAAAAGAGAGAGCATGTATACAGAAAGTTATGTTTAGTTTTCTATTATGACACTGCCCAGCAATATGGGACTACGTGAACGCCTGCACTGCACCAGAACTACCACCAGTTAGTAGAGGGAACCAGGCGCTTTCCCTCCCCATCCTTCAAGTTTAAGCTCAGAGCAGCTGAGGACCATTCCTTAATTTTTACTGTAGTATTTTTACTTCCACTGTTTTCATGAACAAGTACCTTTCAAGCACCGTGAAAGAAACAAAAATGTCATCATTGTTATGGTAGATTGTTATCATTCTAACACATCTGCTTTCCCAAAATCTTTACTTGTGCATCGTTTATCTCATTGAAACTGAGTAAATTTTGACTGTCTTTGTAGCTCATCTTTGAACATGTTCTGGTTCCAATCATAAAGGGGGTCTCCGTGTCCTTTGCTAGGTCTTTCCCTAATAATTTCTTTCTGATCTTTACCAAGTGCTGAGCTGACATCTTCCTGATATTTCTCTTCCTAACTCCAAGATCTTCCTTCTGAACAGGAACAGTCAGCTCAAAAGTTACAGTTTTGTATATGAAGTCAGAAGTCCTCCATGAGTTTCATTTTTCATGTATTTGCACAGAATACTTCTGTAATTTAACTGCCTTGTTAGTCTGTCCTGTAAGGTTGTTCTGTGTTTATTTAGAGTTTGTCCCCATCTTTGTTACTAGTGAGCTACTAGTAGTTGAGCTATTTCCTTACGTATCCCTTGGTTGTCTTAAAATTCCTTAGTGAATTCTGTTTGATACTGCCATCATACACATACACACACATTTGTATTAGTACACACACAAACATATATTAAATAAACTCCTAGTATTGAAAGTAAATATTCATGCACAAGTATCACAGTTTTGAATTGATTTAACAGCAAAAAAGTATACTGTCCCACTAGCGGGATCTATCAAAGGATTAGTAAAACTTTTTTCATGGAGTCTGTAGCAAAGATTGCTGGATTTGACTCTCCTTGTGCTAACCACGTTTCTATATTGAAGTGTCTTTATAAAATCTTGCATTGATACAAAGACTCTTATTTATTGTTTAGTAAGGAATATATCTGTAAGAGAATGTTACTCCTATATTTAATTTTGAAAATAGTTTGCTTCTCAGTAACAGTTTTGTCAGAGAAAGCATCTCTAAGTATGCAATTGAAGATTAAATCCACTAGATGGTCACTTCAATTTTGGAATTTTAGGGTTACCTGTTGTACCGGTTTTGGCTGGGATGGAGTTAATTTTCTTGACAGCAGCCTGTGTGGTGCTGTGGTTTAGACTGGTGAGCAGTGTTGATAACACAGGGATGTTTTAGCTATTGCCGAGCACGGTGCCTTCTCTTTCTCACTCTGCCCCTCGCAGCGAGTAGGCTGCGGGTGGACAAGAGACTGGGAAGGGACACAGCCGGGACAGCTGACCTGAACTGACCAAAGAGCTATTCTGTACCACACTGAGCTATACTCAGCAATAAAAGAGGGTTGGGGGGCAGTTTTTCCAAAATTGCCATTGCTGGGGGACTGGCTGGGCGTTAGTCTCCTGGCGGGGAGAGATTCATTTTGCATCACTTGCTTTTTCCCTTTTTTCTTTCACTTATTTAATTGTCTTTATCTCAATCCATGAGTTTGCTCACTTTTGCCTTTCCAATTCTCTGCCCCATTGCAAAAAGGAGATGCAGGGAGTGAGCGAGCAGCTATGTGGTGCTTTGCTACCTACCAGAATTAGCCCACCATACCTATGCAAACTGTCCACTTCTAAAGTAAGTCTTTGTTTGTGTACTATTTAGGAACTATACCAACAAAATAACCTTTTTTCTTTTTTTAATGGTGCTAGGCTGTCAGCTGCTTAATGGAAAAACAGGTCAATTATTAAATATACCTCCTGCTGAAGTTCTTCCCATCGAGTATTGAATTTCTCAAGTTTCTCATTGATCAATTCATCCAAGATTCCACCATCAGTTAAAGTCTGAGCCAACTCCCGAATCTGATTGCGATTATCTTCTGGATGTCTCATTAAACGTTCCAAAGACTGAAACAAGGCCGAAAAAAGTAGTTTGTTTTCCTTTCTGCAAATAAGATTCTACAGAACCATCACAACTCTCCTTAAAAATGTAAGAAACTTCACATTTCATACACAATAAAAGTAGAGAGAAAAGATAAAAATATCTACATCCCACATCTTGACAACAAATGTTCTGTACTACTTATTACCGAAAACAAAGAAGGATTTTTCACAAAGCAATAAATTGGGTGCTTGATTTTAAAAACATGGACTATGCCCAAATAGTTCAGTGGGAGTATTTGTGTACTTAAAAATAAAAAACTTGCTTCATTATCTGAATGGACAAAGTTTGACAGCAAAAATGCATTATCAATGTAACATTTTGTATTTTGATCCACTAAGAGTATTAACTTAATTTCTACAAATTTGAAAGGTTCCATGAATAAAAATTAAGTAATAATAAACAGAGTTGCAGTGCTAGGATGAAAGCCTGCTCTCTCTGAAGGCTTCAGCATTTTTTTGACTGGCTTAAGTGAGGCCATATGTTTTAAGAACATGTATTTTGTCAACAAAAATTGTCTATGAAATCAGGCATAACACATTTAATTACTCTGTTTCACTTAGGTGGATTTGAATTCAAAACTTCATTTGTTGAATCAAGTGAGAACATAGGACTTTCCAAATATTCTGCATCTTACTCATATGTAATGTTGATTCATAATTTGTTTTGAATGTAATGTGATTTACAATTTATCAATACACGATAAATGCGATATTATTTAACTCAGCACTTACATCTAGAGACTCAGAAATCTCTTCTGCACCTCCCTGGATATTTTCCGTTGCCTTGAGTTTCAGTTCAATCTCATTCAACCATTTGTTTTCTGCATCCAAATATGACAATAATTCACGCCAACATGCCCATACCTCCTGATGGAGAAAAAAAAAGTTTATTGAGATTGAAAATCTCACAACTAACTTTAACTTACTAAAACATTGAAAACATTGCATGCTTTATGCCCAAAACAACATGGTTGATATCTGATGGTTAGTGCCCTAGAGTTGATTTTTTTCCCAGTAATTACATGTTCCAGATAATATAATACACAACCAAAACATTTTGATTAAACAGAGTAAAACCACAGAAGATAACATGAAAGAGTGATCACTTCTGCAAACAAAATACAACTTGAATCTTCCATCTCATGAATTATCCACTTTATATGCTTTTCTGTAAAATTTTATTGTAATATATAAAAATGCAAATTATCAGAATTTTTAAAGACTCATGTTAGAAGTTTATGTCTTTATTACAAGATGTAGTTAGGTTGCTTATATATTCTGTATATTAATTACTTAAAGCACAGGTTCATAAAATGTCTAAAAAACAGCTTTCAAAAATTCTGACTGAAATCTCTATGGAAATTAATTCTAAACCACATTTAGTGCAATTTATAGACCACTTAAGTGCTGGAGTAATAAACATAATGTTGTAAAATGAAATTACGTTCTCATTCTCCTGGAATTAAATTATTGCCTAATATTTTATTTTTACAGTGCCTGAAGATACTTAAATAAGCAGATAAAAATGGCACTTTATACACAAGCAAAACATTTAAACTCTCCATAAATCACCTTTTCATTGTTCCTTTTTTGTCAGTAGAAGTTGAAATTATTTTATTGAGATGCATTAGGCTGTTTGTAGATCAAGTTTTCCAGAGTGCAATTCACACAACATCATCATCAGTGATCAGAGGAAATATAGATTACCAGCTTAGAATACACACATTTTCCACAGTGAAATTTAGAGGAGATAAATTTTACCCAGGTATATGACCGTCCTGTACAAAGTTAGCTATCACAAATTAGTTCACAATGGAAAAATAATACCAAATTCACTGTGACCACTGTATAATATGCAAACTGTCCTATGGCAAGAATCTGTAGTGGAGTTGGCCAAAATGGCAGGGTCAACTCAAAACGCATGAGACATATTCAGCTTGCCAGCAGACCAAATGCTGCTCCCGTGCTGAGATAACACCACGTGTCCAGCTTCAGGGCCGTTTAATCAAAATCCTTAGCCATGGAAGAAAGCAGCCTAGAGAAGCTGGTGAAAACAACGTCTCAGAGTTGCTACAGAAGCCAGATATTTGGCTTAATCTCAGGAGGGATAAGAACCCTGAGCAGCCATTGCTGTCTCCCACCTAAGAGACATGTCTGAGGCTTCTCTCCAGCATGTATGATTCTCAAAAAGTTTTAGGTATGTGGCTCATACCATGTAGTATTTGGTATATGGCTCATAAAGCGATGAGAGCCTTGGGCTACTCATGATCCCATATGATAACACATCTTTGCTCTCTACCTTACTTTTGCAGTTAGAAAGGCTATAAATACAATGACTGACAAGATATCCAACCTCCAAAGTTTTGCACTTTCCATTCAGTCTGCTGCAGAGTCGCTGGTAGCTGGTAATTAGAACATCGAGCTCCTTTTTCAAAGCCTCATGAGCTGCAGGTGGAGCCTTTGCTATAAAATTATTCACGGAATCAGTAATAAGCTTCACTTTTACTTCTTTCTGCATGGCTTCCTCCTTTGCCCTCTAGGAAAAAAAAAAAGTTGTAGTCTGGGTTTAAGAAGGAAATTTATTTCTAATAACTGTTAGAATTCTCTCTGACAAAATTAAGTCAGAGAGAAAAAAAACCAAACAACCCCGCAACAAAAAAGCAACTCCAAGAACCATTAGTTCTCAGACTTTCTGACTCCCAACCCCCTTTTTTTCCATTTTGTTGCCAATGCACAATACTCAACACAATTTAAGATCACACAACTATTTAGTTTTCTGGAGCTCCCAGAACAGTAAAACATTTCAGTACTTTTTTTTCCAAGAAATGCCCAAAATACTCTTGCCATAATACCTTATGAAGCACAAATGAAAAAAAGAAAAAAAAAATCTTTTGTGTTACAAATTCGTGTACCCAGGTTTAAAGGCACAATCAAAAGCAGCAAGACAGAAAAAAAAGAAAATAATTCTGTCTGATTTTCCTCTCCTTGCCACTGTCATTAACCTGCATTTAAAGAGAAATTGCAGAAATAATTTTTCTCCAGTGTATATTTCACACTTTTATCAGAGCATTAATGTTGATTTCATTCTTCTACTTTACAGAGGCAGAAAAATCAGTGCCATTATTCACCACCAGTGAACATTAACCTAACATGAAGAGAGGATAAAGTGAAAAGGGACCATCCTCCTAAACAGCACTTTCTGTGTTAAACCCTAGGCAGAGACGTTTGATAAAGGACAGACATAGGAAATACAAAGATCCAAGGAACACAGAGAATCACAAATGGATAGTGAATTAAACCCAGTAATTAACAAATCCTACGTAAATGATCAGGATCCACCAACCTGCCACCTTTTCCCTGTTTCAGTCGGTGTAACCACAACAACTGATCAATCCAATGTCCAACTTTCTTCCTCCACCTTTTGCTACTCTCCCCCTTGTTATGCCATCTCATTAATAAGATTGTCATACCTAGCGTTGTTTCCTCTGAGTGCTTACAATGGGATCGTGTCTATGACTGGAGTCATACCAGTACTGGAAACAGAGGGATGGTATACAGAGTGTCATCAGTGTGTACTGGTCTTCACAGGAATTTAAGCTGAGAACTCCCTGGCTCGAAAATATTAAAACAAAACCTTGTTCCTGACAACCTTCTTTCTCTCTGGGTCTGAGGAAGTCCATGAACCAGAATAATTGGGGTCACAATGAATTCTGGTCCAGATTTTGCCTGTTGTGTGACAGGAGAGGTGGCTGCAAGCCTTCGGGGAAAGGATCACCAGGAGCAGGTGAAGGGATGCGTGACAAATGATCTGGCTATCTGCATAGGTCGAGGTGTCACAGTTTGACACACCTGTACTTCACCTGGAAACACAGAATATTCACTAGGAAATCCATCATGGGGGTTGTGTCGAAATCCGTACATTTTACCTGTTTTATTATGCGGTGCAATGTATAAATGTGAGTTTTGTTATTTAATTACTAAAAAAGAACTGTATCTCTAGAGCAGATGTTTACTTTTGATATATTTGTCTCATTTACAATGAATTGAACTTGTTCCATCTATCTCCATATATTCTGTATATTCTGACTGCCATCAAGTCATTTCTGCCAGTAAATAAAGATATCATCAGTTGCAAGGTCAGATACCCTCAAACACTGGCAAAACCCTATGGACAATGAAGAGTTTGCAAAGTGTTGGATAGATTGTTAAGGCCATATAACCTGACTTTCTGAATAGCACAAACCAAACAATTCACTTCTGAAATGAAAATCAAGCTCACATCCAGTGGCTGAGCAAGAGTATATTGGTGTTTTTGTCCACAGGCCATATTCATCCCACATGAAAGAAACATTATTAAGACCAAAATATGCTGTTCCTATATTGCTGTATTGAAAAAATAATAAATCATGCGTACTTAGTACATATCAACATGCATCCTGAAGCCCTAAATCTTTTTTCTTCTCTGTCTCTAATACAAAGAGAAGACAAAAACCTGATTTCACTCTATCAGTTAACTGTTGCTAATAACTGAATCTTAGGAATTATTCCTTATGTAAAAGAATGTTGAAGCTGCATCAAAATCAAGTATCCAATGAAGCAGAGAAAAAAAAGCAATGCAGTATTGCAAAAGATTAAATACCTTCCAACATTTCCAAATAGAAATTACTTCAAGCCACCTACTACTTTAAATTTTAGGCTAACAAGTAGATGTCAAAAGGCACTTTCCTGAAAGAGAGAGTAGACTTTCTCTACAACGAAAGCTTCAGAAAGAATTTAAACACAGCTCAAGGAATTAGTTCATCTTTTACCTTCAGCTCCTCAACAGCTTTCTGTAATTCCTCAGGTGTTTTATACTCAAAATCTCTTTCCAGATATTCTTCCTCAGCTTGTGTTATCCATTCATGCATCTCTGACAAATCCTTTCTGAGACTCACAGTCTTATCCAAACCACCTTTTAATGCTGCCTTCTTAGCATAGGCCTTTAAGAAAGAAGAGATTACATGGTACTTGAAGCAAGGCTACTGTACAAACATGACAATATTTTAGCCCGAAAAGAACCAAATTAAATCCTATACTAATAACATTGCTGTAATTAGGCAGATGTTTACAAGTAATTAGATAGATATTAATAATAGGTAGTCACAAAAGTATTACACATGTGCATACATCCTTTTTTTAGTGAGTCATTGCTGCGCAGAATGAATTTTCAATAATCCTAGAACAGCACTCTACACCATATGCTGAGGTCATCAGAAAAAAAAATTGAAAAAACATCACCCAGGGACTATTTTCTAAAAGACGTAAAAAGAACAACCACAGGAGACCTTGAAAGTGCATCCAAGGATGAAACCAGAGGCTCTTGAGCTGTAAAGTCAGATGACCTTCAAACCAGTTTGAATGCAACTTGCTAGAGAATAAAGCAATATGCCTATCTTTCTTCTACTAATGAAGTCATTATTGAATCTCTCAGAAAGGTGTATATCCTAAAAATAGGTAAGTGAAAAAGGAATCACCTACTGGAAGAAACTACTTCTCTCAAAGGGAAAAATACTTTTGTTAAATCCTTTGCCAATCACTATATAGCGGTCATATAACTTATGTCATACAGCTCACGTATAGAACTAGATGATATTTAAGGTCCCTTCCATCCCAAACGATTCTATGATTCTATGAATTGTGCATCAACTTATCAAAATTGTCCATAACTGATTCAGCCATTGGCTGAACCATTCTTCAATGGTATACAGAAGTTTGCAACAAAACCAGTTAGTTGTACTGGTGCCATTTTTCAGAGTTGGGCTTGCAGAGCTGATCGCTCCCAATATCCTGCACTGTGATGCTACTTCAGTAAATGTTATTTTCAGTAACATCAGGGGGAATTGTGTCTTAGTATTTGGTCTTAGTTTCTGACTGTTACTGGTTTTGTTACTCATCCTTCAGGACTGACTATTAAACATAAATGTTGTTCTACATAAATGTTGCTTTACAGAACAAAATAGAACAACACTAAAAAAGGGATGTTCAACAAGTATCAAAGCAGAACCGCATGTGGCCCTGCAAAATTGCCTCTTCCTCAGTCGCAGCACCAGAAGAGGGTATTCTCCCATCACCTGGAAAGAGCATCCGAATGCCAGTTGTTAGCTCTCACAGTCACACTAACTGCACGTACATTAACTCCAGCTGACCTTTCCAAATCCTTTCAAGAAATCCCCACAGACCAAACTGATTTTTGTATTCATTACTCATGTGTTTTAATAGCTATTACTGAAGAAGTCGTGTTAGAAATGCCCACTGAGAGGCAATAATTTGTGCTGTGTATTGAATGGAACTACTGCAGGCAAATTTTCAGGGGAGTCAGAAGACAACTGTAACAGACTTCTAAAACTCGTAAGGCATCACTTGAAATTTCTGTGAGAGAACTGCAAAGATATCAAATTTATTAATATTACAAAAAGAAGCAATTAAAAACTCCACATTAGTCAAATGGGAAGGACTACAGAACTGGATCAATAAAATGTCTTACAGATTTCAAAGATGAACTTTTTTGATAACTGTTTATCTGAACAATATACAGAGGCTATTTTTCACATGTAAAGTGAAGAATAAAAATCTTAGAAAGCATTAGACCACCTTGAAAGGTAATAGTTTTACTGTTATGCAAATACATGCTAAAAAGGTAGAAAACAGAATGAACAATTAGGAAAAAAATACAAAACGAAAGACGTTTCCTTTGAACTATCATAAAGAATCCAAATGCCATCAATGAAGTAAGAGCAATTTTTAGCTTCCTTAATCTGTAAAATTATTTATTAAGAATGTCTTTAATTAAAACAAAAGAATGGTCCTTTCCTGTTATACCCCATTCTCCCAAATTCGTGTGACCATTGGAGACTGTAATTTACACACATGCATATGCGCACATACTCTTAATTCCAAGTTATTGAATTCTGAACTCTTCACTGCTTTAGTGTCTTATTTCTTCTAGAGTAATGACATGTGAGTACAATGACGCAAAAGAAAATGTAACGCTAAATACAGAACTGGATTTTTTGGCAAATGCCTATATACCGCTTTCAGAAAGCTAGTTTTGCAGGAACCATAAATTACATTGCTGTTAAGATCTAAGATATTACTATATAACTTTGTTATAAAAATAGTAAGATATTGCATTATAATATAAAGAAATATACTTTACATGCATTGCTACATGCTAAACAAAATTCCTAAAATAGAAGTTTAATTAATGTGAACCAAATATGTCTAAATTCTGTTTCATATCTACTGGATATGCATAGAAAGACAAATTCTGCCAATGAGAAACCTGATTATGAATTTAAAATTAACCAGTCACAGAGGGAGACTTGATACCTGTTGGCAAATGTGTTCCCATTGAACATTGAGATCCTTTAGTTCTGTCTCTATTCTGGAAGCAAATTCTGGCTCTGCTTCACTCTTCATTTTCTTCCCAACCTCATTAACACTGTTCAAACTGGGCTGGATTGTCTGGATATCATTTACTAAAGCCTAAAGGAAGAGCAGAAGATTAGGCAAATTCACACAAATTTTCAGATATGCTATCCCTATCAAAACATGTCTACATGAGATTCTGACGTGCCTTTGGTCCAGATCTCCAGTCAAATGAGCACAATTAACAGACTTAACTATGAAAATAAATAAAAAAGGAATAAGCAGCTGTAAATATGGTAAGCTATGCTATATCAGACAATGTTTATTTGCAAAAATATATATTATGTAACTTTCAAACGTTACGTATATACAATATATACACTCATATATAAAGTTATATTACTTGTATCTATTACAACGCCTAGATCTTTTATTCACGTTTGTGAAAGAGCATCCCATCATAATGGTGGAAAACAGCCACCTTATTAACTACGCCAGCATTACCCTTGGATAGGTAATTCACCTGGTAACTTCCTTAAAATGATCTGATTGGTGATATTCTCTGGTTATGTCTAGTTATTAGAATTTTATTTGTGGTTGAATATTATTTAAGCCCTGAGGTAGTTCTAAATTGCCACTTCCAATTTTATTTCCTAAGGCCTTCTTCGGTGCTGCAGATGTTACCTGGGCTTCCTACACAGTGGAAAAGGCTGGAAGTGTAAACACATAAAAGATGATGAAGATTCTGGTAGCTTTATTATATATTTGACAGTAATGGCTAATATTTGTACAAACTCTTCATAAATTCAGGTGACAGATTCTAAAGGAGTTACATGTAACTTACTACTCTGTAGAGATAAGACCTGTCCTATATAATTTATAATCATTTTTATTTAAATAAGGGGTAAGAGAGAAAGTCTGAGGAGCTCGGAGTTCTGCAAGATCAATATGTACGTTTCATAATATTTACACATCCTGTCAGAACATTTACAGAACCTGTAAATTCCACTGAACATATAGACAGGGACTACCATGGATTACAAGATTCACTGCACTTACACACTCTGTTGGGAAAGGCAGAAGTATTTGTAAACCCTGTGATGGAAGTATCAATACTTCATGATGCTTTAAAACTCTGCTGGGACAAAGTCCTGGAACTTGTAAGTGTAGTGAGAAAAAAAATGGACATAACTCACAATACCTGCAAGTTCTTTCGGTACAGTCAGAAAAGCTTGTAAATAATGTGTGAATAATAGATAAGGAGAAAGATCATCTGGCACAGGTTACACAGCTTATAACAAATAAACATGCAATGTTTGAAAACGCAACAAAGTAAATAAACAGTTATCTTAAAAGGCTACTAACTTATTTGCTGCAAGTACCCTCTCTGATGTTTTGCTCCTGCTATAAATACATAATGATACAGTCACTGTATGCCTCCTCTCTGTATGAAAGTTCCCAATCTTTTAATGGAATTTTCCTTCAAACCCAGGAAATGCAGGAGGTTCAAATAGCTTGCAGAAGAAAATCCCCTTACAACACAGATTTATTTTTAGGAACAGTAGTCATTTGTGTAACTTCTGTATAAGCTAGGCTCACAGAGAAGAATCGAATAATTGCCAAGCAGGCAGGGAATACTTACTGTACATTGCTCGAGTTGCTTTTCCAGTGCTTCTGAATCACCAAGGGCAGGCCACTCTTCCTTCAGAAAAACATCCACTTCAGCCATCCACTTCTTCAGCGTTTTAGTATCGTTCTGTTTATTAAAAAGACATTTTATTACATTGCACAGAACCTGACTGGCAATAGCGTAACTCATCCTGGCACTATGACTAAAATTCATCGCAATGTAATTTCAAGATTATTGAACTGTCTGAAAAATACAAACACAGCAAACAAGCAAAACCAATTTTTTCTGGGACTGTCATCGACTCTTTAGCCTGCACTCTGACCATTTCTGCCCAAGTTTAACGTGTCTATGAGTGGGCAACTTTCTGGCTCTCAAATTTATGCCTTGCAGATATCATTTGTGTTTAGATGCTGCATGCGTGTTCATTGGTTCCTTGTATGGCTTCAGATGACTCATAATTGGAAATTAATTCAGGTTCACCTATCAAATCCTCCTGTGCTTCAATTTCAATTTCAGGCTCCTTTTGGAAGTTGCATGCTCTATTGCCTATTTCTTTACCAGAACACAACACAGAAAAACTCCCTTACTACTCAGAATGAAAAAAAAACTAATTGTAACTGAAACAGTAATCGAAACAAATTCACTTCAGAAACTAAAATCATATAATGACTCAATGAATCATTTCAGAGACTGGCTCTTACTCTCTGAACTAACAGTAATTTAGTTACTGTTTCTAACACTTGAATATTTGTAATCAGTAATTTGCTTTTAATAAATTAATAAAAAAAGCTGAACACAAAATGCCTTAAGAGTGGGAATGCTACCAGTCCCAGGTAACATTTCATAGATCATCCAATACCTTGAAAAGTAGGATGAGATTTAAAAAATGTCTCTTAAATGTACCTTAAAATGCCACCTTAGGTAAACAATTAGATGCACATGTTAAAATAAAAATTATAAATGTCAAAAATTTGAAAGGAAAATTATAAAGCGTTTGTTCATTAAATTGTTTTCATCAACAGCAAACTACAGATTGATATTATATGCTGAAGAGCTGAATTAAAGCACAAAAAAAGACCTTTTGTTAGAATACAGACTGTGCCCTAAAACGTGTACAAAAATGCCTTAGTGACTATTACGATAGATAACCAAAAGGAACATTTTCCTAGTGTGCTTGATATATTTAATAACAACAGGCTACCATGGAAAATGAACTGAATTAATAAAAATAATTATACCGAAATTATCAGTATACTTCAGAATGGCAATTATTAAAACACTGTTGAAGTGTCTACTGTGCATTCCATTATCAGTCAGTAAAAATAGTTCAGAATCATATTTCATGATGAAACTTTAATACCTCTAGAAGAATACTTTAAGTATAGTTCATTAATGCTGCAAAATACAGATCTGATGGAATTTACTTAAAAAGAGGTCAGTCTCCAGCTACCAACGAAAATCAAATATATGACTTGCACTTTGAATCAGACTGTAAATGCATTTTATTTATCGACACTGATTTCATCGTATCCCATGCTGACGCATTCCATAAATTGCAACAGCTAAAACAATCGTCTGGAAGAGAAGTCATTCAAAGGGTTGAAAAGACAATGACTTTTATTTTAACTGTGTACTACAGTGACTTCAGCAATAAATATAAAGGCTAAGATTTGTACGCAACAATAGCTCACATAGCTTGAAAACTACGTGCTCTACACACAGCATGGTCATGATGTTCAGGACTTTCTCCTTTTAGGAGTAGTGGGGGAACCTCTAAACTTCTGTCCAGAAAATTTGGGGGGGGGGAGGGGGGGGACGGAGAAGAGACAGAAATTTTAATTTCTCAGGCAATTGCAAATATTTCATTATACCTCTGATAAAACTGCTTTGCAGTTTTCCTACTTATATTGGGTTCCAGCTGCCTCCAATGGACCCACCACAGGACACAGCTGACCCCGTGGTCACATAGTGACACCTCTGTGATAATATAGTTAAAAAAGGGCAAAAACACCAGAGAGGCAAAGGAGGAGAGGAAAAAAAGTGAGAAACAACCCAAGGTGGGTGAAGAAGGAGGGAGAGGAGGTGCTCCAGATGCTGGAGCAGAGATGCCCCTGCAGCCTGTGGGGAAGACCACGGTGAAGCAGGCTGTCCCCCTGCAGCCTGGGGAGGACCCCACGCCAGAGCAGATATTTCCTAAAGGACTGCAGCCCGTGGGAGGACCCACGTTGGAGCAGGGGAAGCGAGCGAGGAGGAAGGAGCAGCAGAGAGGAGCTGGTATGGCCTGAGCACAGCTCCCGTTCCCCGTCCCCCTGCGGCCCTTGGCGAGAGAGGAGATAAGTAAAGCAATGGAGTGCGGACTAGGAAAAAGAGGGAGGGGAAGTGTTTTAATTTCTGTCTTTGTTTCTCACTACACAGATCTATTTTAATTTTCCCCAAGTTGTGTCTGTTTTGCCCATGACGGTAACTGGTAAGTGATCTCCTTCTCTTTTTCTCAGTCCAAGAGCTTTTCCATCCTATTTTCTCCCCCTGTCCTGCTGAGGACAGGGAGAGAGAGAGCAGCTGGGGCATCTAGCTGCTGGCCAAGGTTATCCCACCATACCATTAAACTTCATTTCATGGCCAGCTTCAAACATCAGAGATGTAGCTATGGAGCCAAAGCTACAATTTAGAGCAATGTGGCATTTCACTAGCTAAATGTTAAATGGTACTGATAAAATGTCTTACTTTTTTTCTATAATGAGGTTTTTTTCCTCTACAAAGCAGAAGTGTAAGAATACTTTGACAGAAAATTTATTCCTGACCAGACAACTCTATTCAATTAAGCTGAAAATAACAATTACAGTTCACATGCTACTGTATTATAATTCACAACATGGAGCTAATCATGTTCTACTACCAGCAAACCAAAGCCAAGGACAGAAATATTTGATGTTGTAAACAGAAGAAATACAGAGCAACAACACCGAGAAGAAACACGCTGTGACAACACAGCTTTGAGTATGGATGCAGGACCTCAACCTTCAGAATTTTCTTTGTGATATTGCCCATGAGTATGCAAGTGTTCATTTGCATGGAGGTGAGGAGAGAAAAAGATATAAACAAAATTTAAAAATACTTTCTCCTTTTTTGTGACTGGTTGATCTGAATTCCTTTGAAACCTGTCCCTTGCAATTATATAGAAATAGAACAGGAATATGTTAAAAATGGACTTATTTTAAATCTTATAACAACTAAGTCATAGACATCCCCTGTAATGCTGATACATGTGATTTATAAATAAGTATAAATAGCAGATCCTCACAATGAAAGAGTGTAAGGTTCCAATGCTGTCATTCTAAATACCAGAAAATTCACACAGTTGTATAAGTCATATACACCTCTGCTTTCTGGCAACTGCTGCCAAGATACTACCATATTACAAATGACTTTAATTAGGTAAGTGAATCCATTAAAGTCAATATGGTTACAGCTACTTCAGCTGCATGAAAAATAAGTAGAGGAATATTAGTAGCAACTTCACTGAAATCAAAGTTAAGCTTTGCTATTGAAACAACATAGGCAGAAACAGCCACAAAATCAGAATTCGAAGTAAAATCTTGGATCCACCAAAATCAAGCAAACATTTAATATATTGTATGTATTGTTTTGATATTTCACTTCGGTGTTACTTTCTTGAGGTGTATAAATGCGTTCTGTGCCTGTCCCACAGGCACAAGCCACCACATAGTAGTTGAGGCTGAAAAAGTTTGGCTAACCTGGAATCGCTGGAGTTTGGTCATGAGCTCCTCAAGTTTCTGACAATGTTCCACCAGCTGTGCCGATAATTTCTTCCAGCGGCCAAGGATCACCTCAATCTCCGATCGATATCTTTGGCTGACTTCTGCAGGGGCTTTCCTGGACATGTCTTCCACAGTTGTGCTGAGATAGTTGAGGCCTTTTTGCTGCTCTTGCAGAGAACTTTGTAGAGCCTATGAACAAGAAGCAAATAGTATCCTGATTCATGTGTCGGGCAATTCTCTTTGCTTCACAAACACAGGTGAGACTGCTGAAGAAAGGACTGAAAACTAAAGATGTAGGTCACCTTTGCTAAAACATCCAATGACATATTCTACTGAGCAATTTGTAATTGGTTTTCTCACACAAACTAGAAAGTAGATTTTTTAGTTGAACTGAGAATATAACCAGAGGTGTTTATACTTGTTAATAGCGCTGATCTACACATACCTCATTAATTTGAGATTGGAATTGACAATGGCCCTAATGATTACACTTTCAAAAAGAATGAGACTATACATGGAGAAAAAGAATAAACTTAGAACTGCTTCTATGATTCAAAGTTTTTGATAAGTTCTCAAAACTTTTGCAATTCTTAGTCCAAATTTGCTGCAACTAACTTTTTTTCTGTTTTCTACTTCTTATTTCTGAATGTCCATTACTAGTTGCACCAAACAACATGCTCATTAGCCATCCAAGAGTAGAACAATATCAAACATTGACACGCAGGGAAGGTTTGTACCCTCTGGCAAAACTTGTTCCACATTTGTCTGCTTGTAAATCCGACAGGAAATCTGACAAAGCCCGTGCTGCATTTTGCAAATCACCTTCGTTTCCATGTCAGCTCTGGAAAATGAAATGAGCTAAATCTACATTTAACTACCAGAGCTATCGTAAAAGGAATATTTTATATATCACGGGGACAAACAACGGCCTTTCCTTAACATGTTCGGTATCTTATAAAATTGGTTTCAATGGTGAAGAACACTTTCAATCCTTTAACTTTAGGAATCGATCCTAAGTAAGTATCCACCGTCTGCTGAAGCCCTTGCCTAAAACCCGAATGGCTACAATTCACTCAAGATCCATCAGCTTCAGCAGACTCATGACAACTAAGGGTTCTGTTCCTCTAAACTTTACATTTGAGACTTTTTTTTCCCCACAGCCTGACCACTCACCTTGAGCTCCCTGAGTCTCTGCTCCATGATTTCATATTCAGCAACCGCAACCTGAGGCATGGAGAGTTTAGTCTCCGACTGCTGGATCCACACAAGGATAGTGCTCATTGTCTCTTTGTATTGTGCAGGAGGCAAACTGTCAAAAACTACGTTCAATGGGGAAGAAAAAGGAAAGAAGAAAATAATTTTGTGCTTCATTATTTGGTTTGCTGACAGAAGAAGTCTGATAAAACACTAAGCCTTATGGAAGTCAATGGCTATTTTGCAACAGATTGCAACAGGCCCAGTATGTCACTACCAGATTTTTCCAAAAAATGTGGAAGCAGAAAACTTTTGAAGAACAAATGCACTCATTCTAATGTTCATGGTATCTCCATCATTTTGTCAGTTGTGTGTCATTTGACTGACTTGTTATAGGTCACACGACAACTTATATGGCCAAGACAACTAGTTCAAATACGTGTGTTTAGAGATCAACAGACAAACCATTGTATTTAACCCAAAATTGAATTTCAGAAATGCATTAAGAACTAGCATTCCCTTTTAAGGCCCATGTTTGTGTGTTTAAGGTTTCTGTTCAAGTAAAAGGTTCTGTTTAAGACATCTGTTAAAAGCTTAGAAAATTAATCTTTCTTCTGCATTAAAGTTGAATTTTATTGAACTGTGCTTATTGCACCAACATTACAGCTGCTGTAAATAGACGACAACTGGCACACATGTGAGCAACTCATTAGCAGAGATACTGCCTCTGCCCTCAACAACAGTTGCTTCTATACTCATTGACAAAAGTAGAGACAAATAGCATGGCTGGCTGGAAACAAAACATTTCCAATTTGTACCACATAATAAAGAAGTATATAAAAGCTCAAAAAAATGTTACGCCTATTTGGATCTCCGGTATGTCTCTGGTGTTTCAGAAAGAACTGTACTGAGAAATGATATAGCTGTCCAAAAAGCAATTTTGACAAACAACACAGTTATAAGTTTTTAAGTGCAAGCTTGCTTACATTCTCATATAGCAACACCTGGCAGAACGTACTTTAGGTTTTAACCTAATTTTTTAGTTGATCAACAGAATGTTACTTGAAAAAACTTTGTATTTTCAGTTAGGCATCATAACAACATACTAAAATCAGGGCAATTTAGGCTCTCTCTTGTGGAGTATGCACATTTTATGGCATACTTTCCTCATAAAAATCTTGGCTGATCTGATTTATCACACGCATCCGGGGATTTACGAAAGATAGGACTTGGTACCAGGAAAGACAAGAATTTCTTCCCTTGTGATGTATTTTCTTTACACAGAAACCAAGAGTAATACATTCTTGGAAACACAGAAAGAAAACATTTTCCATCTCATCAAATACCACTTTAAATCTTTTTATTTCCTTAGTGATATTTGTATTGTCTTTGACTCATTTAATCCAAACAATTCCTACTTTAGCATAAAACATGCATTTAAACACATCACTCCAAATGAATGGAGATATAATTTCAACAGTTCAGATATGTTAAAGGAGCATACAACTCTTAATCTGCAGTTTTATTTAGAAATATGAAATGGAGTTCAGTATTGTGATGTAATGTTTGATGACTTCTATAAATAATTGTCTCCTTTAAATGACAAACAAATCTTAGGACTGGTGTATGACTTCAGGCAGCTGTATAAAAGAATAGCTATTTTGGTAGTAGCGAAGAGTACCTCAGAACAGGTGAAACCACAAGATTCGCTGTTACAGCAAACTCCACCAAACTGCACGAAACTCTTATCCTGAAAGTTTGCCAATAATAATAATAATTTTAAACCCGTCCAAACACTGCAGATGCTTTGTCCAATTTTTAACAAATTATGTTCTTTAGTATTTGAAGGAATAAATAAGAGTTCAAGTGGGATCACAGATGTTGATTTAATCAAGCTAGTAGCTTTCCAATTCAGTTATTAAATACTCCATTTAAAAAGCACTTTTAAGTTCAGTGAAGCAATAGTTTTCCTATTTCATTTTTCCAGATTCCTAGTAGTAAAACACTACTTTTCAAAGCCTTTTGCCTACCTAGAGTTTTTGGGGCTTCGTGTTAGTTTTTTGGTTTGGTGTTTTTTGGGTTTGGGGTTTTTTTGGCAGGGCGGGGGATGGTTGGTTGTTGGTGGGGTGTTTTTTGTTTGTTTGTTTGTTTTGTGTTTTTTTTTTTTTTTTAAGGTAGACAATGTGTCAGCATTTTCATCCACAAGGAAGCATATTAACATCTTTTTAGATGACACTTCAGAAGAGCCTATATTGGTTTTGCAACTCATCATGCCAACGGTGAGAATTCCAACTCCTACAGTGGGATTCACGTTACCTAATTTAAGCTGTCTAAATAATCTAACACATTTACGGTCTCTCTGTGGGCAGTATGAATCTCTAAATTCCCCATGCTCATAACATAAACACACAGCCAGGCCTGTTTATTTTTATCCTAAAATTTGTTTTGTGATACTAATGTTTGTGGATTAAAGTCCACATGATAAGCACAGTGCATTAGTATGGATCCTGCTATATTATATGAAAAATTCAAGTGGTAATCAGAAATATATAGCATGTCTGCAACCCAAGCTTTAGCTAAACTAGGCCCATGACAGCACTGTAACAAAATACCACAGAGGGAAAATACAAATATGTTACTGTGAAATATCAGAATACAGTTCCCATCCCATAATAGGAAAATGTTGTTGCATTAATCTATTCCACTTGTAGGCAATGCATTTGGGTGTGACTAACATTGTAACCCTTGAGAACTGACAGGCAAATACATTTACACTTGCATATTTATTTTAGAGAAAGTGCTTAAATTTGGAAATACAATGTGCAGATAGATATTTGGTTAGGATATATTTTTAATAAGTTGAAGTATTTAAACATGTGAAAATAGCTTTCCAAATAAGTAGAATACTTTTTGTTTGTTTGTTTTTACTTCCAGCTTCCTTTTTTGTGACCAGATTTTCCAGTCAAAAATCTTTTCCCAAATCAGAAATGAAATGAGAATACAATTATCTCAACACAGTTATCAAATCACACTGGATATGCTGCAATATGTATCTCCTACAGTCAGGACAAATCCCACTGTTCATCACATCATTGTGAAAGAAGAAGAAAGGCAATAAATATAATCTATGGCATCATTTTAGTAAAGACTTATTCCCTGAAATGAAGGAACTAGATTGAGCTGCATGTGTTTCCCATAAAAATCTCCTCAATAGTAACTGCAGTTTAAAACCATGCTGAATTTCTCACAGCTTTCTTTTGTTTATTTTGTAATACAAATACTTGAAGCTATTCATCAAAGTCTTCACACTGATGACTTCATAAACGCTGTGATTCCCTTCTCTCACATCTTTCACCAGAAACTGTTAAAGTGGAATCATAAGGAATCTTGTATAATTTATAATCAATGTTCTGCAAGTGCTTTAACACTTTGAATTCTCGTATTTATTAAGCTCTTAAAAGAAATAGAAAGGAAGCCCTTCTCCAGTTCTACAAGATCTATTGTAAGAATAAATATCTTTTAAAGATACAACACTTTTTAGGTGGTTTTATTTCCCATCCTTATAAATTTTCACTTTTACCATGGAGGAAAAGGATACAGTGACCTACGGAGTAGAGGACATTATCTCATACACATTCATGTCACAGGTTGCTTTGTCCTTTCATTCATCGTTTAAATAAAAAATAATTACCAGAGGAAATGGATGCAAAAGAAAAATGAAATTACTTGCATGTTACTTATTAAAACAGTATTTTCTCACAGATATCTGAGCTGTATCTTCAGCTCAAAAGACACATTCAAAGAAAGTTAAGCAAACTTTATCCCTCAAAACCAAACAGCAATGAATATTATTGCTACTTAATCATAGTTCAGCTCTTAAGAAGAATTAGTTATGACATTTACAGGACACTTGCTTAAAATTCTTCTTCCTCAGGTATGCAATGATTGGTGAAAGATTATTATAGATATCATAACAATTTCACTGTCACTTACAACTCAGAGCATGAAAATAAGTTAGCAGTTCAAAGTTTAAGCAAAAGCAGACCAACGACAGACTAAATCTCCAAATGGTCATCATACTGTTAAGGTTATTGGGGTTTGTTGTCTTATAAAATTATGCCAAGACTGAGTTGCGTGAACTCTAAGTAATGCGACCCTCTTTAAGATACTGTACTAGTGGATTAGGGTGAAAAGTGGTGTACATGCAAAATAACCGTCAGTCAGCATGGGGCGGGTAAATAAAAAGTCTAAAGAATCTTGACTTGATATAGAAGGCAAAAACTTTCTAAAGTCCTTTTTGAAATAAAGAGGAAAAACATCATTTGAATGCAGATGAATAATTCATCATTAATAATAACAACAACAATAATGACGACGATGACTTCATCTTTGGGAATTACTGATCCTGCAAAGGTAGAATCAGGATTTGAAAGCAAAGCACAGTGCATGAACTTATGAAGCAGAGAGAAATGGAAATAAATATGACTTTTCCTTTGCTACCTCCATCCTGATATTCTTAATTTCACCTGCCAGAAAATCTTTTTTTTTTTTTTTTTAGTTACTTTCTAAAACTCTAACGACACTCCCCAAATCCCCCCTGAAGAACAGTCTTGTCAAATTGAGAACATGTATCTCACTGAAGACCACAGCTGGATAAGAGTTCACCACAGCAAGACTAAAAAGCAGAAAGCACCTTAACAGAGTTTAGTCCAGTCACAGAACAAGAGGAATGCTGGAATGAATCAGCTGCCACCTGGGAGGTAGTTTGAACCCAGGTGTATTCACTTACCTGACACTGACTGACAGCTCTCCCTGGGCAGAGGGGGAATGGGAGGCTGACCAGGCTGCTCCCTAGAAATCCCTCTGACAGCAGCAGTTAATTTCAAGACAAGTAAATATAAAGTTCAATCCCTCATTCTTCACTGGGGAAATTATAAAACTATGAATTTCCTTGGGAAATCACATTATTCATATTCAAATTCTTGCCGTGATTGTCCATTTCACTGCCTTGTGTACATTACCAAATAGTTCAAAGCACTGTCTGACCTCTATTTTGTCTATATTCCAGTATTCTAGAAATGACTCTAAGTGTGTTTGGGGAGGAGGGAGAGCTAGAATGATGGATACACCATCTTCAAAAGGATCAATTACCTATGGATATACAGACATTCTATAAAGTAAGAAAAATGGGGCCATATTTCCTCCTATTTTATGAGGTTGTATTGCTTTTATAAACAACATTGCAAAATAGTGAAAAAAACAACCAAATAGGTTTTAGAATTGGCTTTAGGTTAGGTTTTATAACTGGAAATGCTAATCAAATCACGGAGAAAAACATTTGAGAAAATCTGAGTTCATCTTTAATAATGTTTTATTAAGAAATCTGCTGTGCAGCGTAGAGAAACTACTAAGTACTCTTGAACCTAAAAAAAAACCCCCAAACAAAACCACCACTGCCCTCAAAAAACCCACCAAACAAAAAAATACTTGAGGGAGACAATCTCCTAGAACTAGAGAAAACATTTTTTTGGGGGAAAAATTCCCTTGGGAAATAGAACAGAATAGCTAAATACCCTTATTCATCAGAAAAGATAATGGAGTAATAGAACATTAAAAAAAAACCAAACCAAACCAACCCCCCCCCCCCCCA
This sequence comes from Haliaeetus albicilla, assembly GCF_947461875.1. Classification (NCBI taxonomy): domain Eukaryota; kingdom Metazoa; phylum Chordata; class Aves; order Accipitriformes; family Accipitridae; genus Haliaeetus; species Haliaeetus albicilla. The sequence continues at coordinate 6,481,856 of NC_091488.1, forward strand.
AAAAAAACCACTGTGAAAACCCCAAACCCCTAATGATGAATCAAAAATCCTTTTAACATTAAACCCCCCAATTATGAATGGGGGAAAAAAAAAAAAATAAAATCTTTCTAGCACATGTAGGTTATATGTACAGGGAAGGAAAAAGGAGCAAAGGAGCAAACACTACCATTGATCTGAAAACCACTATTCAGTCTTTAGGAAATTCTACTATCTATAGAAAATAATTAATTGCAAATAATTTATTGAAATAAAAGATGGAAATATCTAAAATGCTCTATCAAAATTTGAACATTTTCTATTAAACTAAACTATTTATATCTTAAAATAAAGACATGGGATGCAGCCTTTTCTCCATCTGTTCAACAGAAGAAAAACAGTCATTGAAGAAACCAGAAGAAACTCAGATTCAAAGAGCCAAACTTTCTATGCTTCAGCTTTGCGGTGGGGGGGGGGGGTGGTTCACATTTTTTGATTCATAAGATTTTCCTGAAATGGAATCAGACCTAACACAGTATCCCAAGCATGATCGTTCATATCTACAGCAGAGTTATGAAAGGAAGTTCGCACTTTAAATAAAACAGTGTATAAAATTTCAGAACATAAAATATGATTGACCCAATAATCTCACCTAAAATATCACTACAGATGTGGGAGTGGGAATGAACAGCTACTGCCAGGAAGAACTTTTCCAAAGCCCCTGCCTTGCGGCATTACAGGTCAGGCAGTGAACACTATTCATCTCACAGGACTAACCAACTGGTTAGTTCATGCGGTCTCACCTCTCATGAGGTTTGAGGAGAGGCAAAACCAGCAATTACACAAAATTAGGTACAGAAGAAATCATAAAGAAGTTAGCGTTTACCATATTTTTCCTGTGGGCAGAATGGTGACTGATTTCAGCGTATAAAACAGTGTGGCATTAACGGTTTTTATATCTTACCCATTGTATGTCTTGACTTTAGAGTTACGAATAAACTTTACACTCCTTAATATTAAATTTCTACAGCTCATTCTTTCATCACTTGCTATAGCACACTTGCATTTTATTTCTTCAGTTCTGTTATGCGTCATCACCTCTCCAGTTCGCGTGTGTGTGCATGTGTGAAATGACTACAGCAGCGCAATAATGCAGTGTTGTTGAAAAAAATCCAAACCTCTCCATAGAAGAATTTGGGAGGAATATCATAAAGATCCACTAGAAGGAGCCAGCACTATATCTAATACCAAAACAGTACAGTCACTTAGAGATTCATTGGTTAAGGGTCAAATAATCTCCTTGCTGCTGAGAAAAATGATATTTTTTTTTTGTCTGCTACTTTCTTTTAAATTTCATAATCAAGTACAGAAAGTGTACAGTAGTCACTGACATGCTACATAGCTTTAATAAGGAATAAAGTCAACTTTCTATTGTGGTTTAGCATTTTCCCCCTTTTGAAACATGCATTTTATTACAAGTATTGTAAATAATGTTATACCTGGTATTGATATATTCTGTGTTGCAAAATGAACAGTTCACCACATGATGAAAAACTAGATACACTAAAGTAGCTACTTTCTTTGATGAGCTTTATGGAGTTAAATTTCTATTCTATGAAAATCCAGAGCAGATTCTCTCCTGCAATTAAGCTCTCTCTTCTCTCCACTGACTGAGGTACAACAGCCCTGTCTTATAACCTGCCTAAACAAAGACAGTTTTATGTTCCTAAAAAATCACTGAATCCATCCATAATATGCTAACAAGAGGAGATCTGATGATAGAACTACTCTGAGTATAACCTTTGCTTCTGAATAGGGTACCTTCCCTTGTTTTCCTATTAATTTAAAATATATAATGCACTGACAATTTCTGAAAGACTAATTCAATTGCAAAAAAAGACCACCTAAACTGCACTACTAGTTTAGCATGACAAAAGCAAATACAAAAGTAGAAAAGCAAAATATATACACCTATTCTTTGCATGCTAGTCAGGCAAATTGACTTCTTGTCATGAACACTTACTGGTCTGGAGTCGCTTTTCTCTGGCATGCATGTCAGCAAGTATTTGTTTGAAATGGCTGGTAAAAGCAGCAAGGTCAGCATCCAGAAACACTGGCCCTTGTTCTTTCTCTTTGAGTGCTTGACTTTGAGCCTTTAGCCGTTCAATTTGAGGCTGAAGGGTTGACATTCGGATGATTTCGTCCTGCGAGTTTGAACAAAAAACATCAAGATAAAGCTGTCCGACAAATGAAATCACTAGTGCCATGAAATCACCACTGTTTCAATGCACATTACACAACTGTTTTGCTTCCAACTACACCAGTTACAGTAAGAACAAATTCAATGTTTTTCATCTTTTCTCACAAATCCATACCTCTGTTCCCGATGTGATGCTCTTACCATTGTTTAAAGTCACTTTCACATGACATTATCATGTTAGTAGCGTAATGCTCAAAGAAAACGAGATAGATTATACATTAATATTCCATGCCTAAGGAGCATCCTTTTCATGTGGAGCTGGGAAGACAAAAACTCCACATGTCCCATAATCCTGGGCTCACATCTGTTAGATTATGTACAGGCTAAATAGCATGAAGCAGGAAAAGGAGAGGTGAAGATGCACAGTGATTTCTAGCAGCCCCAGAGTAACACTTTGCAGGTTGAGGTTAGAATCAAATTGAACCGAATGGACTATAGACTATTTCAGTTGGAAGGGACCTACAACAAATCATCTAGTCCAACTGCCAGACCACTTCAGGGCTGACCAAGTCAAAGCATGTTATTAAGGGCATTGTCCAAATGCCTCTTAAACACCGACAGCCTTGGTGCACCAACCACCTCTCTAGGAAGCCTGTTCCAGTATTTCAGCACCCTCTCTGTAAATAAATGTTTCCTAATGTCCAGTCTAAACCTCCCCTGGTGCAGCTTTGACCATTCCCACGTGTCCTGGCACTGCATCCCAGGGAGAAGAGCTCAGCACCTCCCTCTCTACGTCCCCTCCTGAGGAAGCTGTAGAGAGCAATGAGGTTGTGCTTTTATGCTTTCAGGAAACCTTGTACACACTGTGACACTTGCAACTACTGAGTAAAAAGAAATGAGGAAAGTAAGCAAAACGTACAGTTCATAGTAGAGCTACTCTAAGAAAAGCTTTCTGCAAGAAAACAGAGAACCCTTGTAAGCACAATGCCAGCTTGGAAATTCCTGAAAATAGAAGTAATAGCATAGATCTAAATTTGGGGTTCAAACATTGTTTTCAGTCTGAGAACTTCTGGAGCCAGAGATTTCATAACGTCAAACTTCTACTAGTATGTCATGCAATTTATAATTCATTACTACATCTCAATAGTTTCCTGTCAATATTAGCTTGTAAGTAATCCCCATCCACAGACTTGTCTGCATAAGAGGGATAAGCAAATTTCTGTGATGGTGCAGAACACAAGTGAAAACAGTTAGGGGGAATAATAAGTGAATTGGTGTGTCCATTTTTGCACAACTACTGTAATTCTGTCATATGATGACAGAAGAATATTCCTCCATTTGACTACACAATCCACCCTGCATCAAAATGCAGGATATGTTACAAGTGGTCTGCAATGGCAGAATTTTGGACTTGACCATGAAGACAATTTTCTGGCCCAGATCCTTATGACAGAGGTGATGAGCAACAGTTTCCTCATGAAGAACCAAAGACACAGATTCTTAAAGAGGAAAAAAAAAAAAAAAAAAAAAAAAGGAAAAGAGTTTAGGGGCATAGTTCCCTAGCTTTAGGTATATAAGTAGCTATATAACTAAATATTTGGGGCAGAGCTTTAAATACCCATATGCTAGGTTCTGTTGCCTCTTTATTTCTTTACCAATCTTTCCTTTTCCTTGAATAAATATTTTCAATAATTACCTTGAAAATGGATAAGGAGTCCATTTTCCACTTTTATGTTGAAATAGTGTAGGTCATAACCTGGCCCACTGTTGGAACACCTATGAAGTACAATACCATAAAAAACTTGGAGAAGAATCTCTAACCTTGCATTTTTCCAACTGAGTTTTTACTATAGCAGGATCTGTTGCTGGTGTGGGTTGTGCTTTCAGCCAGTTTTCTGCAGTAATTGCTGTCTGCTCCAGTTGCTGCAGCTGGGAGTAGAAGTCAATGATGTTATTTTGGTACTCCAGCCATGCCAGTCTTTCACTCAGCAACTGACAGAACTCAATCCAGCGGCTCTTCAGCTGCTCTGAGGCTTGTCTAATGTTGTCAGCATTCAGACCCTCTAGAAAGAAAACAAGAGAAGACAACACTTAAATAAGTCACAAAGAAAAAAACTAAAATAATTTAAAAATTCAATTTCTGTATTTGAGAGCTCATAAATCCAGTTAATGATTTATCATCAAACAACAGTCCTGAACATACAGATGTTACACATTAGTGGAGAAAGCATTCCAAAAATATTTTAAGTTGCTGCCAGGGTACTTTTGTTGCTATGGGAATGAATTATAAAGTGCATTAAAGTACAAGAATGGGAATAAAGCAGAAAGTAGAGATACAATACATAAAGCTAATTAAAACTGCCATAAGAAATAAGGAAATGCCTGACAGCTGGATTTTGAAAACTACGTCTGGACTGTAATTAGACTTTAATGTACAAGACTGTTGGGTTTTTTTATAAAAAGACCAATTTAAATGAATGGGAACTATATTCCGCAGTTATTTTGATGTTTTTGATAATCCAACCCTTAAGTTTTGCGTTACATATTACTTTAGAAATATCATAAACCCTAAGGAATAAACATATGATCAGATCAAACCTCCATCTAGGCCAGTCCCGTGTGTCCAACAGTGACCATCAGTAAATATTAAGCAAAGACTGAGAGCTGGGAAACCATGGGTGACCCTTCTCTACGATTATTTTCAGACAGGTTTGGTTTCTCTGATATAGTTTGCCTATTTCTGTCTATTGTTCAATAATCACCCTTAAATTAAAGTTCATAGAAGAAAACTGACTTTAGTTATTGCAGACAAGGCAATTAAGAACTATTTAAAGGCAAAAGAGCTCTATACACTCTGTGAAGAAAGGAAGGCAATATATGCCAAAGATAATCAAAGGGGTCTTACAATAACATAATTTATAATTATTGCAAAACTTGAACTCAGGTTGAGTTCAAAACAATATTAACTTAAGCATCTCATTTATTTTGCAGAGGAAGTTTAAATGTAATCCCTAACCTTTTTTACTGGCATGACATGTAATGATGCACACAACAATAGGACCAATATTGATTTCAAAATTGATAAACTTCTCAATCCATTGAGTAATGCTATATGCTTAAGACATTAACATCATCATCACTTAGTCATACACTAGTTAACCAGTAAAACAGAAGGTACGTTTTTATCAAAATAATCAAGTTTAGAGTGTTTCTCTCTCTCTTAAAAACAAGTTTAAAAGCAAATGAGACAAAAGCCTTCAGTGCTATACTTCGTGATTTTTGATATGCCGTCAATATGGTTTACCTTATTTGCAACCTGTACTTCCAATCTGCAGGAAAATTTCTTTATCAGGGATAAAAAATAGTAAAGTTCATGAGCAATTTTTGAAGGCAGAACATCAGAACTGGAGTCCTAATTACAGCTAAATGCCTTAAATAAAAAAAGTACTGGAAATTCATTATAATAAAATTTTCTAAGGAATTACTATAATGCATACTATATGGTAAACTGCACTAAATGATAATCTGGGATCGTGTCTGTTGCGGAGCACCGTAGTTCTCTGGCAAATCCTATTCTGGATTCAGCTCAGGGCTATTCCATTCAGATTCGCTTGGGAACAGCCCACTCGGAATCAGACTGCGCAGTACCTGACAGTGGTTCCCTGGACATGCTCTGTTTCTGGGATGTTGCCCTAGACAAGCAAATTATACATGATTTCAAGAAGTACAAGCAAAAATGTAGAAAGGCAGGAAGTTCGGTACTACTGGGAGATAACGGCAACTGTGGTGGTTGGAGTGGCTATACACACACATTATACTCCCGAAACTGGATAGCACAATTTAAAGGGATCTTATACCATAAAGAGGTAAACTGTATTTTGACACATCTTAATAAAATCCAACAGTGATCTGGTCTTCTGTGTGCGTGTGTTTGCATCTGGAGATGTCATATGCATAACTACATTTTCTTAAAGCGTAATGTCTAAAGAACATATAGCAAAATGTGAAGAGGCAGCATAAACCTGAATGGCACAGCACATCTGAATAACAACAATCAAAGATGACCAGGCACACAGATACTGAATCTTGCCAACAGCAAGAACACACACATATATATAAGATAAGCCTTTAACTATGCTATATTTCAACAATTGCTTCTGTCCTGTTGTGACTTTGGGTATAAAAATGCTGTGTACTCATAACAGAGAGCAGGCATCTTTGCCACTGTGTCCATGATTACCTCTGAACCTGGAAGACACTGCCTAGGAGTTTGGCAGAGTAGATATAAAAAGATTACTTTTATTTATTCCTCCTTTCCTCTCTTTTCAGCTGCCACAGTCTCCAAAGTACCCTTAGGCAAGACTACGATTAGCAGGGGAAGTGCAGTCATGGATTCTCCTTACATAATAATACTTTTCACTGTAGTATTTTCTTCAAGGATTCAGAGAGGACTGTATTTCAGATGAAAACCTAGATTAATCAGATCCTCTTTACTTCTTTTCACTCACATGTTCCTCTTAATATAACACTTAAATATGGGCAAATACCCCAAATTATTCAATTTTCTTTAATTCTTTTCTTTATTATCTAAACTTTGAGTCTAAATGTGATTCCACAAAGAAATGTTTTTGCTCTTCATGTAACTGAAGTGGACAGTACAAGACTGGAGCGTCCAGAGCCATGGTTGGTAAAAGATTGCAGAGGTGCACCTCTGCAACACAATATCCTACTGAAAGGAAGACCCATCTGAAAATCTCCATAGGATGCATTTTTAAAACTTTCTTAATTCATAGTCTGCTTTTGTAACTCAAAGTTGTCTGTCAGGTGTTGGTATGCCATTTCCAGAAAGGTGTAAGAAAATGGCCATTACTTGCACTTGAAATCATTTGGGCAAATTTGTCAAAATTTTGTCTTATTTTGAAAAAAGCTAGTCTTCCATCTTATTGAAAATGACAAATTAATAACTATTTGAAGTAGTTGATGCAATGAGGGCATAATTTTAGTGTTTTTATTTGCTCATTAAATTGGTGAAAATCAAGAATTTGAAACTTACTTCCATGAGAACTACTGATTTCTTCATTATCTTTAGCAACCACCAGCTTTCATTCATGATGTTAATACCAATCCCCTTACTCTGCTTCACTCATGGCAGCAAGACATACCAAAAGTTGACAAGCAGGAGAAGAAACAATATAAAACCCATTCTCTGGTAAAACAATATTATTTTAGGAATAATGGTTCATAATCCTTTCATGTTTCATATTTTAAAAGCTTCATATATAATCAGTGAATAAATATACTGTACCCAGATGAAACAGATCATTATCTGAAGTGCATGCATTAATTTTATTACCTTGTGTACTGCGCATAACAAATTGTGTCTGAATATTTTTAATTGTGCAGCACCTTACATGCAAGTACTTTGGAATTGCCACTTAATATGAAGTATATCTTATTAAGTGCATTTATCATTTGCTATAGTTCTATGATAGAATAATGTAGCATTATCTGTGTTTTTATAGCTTTTGACTCATAAGCGTATGTGAAATAGTAACTCACAAGATGATATATGTATTCCACAGAACAGTGGCACTTAACAATTATGTGTATTATCACAACAAATTCATTTGTATTCACTTTAATGCTGCCTATCAAAATTCTCTGAGTATTCATTCTGATGCCCTATTTATTTTATTCTAAACTACTATAATAGTCAAGTGTCCTCTCAAACTGCTAAACTGCTTCACTCATGCATCAACAGATTTGTTATTCTATTTTAGAATAGAATTTAGAAAAGAAAATCAGAAAAGAGTTTTTTCCTAGAAACACTGGCAAACAGAAGATGTAAGTTTTCATTGACTGTAATCATCAGGCTTCTTTAAAAGCACAGGCAAGGAGAGGCAGAGCATGGCCCACATAGAAGATGGGTGGCTGGGTAAAGAATCATTCACCAAAAGCATCAATGATTTCCCCCGTGATGGGAAAAGTCCTTCAAAGGGCAATGTGCAGACACACTGCTTACAAACACAAGAATAGCTACGCTGTGTGAGATGGCAGTTCTTTCTAGTGCAAAATACTTCTGCTGACATTGGCTGAAAGCATTTACCTAAGGCAAGAATAGTGCCCTGTATAAATACATTTCCTCAGACTGTTTTCCTCTGTGCTAAGAACAAATAAATGAAACCCTAAACAAACCAATCCAATTCTCTCCAGAATTTGAATCCTGTTTTTTTTTTAATTTATTCCCCCTCCTATCACAGTAAAAATAAAAGAAAGAAAATAGATATAAATGATACGACAATGAAATTCACCACCATTCTGAACTCTCTCCTGTAATCCACCAGAGATCTTAATCTTTTTATGCTCTTCATCTGTTACATTCAGAATCTTGTTTACGAGCAAAGAGAGGAAGCACATTTTATACGTAAGTAAAGCCAGGAATTTAGTGATAGCATAACTGGAATCTTAAAAGTCTAATCATTGTTAGTCCAGACCTAATCGATACACAATAAGTAAAAAATAACAATGCAGTTAAACTTGTCATCACTTGACTTCACAACTGATCTATGCCTTAAATCTGTTTGCCTCGTATAGTCTTTTAATTACAGATTACCCTGCAAATGCATGACAATCATCAACCAGTTCTCTCGGGCACAAAAACATGTCGCAAAAAATTGACAGAATTTTTTATATGGTCAGCCATGGAAAACTGCCCAAATGATTTCAAAGAGAGTGCAGATGTTACCAGGCTCCCTTCAGTCTATTCACTGAACCTGGGAAGGGAATCCTTGCAACAGTTGTTACAGTAATGATAATTAAATACGCCCCACACATTAAATATAGTCACTTCTAAAATATTACACTTTCATACTTAAGCAAGATAATCTTAGGATTCCATCAAATTCGTTTAGCTTGGCCAGTCAGTACCCCAAACTCAAAGCATTTCATTTTTAGGAATTCAATACTTGGTTCTTCATTATAACAATTTACTATAAAATTTGTGTTCTGAAGCTCAGTGCATTCAACATCTATATTTCTGGTAATCATATCAGTATGACAGATGTTGGCCCCAGTTTAATATTTTATTGCAAAGTTAGACATTTTTTTAATATCAAGGACAATGGCGTGACTTACAAGTTCACTTCCATCTACCTTTCTTTGTTTTTTCTTTTTCCCTTAAAAATATCTAAAAGTTCAAAAGAATGACATAACAGAATAATTCTTTTTGAAAAATCAATAATAAAAATAAAAAACTTACAACTAATTTTCTTTTTTAAGAGTCGTATAAGCTTTGACATTTATTATCTTTGAAAAGTTGAATGCCAAAAACCTCTTCCAAAACCCAATAAAATGTTATATTTTCTATGATACAGAAGATTACATCAATATGTATATTACAAAACATACATAGCGTAAGTCAGAAAGCACTTTTTTCAAACTGTTCAGAGTAATGCCTTCAGAGCTTTCTAACTCAGATGAGTTAATGTACCTTCAAAACTCAGCATACTCAGAAAATAAGATTACAACTTAAGTCTCTGCACAGAACAGATTGTTAATATACAGTTCATTACTGCAAGCAAGTTTTACACACAATTCTTTTCATGGTACTAAAGTGGTAAGATATTTTTTCTCTTTTCTAATTAACAGATATAACATTCAGAAATAATAAAAGAAATATAAGGCAATATTACTTTACTGTTCCATTTAGACAGTATTTGCTAATATAAGTCTCGTGATAAATATGAACCTGTGCGTTTATCAAATCCCTAAGAAGATTATCTAAATCAACTCCCATGTAATTACCATTCACCATCTGTTCCACCAGGGCCTCAGCTGATCTGCTGGCATCTTGCAGTTTTCTGTACTTCTCAGGCTTTTCTCGCTGGATGGCCTGCAGCATGACAGGAAAGGTGAGTATTTCAACAGAGGGATTTTGAAGAGGAAAGTAATTAATCTCAGGGATGTCTTCTGATTTCTCGAGACCATTTAACCTGTCATATTGCCCTGCCAGCCTCCCGATTTGCAACGAAAGCAGCAAGTACCACATACCATCAGGAAGGGAGTCAGTCATAAAGTCAAATACATAAACCGAGAATCTGAACACAGCAGAGTTGACAGATGATACACCTCAGTAGTTTACAGACAAATAAAAGACATACAAATTAAGAGCTATTCAAAGCCCAATATTTCAGAATAAAAATATTTGTCCAACAGAAATTCCTTGTGGAAGAATAAATTTGCTCATTTCTCATGATAACAGCAAGAATTGAGCATGCTAACCAAATCAAGGGTTTCATAGCATACTACAGTATTGAACTCATATACCATTGGATTGCTGACTTCACTCTTCTGTTTGAAAAAAAAAAAACAACCAAACAACCCTGTAAAATGCATATTGAAGTAGATATCTAACATATAGATGAACATATATAGCAGACATCCATGCATGAGCTACCAAGTAAGAATGAGAGTTAACTGCAGAATTAACCCAGGCTTCTAGTTATGTTTTGTATCTAATACTCTCAAATTCACCTTTCTGTACTCAGAAATTTCTCACCCACATTCAGGCTAGCTGGTCATGGCTGGTAAAGGTTACCTGCTAAAGTTTCAGGATATAGTAGGAGCCTAAGTTTCTAATTTCATTTTGGGCTGGTAGCAATACAGATGGAAAGTAAAATCATTTTAGATCTGACAGCTCCTTAATGCTGTCTCATAATTAACATCATGAAGTCACTCCATTGATTTGAAACTAATTTAGTTGTATAATTTAGGTGTAATCTAGAAGCTCTAAATCCGAAGCCCAAAGAAGCAGCATGGGGCCACAGTCAGGTTTAGTACCAAAAATAAAACAGACTATGTACCTCCCAGAGATCCTGACCAACACAGGCTCCTGTAAATCAGAGTCCTTCACTTTACGGCAGCAGATACACACATACAAAAGAATATGCCACCACAAATCCTACATGACACGTATGGAAAGATAACACACAACCCTGGCTATGGCTTCTCAGTCTGGCTGACCCCGCTAGGCTTCCCGATCACCTTGATTATTTCCACAGCAAAGGTATATTCTGTGTGACTTGACTCTTTGGGGGGAAAAGGTTCCTTACAACCGGAAAGAAACCTCAAGTAGGTGTCTAAGAATGCATTTAGTAGAACAACCTTATACAAGTACATTTGAAAATGTTATTTTTCAAATAGATTGCTATGCTTGGGAAGAATTAACATAAAAACCTTTGAATAAATTCTCTTAAAAGAACTTTTAAAGTGGGATGCTTAAAACATCTTCAGTTTAATAAACAGCAGCTCCCTGGAAGACCTTCCTAGGCGAGGAGACGCTCAGAACTTTAAAGAGAGATTTTCAGTTAAATTCACACATTTCCACAGCCTACTTATAAGTGCCATTCATTTGTGCATGTAGAAATGATTAAACGGCAGGCTTTCTAACAATATGCCAAAGCTTCTATCAAACACTTTCAATAATACAATTTTGTATAAATATAATATATAAAGAAACGATATTTAGAGAAGAATTAAGGATGGAAGTATTTTAGATTTTATAAACATATCTTTAATAGATACCTAAAGAATCACTGAAAGATTATGAAGTTTAATCCCAATGAAAGATGACTGTATTCATTATTTATAGTTTTTGGAGGTCAATAAACTCTTCTACCATTCCACTCTGCAATTTAAATATTTTCCAAATTTAAAAAAAATAAAATAGTCTATTAATTCTCTGCAGAGTTCCAAAATTTCTTATAGAATCTTAATTAATACTACTCTGTCTATAATGCCAGGTATAATTAGCATGAGTCTAACTACAGAGAACTCAAAGGAATCATTAAAACACTAAAATATACTGAAAATAATTTTACTCCGTCTGTAATGCCAGATGTGTAATCATCATGAGTGCAACTGTAGCGAGCACAAATGAATCATAAAAAAACCCCTACGATATAATAAAAATCAGCTTTTTGAAGTAGAAAAATGATATGACACTGAAGCCTGTGGCAATGAACCCTTCAGTGTCCAGTAATATGCTATGTGTGCAGAAAAATGTGGAGAAATGTCCATCTTTCTCCTGAAAGATTAGTTTCCAGGTCCTGATAGAAAACAGAAGCACTATATGTGAAGCCCTTAAATAAACATGAAAATTTGGGATATATCAAACTTTCTGTCAATTACTACATTCATTTTTATGTAATTGGCTTATATCATAAAAATGAAGTTCCAACCCTGGTTACAAGAAGACGTATGCTCGCACACAAAGCACAATGCTAGCCAAAGGAGAAAAGACTGTCCTCTTGTTCCTCATACAAAGACAAATGACCTGAGCTGGAGAGAAAGGAGGAAATTCACCCTAATTAACTTATAGCACTAATCACATAGTCCTGCTATTACTCTGCACACGCTGCCATTGTTTGCCTAGCCTCCAAATTGTGTCTTGATTTTTAAGCCCGGCAGAAGAAAGATTGCCATCAGCATGTGCAAAGTGCCTAGAAATGAAGGGAGTAGGAGTCCTGGAAACACCTCTCCTTTATCTCTTTGGCTCTGTTTTGTTCTTTTTTTCCTTTAGAGAAAGGGGCTATGCTCTCGATTCAGGTTCATTCGTGACATGAGTAGGCTGGGATAAGTTTAAAGAGGTTTGTGATGTTTTGAAACTCTTACATTCTGTACATTTTAATCAACGCTTCTTTTGATGAAAAGTTAAGGTAGCGGCAAAGTCCCTTCCAAATATTTCCAAAAATAAAAAACTTTCCCATTTGTTTACTCTTTTTTTCTGTAAAAGATACTTCAGAAAAAATACACCAATATGAGAAAAAAGGTTACCTTTACAGGCTTTTGTCCAATCAGAGATTAATTCTCCTTTGGACTATTTTGTAACTGGCAATGCAAATGTATAATAGCCTAGTTTTAACTGATTGAGTAACGCTAAAAATTCACCTTTAGCTAAATGTCAGCCGAAGGTGAAGAGGCTATTTTCACAATGCTAAGTGTTTTATTTGACCCCGAGATTTTAGCTGGCAGTTAATGACTTCATAACCTAGAAAACACTGATGGTCTGAGGAATTCGGATGTTATTCATATCAAATCAACATCCTATTCTGAGCGCTCTCTGGAAGGATGCACGGTAGCAGTGCTCCCTGACCTCCTGTGACTCTGCCCAATTAACCCCGAGGGCAGGAGATGGCAACATTTTCATCTCCGGCTCTGACAAGTGATTCAGCTTTCAAATACCCAGGCCCAACAAAGCATGTCTGAAAAAGGTCACCAAAACAAAATGAACAAACAAGAACCGGGCTTTTGAGAATGCCAGGAGAACAAATTTAATTGTCTAGGATATTTGACATTTTCCCTTACATCTGTTCCTTGTGTTTACCTTTGATTCTGAATTTCTAGAACCTTCTTCTTGGCTAACCAAAATTCCTTCCAAGGGGTTTTATTCCCAGTTTATTGATGTACAGTCTCAAATCTGACTTATTATTAAGCAGGATTTTCTATCTAGCAAGTTTTAATTTTTTCCACCTGAATCTTCATATATTTGAACTGGCAATATTGAAAGCTCATTATGGCTTAAGAAAAACAAAAAAGGCCTGAGTCATTGTTAGGTCTAGTTTTAGTAAAATATATGTACTAACTGGAAAATGTTAACAGCATGATACAGCATAACAATGTTTACGGCATTAATGTTTGGATGGCTTTGTTATTTAGGAGTAGTGTGGCTGTTCCACAGTGCAACTTCTATACTTATAGCATCCAGTCTCTCCGGCCAGGTAGGGCAAATATCCTTTTGTAGCAGGGAAGGGCTATAATTTTTTTTGTCTCTTCCCACACATGGGAATGGACTTTCTGTGCATGTCTAATGTTTTCAATCTACATAACACATCTGCCAAAGGCTAATTTCCTGCCAGTATCTGAAGGGCACCTCGCTTAGCAAACAGTCAGTGCATTTCATACAGTCTACTCTTGGCTCCATCTCCCCCAGACCTCCTCTGAGCTGGGATGGGAGAACGTTTTTGAACTTGATGAATCATCAATGATGGCAAAAGAGCTTTCCTTGTGGCCATTGCTTCTGAAGTCTGCGTCCCTCCATCATATAGCTGATGCACTTCCACTCTATCATGTGGAAGTGACCCCTCATCCAAGAAAAATGATGAGTAGGAGCAAGCTGCCACAACAAGAAAAAAATCATCTAAATAGTAACCTGTCCTCAAAAGAACAGCAGAAAAGAACGCCATTAGGAAAAGGCCCTAACTAGGACTCAGCACCTAACGCGGTGGGCAATAAATGGTAGGTCTGACATCAGCCAAACACAGGTGTTCTGTGCTACACCAATATATATATATCATCATATAGGGAGAAAACTAAATGATAGCCAGTAAGGGTAAGATGGGACTTCTGCATGCATGTGCATGTGGTCGCATGCATGCATGTATAAGTACAACCCTGGGGTATGACCAGGTATGCAGTACAATACAATCTTTTTCAATTATCGCTAACATCTGTTTTCCTTTTTGGCATTTAATCTTTTTTTTAATATGGCTTCTACAACTTTACTAGAGATTATAATATATTAAAACCCACACTATTTTATTTTCCTTTGATGTGAGGCTCATTTTGAGGGAATTAGAAACAAAAAGTGTTAACAAGCAACAGTGAAATTGCTCAAATCAATGAACTGGACAGTACTTCCTGCTTTGGCTGTTAGTTTTATGGACGGAGACAGAGACCAGACTTGGAAAAGTCAGGTCAGGACAAGCTTTAAAACCTGACATTTTAAAAACCTCAATTTTTTCTTTTTTGAAAAGCATCTACAAAGACATCCATTAACTGAAAACCGTTCAACACAGAATCCATGTAGCGCTTGTCAAGTGCTATCTGTCAGAGTTCTAGCAAATACATACATGTAGTCAGAATGTTTTCTCCCTTAAAAAATCTAGAAACTTCTACATGTAACTTGACGTTCTCAATAAAATGTTCATTTTAAAAGCAGTGATACTCTATGAAATAAAAACCAGTCTTGGTCTTTAAAAATATTTTCCATGTTAATGAAGGATACACATTCATTTCTCTTATTTCTATTTAGAGTTACTGGTTTGCCTCAGACCCCTCTCAATACAAAGCAGATCCTTTCTCTGCACTACTTTTCAGTAAAGCAGCTGGAAATCAGTTTCTTAAACACTCAGTTATTCAGTTGCCAAGGAGTTCTAAGAAACACCTGAAACACATCTGAAACACCTGCTATCTGCAGTGTCTTGAATTCCAACTTACAATGCTCATGCACTGGTCAAATTCCACACCCCTCTTCCCTCCCTCCCGCTTCATCCAGTATTATGTATGTTTCCACCAACCTAAACGAGATCTGAACAAATGTGGTAGGTAGTGGCCTCGAGCCCCAGTGTTCTTCCTCAGCACCAACAAAGGCAAGGCAAGAGCTAGTGGGAACTCCAGGTAGGACCAAAGGAAGGTCTGTGGTTCACCTACCTCCACCCCTTTAGTTGCAGCGATCACCACCTCCTCGGAAGCAAAGAAAGGAAAGAAGGAGGAAGGTGAACCATGGGTCCTGGATCCTTTAATTCTTTTACCAAGTCTTAGAAACTGATAATATCAGGTGGAACATTCATGTTGGTTAGGGAAACCTGGCAGTGCAGGTATCCAGCGTAATATGTAGGTCAAGATGAGCTAATTTGCCATCCTTGAAATTGTTATGTTCCTCAAAACAGGAATATATGAAGGGGAGACAAGAGCATTTTCTTTTTTCTTTTTCTCCTTTGTTTCTTTTTTAATTTTACCTACAATGAAGATTAGAGCACTCAGAAAATTAACTGTATATCTATTTATGTATTAGATGAATCCTTACCTCAGTATGGAAGCATGTGAACCCATCAAATCTACTCTGTAGATTTGATCCATTTTGCATATATATATATATGTATGTATCTTTCACATAACATGAAGTGGTGCCATGAACTGAATTTGGGATATTACATTCTAATGGATACTTACTAGTGGTAATATTATGACAACATTAACAATTAAATTAAAATTATTGCAAGGAAACTATGATTTAACATGAAATTTTAAAATGTATATTTACAGTCACAAAATTCAGTGTTCCTCAATTTTATCGTAGCTGATTTATGATGGACAAGGAGACAGTGAGAAAAAATGGCAGCAAAATTAACTTCAACACAGTAACTTTGTTCCATCTGTTTGTGTTCTAGGAGTATGTATCACCATATTTTTAAATGAAATTCTATGATATACTATGATACTATAAGAGCTAATTATAAAAAGAACTCCCCTCACTCTTAGTCAGAAAACACAGGCATTTTTGCATCTGTCTACAAAAATTAAATATGGAAGAAAATTTATAATAGTTTAGTTTTCAAGGGCTAAATTCAGAGTATGTGAAACATATACACAAACACAGCCACTCCTTAAGCAGTACAGAATCATTCATTTTGCCAAAAGTAGAAAATTTTTAGTTCAGGCATGGTACTACAACAGAGTTTAAAAAAAAAAAAGAAAAAAAAAGAAAAAAGAGACTGGTGATTTTCAGATATATTTTACAGCACTGTAAAAAGAATTAGATACATATTTCCTTTAGCGAACACTAAAAGATGACACTTTTCACATCCTTCAATTTATGCATGCATAATGTCAAATTATGCTGTTAATATAGAACGGTGATGCATGTTTAAGAAGTAATATATAGGCTTTGATTCAACTTTACCAAAGACTTTCATGAATCTAGAATACATTAATTAAATATGAGTATGTACGAATAAAAAAAGATCTCTGTATTCAGACAACCTGTGGAGCAATTTTTTTTTTGGTGCCAAAATCTGCAATTTACAGAAATAGCGAGCACTTCTAAATTTCTCTTGGACGTACGGACCACCGGTGCTTGTCAGTCTACGTTTGAACTCATTTAAACTTGGACTTTGAAAGCACTTTGACAAGCTTATACAAACTAACAGACATATATACGAGTACTTTCTCCTACATTGACTCTTTCTCTGAGATCTGAGAGATTGCCTTCTTTTCGATATATTGCAAACTCAGGACTCTGAAGCACTGCTTCGGAGCGGGTCATCCAGCTATGGAGCTCTGTTGTATCCGAGTCAAACCTAAGAGACAGAGAATTGCAATAAGACGTTTCATTTCCACAGAGTTTCTGAAAATAGGATTGACAGTAAACACTAACTGGTTGTTTAAACAAGTGACAAAGCAGCAATTTCTCTCAGCAAAAGACAGTTTTAAACCCCCCATATTTCATTAGATAGTTCATGAAACCATTCACTCTAAAATTTGGAAACATAGAAATACTTTTTCATTTTTAAGGCCCTGATGTGACAGCTGAACAGATGCAACAATGTTCACAATAAGGATTCTAATTGTACAAGCTGATGTTTTTGGAAGGCATGAAACGAGTAGCTCTCAGTGAAGAGAGTTCCACAAGTCCTGTTGGCTCAGCCTGGCTGACCGAATCCAGCCTTCATACCTGCACGATTTCTGCCCCAGCTTGTGCTGGCGACATTATGAAGGATGTTCAAGCAGGAAATTTAACCATTAGAAAGGAGTCTCTTCCAACTGCCTCAGATTTGTTGCATAATGTAATGATTAATCAATCTCAATAAATCATAATTTTCCTACAGCTAGAACTTTAGAAACTGCAAATTAAGATCCCTAACTCTCTGTATATACTTTTAAACTGGTTTTTACTCTACAGTCCTTTTTATTATCGTTTGGACTCTTTCATCAACTTCTTTAACACTGATCTTAATTTTTGTTACCTATTCAGAAGGTAGCAGCTCAAAAGGAAGGTTACCATACGCAGATATTTAAATTACTGATGTGTACAAAAATCAAACTGTGATTCAGTATCTACTGTAGTTTTTAAAACAAGAGGCTTAAGACAATGTTTTTTCTCATTTGTGCCACATTGTATTCTTGATCGCATTTCTTTATTGCACTATATGTTCTAATATTTATATCTAGTCTGTAACTGATTTTCTTTTTGCAACAATACAATGAAAGCAATGGAACAGAAACACCTAGAAAAAAAAATAATTAGCTGTATCTTTCAGTTTGCTTTGTAAATACAGGTTGGATCATTTACATACAACTGAAAATCCACTAAAACCAAGAACATGAACAACAATTATATCTTTGGAGGAATTAATTCTTTTATAAAAATATAATCCATATATACAAGAACTAACATACAAGGAGGTAAGGCAAAATCAGGTGCTACAGAAATCTACATATACAGAAACAAAACCTGAATAAAAGAAAGAGTTCCATATTTGATCTAATATTTATGCCTCCCTTTTTTCCTTCTCCACTGTGATCTTTGTGACTCCATTTAACAACACAGTGTGAAAGACTGAGTAATAAATAATGAAAGCAGAAGAAAGAAGAATCACACACGGCCTTAATCCCAGCCCAATATTCTATATTCAAGTTATAAACTCCTAGGAATAATTTTGATAAAGCAATTCCTAATAATACTATTTGAACACCCATTAAAGGAGAAAAAAAACGATTGTGAAGTAACAGAAGGTGCAGAAATGTTCATTTTACAAAGAATTACAAGTTCAGAGGTGGAATACAGAAGAAATCCCCAGATGGTTCAGGGAATCTCTGTGCTGGTACCAGATTCTAATCCCTGAAAACGAACTGCACTGCCAGTTAAGAGCTTCCTACCTCAGCTTTATTTCTGATCCTGCATGACATTAAATCAATTGTAATTCTTGAAATATAATGTTATCCCTCTGTTCTGCATACAGTAACTGCATATTTAATGACCACAGAACATCAGACATCTGATAACAATGAAGACGAGTTTACCAGTCCCTCAGTACTAAACTCCCTTGGCTGCAGGTAAAATTGTATTACTTCTGATGTTCGCTGCATTCTCAAGCTGTGGGTAAGTAGGACCAGTGAGACCAACTTTCTGAAGAATAGCCTGGTATTAGCCTGGTATAGGATGGAAATTCACAGAGCAAAATGTTTACCAGTGATCATTTCTTAAACAAAAGGACTTAGCCCTCCCCTCTGCAACATCCTCCCTGGAAGAGGAACGGGAGAATTTGGGACAGTTCTGATAGTACAACAAAATAATCAGGAGCACATTCCATGACCCAGAGATTCATCAGCTGGTGGTAAGTATCAGCCACAGCAGACAGTGTCTTGACAGAGCTGATCTCAGATAACAGATTGCTCTGTCACTTGCAGTTTTTTCTGGAGATAAATATAACTCCACAAACAAAGCCTCCTGCCCAAAAATAGGGCTATAAAGAGGGGGCAGAAAAGGATTAAAAGACATGAAAGTTAATTCTAAGTAGCTTTTTTCAGCACATAAATATCCTTAACATAAAGACATTTTTCAATTACCTTGGGAAAAAAAAATATCCTCTCTCGTATGTTCAGCTTGTATAAAACCAGGAAATACAGGTAGAATGCGGCATTTAATCATTCTGCTATGATGATTGGACATTTCCTTTCTGAGCCCAGCTGCAGTTACAAACTATATTAACTCTAGATTGATATCAAAGGATCAATACGGTCTTTAAATCTCCCAAGTACAACAATACTTTTGACATAAAAAGTAATGCAATATTACTTTTCTGCCCCAGTAAAGTTGAGTGCATGTAGAATTTGTTAAAATAAATCCATGGAAGACACTAAAACCAAATCACTTGAGACAATTACTCTAAATAATTACCTTATTTCAATGTGCACGTTAGCTTGCTCCCCACCTAAAAATTCAATCTGCAGCAGAGGATTTATTCTTTATGCAGCACTCATGGTTTAGTTTTCCAATTAGTCTTTCCTTCTGCTATTCCACAAGAGAGATGCTATCTTTTACTGCTCTCACTGCCCTCTCTCTACAGGCTAGCACATTTCAGCTGAATTCAAATACAGTCTCTTCTTACTCCAAAGCACGTTTGAAAGACCATCTTCACATTTTTAATCTGTGCCATTCAAACTTTCATGGAAGTCCCCCACAAACTGATTTTCTGGATCATACTATGCCCACTTCAGATTCCGATTCAAAACTCCCTTGCTGAGATCACCACATGTACTTGTTCAAAAAGGATTCCTTGTTCTAGCTTTCCCTTCCTTTTCTGTATTAAATACATGATAAACCTCACCTTTAAGGTATTTCACAACTTAGTTGCATTTTGTTTTTCTTTTTCTGTGTACAGAATTTCTAACCCAAATACCCAGCAGAGTATGATACTCAAGTCCTACTACAAGCTTCCTATCAGATCAAATGCCTTCTGGAAGCCACTAAGTAACGGCAAGCGTTAATTTGTTTCATTTCACAATAAAAACAAATGCAATTTTTATTAATAATCAAAGGCCTGACTGACTATAAACCTTCATTTTGCACAACGTACCTTATGAAGGCCTACTGCAGTTCTTACAGCCAACATCATCTAGTGAAAGACAATGGTATATTTTAAACTCATAATTTTTCCTTTTCTTACACATTGCCACAGTAAGACGATGTCATGGTTTAACCCCAGCCAGCAACTAAGCACCACGCAGCCGCTCACTCACTCCCCCCCCCATCCAGTGGGATGGGGGAGAAAATCAGGAAAAGAAGTAAAACTCCTGGGTTGAGATAAGAACGATTTAATAGAACAGAAAAGAAGAAACTAATAATGATAATGATAACACTAATAAAAGGACAACAGTAGTAATAAAAGGATTGAAATGTACAAATGATGCGCAGGGCAATTGCTCACCACCCGCCGACCGACACCCAGCCAGTCCCCGAGCGGCGAATCCCTGCCCCCCACTTCCCAGTTCCTAAACTGGATGGGACGTCCCATGGTATGGAATACACTGTTGGCCAGTTTGGGTCAGGTGCCCTGGCTGGGCATGAGAAGCTGAAAAATCCTTGACTCTAGTCTAAACACTACTGAGCAACAACTGCAAACATCAGTGTTATCAACATTCTTCACATACTGCACTCAAAACACAGCACTGTACCAGCTACTAGGAAGACAGTTAACTCTACCCAGCTGAAACCAGGACAGACGATGACAATGAAGTAATGTGTATGCACCGACCTTCCACATATTTATACAAACAACTTTAATGTTGTACAAGTTCACATAGGAACACAAGTCATGGAGTACCCTGCTGTCACGTGGCCATCACGGTGTGTAATCTTTTCTCTAAACTGAATTAATTTCATCTTCAAACTGCTACTGTGTTACTGCTACCATGACTGGGCAGTGGTTTCAGTACTTCATTCTTTCAACAGATAGAAATTGCCTCACAATTTCCTTTGTTTATTTGTTTTTTCCTTCCCTCCCCAACCACCACCACACTGGGCATGTCACCACTGTGTATCTTGGGCAGATGTAAGACCATTTGCCTACATATTGAGCTGGCCAGGAACGATACAGCTCTGCTCCAAGAACCACATTACTGAATTACTGCATTTCCATGGCTGGACTGAAATGCCCAGCTCACCAGCGGTCTTCCTCAGCTTGTAGCTCTTTAATGCCTAGAACATGTCAAAGAACAACTTTACAGTATATGATGCCCCTTGGCAGAATTATTCTGTGATGAAATAATTCCCTGCTGTCTGCCTTCCTCCTTTATATTTGGAGCTGATGAGCCATTAGTTGATAAATAGCTTTGTTCTTATCTCCTACTTCAACAGCTTATTTGTTCTAATAAATATTTTTCCCTTCCTATTTTTTTTTTCATTCAGTCCTCAAATAATTTTATTTCCTTTCTGAATTACACTCTGGACCTCCCTCTACACTTGTAGTACTATTCAGTTTAGCCTCATCAACGTTATGACCAGCACATTTCTGCAATGCACACCAAGGCATTAAAGAAAATACTAGATCAATCCCAAGCGTAGATCTCCTTCAGAAACGTCACTAACATCATCTTATTAGCCTCACAATTCTCCTTCTTTAGCCAACTATCCATCTTACCACTGGTTAGCTATGGTTATAAACCATACCCTTCCCCAGCCTGAGCAGGAATTCCTGAATTTTAATATGGAATGCTTTGCAGAAATTCAGATAGATCCACTGCATTTCTCCTATGTAAGCAAATCACTTATGGCTAAGGCAAATGAAAATCTAGAGGTTGTTGTAGAGTATGTTCATTAACACCATTTGCCTTCAGCAAACAGCCACTGGCTAGAGACGCCAATTAGTTTTAAATCCAGTCACCATGTCTTCCAGTGAGTGCCAGCTGGTACTACTCCTATAATGCAGGAGGTAATTTCAGACACTAAATGTAAAGAAGAATATATATTGTCAGTGTGTTTGTCTCTACATTTCTCACTTCACAAACAGGAAAAAGGGTTAAAAACCAATGAGCACTAAGAAGTTATAAAGTGTCCATGTTTACAGACCTCAACATACCCATACTACTTCTTACACTCTAAATGAAAATGTTTATAAATTTTTCTTCCTCTAAGCAACAGAAAACTGTCCTGTTGTGTCTCAGTGTTACCTTTTCCTTTCCTCTGGTACTGGCTACACAGATACAACACTGAAACTAAGGACCACCAGGAAAACTGAAGACGTTGCTTTCCTCTTTTTAGACTTACTAAGTAACGTTAGACAACAATACAAGAGCAAACGCTGCATTTCAATGAGAGGATAAGGGTCAAACAGCCCAATGGAGTTGCTGTAAAAGTGCTAAACTATCAGCATTTAGTTCTAATATAATTCATTGGACAGCAGTGGGATATTTGAAACAATAGCTATCAAAAAATACTTTGAATAAGTCATTATGATTTTTCCTTTGATACATTTTTCTACAAAAATCTGAACTTTTCTAAGTAATGAAGCATTAGAATCCCAGGTATAATAATTTTCAAAGAAATGACGGATACTCTCTTTTCAAAAAATTGTTAACACTTGTTAAATGAAAAAAACACTAGATGGAGCAACTATCCTATTTTAACATGCCTTTCTCTTCAAAGGACATAAAGTCGCTTTCAAATCTGAAGACTAACATTATATCCATAATAATGTTATGACAAATAGACTTTACTTGGAAACATTAGGAAGCATGTGCAAAGTTATTTACTAAATGGCAAAGAAAGATATCTTGGGACATTATTCAAGAACATTAATATTTCAAATATGTTTAAATTAAATATTAAGCAGCTCTAACCTGTTTGCTATTTGAAAACCTACAGTGAACAGAGTTATTTTCAGATTTTTCTATGCTACACAACTGACCTGTTTTTCCCAGAATATGTAAATACCATGAAAATGAAAATGTTACCTTGCAACCCTTTCTCCCATTTACAGGGTTGTTTATTTTGTCCTAAGATTTCAGCTGTGTTACATTTATCTCTAGTCCTAATAGATACTTTCCAGACCTTTATTATACAGCTCCAAGTATTTTTTCCTTCTCAGTTTCAAATTAATTCCTTTGGGAAAAGGAGCTTTCCTATGACCAGTAACAGAACTTAGCACATGCTTGAATTATTCTGACATTTTGAAGCATTATATTTGCAGTAGTTCTAGATTTTTTTGCAGGGTGGAGGAGGAAGAAAAAAAAAGTCATCTGTTTCTTATCTCTGCTTTTCACCACTTATGGTAAAAAGTTGCTTTAGGAGGCAAGAAAAATCAACAGCTTCTTTCTCATGCATTTATGCCACAGTGAATTGGGGCAATGGAAATGTGACATTCACTGCTGTGTATGCTATTGGTCTACAAGTCAAATTGCTTCTCCTCAATTTCTTC
This sequence comes from Haliaeetus albicilla, assembly GCF_947461875.1. NCBI lineage: Eukaryota > Metazoa > Chordata > Aves > Accipitriformes > Accipitridae > Haliaeetus > Haliaeetus albicilla. The sequence goes on from NC_091488.1 coordinate 6,505,787, forward strand.
AGTTTAAATGGAGATTCTCATACTTCTAATCCTTCCAAAGAACTTGGAAATGTAAAAATAAAAAGCATTCTAGAGAGCTTGATGCTTCAGTCTTAGCTATCCATTGTTTCTCCTCAGCTAAGTAGCTGGAGACCATACTGTAACGCAGTCCACTAACACAATATTCACAGAGTAGCCAAACTACTCTTTCTTCCTCCTTGAAACTAAGCACTTGGCAATTCACACTGCAGGTGCAGTGCATCTTTAAGACATCCTCTAGTCTTTCTAAAACACTGAGATCACAGGAAAGCAAATCTGGAGCACAAATCTTTCCAAACATGTGGCAATGGAGCCTGATGCATTTATTTCAGGCATACTCTTCTACAGCAACAACACTGACTAAACCTTGAGAACAGATGAAAGAAGCTGACGAAACCTGGAAGCATTGTTCACCACCTCAAAAAAGCCCCAACCCTCAATGTGCCTTTCCCTCTGGCCCCCAAAATACCAGGCAAGAGCATGCAGCGTGTTGTACCGTGGCTGCAGAAAGTGGCCAACGCAATCTGGTTATGCACCTTCAGAAGCTCCTGGCAAGCATTCAATAATTGCTGGGATTTTTTAATCAAACAAAAACGAAGCAGTACAGAATCACCAACTCTTAGTCATTAAGTACTCAGGGAAAATTTTGAACATAAACACACACACATACAATATAGAACAATGTAGGAGAGGTAGGCTGAGAACCCCCATTCTCTTAGTTTATTTCAAACCCCAAAAGCTATGCAGTACTATGGCTTTGTTTGTCCGTGGGTGTAAGTATGACTAAATATACACAAAACCCCCTGAAAGATCTTGCAGCCAGCAATGGACCCAGGAAATAACTGACTGACTGTTTGGGAATGCAACCATGAGGTTCTCCCAGCAAAAATGCATTGATGAAAAAGGTGTCTAGTCACCAATGCACATAGACATTTTAGCTGAGCACCCGAATTTTAAGATGAGTTTTCTTCTACAATTGTTATCCTTACGTTCAGTATAAATTCATTATGCTGGAGAAAGACAACAGCATACTGTCAAACGTATTAGTTTCTAAGACTGCATTTTTGTGTTTTAAGAAAAGTAGGCACAGAATAACTGTTATTCTAAGTTGAAACTCCTTCCCCCAAATTTTCTCTCAAAAGGCATTTCTCTGAAGCTATTTATTGACTGGTCCTCCCACTCTGGAACACCCACCTGGACTTTCTAGAGAGGAAAGGTACACAAGTCCTTTTTTGGCTGTTCAGCTAGAAATGCCCCCCCCAAAATTATCTAAATGGAAAAACGTTGCCTTCAGATAATGTAACTATCATTCATCCTGCTGCACAGCTCTGGACATTTCTAACATAATTTACTTTTGCACATTACCATATTGTAGGTCCACTCACAAGTATTCAGTGAACAGTCATACTGAACTAGTTCTCATGTGATGGTATGATTGCATTATTAAAACAAATCTAGTAACTACTGCACACAAAGCAATATTCCAGCTAGTTTGACCATATTGAAGTGTATTAAACAATGAACTCCCTCCCTCCTGCTAGAATTCAGCTTGCTTTCCTACCAGATCAAAATAAAAATCTAACCAGCGCAGCAATGAAAAGGACTCTGATTTTAAGTATATATAAGAAATCACAACTTATTCAATTATCTAAAGTCATCCTAGACAAAGAATGAGAACTACAGATTGTTCCAAGGTTCATATCTTGACTCTTATCTATAAAGTTAAACAGCACTTAAATAGTGAATGAGTTATCTTTTAGATAGCATAAAACAAATCAAAACCCCTTGAAATCTAGTATGCAATGGTAAAAAACATTAACACTGTAAATTTGGTAGCAGATCTGCCAATAATACAGCTGCAAGCAAACATAGTCTCAAATTTGGTAATATATCCCATCTTCTGTACAAGGATCTATCGAATTTATATATAACCTTGCTAGTTGCAATGCTTTAGACAGACAACAGCTGAAACACTTACAAGAATTTATAATTCTCACTTTGTTTAAAATGAGGTATTTCTGAACATAAATAATTCCTATAATCCAGCTAATTCCTGCCTACCGGTAGTTTCCTCACATAATGACTTAGAAGTCTGTAGTCTGCTGTACCCTGCCAATTTTACTTTCAGTGTTAAGGCAAATCAAAAGAATACGAGCAAGAAGGAAAATATAGACCAACATTACATACTTAGTAGCTGAGAAAGGAACTACTGCTGCAAATTGGTGTCCAATTTTATAATAATGCATAGCTATTTATAGCAACAACTTTCTCGAAGAATCGAAAACATAAGTTTAAAAAAAAAAAAATCACTCTACTTCATATAGTTTTAACTAAGATAATGCTTTCCCTTAAAACAGTAGACTCACATTTCACTTCCTGATATTTATGTCAAGTAAGATGATTCCTAAAACATTCAGTTTGGGGGGAAAAAAAAAAGCAAAAAGTTTTAAAATACCAACTATTGAAACACTTTAAAATTTCAGGCGAATTTTCATTCTTAATTTTTCAGTTTCCAGATCAAGAATACCAATACTTTCAAGGCAGGGGACCATGCCTTAATATAGGTTTACTCTTGCATATAAGACAACAAGGCCTTGATCCCGTTTGAGATCTTTGCACATTACTACTGAAATATTAACAGGAGTACTAATGCTTATAATGTCTGTTAAGTAAAAACGTTGCCATCCAACAATTCCTTGAACAAATTCAAGAATTGCGAGACTGCTGATAGTCATCGCTGTGCATTACTTTGAGTGCTTAGGAATATATTAGCAAAATGTAACTCTCACTATTATTTAATGGTAACCTAGGATACATGAAAAAACAGATTCCCAATCAGGACTTCGGAGATTAGATTCAATTCATTGAAATTTAGCTAACGAAGGTACTTATTTAGCCTAAGCACTTTTTATAGGAAGAGTAGGTATCCCATTTAACAAAATGGGGGTGAATCACTCTTCTTACATCACATACAGCGTTCTTAAATAATGAGGCTAAACTAGAAACCTTACTTTCAGAACAGTCAAAGAGGGGTAAGATAAATCCCACTTCAGATGCTTGTGTATAAAAAAAGGTGCCTTCAAGTATCTGTTTTTTCAATGACATACTCCAATTAAAAAAACTCAGATTTCTCCTATTGGTATATTTCATCCTTCTCAATAAGTTAAAGACTATTATTTTACAAGAAAATAACATCATTAAAAACACATTGAACTAAACAAAGATATTTTCTATAGAAATGAGTTACTGAATGCAGTTTAACATTCCTTTCAGTCCTTGAATCTGTTACCTTGCAATTCATACATTTATCTGAATATCAAAAAAACATTTCCAAAACAAACACTACTATGAGTGTTTGAAGTCTAGCTTCTTAGCACCTCATTCAGAAATTTAGTGCTTGAACCAATCCTGCTTAAACTCATCACAAATTTTCCTTGTGACTTTAACAAGTGTTCAGTATTAGTCTAAATGTACTTGAGTTACACAGGAAGGAATCTGAAAATAATGATACTGCATGTTTCACCAAATATTAACTCTGCCTCTGCAGAACCGTTATTTCTACTGCTGACTGACAAGCCAGAAAGAATAAAACTTGAACTTTAGAAACCAGGCAATATCTGCACTACTAGTATTCTAACTATTAAAAAATTCTTTTCAAAGAATTTTAAAGGCTGAGAACTAATGGAACGCTTCTCATCCTTCAAGTTTCAAGACTATAGTCAAGAGGGACCTCCACAACGCCATACATGAGGACTTCTACTGACTATAATAATTATCACATAATTACAATAGTATTGATGTAATGATTAGCATTCTATACTGCAAAATAGTGGGACTAGATGCACAAAAAAAAATCATAACTCATCTTAAGTAAGGAAAGATAATAATCAATTTGCACCTTAACAGAGGACAGAAATATAACCTCAAAAAAGTATACAGCAAACTATTGCAGTCAAATGACTATTTTTGCATTCTCATCCAAACTCTCTCAGTATTCTCTCTCTGTCTCTTAATGATTCTCACCTCTTCCTAATCTCTGAATCCACAAGGAGTTGCCTTTTTTTGTGGGGCGGAGGTGGTGGGAGTTCCTCTTTACCATGCTTAACCAGGATTTGTTCTCTTGTGGTCACCATAGTTACAGTTTCCATTACAGTTGTCTGTGTTAGTGATGTCTGAGTGGTAGTGACAGCCTGCGAAATCTGTGAGAAGTATAAAAACAGAGGTCACACATTGTTTGAAAGACTTCAGTAAGGACTGTTTGGAGTAGCAATAGAAAATAATGAGAAACTGCTCCCTTCTGATCATAGGCTGACCTTCAGAAAAAAATAACACTATACACAACTCAAACCAAATTGTTTTATCTGCCTCATGCTGTGTGAATAAGATATCTGCAGAAGTCAATATCAAAATCAGAAAGGATCCTAAACAGAATGAACTTATGGCTCCCTGTAAGTCATGCTGAATGAAGAAAAGAAATGAATGGTCAATTTTATGAGGGAACTGAATGATGGCAAATATATAAAAATGTTACTATTACTATATGTTACTCTGCCTCCATTCTGAAAATTTATTCCTTGAGAAGCAATAAACACATGGTAATGGCACTAAATTACCAATTGTTATTTTACCGTTTACAATAATTTTCAAACTAGAACGCAATTCATCACAACCTACTTGCACGAAAGGGCAGTTAGCTTTCTGTCAGGAAATCTTAAATTAGAAAACATGCACTAGAAGGCAAATTAATTTGCATCAGTTTTATTCCGTAATTAAAGCTAATGTTAAGGGGTCATAACAGATACTAATACACATAATATGTAACATTGTAAACACTACCAATCTAATGCATTTAACTTTGCCCAGTAATATGAAACCAAACCCTTCATATAGTTCAGCTGCATTAAAAAAAAAGGAATGATGACAAATATTTTCTGCTCATATTTGTTTGAAAGATACTGGTTGTACAAGTACCACCTGTTTATATTTGTTTCCATGTAACACCAAACTACAAAGTTTCCACTTAAATGTGGCAGCTGTTCTTAAGTCCCTTAACTCCTGAGAAATGGGTCACTTCTTTTTTTGGTTCTGTCAGATGATGGTTCATTTGTCAAAACGCTCTAGTTACGGCTCCAGTGACCACCTCACAGTTTAGGGGCAGTGAAATGGAAAATAAAAGGAAGAAGTTATACTAGGAGCAGGAAAAGCTGTGCACCAGAAGAGCCCTGCTTCTTTGCTTATTGCCAGTGTGCAAGAATTAGAAAGACTTTCCAAATTCAATGACAGGAATGCCAGTATCTAAAATTCCATACATAAATTATCTATTAGTTCTTGCATCACAAACTCAGTAAGAGAATTGAGTTACCTTAGTTATTGAGACATTAGTGTTTCTATAAACAATGGAGAAGAGGCATGCCAGGTAATTAACTATAACCCCTCTCCCCACAACGCTTTCTTATTTTGAAAAAAAAAATAGAGCAACAAGGAAAGGGGGATACTGTTAGCAATCAGCCTCTTCTCAGCAGGCAACATCAGTAAAGCTAAAAAAACCTGAAAAAACCAACAAATTCCTGCCAACATTGCCAAATCTTTCACATGGTCCCCTAAACAAAAAAAATCTTCCTGTTCTTTATCCAGTCTGCCAGTGGAAGTGATGAGTAGGGAAGTCCATTACCACTGTAATTTTGGCAGTCTTTCTTAGAGGAGCCGGCTCAGTGCTATGCTTCCCCCTCTAGAAACAACCAGCCATGTAGGCTTGAGAGCAGAATCTGGACTACTCAGAAGACTACAAAATTAAGATTCAGAGCAGAATTTTTTTTTTTTTTAATCTCTGGATTAATTATGTCAATTGTGAACTGCAGGGTCTTAGCTAATGCATGAACTACATAAACCCTTTGGAAGAGAGAAACACACAGTTGACTCTTTAATCACTACAATATTATGTGTTACTACTCTTGCTTTAGTTCCCTCAATAAGATGTACTGACTATGATATTTTCAACTACAGAAATCACGACAATTAAGTAAACATTTCCATATAGTTTTATTAAAACTTTATACAGCATTCTTTTTAATTTTATTTTTATTTAATTGCTGGGAGGGCAGAAAGGAAAAGCAAATTAAAGCTTCCGATGTCTAGGGTTCTATGATATTTGAGGATAACACCTGATGTCATCTTTCCCTGAGTTGACTCTGTAGCTAAAAACATTCCAAATAATTGCTTGCTCCTTATATGCAGTTTTGGGTACAGTTTCCCTTTCGCCTTCTCACAAAATTCTTATTACACTTGCTTTTATCCAAAAATCAATGAAAGGATGATGTTTCTCACACCCGAGGTCACATCCTGTCATGTTTCCATTTGCCAATCAATACCAGGGTAGAGTTTACAGTGAAGAAGGTGTAAAAGAATAAACTACAGCTAGGGCACTGTAGGAATCATCTGCCGCATACTACCCATGACACCGGAGTAATAGTTTCAGCTCGTGATTGGGAACTGCGCTTCAAAAGTAGGCAGTGAAATTACCATATGCTTAGAGCAGTGAAGTCACGGTGCTGTGGGGGGTAATGATTTACATGTCAAAAGAAGTATTTTTCATGCTTAATCAATAGGAGTGGAGGTTAAATACTATATACTTCAAAAGGAGAATGGAGATGTGAATTCAAAGTTCATAATCATTCTAATTAGAGACTGGGTAAGACTAAAAGGTACTGAAGATTACACTGCAATGTAACTCTGCAAGATAAAGTTGGTGCACATCTAAAAACTGCCCACCCTTTAGTGGGTAAAGGACAATCCTTAAAAATATAAGGGAGTACAAAAAAGGAAGTAGCTTTTATTAGCTTCCCTGGAAAAAAAAAAAAAACAGAACACCAAAACCCAACAAAAAACCACCTCTTAAATCTAATCATTGAAGTGGCGTGTTTCATGTATTATTCAAAGATGGTCCAAATAATGACAGTATAGTTTCCTCATCCCTCTCAGTTCCTGACAAGCAAATACGAATCTGAGAAGGGGCGATACAGCCTAGGCCTTTAACCCACTAGAAAATCATATGGAAAGTGCTAAGGTGACTCACAAGGCTGTACATTAAAAGGCTTTCAAAATACAATGCTTGCCCGCAGTTTCACATCAGCAAGCTCATCTTAGAAACATGTTAAAACTCATCTCTTTTCAGAGTGGACAAATTTAAATCTTCCTTTTCATCCTCTACAGGCAAATGTATGTACAATGTGTGTATAGCACTTCAGTAGTTTTATGTCATTTTATTTCTCTTTTATACGGCAGCCTACCTTTAATGCCATCATTTATTACTGTCTTTGGAAGTGCCCTCCGTCCTGATAAACTCATAATTTTCCTTAACACTCGCTTTTGGAGCTGTCATCCGTTCTTTGATGAAATGTATGTATGTGAACAGGGAAGTTCAGATGAGGAATGGTGTTTTCTTTAGTTTGGGAAGGTTTTCACTACAATTTAGCGAAGCATAATGAGCTCACCAAAGGTGGCTTTAGAGTTTCTAAAAGCTATGCATCTAGTCTAAGCAAGTTGTCCTTGTCCTTGATTCCACTGTGTGGTCAATGAAGGAAAGTTGACATTTTCATGATGAGGACAAACTGCTTTTTAGAGGTCTCTCTCTCTCTCTCTCTCACCCTTCCATCCACTCATTTGTAGCAGAAGCTTCAGCCATGAATTCTGATTAGATGCTTAAATTCAGCAGCAATGAATTCAGCTAAATGTGGGAGGACTCACATTCTACTTTCTGCACTTTTCCTTTGGGATGTATAACTGCTTCCTATGTCTAGTTGGAGAATCAGCTTTGAACTTACGCTGAGATTGTCTCTTCCTGTTAATTTCTTATTTTGTTAACAAGTTAATCCTTTAGTGACACTTTAGTAAGAGAGAGAGGGGAAATAACTAATGACAAAAATGTAATTATGAAGGTACTATGAGAATGACTAATGAATGGAATAAAGTTCATTTTGAAGCCAATATCTAAGTTTGATGATTAAAATGTGCATTTTCTGATAGATTACAGTGAAAAATGTTGTATTTGCCACCCTCTTCCAACTCCCCTCCTCTCCAGTTCATGACTAGAGATAACAATTAGATCTTTTAATGACACTTTTTTCTTGCAGTCTAAATTTATAAATGAGGTCTGTAATGAATAAATGTATAAATCCCACTAACCTTACCTGCCCTGCCTAGATAGCAACCCATAGCAAAAAGTACACAATCAGTATTTCATAAAGGACATATCTAAACTGTGTAACTGTGCCTTAGGAAGGGGTCCTTCAGCTAGCACCGAATGTGCAATGTCGCCAGAATGTGAAGCAATATGCCCACAACAGCATACCAACTCTGTGCCGAGCAAAGTAGCTTCCCCTTGGAGGAACACCTTATCAACTGCAGTGTGCTGCTATGGTAAGACAGTTAGACTGTTTTGGGAATCCAAAGCATCTCCCACCTGTGCTGGTCTACGATATATGGATGTAGAGCCTCAGGATTGCCCACTTCATGAGGAGGCTATCTCTTTTGTAATCTAAGTTCCATTTTCAAAACTAGTATCTGCTTTTAGGACCCATCAACAATCTTAACTCTTGAACACTTTGGAGTGACTTACTAACTTCCTCAAATCATGTGACCCTAGCCATCCCAAATGCAAAATGCATCTCCAGATTTTTCTCTGCTTTGAAACAACAGGTTTCCTACAGCAAATATACAAGAGTTAAATCAAATTTTCAACTGGTATAAATACTGTGTAGCACAAACTGGTTTTGCCTTCTGTTACTAAGTGAAATTGTACCCTTTCCCCATTTCCTTCTCTTCTGTTCTCCCAAACTGATTTTTTCAACTTCAGCTACACAAGAAACTGTATCACAGCAAAAACTAAAAGATTAACATAAGAGTTGGAAGCAAGGTTACTGAGAGGTATTCAGATCACTACAGGAAGCATAGCAGCTTTCATTTAATTACCTAAACAAAAGATGGTAGAAGCATTAGTATATAGCAACAAAAAAGTGCAGCATGGTCAAGGGAATTGACTCAAACTGACCAGAACTACGAGAGGCCCTCCAGGGACAGGACAGAGGTGCACGCAGTAACATTCTGCTCTGTGTTATCATCAAAAAGTCTTAATGTCTGTTTCCATTTCACCAGTCGTACAACGATAGCACAAAAATAACTCAATATTAATGAGATAATGGAACGGAAAAGAGTGAGCTGATTTGAGTTTAAATCCAATAAGAAAGAGATGCTGACAGATAGCTAGGAAAAATAAATGGTTATGGTTTTGGGTACTACACCAGAGCACTGATTTTTGTTATCTGGCTTAAAAAATGTGAAACTTTAAAATCTCAATTTCTTTTTCAATATATTACGGTTAACGTAAAGGAGCTGGGCAAAATAATAGCAGATTATATTCTTTTTTCATTGGCATTTTGGCCGCAGGTGTGGATGGATTTCTTTATTTTGCCAAGAAACCTCTCTTTATGGCATCTCTTTTTAATCTATTAATATTTTTAATCTATTAATGACCAGTAATCTATTATAAACTTTCACTGTTGAAACGAAATTTAAAAAATTTCTCTTTAAGTAGCAAACAGTTCTTACACTAATTTCAGACTAAGTGCTATTCCACAGAGCCATAAAAACAGTACATTTGAAGTGACCAACTATTATAGCTTAAAAATAAATTAACTGGAAAGAGTATTTTCATTATGGATTGTATCATCCCTGAAAACATAGTTAACAACCCAAGACAGTAATCAACACTATAAAGAGAGATCAAAAACTAAACAGATAAATAAAATTCTAGACAGTTATATTACAGTTGTGTTATGCTGTCCTAAAAAGAAAATATGTCTTAAGGAATCATGCAGGGAAAAAATTTAAAACAATATGACAAACTGCACCAAAACTACTTCAAGCATTTCACTGGCAAAGGATTTGACTGTCACCAACTGAAAAATGGTGGTTTTAACAAACCTGGTTAGAATTGCTCTCCACCTTCTGCACAAGGCTATCCCAGCGCTGGGCAAAATTTTCAAGACGACTTTCCAGCTTCTGAGCCACTGCTTTATTTTTCACAGCTACAAGGAGGTCTTGGCTGAGCGACTTCAGCTTACCCATCATTTGCCTTTTCATTTCTAGATCTCCTTTTAGGATCTGTTAAACAAAGTAATGGCAGGAAGAACAGTAATTCATACATGAAAAAAACCAACCCAAAAACAAAACCCAGAACAAACACACCAAACTTAGAAAAAAAAAATCCTAAAGAGAGCATCATAAAGAACCGAAAATGGGTATGGGTATTTCATCCAAACTCCTATACTTCCATGCTGTTGTTACTGTAAAAATTGCTGGCAGAGCTGACATAGTGGAATGGACACATTGCACTTCACAAAGCAATGTAACATGACAGGTGGAGCAACTCCAGACAGCACAGTATGCCTCAGGTGGTGACATAAATCAAAAAGCTAACAGCTGTGTGACATTAATAACCTTAAAACTGCACTAATGTTAACAACTATACCAACATTTCAAACAACGCTTCTTTAAAGTTTTGTTGTACTTTGTCATATATTGCATATTAAAAGTCATGGGGAAAAACCTGTTTTCTAGAAAAATAATATTTGACCCCAAACCAGGATGAAAAAAAAAGAAAGCTCAAAGTAAATAAGTTTGGTTTTGGCAGTATTGAAGAATCATACATTCCTCTTCTTCCTCGGATCTCGGCAGGCTCTGGTTACATGGCAGTAGCCTCCCATGGGATGGGGAAGCCTTGGGAACCCCAGGAGCACTGCTGAGCGTGCCGAGGAAAGGGCCCTGCAGCTGGGAGCCTGGAAATTCCCGTGTCCAACCCCTGTGCTCTGCAAGCTGCCACACAGCTGGAACCCATGGACGCGAATGGAAAAAGAGAAATCGTCAGCCTTCACATCTCTGCTGCAGTAAACTGCCAAGGGATCTTGAAACTCTTAAGATCTACACATGCAAACCACTCTATGAAGTAGGCTCTTCGCAGATCCAAGAGTCATCCATAGCTCCAGTTCTCACCTGGGTTTATTTTTTAATGCCTTTACTGGATTACTCCATTGATTTTTATACCTTAAGCATTCATTCTCTACATCCTAATCTGTGCTAACCATGGCAAAATTTTGAATTCTGTATGCAGTCAAGGATTGCAATCTAATCCCGAAGACATGAAAGGGATAATTAAATATTTGGGCAACAGAAATTAGTCTACGTATACTTTCCTATAGTCCTATCATCCAAAATTGTAATCTAAAACACAGCTCAGTAAAAGAAAGATTTGTAGTCTTTGTAATCAGTACTCTTTCCATTCAGATGTGGTTTAAAACATCATAATTACTAATGTTAGATACAGTTAATATAAAACTTTAAATTCACATGTCACTAAGAAATAGTAGCTAACAGTTTATATTTAAGTATCTGTTTGCATAGTAGCAGATCTAACAGAAGGAGCAGACTAGATGTAAACCAATTTACCATCTTAACATTTCAAGGGTTGCCGTACTTGACTTTTTTTTTTTTTGCCTACAAGTGTCAGAAAAAGCTCACGTGAAAGCCACCAGGTACACTGACCGAAATAATCAAAAATGGTACCCTAAAAAACATGATTAGTGAATTCTGGACAGCAGTGTTTTACTTCCAACCTCCCCAGCTGACAACAGCTGTATAATACACAAATGAGTTCAGCATCAATCCCAGATACATGGAACACAATCAGTAAGTGAAACACTAGAAAGAGAAGGATATATACATATATATATAAATATATAGACCTAGATCTTGTATATCTTTGGAGTAGATCTCAACATGTTTTATGAAAAAGAGGAACACCATCACCTTCATTTCACAGGCTGCAAAACTTACACGCAGGACATGAAAACAACCTATCAATCCCGTGCCATAAATGACAGTAAAATTCCACCTCAGTCTGTCCACTTATGCTCTACATTCTCAGTGCATCACATCCTCCAGCTTAGTCCGTGCTCTATGTCACCCTTCACCTTGTGTAAGAATTCAGAGGCAATTATCATGACAGTCAATAAATGGTAGGTGGAAAATTAAAAAAAAACCCACAGTTGTTTTAAGGAAATATTTTTAGAGCTAGAGCAACTACTCATCAACATCAGAAAAAAAAAAGAAAAGTCAATATTAATACATGCCCAGAGTTGTAAAGCCTAAAGTTTTTCTGACCTTTAGACTAAGCAGATCCCTGAAGACAGTTAATGACAAAGGACATAAATTTTCACATACAAATACTGAATGATCCTCTGAAACAAGCCATTTGAGATTATTAAAACAAAAATTTCCTGCAAACCCCACATTTATCTGAACAAAACTCCTCTACAGGTAGATATTATGGGTACAGTATATAAATTAAGAAGAAATCTAACTGACTTGATATCAATTTAAACACAATGGTAGAACTAGGTGAATTGCTACACTGACCAAGTGTATTTTACCCATTCATTTCAATGACAATGAAAATGAGCCTGTTAAAGCTGAGAGAAGAGGGACAGCATCTGCACCAGGCTTACATGGCAAGATTTTGGCAGCAGGTTGGCTGCAAAGGTGGCTTCTGTGAGAAGACACCAGGGGCTGTCTCCATGTCAGACAGAACCAGTTTCAGACAGCTCCAAAACAAACCCACGGCTGCCCAAAGCTGAGCCCACCAGTGACTCCAGTGGTGCCTCTGTGTAATATCATTAAGAAAGGGTAAAAAACGCTGTGCAGCAGCTGTAAGAGAGGAGTGAGAACACGTGAGAGCACCAGCCCTGCAGACCCCCAGGTCAGTGCAGAAGGAGGAGGAGGAGCTCCAGGCGCTGGAGCAGAGATTCCCCTGCAGCCTGTGAGGAAGACCATGGTGAGGCAGGCTGTCCCCCTGCAGCCCAGGGAGGTCCACAGGGGAGCAGATCTCCACCTGCAGCCCGTGAAGGAGACCACGCCGGAGCAGGGGGATGCCCGAAGGAGGCTGTGACCCTGTGGGAAGCCCGCGCTGGAGCAGGGTCCTGGCAGGACCTGTGGCCCCGTGGAGAGAGGAGCCCACGCTGGAGCAGGTTTTCTGGCAGGACTTGTGACCCCGCGGGGGACCCACGCCGGAGCGGTCTGTGCCTGAAGGACTGCAGCCCGGGGAAGGGACCCACGCTGGAGAAGTTCGTGGAGGACTGTCTCCCATGGGAATAACCCCACAGTGGAGCAGGGAAACAGTGTGAAGAAGTTGCAGCAGAGACAAAGCGTTATGAACCAACCGCAACCCCCATTCCCCGTTCTCCCTGCACCACTCAGGGGGAGGAGGTAGAAAAGTCAGGAGTGAAATTGAGGCTGCGAGGAAGGGAGGGGTGGGGGGAAGGCATTTTAATTGTTCTTATTCCTCATTATACTCTGATTTGGTTGGCAATAAATTAAATTAATCTTCCTCAAGTGAAATCTGTTTTGCCTGTGACAGTAACTGGTGAGTGATCTCTCCCTGTCCTCAACTTGACCAATGAACTTTTCATCTCATTTTCCACCCCTGCCTTGCTGAGGAAGGGGAGTGAGAGAGTGGCACCTCGCGGCCAGCCAAGGCTAACCCACCACAGCATCATAATCTTTGGGACATCCCGAATCTCTCTTCTGTTAGATGGATTTCAAAACATTTTGTCTTCCATTGCCCAGAGTGTATCCCAACCTCCATGCATTCAAGTATTCTTATAGCAAATTGAATATCAAAGTTTAATTTACATAGTTTTATTTGAAATGTTTTAACTTACCTCCTTCTCCCAGTTTGGGAGAATCACATCTGAGAAAGAATTTACAGAGAACTAATATTTGTTAATAATGGTGAGCCTGCAGTCAAATCATTAGAAAGGATCAAATTTCGGGGAAACCCATACTTGTTCATACTAAGTCAAATAATCAGAATTTGGGCTGTAAAAATCTTCCAGCAATCCTAAAATAGAAATCCATGTCTGGAGATTTTGGTTCAGGAACAGACTCAATCTTTCTGCTTACTCAAAATCTTTGTTACTCTCTGAAAATATATGCATACCTATTATCAGTTTAACAAATGTTAAATGAAAGCTTACTTTTAAGCAGTAATAGTGCTTACTATCAAAAATCCTGTCTTAACTAAAGTTAAGAGTGTATTTCCCCCCACTTGAAAAACATGAGATAAAATTACTGTGGAGAAGACACTGATGTATTTCTGCATCAGCAAGCAGTAGTTAAATCCTGATTTCTTCAGAAGTATCCTGAACTGCAAGTATGTATGAAAACTACCAGCTGCTCTTTCTTATTTTACCTTCTATTTTTACTATGTGATGTAATGATTAATGTGATGTAAGAGTCAACATTTTTTTCATACTGTGAACAGCATCTCAACAGACCTATATCACTTCAGAAGGCTTTGGACCTTGTAGGAGGGTTGTAGAATTTCAAATGAATAGTCATAATGCTAAATGGTTTAATAAAATACCTTCAGAAATTTCCTTCAGGCTTAAGAGACTGAAATCTGTCTAAAGAACATGACCTTAATCTTGCTAAGTTGTGCACATGAGAGAGACAAGAAAAATAGGCTGGAAGCTCTTATGCCGTATCATGATATCAAACCTAAAATTCTTAAGAGCTAACAGGGAAAACTAATACTGTAATTTCCTGCTGGAAATGATTAGGCAACTGAGGGACTGAGCTACCATACTGTTATGAATATAAACATTTTTATATTAGTAAAAGAATGTATGTTTATTGCCTCACAGACTCACCTTTACAATTCTGGAATGGGCTGGCCTAATTATAAAGGTGATTTTTCGTGACAGTTTCTCCTTTACTACATCCAAACACATCTCCATGTCCAAAATAACATACGCCAAAAGACAGGCGTGATTTGCATGTCAGGGTCAGGATACCATGATCTTATTTCTCTCTATTTCTAAATGCCAGTCCAAGAGTGGAAGAATATACTCCCTGACAAGAATTTTCATGTGGGTAATGCATTAATACAAAGTCCCCATGATTCAGAGAAGACTGAAATAGTAAATCTTCATCCACACAACTGCTGACAATTTGGCATTGTGGGAAGGTAAAAACACATACTCACTGGAATTTGGGGATGACTGCTACTAGGTCTAAAACCTGATAGAGGAATTCCAAAAGTAGAAAATATTTTTCTGCTACAAATCAAAGAGACTAAAGAGGCAGTATTTCTCTAGCATACCATCAACATTTAACTACTGCATTATGGATCAGCTGTTTCTAAAAACATCAAAGTTATTCATGTGCAAAAAAGATTAAGTTGCTATTAATAAACCCCGCCTGATCTGTCAAGGATGACATGATTCTTGTTGAGGTTCAGGGGGATGGAAGAATCACTTTATTTACTCTGGTGTTCAAACATTCAGTTTCATGAAAGACCGCAATGCTTTCACGAGAGGAATGCTTAACAATTTAAGCTGGCAACATAACTAACTTCATAAAAGTGTGTATTTATTTCATTAACCAAATCTATGAAAATACTACTAAAGGAAAGTTTTCCCTTCTTAAGATCATATTTTCAAGCAATTCTGAAAGGTACCCAAACTGGTCTTACCCTTAACACCTCCAAACCATTAAAAGCCTGCTACTTCACAATTTGTGATAAACATTTCAATCCCCAGTTCCTATTTCCTCCAGCAACTTGCCAAAATCCACAAGTAATAATTTACTGAATAAATCTGAATTTATTCCATAAATTTTTCTTCACGAAGGTACTCTAAAACATCCTGAGTTGCCTCTAATTCATTATGCATTTATAAAAGCCTGGCTTGAAGTCAACTTCAAGATTGCTTGCACGTTAGATTACCAGAATTTCCAAGAAGCGTATACACTGGGACAACTGACTACATGAACCGTTCCTTTCTTTTACAAAGAAGTCGAGTTAATCCTAAGTAATCTTTAATCAAAATCTGAGTCTGTACTTCTAAAGATATGTTTTTATCAGTCCCTATAAAGCTACAGAGGGGAAAAAAGAGGCGGGAGGGTGGGGAGCAGATAAGAGTGTGGTAGCATAATAATTACAGAGCATCTTAAGATTATGCTAGCAATCATACTTTGGGGTCTTGAGTTTTGGAAAAAAAAAAATCAACAAATATTAACAACTTAGTCCTTCTATGAATCAACAGGGACATTTACCACTAGTTCTGGACCAGCTGCAAGGCAGCTATGAATTAAACAATCAAGCTGTAAGGATTTTATTTTTTTAAAAAAACCTTATACATTTGTATACGTGAGGATAAAATAGAGTAAATTTTAAAAACGTCACAGTGACTTAAACTTCAGAAACATCATGGTGTTTTTATTGACCAAAAGCTCAAATGTTTCTACTTTTAATAAGGATGAGAAGGACATCAATTCTAAGATAATTTTTAAAAATCTAAGGTTGCTAAGATAATTTTTAAAAATCTAAGATTGAGCCTACTGTAAAACTAAATAGTTAGTAACAAATTGAGAATTGTTCATGCCTGAAAATTCTAGTGCGTAAACTGTAAAACCAAGTCTTGAAATAACGCCTAGGACACTTCCGCTGCCCCCCATTTGACAAGAAAAAAAAATAGTGCTGTTTAAACAGAAAATTAGAAATGTAGTCCCTATTTACAGAAATAATAATTTACCTATTTTAACAAAAGCATGGCCATGAACGTTTCCTTTCCTCTAAATACATAAACCATCATTGTTATGTACAAAACCAGCACATACCATACCACTTTTTTCACAAAGGTCCTAATGCTATAAACCCATTTGCAAGTCTAGGCTGTGTGAAGTCTTCCACCTCTACAGGCACAGCACCTTTCTAGGCCAGTCAGACTTACATTCCCTCCATAAAGACAACGCATAGTGAAGTATTTTCTGAAGAGTGAGGTAGAGGACATGTTGAAAAGGGTGCATTCTATGTATGTTACTAGATTCCTGAAATACAGTTGAAGTCTCATTGTAAAGTAATACTAATGTCAGCATTTCACAACTTTTGAATCTTTAGATTTTTCAAGTTCAAGGAATGTATAACAGGTTTTGCTGTATGATAAGTACTTACTCATATGCATATGTCTTTGTACATATATATACATATTCAGTCTCACACGCTCTATACATCAATAGTATCAACAAAGAAGTTTTCAGTATAAAAGTATACATATTTTTAAGACACCCAAATGCTATTTCAGTTCATAAACTTTTGACTGAAGAGACAACCAAGGAAAACATCTGTACCTATTGGTTCCTTTATCAGCAAGGCCATGGACCAACTTATTCCATCCACATGAGACAACATCCATTCCCAAAGTATGAAACAGCTGTTCTGTTAAACCATATTGTCTGAGAGTGGGATAAAGCCACATGTACTCAGACTCACGAATAAGAAAGTTGAACATAAAATAGGAAAATGAAGAATACATACAGATAATTTGCGTAGACTGCTCAGCATTTCATTTTGATCTTTAAAGCCAGTTGTATGAATTTTGCTCACAGCATCCTCTTTCTCAGTAAGCCATGCATCAAAAAGGCACTGAAAGAAAATTGGAGAGAAGAGAATGAAAAAGCTTCAGTCAGGCCTTTCCTACTGCAATTTTTTGAAGAACATTCCAATTTATAACTGCTAAAACTACTCACCTGTTCTTCTGCAAAGTGCTGCCATTTACGAAGAATATCTTGCAGAAGGACCCATCGGTCTTCTGTCCATCTGCAAATGGCTGCCCATCGGTTTCCAAAGCGCTAGAAAGAAACAAACACACAGCAGAGGTTTGCATTTGTTTACATTTGTTTTAAAACAAGGCAATCTGATTTTCCTATGTGTTGTGGTTTAACCCCAGCCAGCAACCAAGCACCACGCAGCCACTCACTCACTTCCCCCCCACCCAGAGGGATGGGGAAAGAATCAGAAAAAAAAAGTAAAACTCCTGGGTTGAGATAAGACCGGTTTAATAGAACAGAAAAGAAGAAACTAATAACGATAATGATGACACTAATAAAATGACAATAGTAATAATAAAAGGATTGGAATGTACAAATTTTTGCAAACACACTTTCCTAATTCACTTTTTACAGTCTTAAGCCCTTAAAATGTGTTGCACATCATACTGAAATGGATCTTATCACCAACTGAAATAGCATCAAAATGGAGAGAATAGGAAAAGCAGTAGAGCCAAAAGCAGAGAATTTTAATCTAAAGACACAGTCTTCTATTAAGTCTCTGGTACTGTGCTCTCAAAAAACCCCTCAGTTTCAAAACTTTACAATGCCTAAAACATAACTACTTGCTTGAAACATGATTATGGTGGCCCAAACATGTGATCAAAGCAAAGAAGTATCTGATTCTTAAGTTTCCCTGTTAGTGCAGTTGCTCTAAGTTCTTACCTCTTTTAAAACACTGCAGAGGAAAAAAAAACCAAACCACCTTATTAGCTAACACACCAGCACAAATCCCACTGAGGTTTCCCAGGTATTTACAGCATATGCTACCATATACATTTTAAAATTACACAAAACACTACCTTGTTCCTCTCCCTTATTTTAGTTGAAATCAAGCGTTATTACTTTCTTTTAATTTCCTATTAGCCTTCATTGAAAAATGCCTAAGACAGAGGATAAGACTTAATACTGCTGTGATGGTGTGACACGCTACGAAACTTTTATTGCAACAATTTACAATGATTTAATTATCCCTGGGCATCATATGCAAATTATTCAGCTGCTGCCAAATAAAAAACCTTATAAAGTCTGCAAGACATTCTATACTAATGCGTTCTTATTTTTTCATCTACTTCAAAAGCATGTCTTGACAAAAGGGATAAATAGTTTCTTCCTTTTTCATATTTATTTATTCACTCAATTATTCTTATGGGTCCCTTATAATTTAAGATATCCTATGATTCTGTATTTTTCATATTTACATATTTTTCATAGAGATTATAATTTAATTTTAGCAAAAATGTAGCATCCAAATGGTGGATTTTTAAAACCAAGGGATTAAAATTCAAACTGTATTTTCTATCAAGAATAAAAGAACTTTATTTCGCACTGCCTAGGAAATGAAAGGTAAAATTTCAGGATGCCATTTGAATGTGTGGCTTTACCAATTTTACATCAAAGTAAAAAGTCAGCAGATACCATGTTTTTCATTTAGTGAATGGTAAAACCATAACAAATCTTGCAGAGTAAACCGGCAGCCGTCATGCCACTGAGTTATATCATATTAGATACTGGCTCAATTTAAAAAAATGAAGACTATCTCTAATCAACTAGCATAATAACACTAATTTAAAAACATGTCAATTCTTAAACAGCTCAAATATGTTACACAGTAATAGAGAGCAGTATTCCTTTTCAGTCACTTACTGCATAAATACAAAGTAGGTTTTGAGGAAATTGTTTTGTTTGCCTTTTTTAGGCTTAATTTTAGGATCATGGTTTTGGTATTTATTTGGAATTATGTAATGGGTGTTTGCTTTCTTTCTTAATTAGATCTAGACAAAACCCAAGCAATTTTGCAAATCTAAGAATGTGATTTCTTTTCACATTAAAATCAAGTTTGGTGTTAGTGTTTGCTCGCCATAAAACATAATGTGATCAAAGATCACCAATTCAAACACAAAAAAGTTCAGGTTTTGAATGTGAATATTTCAGAAAGCTAATTTCAATATTAGCAGAAACAAATACTTGCTAGTGAAACATTTATGTCCTCAACTTATTAGGAAATAGAGTACAACATATTCTACCCATTCATTTTACCCAATCATTAGATATAATTGCCAAATTGTGTGACACAGAACCGTGCAGAAAATTATTTACAGCCAGCTAATCCAAATTTTCTTTTTTTTTTTTTAAATTACTTTTTTCCTTTTATAAAAAAAAGTCACAATTTCATAAATAGCATTTATTATCCTCACAGGCTAAATACTGTATATCCCATAATGTGTACTCAGTAATGCTTTTTCTGCAAAAATTATATTTTGACTCACTTCACTTGAAAAACTAAAAATCTTAATATAACAAAATGATGAATTATATTTAGTTTCATTTGTCCTGAATCTGATTACATTTCCAGTTTAGCTCAAGACAGTCTCAACACATCCATCCTCCTTTTTCTCCAAGCCCAGAAAACAACCTAGCAGATCTGCAGTATCTAGCACTCATTTTGTTTTTTATATTCAATTGAACATTTTTTTTTTACCTTGACTGCTTTGCTTGCTAATTACTAGTTCAAAAATCATAAGCATATCCTTCCTGATAGCTCAGATGCTTCTAATCTGAACCCTGATCTAAGACTTCATCTTTCCTAATAATTCCCACAGTTCAGGATAATTATCATTAGTTAACTACTCAAAAACACTATACATGATTCAATGAAGTCATAACAAGTGTCTTGTTGTTAGTCTTTAACAAGGTCTAAGCCTAAGTACTTAATCTTCCCTATATGCCCTTTCTTCCCACTGTAGTAGGAGAAAAATCTCTTAATTTCTAAAATTCTATATATACAGATGGTGAGGTGAATCACATTTGGTTGTTTTGGTGCTTGATTTACGCTGAAGTTTATGGATACTAATTACGTACTGCATTTTAAAAATATATGTACAGTTTTTACTGAAGGATTCATAAGTCATCCCAAAGTTAAGCAGCAAAGGTTTTGGCACCTCTGACTTAGATTAATGTTTTCAGAAAAAATCTTTTCATGACCAGACGTCTCTCCACTGGTAATGCAGGTGTAGATCAGAATAAATTACACTGCACAAATCTAACCAATAGTTCATACCTGCCCGAAATTTTGAATTCTCATACAAGCCAAATACAAGGTCTTTGACAAGAAAAATATTTTGTTCAAACAGGACCCCTAAAAAAGAATGAATGGACTTTCGTAGACTCCACATTTTTCTGAAGAAAATTTCATTCTTAAAGTGTGCAACACCATGAGTTATGCAAGCTCTTACATCTCCACCTTGCAAAGGGACTTATATAATGGATATATGCTTATATATACATGCATGGATGCAGAGGAAAACTTGGAGTTGGTGGAAACATACACTAAACTACATAAACAAATAACAAAATACTTATTACTAATTTAATAATAATAATTATTAAATAACCAATAATCAATTAATTACATGGGATGGCTAATATACTGAGATTAAACTGAAAAATCATATTTCAACAGATGAGATCACTTCCCAAATACTGGTTAAATTTCTTTTTCTAAACTCTTTTCAAGGAAAACACCTTAAATATTCTCTATTAGAATATGAAGCAAACCAAACTTAATTTCAGGTATACCACTCCATACAATACAGCACCATATTAGATACTTGAAGCAGGAATATCTACAAAATTCAGCCTGGTTTGAGCTATAGACTCAGTCCTAGGATCATTAAATCTACACTTACACGTCTCCTTTTCTACCACTAACTGCAATTCAGCACAGTTCTATATGAATACATACCATACATAACTGCCCATAAATCAAGTAATGACCCATAATGAATATCCTGGTCATTGGTATACAACCATCATTTTCCTTGATGTCTATGACAGCAATAGCAACAGGTACTCACCTATGTGTATTGTCACATACGTTCTCAGTTACTTAATTTCTCCATATGTGTCAGCATATTGTATTTGATTGCTTAAATGTAAGTTATGCTAATCATAGACTAAGCCTCAAATTCAGTTCCCTATATTTATGTCTATGCTACTTTTTATATCAGACTTCTATTATATTGTATTCTTCTGATGTTTTATAAATAAAGCAGTAAATCTTTTATTGATAAAAAATATTTTATACAGATCCTCATACCTGAGTAATTTTTAAATAACTCGCATTCAGGCAGCTGACTTTTCTTAACAATCCTCACAAAGAAATACAGTTTGCTCTCAATGTCTGCAGTAACATATTCATCAACTTGCCTTTATCACTATGATATACCTTGAAAAAGATTTTTTGTTTGGTCCTCTAGAAAACAACAAAAACTCAAGAGTGCAAGATCAAATACCTGGTTCTGCATTTACTCTAAGGAACGCATTGATTTGCACACTAAAAAGTTTTGCTGAGTCAATACAAAATACTATTTTCAGCATATGATTATGAAGAGCCACAAAACCTACCTTTTTTTTGTCTCGATAGTTTGACAAGACATTTTATTTTAATAAAGTAAAATGACTAAGTAACTGTACTGATAAAAGGGTTGACAATTGTGACCTGCCTTAAACCTGTTAGCTCTCCTGAGAGATCGTAACAACAATGACACCAAGATATACTGTTTGGTTGAATAGGTTTAAGACACAAAGTTTCAAGTCAGAAATATCATGTCAGGACTGTCTATTTAGAAAGTAGATATTAACTACTAAATCATATGGTGCTTAACTTTACCTCCTTATTCACATCAAATAGCAAGTCGATGCTGTAAATAGCCTGTGTGATGCCCAGAAACCCAGACCGCACCAAGGGTTTTGTTCCCAACACCTTGGAAAACAAATCTCCAGAGAAACCGACTGAATCCAGACTAAAAAGTAAAATACCTTCCTGTTCCCTTGAAATGCCTCTTTTTACACCACTAGCTGGAATTTTCAGAGAAATCTGCATGTAAAAGAAACTTTTTTTGTATTGAGAGGACTCTGAAAGAATATTCTTTCAAAGACTACAAAAAGCAGAAGATAAAATATTCCTAGTCTGCAAAAAAGTCAAAGTAGGGAAACATGAGAACAGGAGAAAATGAATAAAACCAACACAACTCTTGGGAACACTGGAGTGAATGGGTAAGAAGTGAAATAATATGCCTCAAGTCTGCAGCTAATAGGAGAGGTTTTTTGCAAGATGCTTTTCTATTAAGGTTATTATTTTCCAATAAGGCTATCCACTCTTTAAAGTAATGAGAAATAGTGGAAATATGTTTTTGTCTATATGCAAAATCAATTTTTTTAAAAAAAGAAATACTTAGCACAGTCATAGAATTTCTCCCATGTAGCAATAAGCAACGTGTGTAGTTCTGAAATGCTTGTACACCAACGCACACGGTACGAGAAACAAACAGGATGAACTGGAAGCACTGGTCAGGTCCCAAGGCTATGATATCATTGGTATTAGTGGGACTTGGTGGAATGAGTCCCATGGTTGGAGTTCTGGGATGGAAGACTACAGGCTGTTCAGGAGGGATAGGCAGGGCAGGTGAGGTGGAGGTGTCACACTATACGTAAAAGAGAGGTTTGATCGCACAGTCCTTACAGTTAGTGATGATGTGGTCGAGAGCCTCTGGGTAAGGATTAGGGGGCTGGAACACAAAGGAGACATTGTAGTGGGTGTCTACTACCGATTACCCAGCCAGGATGTAAGCACTGATGTGTTATTCTATAGGCAATTAAGAGAAATTTCTGGATTGGTAGCCCTTGTCCTTATGGGAGATTTCACCTTCCCAGACATCAACTGGGAATACCATACTGCTGGGACAAGCAGGTCTTGGAAACTCTTGAAGTTTGTAGGAGGTAACTTCTTGTCACAGGTACTCAGTGAGCCAACCAGGAAAGATGCCCTCCCTAGACTTGCTCTTTGTGAACAAAGAAGGACTCATGAGGGATGTGATGGTAGGCGGCTGTGTTGGCCACAGTGATCACGAGTTTAAAATTTTCAGCCTAAGGAGAAAAAAGGACAGCAGAGTTGCTACCCTGGACTTCAGGAGAGTAAACTTTAAGCTCTTGAGGGAGATATTTACCTGCAGCATCCTTCTGGACAAGTTGTCCAAGTGTGGGATGAGCGGGTTCACGGTGCGCTGGGTGAAGAACTGGCTGAAGGGCAGAGCTCAAAGGGTTGTAGTGAATGGGGCTGCATCTGGCTGGCAACTGGTCACCAGCGGTGCTCCTCAGGGTTCAATTCTAGGGCCAGTTCTGTTCAATGTATTTATCAACCACCTGGATGCAGGATTTGAATGCACCATTAGCAAGTTTGCTGATTATACCAAACTGGGAGGTGCCATTGCCTCTCTTGAGGGACAGGAGGCCTTGCAGAGGGATCTAGGTAGGTTGGAGCACTGGGCTATGATTAATGGGATGAAATTTAACACATCCAAATGGCGGATTCTGCAGCTGGGATGGAGTAACACTGGGCACAAGCATAAATGGGGAGAGGAGTGGCTGGCGAGCAGCCCTGCAGAACGGGACCTGGGGGGGCTGGCCGACAGCAGGCTCAGTACGAGCCCGCCGTGTGCCCTGGCAGCCCAGAGGGCAAACCCCCTCCTGGGGGCATCACACACAGCACGGCCAGCCCGTCAAAAGAGGGGATGATCCCGCTGTGTCCAGCGTTGGTGCGGCCTCACCTTGAATACTGTCTGCAGTTCTGGGCCCCACCATTTAAGAAGGATGTGAAGGTCCTTGAAAGCATCCAGAGGAGGGCAACAAAGGTGGTGACAGGGCTGGAAGGCATGTCCTGTGAGGGACAGCTAAGGACTTTGGGCTTGTCTACTCTGGAGACAAGGAGGCTGAGGGCTGACCTCATTGCTCTCTACAGCTTCTTCAGGAGGGGATGCGGAGAGGGAGGTGCTGAGCTCTTCTCCCTGGGATCCAGTGGGATCAGGGACACGTGGGAATGGTCAAAGCTGCACCAGGGGAGGTTTAGACTGGACATTAGGAAGCATTTCTTTACTGAGAGGGTGCTGAAATACTGGAACAGGCTTCCTAGAGAGGTGGTCGATGCCCCAAGCCTGTCAGTGGTTAAGAGGCATTTGGACAATGCCCTTAATAACATGCTTTAACTTTCGGTCGGCCCTGAAGTGGTCAGGCAGTTGGACTAGATGATCCTTGTAGGTCCCTTCCAACTGAAAAAGTCTAGTCCATTCCATTCTTTAACATTCCTCACTTATTTTGACATATTCTTACAAGAACTACCCATACATCATCTTCAATCAAAGGACAGTACACTGAATAACACGAATATATAATTGTGTAAATTACACTCTCAGCTCCTTTCCCTCAGCAGGGGAAAAAGCCATCAAGAAGCATTTGATACATTTAATGCACTTCTCTTTCCAGCACAGATCCGGACCCCTGAAGCCTGGGGAGGGCTCTAATTTGAGCTGGCCCACAAGAGTCCTTAAGGGACCTATTGTCTGATGGGTATAATTAGAGAAAAAACTCCCTGCATTCATGGCTTCTCTTTGTTATTCACCCATTTCTCTGGGCTGAAGATAATTTCCCACGTTTTCGCTGAGAAATGAAATGAGTCAGGCTACAGCAACAGATTTGCTAGTATAGTCTTCTGATTTTGCAGCACTAAAGATTTGAGCCTTACTCAGCAGCTGCTTTTTGTTAAGTCTCTGGATTGACCCTAATGGGGGTCTAGAAGTCGTAAGTCTAAACAGTGAGTTCTCACGAGCAGCATAAACAGAGCCTCACAACACGTCACACATTGATATGTCAAGTAACCAAAGTTATGTAAAAGCAGTTTTAATATTCACACTCACCTAGGATAGCTGTAATCTCTCAGACTACATTAGGGCAACAGCTGTTTGTAAGAGAAACAAGCTTAACTTTTCTATGAATAGTTTGTTTCAGGGGACGCTTTCTGCTTCTATGCCATTAACTGCCTTTTAAATAGATTTTTTTGGGCATATGCAATAAATCTTAAGAGCTTCTATAATGTTCATTTGAAGACAGTACAGATTCTTGTCATCCTGTTGAGACTTAGATTCTGTAAATGACCTTTTTATGGCTTTTAAAGTTGTTTTATACACATGCATGCATAAATATATGCATTATGTATTTATATATATGAGAATATTTCAGGAATCACCACGTCAAAAAGATTTTCAAGAAGAAAGGCATAACTGAATTGCACCTGCTTGGAAAATGCAGCCTTGACTATTACACAGCAATAACTGTTCACTTTCTTCCAAATCTGATCCTGACCAGTATCTCACTCAGGCAGTCTTATTAAGCTCTTTTGTCTGACAGTACATGCTCTTGTTTTGTTCTACTTTTAAAAGTCAGACTGGCAGATACGTAATCAAGCTTTGAACTTTGCTCCATTGTGCTTTTTGTCAAACGCTCTAATGGTTGTGCCTGCCAACACATCAGATCTCCCGTGCTTATATTCAGCTTACAAGTGACCTGAAAAAAACTGAAAAAACTAAAAAGCCAAACAATCTTTCTGTACACTCAAAAAAGGAGATGCAACGTTTTGCTAGGATAGTAGGTGGACTCTGGTAATTCGGTTCTCTGAAAAACACAGGCGGTGTGATTTAAGGAGGGAACTGAACAGCACCTGGGGTGTTCCACGCCGCCCCGTGCTCTGCTCGGAGCATGCCTGTGCTGCAGGGTATGGTGCCCCCGGAATTGCCTTACTGGAATCTTTCAAGGAATGTACTTTCTCAACGGCAGTAATAATTGGGCACACTTTATCCCAACACCAGGTGCCTTCTCCACTATTACAAATGGTGTATTTCCATTGTGTTCCATTTACACTCATCATTCTTTATGTTTCTTTAATGGGGTAAATGTATTGCAGTAATGTCTGAGTTCTATTTCAGGTTGGATTCTAATATGGGTCAGCCACAGAAGTTGCACAGGATACAAATGGTACCTTTGCAGCCAGTGTAACAATAGGGGGATGCAGCTGTATCACCTGATGTGCTCTTAACTGTCCAGATATCTTTCTGAAGATGTGCAATCAGATTAAATGTCCAATAATGCACCAACCTTTCATTTGTTTTTCGCAATATTAAAAAATCTCAGTTGTAGAACTTCAAATTCGTGAAGTGCAGTAAATATCAAATGCCATTAATAATTTTCCCATTTTTTGTCATACTTTAACATAGGCCTCTTTGCAAGAACCTACTCTTTATCGCCATAGAATATTATCCTGGTTGAACCTCTTTCCATTCATTTTTTAATTTAATTTATTTTAATTTTATAATTTATTTTTTATTATTATATTTCATTTTTCTTCCACTTCCATTCAAGATATTTTCCTAGTTTAGTCTAGCTTCTGGAACCATGTGCTTGCAAGGGAACTGTTTTATTCCACTGAACAGAATACAAGGAGCTGGCAAGAAATTCTGGAAGGTTAAGACTGTCCTGAGCAGGTACACCACAGTTCTGACACTTAAGATGAATTTAAAAGGAGTTAATAATTGACAGATCAGTAGAGGCTGCATTGTTACTTTGGCTGGGTTGTGCTCCCTGTGTGTCTAAAAAGTTGCAGTAAACTGAGATTTATTTTTGCAGTGGAAGTGCTCAGCATCTCAGCGAAACATGCACTACCTACTCTAAGCTCCAAACTGATTACTGTTTTACTGGTATTGGTACCCAAATTAGCTAGATTCAAGATAGCACACAGATATCTGTCTGTGCTACAGCAATACCTTCCAGCTGAATGTATTGATAGCTTCTTTAGCGAAACCTTGGGCTTTAATGATTCAAAAACCAGAAACCTTTTTATTTTCTTGGGTAATGAAGCAAAATGAAAGAAAAATACTTTCTCCTTTCTGAAAGAGAAAAATAGAAGGAGTCTTCATTGTAGTACTGCCATACTTCTTGAGCAGTGACCCTGGAGATCTGACCATCAACACAGGAGTATCCTTCTTCAGTGTATCTCAATGCTAATTAGCCATTTAAGTTCATTCAGAAGTTACAATAAGAGCATTGCAATATAAATAATACAGTAAGAGCAAGTTTTTAAAGATGCAAGGGAAATACTAAATTTTCTTACAATAAAAACTAATATTTGACAAATTTTTAGAACATCTTGGCTGCTATCTTTATCACAAATGTATCTCCAATGTGTCATTCTTTTAGGATACTCAAGTAATTGTATTTAGAAAATAGAGTATATGGAAGGGTTTGTCTGTTGATAGTTTAGGCTTTGGGTCAAAATGAAGTTTAGAACAGGTTTGGATTGCAAGGATGTTGCTGCTAACTTCTCCCAATTCTAGAAAGCCTTGTCATAAGAATCCTAAATGATAAACCATTGTAAAAACCATGTATACTGAAGAGGATATACACTGAAACAGAGAAATTAAACTAAGAGCAGACTGAGATGATTCCCTTCATTTCCTAGGAAACGTGTCCACAAGAAACTAATTGGAAAAAAATTATGACTCTTCCCCAAAAAGTGTTTTAGAAAAAATGGCATGTTCTTAATATTTCTTGATAATGATTATTTGTCTACAAAAATATGATCCTGCACACATTCAGTATTTGGTTTTGCTTATTTTTTAAAAAGTCCTGTTTCAATTTTGTGGGACCAGCATTGCCATTAAAAGACACACATATTGGGCATTTAATTAAAATTAAAATGAATTAAATTCATTAAAATGAATGTGCCTTTAAGCACTTGCCAGTGGATAATGACACTTCACGTTACTATAACACCAAAATATACCACATATACCAAAAGTTTCCAATCAGAAGAAAAATCTCCCATTCTCGATAACTCACACTCTGCTGAATTGTGTAGATTCTTACATGTAATATCCTTTTCCTTAACTACAACAGAGAATCATATTGCTTCTGTCAGGAGTAATGAAATACAATTAAGAAATAAAAGACAAACACTTGTCCTTGGATAGACAAAACAGGTTGATACTCAAGGAATCACAAAATAAAAAGAAAGTTGCTCTCAGATATTTGTTTTTTCTCCAAAATACATGCATTTAACCATCTATGCAAAAGTCACGTCCTACAGAAATATTTAAGATCATCCTCAGAAATATCTCCTGAGGTACACCCAATGCTACTAGTAGTTCCTCTTCAACCTTATTAACACTTAATAGTACTGATAGCTTTTTCCCTGACAGAAGTGTAGTCGTTACCTGAAGCTGCTCTTCCAGTGCAGCAGTAGCTCTGTCTCCACTGTTCTCATCCACCACCACTACCATATGGGTTAGAGAATTGACCTTGACTTGTTCCTGTTCCAAATCTTCTTGAAATGCCTATAAATAAAGCAAGTGTGTTAGAAAATGTGTTCCAAACTAAGAAAATGCTGTGTGTTTGGAGTCCCACCAACTTAACTTGCACAACTAACCAACTATGAGACTTTTATATTCGTATTGCTGTCAATTCTAACTGATTTGTTACTTTAGCATATATATGCTAACATAAGCATAATGGGCAGATTTCCATTCTTTTCACAAAAATAGCTTACTGTTACTCACTCACAAGTCCTAACTTGATACAATATTTCAGACTGAAAATTTGGCTTGAGAAAGCATTTGTTGAATTGATGTAGCTGACTTACAGATAACAGTATAGCACATATACATTCCAGTAACCTGCAAATTTTAAACAGCCACTGGATTAGATTTGTACTTCATATTAACATATTAAAATATTTGAACATTGCAAAAGTTATAAAAATATTAAAAATGACAGGTTTTCTTTAAACAAACACATACTATCTTCAGCTTGGCACTGAAGTGAAGAAACTTCTCTCAAATCTGCACAAACAGATATTTGAATAATTCCTAACCTTGCGAAATTTCTACAACTCTTCGCATCTCTCTGACCCTCCCACAATTTCCCAGGCTTCATATAAGAGATCTCATCAATTGTTCTCTCCCTCCACAAAGCACTCGGAGAAGTGCAACGGGAAGTCTAGACATATTCACTCTTCAGACCATGGTTTACAGCATATTCACTGTACACTTAACCTACATCACACAAAATAAAAAAATAAAAAATCTGAGGTACTGTAAGGTACTGTAACACCTTAGTAACATCCCCTTGGTGGGGTTTAGTGTCTTCTTTCTCTTTTTTTTCTTTTTTTTTTTTCCTTCTCACTTCCCGTGAAAGATGGAATCCCTACTTGGCTGTAGTTTGTTAACAAAACCAAAACCAGCCCAGGTCCTGTCAGGCCCCAGGGAACTGAGCAGCCAGACCTATTTGCTCCTTCCTTTGCTGAGATGCAGCAAGAGGACAGGTGACAAAGATGGAAAGAGGAGCAGCTGAGGAAGTGTTGGTACTGAAACTTCAAGCCACAGAGAACGCAATATTCAATTTCTTTTCATAATTTTTGTTACCTATCTCCAGCTTTATGTTAGTGCATTAACATCCAAATGTACATTTTTTACTCCTAGTAGTTAACCCCTGTTTTACGTTACTGGGTTCTGTGTTGTGTTTTTTAAATAAAACTTGAAAGAACCTCTCATCCCACTCCCCTGAAAAAAACCAAGGTATCCAGGACCAGATCCTGCCCGACACACTGTTTAGGTGTCTATAACTAGCTTCAAACCAATGGAAGAACATGGGAAACCAAAGTCCTGGATTGTGTCCTCAATACTTCAGCAGAGTGTGTTCTAGTGATTAGTACGTATATAGTATCATAGTCACAGACTGAAAAATAACATTGTTAACCACGTAAGTCTTGTCACAATGGAAACCTTGACTGTATTACAAACTACGTTAAAATTTCACCATATCAATTTTTCTGCTGCTTTTTCAAGTAGATTAATTCACTTAGGTATGAAGAACAAGCCCTTGCTGAAGATAAGGTCACGCATTTTAAACCTCTTCTGTAAAACATCTTACATTTATTTGAAAATCAAAAAATAAAATATAATGTGGCTATAGGCAATAGGAAAGGAATTCACAGACTACTCTGTTTTCAAGGCATAAATTCCTTACCCTAACACATTTCAGAGTTTTAATTCCTTCATGGGCATAGCCTTTGAGCCAATATATTTATAAGAATCCTCCTTTTTCTGACTTTCATGCCTATGATTACCATTTGCTTCAGAGAGCTAGACTATAAAGCAATTTTCAAGGACTGTGAAGTACACTAAACTGTTAGAGCAATCCCTGGAATTCAGACTTCTTAACATTTTTTGACCTAACAGTTGATCAGGGAAGAGGAGGCAGAGCACTCATAGATCAGACCATATAACACAGATTGCTCCCCCCAGGTTCAATCCTCTCTTTCAGCCATACAACAATAAATACATTCCTCTGTAAGCCTACAGCCAGGGAGAAGGCGACTATTATTTCCTGATTAGTGGGTATCTGAGAGAAGGCATCCCAGAAAAAAAAAAACAGAGTTAGCAATGCTCTGCAAGTGCAGGAGTGGAGGGCATTTTGGAAGCAGGAGTCTCACTGTCCTGGTTTCAGCTGGGATGTAGTTAACTGTCTTCCTAGTAGCTGGTACAGTGCTGTGTTTTGAGTTCAGTATGTGAAGAATGTTGATAACACTGATGTTTGCAGTTGTTGCTCAGTAATGTTTAGACTAGAGTCAAGGATTTTTCAGCTTCTCATGCCCAGCCAGGGCACCTGACCCAAACTGGCCAACAGTGTATTCCATACCATGGGACGTCCCATCTAGTTTAGGAACTGGGAAGGGGGGGGCAGGGATTCGCCGCTCGGGGACTGGCTGGGTGTCGGTCGGCGGGTGGTGAGCAATTGCCCTGCGCATCATTTGTACATTTCAATCTTTTTATTACTACTGTTGTCCTTTTATTAGTGTTATCATTATCATTATTAGTTTCTTCTTTTCTGTTCTATTAAATCGTTCTTATCTCAACCCACGAGTTTTACTTCTTTTCCTGATTTTCTCCCCCATCCCACTGGATGGGGGGGGAGTGAGTGAGTGGCTGCGTGGTGCTTAGTTGCTGGCTGGGGTTAAACCACGACACTCACACACAGTGTGAAAGACTTGAGAAGTCAGGGAACTGATGAAATCAGAAAGTTGAGTCATTTTCTAATCCCCAGACAGAATCAATTTGCCCTGAGCTGAAGGGCTCTTCTTCATAATCCAAGTGTCTGTTTTTACCATGAAATTCACCACTGACAAGCATTTGTATACAGGAGCTTGTTGAAACTGGAATTTACTGAGGGCAGTCCCAAGACTAGAACATGCTCTGTTCAAGTCACTTAAACTGAAGTTTCTAACAAGTTCTCCCGAGCTTGTACAGATAGCAAATTTTCAGGGACTTAAAATGTAAGATGGATATAGATGTTGATGCATGGGGATAGCAACAACAGAAACGCATAAAACTCCACAGTGCCTTTAATTCCTATCCATCAGATAACAATTTATGTGACTCGGACATAATCTACTTCAAAGTGAATAAAAATACCTACCTAGGCCATCCAAGTACCCAAAGACAAATCCACCCTTGATATTTGAACAGTTAGGAAGTGTCTCATTTTACCTTTGCAATTAATTTGAAGTAGTGAAAAATCCTAACACTAAAAATTTTCCATAGTTTCTGGCATTTTCATAAAAATAAAAAGGCTCAGCCTTCCAGAAAAAGTAATACCTAAGCATCTTAGACTTTTTTAGAAACTTAATGAAACTATAAAATCTACTAACTATAAATTGTATAATAATAATGTGGTATAATGAAATCAGTTCAATTAAAAGCACATTTTTGCTTAATTATAAAATTTCTAACACAGTATTCTGCTCAGACAGCTCAATAGTCCTCAGATTTTTATTGAAAAGCAGCTTTCTTCCTTTATGAAATTATAAAGAAGGGATACTTGGAACAGCAGACAAAACGCATAAAATACTGCCACAAAGACCAATAGTTCTTTACTGAAATGTTTGACCATTACTCCAAAATATATTGACTATGCCAGATCCCTTACCAGAACCATGTACCTTGCTAATGACAGAAAAATCTTAGAGTTCACCTCTATTTCAGTCCACTCAGAAAATTTTCTGTACTATCAAGATATTAACCTCATAGACTACTGAACCAAGCAGCATGCTGGAGAGAATGTTGCATGCTTTCTCTAGTCTCAGTGATGGGTGCCATTCCCAATACATATTACTGAATGATTTTTTTTTTTTTTTGTTACAGGACCAGCAGAGAAACTGAAGTGTTAGTCACAAGAACTCAAGACCAATATTTTGAAACGTCATCAAGAAAAAAGCAGAATAAAAGAAATCAGATGTATGGAAGTTATAAGTCAAAAGGAGATAAATAACACAAAGTAAATAGAGTGAAAAGCAGTTCCTAATGAACAGTTAAAGACAGAAAGTCAAAATGATGAGGAGAGGGAGACAGGATGACAACAAACCAAACCTATCATCTTTGCTGAAGTCTGTTTAATTTGAAGAGATCATTGCCTTTCATATCTTCTTAACTTCTGGTTCCTCCCATTAATTTATATGACATTGTTTCTGAGAGGTCCAGAGTCATGTGAGACTAAGAAAAATTATGAGGGGTGTTGGGTTTTGCTTTTTTGTTTGCTTATTCAATAATGAAGCAATAATGGTGCTATTAAAATTCCATTGTTTTAACCCTTGTTTTAGAAGGTAGCTTTGCTGCATACAATATGTAATAAAATTATCTGAAACTTTCACACAATACTTGAAGGAATGGAAAACATCTTGTTCTTTGGCTTACGAATAAGACAAACTATACACTAATAGAATTTTAATTGAAGTTAAAAGGAAAACATTTTCTTTCCACCCTATTAGCTAAATCATCTCTTCTACAGAAAACAGATTTGGAAAGTAACACACAAATAAATAACGTTGACTAACTCTTCACACCAAGAATGAAGAACTAGTATGTGGGAGAGAGAGATTTCTGCATATCTTCATTCAGAATATTCAAATAAGAGCTAAATACCCATTTTCTCAATATTAGAAAGAAACAGCATAAAGAGTTTGCATAAATAAAAGGATTACATTTTACATTAGTATTCAAATACAAAATGCATAGAAATAGGAAGAAAGTTATTCAAGTCTCAGCACTCATGCATTCAAAATCTTCCAGGTTTCTTTCTCTAATTACCATTTCACAATTACCTGCTGTCTTTTTTTAAAAAAGAAAATTTAATGGAAGAATATATGCTTAGCTAGCAAACCCACATACTGAAATGCATTGTCTCCTCACAGGGCAAGCATAGATAGCACAAATAGCAGCAGTAGGAGAAGAATTTGTATTCTTCTTCAGTAGCACTCCTTAATCAGAATGGAGAAAAATCATCTTTAACACAGAAGTAGATCGTGCAGTCTTTTTCAATTTTTGACCTCTTTTTTAAAAATCTGTAAAAGCTGGTTGTGGTTTGAATTGTTTTTCAGGATGATCTGCCCTCTAGAACCTGGACTAGCACTGACACAGGCCATCAAGTATCAAATGTTAAAATCTCTCAAGATGCTATGGAACTGAACTGCTTTGAACCACTAATGTAGAAAAATTAACAGGTTATCACAGTAAATCTCCATGACCTCACAAATCATCTGTTTTCTATACTTTTCTGTGTCTCCCTATCATCAACATGATGTGTTATGAATACATATATAAATATATTTTAAAATTTAAAATAATATGAAGTTAAACAATGTAATCCAGTAAATTAAACAGAGCTATTACACAAATTATACAGTCTCTCTCTTTTTTGTTCTTAATTCTTCCCATTAAAGAATTACCCTCATGGAAGGTGGACAAAATTTGGCCAAATTCTCTCTTACACGCCATTTATTAGTTTGTTGTTTTTCATTAAATACATTGCTAACAAGTATTTTCTACAGTTAGAAACTAAAGTCTATTTTATAGTGCTGTACAGTTACATATTCAGTGTCCCAGGAGTCCTAACAAGATTATGCCATCTAATTATGACTACTGCATCACTGCTACTACAGTATGCAAGGAAAAAAATGCAACATGCAAAAAGAAGAAAATGCAGGTAATAAAAAAACTGATGTATTCTTACTGAACTGTGTAATGAAAGGATGTTACAGTTGCCTCATATTCTAGTATATTGTTTATATTTAAAAAGGAAGTAATTTTTTTATATATCAGAATTAAAGTCAGAGTTGTGATAACTCTACAAAAGTTTGTTAATTGTACAAAACAATCAATATTAAACCAATATTCCATATTACTTTGCTATGTTCTAATGGCAGGAGTAGAGCTTTTAAAAGGTCAAAAACTCAGTTTGGTTTTTATGCCTTTGGAAGCACACCATCGCATACCTTATGCTCTTCTACTTGACGCTTTAGGTCCTCTAGATCTGGACCTAAGGGCTCTGAATCGATTTTCTTTGTCCTTTCCTCTGTTTTTGTCAGCCAGGCAGCTAACTGGGCCAGCTGCTGATTCTGCAGATCCATTAGGATTTTATGTAAACTGTAAAACAAAGAAATAATGATTCCAACTTATACATGAAAGAAAATAACAGGTAGAAATATCTGCCCTGTATATCCTTAACTGATTTTCATGAGGCTACATCTCAAGCCAGATTAAAAAAAATACGCTTTCAAACACATCGCTGAAAATTTGTTGGAACAGTTTTGAATTAGGCAAACTGGTTTGAAACTTATTTTTAGAACCTGAGTACTGCATAGAATACACTGTCTGTTAAAGTTTTGGCCTCCAGTTGCATTTCTGTTTGAACTGTTTGGAAGTTCAAAATTTCTGCTATCTGGTTTCTTAGAGCTTGTATTGTCTACTACAAGTACTTTGAAAAGTGCTCAGACAGCTGTACTTACCAGACTCTCTCAAATTTAGGATATTAAACAAAAGATATTATTAAATTTTGAGTTATTCAATGGAGAATGCTCTGGGGAAGTAAACAGGAAATATTTCAGTTTTGCCTAAACAAATATTTTGATAGCTCCAAAACAATCTGTCCAGAAATCCATTACAACTCCTTCACTTACACTTGCCACCTTTAGAAATTCTCCAAACCTTCCTAAACAAAATCTTCATCTTATCAAAAGTATTTCTAAAATAATGTGTAAGCTATTGCTGAGTGACAGCATTACAAGTAGTTATTTGTATTACCCATCTTTCACATAACTTACAATTTTTAACTTTACTTAGATTTGACAGACCAAAGTCACTGTCCTCAGTCACACTGAGCTTGGTGAAACCATGGTATGTTATAGTGTGTTACTTGCATCTCAAGCACAAGTCTTGCAGCAAAAAGTTAGTTAACTACTGTCAGAACTCAACTTGGAGATTTGAAAATTGGAGTTGAACTTTCAGACTGAAGAATACTGTGTAAGAAAGACAGCACAGTCCTAACCTACTCCACTTGTTTCTCAGTTGGCTTCTTGAAAATGTAGCCCAAATCAGAAAGCTATTGTAAATTTTGTCCCTCTGTGACCAACAGCACCTAGAACTGCCCAACTTCACACTGACATTTCTCCCCACAAGGATATTTTAAAGGAACCAAACAGAAGTACGTTTTTCTCCCGTTGCAGTTAGGCAACTTAAGAAACGCTCGCACAAATCCAAACATGCAGCTTTCTGTCACAATGTCAAGGTACGCTCAAGTAAAGCAAGTACTTCCGAGTTTGTCCAAACAATTTTGGATTGTTCCAAGAGACTTTGAACAAACCTAGAAGTGTATAATTTTGAAAATCCGTGTCTAAGTATGTCCAAAGTAAGCATCATTCTGTATTTTCCCAGACACACCTAATAGTTTTCAAACTAATTGCCACAGAAGATTGCATTGAACATGTAAATATTTAATTTTTGGTACACGTTTAGGTTTTTCTGAACTACCAGGATTCAATAACTGTCAACATCATGCAGATGTAATATGTGAAATCCCGTATCTCATTTGTAGCCTGTTCATATTTTAAGGCATATGTCTGAAACTTCAGCACTTCTATTGTTGGTTGTTATTTATTTCATTTCCTACCTTTTTGGGGAAAAAAAATAAATAAAAAATTCCTTCCAGTTTTGAATCTTCTCAAAATGAGCTGAATGTTTGGTCTCTGATGAAATACCTACATATTTACTATTTCCTATTTATACAGCTAAAAATCAGTACTGTATACACAGTATTAATTCATACTGCAAAAAGAAATCGCTAAGTTTCCAATGCTGTTTGATGCTTTCTTTGTATATATCTCAGCTAACTCATACTCCATTCCTTAAATACCATTCCTCAGTTTATAAGCAATCCTTGGGATCACCTGTAAATTTAGGTATGCAAAATACTCTGAATCCTGTGCATATACTAACTGTCACATTTTACACTCGAGGGCAGAGCTGCCATTTAGAAGGATCTAGACAGGCTGGAGGGACAGGCCAGGAGGTACCTCATGACATTCAACAAGGACAAATGCAAAGTCCCACACCTGGGAAGGAAGAACCCCTGGAATGATACAGGCTGGGGACTGACTGCCTGATGGAATTCCAGCACTAAATCTAACAAGCTCTGCTATTGTTTTTCTGTCCCTAAAATGGCCTTTGCTTTAAAAAGAACAGGACATTAGATGAAATAACCCTTATCACTTTTATGCAAATAATAAATTTAGTATTGGTAAATCTTTGTTAAATAAGGATCCATTTTTTTTTATCGAACAGAAGTTTAACCAGATAACACAAACACATAGACTTCAAATACCCCAAAAGTAAAAGGCAACAAGAATGAATGAGATATTTTCAAACAGGAGTGCAAATGAAATCATTAAAAAATTCCTACGACTTAGGTATTTTAATCATAAAAACTTAGCTGTTACAAAAAAAGCTGTACTTTTCTTTCCTTAGGGCATCCAACAACACTAATCATTTATCTCAGCATTATCCCTTGCATCTGGACAGATTAAAAAAAATAAATTGGCTGAGGACTTCCGAAACAAATAATCAAGTTTTAAAGGTAACCATAGGAAGACTAGTCAAACCAAAGTCTCTTGAAACAGGAGTGGTAATGGCGAGAAAATGTGAAAAGCAGTGTGTGAAACAAAGAAAGAGTGATCAAAAGAATCCTGAGGAGTACATGGACATGAAGCATATCTTCTAGTGCAGAGCAGCGGATACAGAAAAAGGGAGAAACTGCAAGCAAACACAGAGATGAGCCAGCTTTATGGAAATAAAGACTTGCAAACACATTTTAAAAAATTAAAAGTTTTTTTTGAAATAAGGTTTAAGTTACACCTGTTTCTTGAATGGTACCTCACTGGTCCCTGATGGCACTGAGACAGTTTCGGGTGTTACACCTGGAGCTCTGGGAAGCTATGTTACTTTCTAGAAACAGTAATAATTTTTAAGAACTCCAGTTGGCAGCTCTTGGAAGTAAAGGACCAAAGAAAACAAATCACAGGAGCAACTATAAGCAAGAACTGAAACTTCAACAGAGCTTGAGACACTGAAGAAAAAAAATGGTTCCAAGAAATGTGAAGGGCTCCATTAATCCAAACCTCTAAGTAGTAGGTATCAAACAGTAATGTTTTTCTGTATTATCACTCTCAAGATTTTTTTTCTAAGAACAGAGTGTCATAGATCTTAGTAATGTACGATGATTTCAGGTCTTTTTACTGGAAATCATGTGTTAATTATTGATCAAAATGACCAGAAAATACATGTAGTGTCTTTTCCACTCTAATATCTCTCTTTCTTTACAGATAAAGTACAGGAAGCTGACACCCTGCTTTGTTATAACCCATGGTTCACAAGGGATTAGCTATCTCAGATCTAAACTCAGTCCTTCTTCACTTTCAAGTGTGTATTTTATTGCCTTACTTGATGTTCTAAATCAAGTTATTATTAATATTAAATACTATGCTTCATCTTAGAGATACCTTTTTAGCAATAAATGAAATAAATGATACAGAAAGCCTGCCAAAGTAAAGATCATTTGATTTAAGAAAACCAAGATATGATGAAAGAACTACTTCTTATATAGAATATTGATATTATTCTGAAGCAAGGAACATAAACTTGAAAATGAAATAATCACAGAAAATAATTTAATCACAGTTGATTCTTAAGCAAAAGAATTTTTCTTGTTTCTTCCCATTCTCGAGGTACTTCCTGGTTTTCAAATTACTTCTATAAACATCTGATAAAGATTTTAGTACTTATTGGTATACCTCAGGAGATTATCATAATCTTTGTTTATGGTATGGCCCTCATAAGTTCAAATACAAAATACTTTTTCATTGAATTAAATGTGTTTTAATAGTTGTGAAAACCTCCATAAAGTGGTAAATTGCATTAAGGTTTCCTCTCCAGTGGTGTATTTATCACTCTGAGATAATTTACTACAGAGAATCCTATCTGGGGAAGGGCAAGAAGAAGAAATGAAAAAACAGGCTGTTTTCCTTCAGCACGCTAATATATTTCTTCCTGGAAGAGTCGAATACTTTCAATACATAGTGAATATATGGGAAATCCAATTTGGGCTGCTTTTACGCAAAGGCATTGCTGTGTTCCAAACTTCCTCTGATATTCTGACCTCCTAAATCACTTTTTATAAGGCCCTTTCATTTTTATACTATCCTTTATCAGTATATCTTTCTCCTCTCTTTGTCAATTGCTTGCTTTTGTTTCCCCTGTGCTGTAAAGTGTGCTACCCTTTATTACATTTCCTATTACATTACAACAGGGGATAGACAGCCTTGCTGTTCTCATCTTCACAAAACCCATCTCTGTTTGGATAAACATGCCACTGTTGCCTTAAAGAGTAGATTACAGCAATGTGCTCAGAAGATTATACTTTAAGCTGAAGTAGAAGATAGATCCCGAGAGTTTAAATTCTATATAATAACTCAGAAATATATTACATTGTGATATGAAAGCTGTCCATAATCCTCCAGCTGGTGCTTGAAACACAGGGGTTTGACCCAATAGGTCAAAATTAGCCATATAGAAGTACACCACTCCTGAGAAATTTTCTCTTGCCCTAATCCAAATTTCATTGAATTTATCACAGAATTTTTTGTATAAGAAATTAAATAGTAGCACAACATTCTCTGTGAAGCCCTTATCACTTTATGTCTTCTACCAATTTCATATTATCCGAATATTACATGCTTCAGAAGATACTAGATCATTCAATTCCCTAAGCAATGACCTATAGCTGCATCTGGGAGATAAGTTTAACAATTGGTGTCAAAGGACATTTCAGTAGACACAGCACCACTCATAGAGGTGAGGTTGCTACTTTCACGTGTTGATTCAAATGAAAATAAATATGGCAAATAAAAACTGCCTGCAGTAAGATATCACAGACTCTTCTCTCCAAGAAAATAATAAAGCTGGAGGAAGTTAGGTTGAAACATCTGAAACACATCAACAATTCTATAGAGTGTCAAAGTCTCAAAACAACGTGCAAGCTTCAAAGCCACTACACACCAAAATTCAGATTAAAAAATACCTAAGATGGAGAACTGTTCACAGTGAAGTGAAAGAAAATCCCAACCGTTAGTCAAGTTCAGGATTGTTTCAGTCAAACTCCATATATATTATTTTACGTGACATATTACTTACTTGCTTTGTTTTTCCATACTTGCTACCCTGAGACTTTCCCATCGAGAATTAAGTAGATTCATTTGCTCTTGGATTTCATTCTCTTCATCACTTGAAAGTTTTCCAATTGATAGAAGTTGACTTCCAACTTGCAAAACATTGCCAACACGTCCTTGGTGAGCTGTTAACTCCATCATGAAACCCTGACAATAAAAATAAAATCCAGTTTTAAGTTTGATTCTTTGGAAGGGAAGAACAGACTTTGGAGAAATATCTTCAATTCCGCCACTTACCAAACATGATTTTCAAATTTGCTTTTTATTTTTTCAACCCCTCCCCACACCTCGTAACACAAAACAGAAATAAACACTTTCACTTTTTTCATAGGGCAAAAAGTTGTTTAGTCTGGAGAAGGCTGAGGGGTGACGTTATCGCTGTCTACAACTACCTGAAAGAAGATTGTAGCAAGGTGGAGGTTCCATAGTAACAAATGATAGAATGAGAGGAAACGTCCTCAAGTTGCAGCAGGGGAGGTTTACACTGGATATTAGGAAAAATTTCTTCACCAAAAGGGTTGTCAAGCATTGGAACAGGCTGCCCAGGGAAATGGTGGAGTCACCATCCCTGGAGGTATTTAAAAGACATGTAGATGTGGTGCTTAGGGATACGGTTTAATGGTGGACTTGGCAGTGCTAGGTTAATGGTTGGACTTGATCTTAAGGGTCTTTTCCAACCTAAATGATTCTACAATTCTAGGGCACAGTCTCCAGTACTACCTTTAAATTCTCCAAATCAAAATTAAAAACAAGAAAAAGGAATAAAATAAACTAGAAATATCTTTGTTATGTATTTTTGACCTTATTATGGGATACAAGCAGATAAACGACTACTGAAGGAGTAGTATAAACATATACCTCATGCGTGTGAAATTGTTCTTTAACAACTTCTACATCGTTGGATATATCTCCTTGTGCTTGTAATGCATCTTCGGCAGAGAGAAGCCATGTGAGTACTTCCTCTAAAGCAGTTTGGTAGTTTTCAAGATCCTTTTCAGACCCCATCCGCCTGGTGCTAAATGTCTTTTCTTCAACAGTTTCTAAAAACTAATCAAATCCAAAATTTTAAGAGTAATATAAATAGCATCTCCTTAGACAGTTCTATAAAGGAATAAATAGAACACCATTGTCTTGTATAAAAACCCCAGCTTTTTATAAAACAAAAAAATATTAGATGGCTAATCTGTGGAAGTACTTATTAGTATAAAAACAGTTAATTGGCCAAGCTCAGTTAAGACTGAGGGAAATAAAAAAATCTCATATTAAATTAGATATTTTACACTAGAATTCAAAATTCCTACCAAGTATTCTGAATAGGAACAGTTCAATAAACAATATTTAAATTATACCTGTAGAGTGCTGTTATACATGTTTTTCAATAAATACTCTGATCTTTCATTTCTAGTTTACTGTTTCTTATTTAAGTATTTTCTCTTGGAAATGAGAGAGAAATTTATTTCCCACAGCAGCTAGTAAAATTATATCATCAAAAAAGCAGCAAGCTGCATGCTGACATCGCAGAGAACCTGTGGAAAACACAATGTAAAAAAGAAAAGCAACCCTTTACACTACATGCAATGCTAGGCTGGAGCAATCCATAGGCACCCATTTTGTGAAAACCATTCTAGAAAGTTGAAAAAGATCAGAAATCTCAGGTGAAATCGTAACTTTAAAAAAAACCTCAAGTGCATTACTGTTGA
The DNA here is from genome assembly GCF_947461875.1 of Haliaeetus albicilla. Classification (NCBI taxonomy): domain Eukaryota; kingdom Metazoa; phylum Chordata; class Aves; order Accipitriformes; family Accipitridae; genus Haliaeetus; species Haliaeetus albicilla. Next base: position 6,547,712 of record NC_091488.1, read on the forward strand.
TTTCTCTTTCCCACAGAGGCCACCTTTTATATTCATTTTTTTAGAAGCCAGGTGACTCTTACAAGCACAAAATTCACACTTCTGTTCTGCTGCTTAAAGTCAAGAGATATCAACAAGTATTTACTGATCAGTATAACAGTAGAAGATGAGGACAAAACAGAAGCATGAAATATAGGTTTGCTACAGAAGATATCCCACAATTTTTTCAAAAAGTTCTGAAGAAGTTTAGCTATTTTTCTAGCAAGATAGATAAAACCAAGCTCTTCACATAAAAATTTGCTTATGCTTTTATAAAAAAATGACATCAAGGCACTTAATGTTTTCATAGCTGGCAGAAATTGTCTCTACTGACTTACTTGTGCCAATAAAACACTCAACCTAGCCTCTACAGCCTTTCATTGTATTTAGGACAGGAAGTCAAAGTTTATCACTAGAACCGAAAGCAGGAAGTATAATGGATGTAATGTGATCACTTAAAATGAAATTTTCAAACTTCACCTTCACAATCTAATGACATTTTGTAAATGGAAACGAAAAGAGTTTCTTGGCTAGTATTCCAAAGTATGTACTCATTCAAAAAATGGCCATTTTCTGACATAAGGAAATCAGAAAAGGGCTAGAGGAGGTATAACTAAAGGATGTTGCGGAACAATGTCAGTAATCCTTATATTTGGTAGAGAGAGGAAACAACAACTTTTCCACCTTCCCTCAAATCTTACAGCCTCACTGCCAGCAGAGAGTTGGGATCAGTCAGGAGGTGACAAAGCAGAGGAATGGATATCAGCAGTGCTTCAAGTATAAATAGTTCAAAAAAGAAGAAAATATTCCTTTATGGATAGCACAATTGAATAATTCTCAACTGCTGAGCCCTAATGAAGTCACTAGATCATTATGCCTTCTCTTTCCCCATGCATTTTGGGGAAAACTAAAATTAAAACAAAGAGAATAACCATCAGAGGCTGAAATAGTAGTAGCATCTTGTTATTCTAGAGTGCATTGAGCATGCGGAGTATTTGCCTTCAGATTTGACAGTGACATATGCAGGGACCCCCTAGGATTATCAAATTAATTAAAAGAGATCATTCTCACTGATTTTATTGGTAAAATCAAGTTATACACTTTCAAAACTGTGCTAAATTTCCTCCTGCATCTTTAAGCATGTTCTCTGTTAACAAGCCAGAGTAGAGCAATGGCCACCTTGATCTGAATCTACATAAGCAGAGAATATTCACATTGTAAAAAGTCTACAAGCATAAAAAACGTGCCTCAAAGTCAAGAGTTGGTTTCGACTTGACAAAACACATATATTTTAAAATCCATTGTTATAACTCTATCTTCACTACTTCTGCCAGTGCTGTTAGCTCTCTGAAAGATAACTGTACATCCTTGCTCATCCTGCCTATGGAATGAAAAACAACCACTCAAATCAGCGGAAATTGAGACTGTTGGCTCAGCTGTAAATGGAACATCAAACCCTAAGCTAAATATTCACACTTGGAAGTGGATAGCTATTACCCTAATGCCTATGCCACACACTGTGTATTAAAAAGCAAAAAGAAACGAAAAAGTGTCTCAAAGTAATATTCATTTACTTAAATATTATTCATCCCATAGTACAACCCAAATTTAAGTATGTAGATCCTAAGAATATTCCACACTGAAATAATCCACATAACACAAGCAACAGTGAAACCCCTGAATTTTATAAATCATAATGACAGGTAAATCCATTTAAAAAACCAAAATGAAACAATCAAACAACACAAACCCAACACCTCCTGTGAGTGACCTCATTTCTGAATACATATGAAATCTTTTCAGAATTCCTAAAATACTGAGAAAAAGTAGATTTTTAAGGTATTGCATATACTACATTGAGAACAAAGATATAGAGTTATTAATAGAGACATCTAATATAAGTTGTGATGGCTGTTTCTAACCATAATTTTTAAGAGACTGAAAAACTATTAGGACACACTGAAGTTAAATTGTTATATCTATATATTGCTAGGAAGGCTATGCTTAGGAAAAAAAAAGCTGCTTAAATATGCACAGAATTTCATTCTTGAATCAAAAACTATTCTTAATAAAGTATTTAATGATGATGCAAAACTAAGTTGACTGGGTGCAGTCAAGGAAAAACATTTACAGAGAGTAATCTACTGAAAAACAATGCATGCATGATGACATAAATGTTAGGGGGGAAATTTGCATGAAAAATTCAGATGTTTGATGAAGACTGCATCACATCTAGCTAGGAATCAGTCAGCCAGTCCGCTCACAGATATTTTGAAAAATGGCCAGACATTTTTGCAGGGAAAATAGTCCTGGTCATTATTACAGACTGATGTAGAAGGAAAAAAAATTGCTCTGGACCCATATGTCATGCTCTAGAATATCTTTTTTTCTCTGCTGCTGCACATAGAAGAATTATATCTAGACGAAAAGATGGGAATTTGAATTTTTACACACTTCACCATCTTCTGCCTGGGTGTGGGGCCTGGAAGACCCCAAGGACTCTTAAGCTTTAATTTAAAGTATAAGGAGAGAAAATAAAAAGCCTTTGACCTTCAGAAGCTTGGAAAAATGAGGCATGCCTGGCAGCTGTATAAATTAATTCAGAGTTTAAATCATGAACTTGCAGCTGCTTCAGGGTAAGAAAGCGAGGGGAGGACGTGTTCCTCACCTAGTCTTGCATTATGTTCCTAAAGGGAGGAGAAGGATTGGACACGTGTTAGTAAATTCTCCAAGAATGTTTCTATTAGTTCATAAAGACTGCTTCTGAGTTTTAGAAATTAGTTGGGCAGTTTTAGAAAGTAGTTTTGCAGTAAAGATTTAGGGTTCATTCCAGCACTTTTATTTACATTATATATTTTCTTCCTTCAGAAACTGCCTGTCTCACTGTAAAAGATGCAGAACCTGGCTCTAGACATTTAGAGCTTTAAAACTCAGAGACATAAAATTTTAAAGAAACATTTTTTTTAGTAAAGGCAAATTTAAGTCCAGAGTAGTTTTCTCATTTTGAAAACTCCCTTTGCAGTATTACAGCCTCAGAAAGTAGCACACATTATTCACCCTCTAACTATGCCTCCTACCACGTAAGACTGATACAACTGATAATTCTTTCAGTTCCTCCAAGTTTCTCATTACAAAATCATCTTTTATGTGTCTTTAAAATGGCTAAATTATAACTGTTAAAATGTTAAATGCTAAAATGTTCTTTGCAATAATCAAGACTGTTTTTATTAACAGATAACATCAGACAGAATAGTTCAGTCATTTCTGGTAATAAAACTAAGAAGATACATTGGTCAACTGTTTGTTATTATAATGTTAACTATTTCCTTGTTCTAAACGAGGCTTGCATTTACATTTTTTAAGGATTTCAAAACTGCCTTTGTGAATGAAAACGCCTTGAGTCAGGAAGATGCGGTTTTTTGCTATTCATATGAAAATCCACCCAGGTCTGGCCTTATCATAAATCTGAAAAATTACAGGTTTTGCTTGCTCAGTTGAGACAACCTAGGTTTTTAGTACCTGATTTTCTCAGTAGTTCCCTTTATACTGCAGATATTTCCACGTGGATGAATTGGCCTGTCCTTGCAGCTGCAGTTTTGAGATGCGGCAGATTATTAGTTCATTAAAAATCAATAGAGCTTAGGCAACGTGCATGTTGAGAGGAAAAAAGCCAGAGCCAAGCAGTATGGATGAAAGTGCATTACAAAGGGAAGAAAATGCTGGAACTATTGATAGCAAAGGGGTAAAAGAAAATTAATCTCTTCAACTACTCTATTAGGTACAGTTGGTACAAAAAAAGACTGAAAAAGACAAATAAAGAATTTACTGGCATTAAAGGAAAGTTTTGTACCTTGGGCTCTGGAGTGTAGAAGTTGGCTTAAGTCAGCTGAAAGCAAGTGAAAAAACTGGAACCAATTGGGTTGGGAAAGAGAATAAGACTGGGAACTGCGAGGACAGGTAAGATAATACTAAGAGTTAAGAGACAGGAACTGAGGCTGCCAGCTACCTGGAATGATCGAATTTTCTAACAATTTAACAACTGTTTCATTTTACATACACGGTCAAGTAAGTCAGTGGTTCACAAAAAGATTTTCTACTTAGCTTGCTTTCTTCAGCACACCCTGACTTGGAAAAAATATCAAAGCAGGTTTTGGTTAGTAGCTGCTTGACCCATTTTTCCTCAAAGCATATCAAAACATACTTGTTTTATTAACTCTCTAGGAAAATTTTTCAGCCTATGTTTATTTAAGAGTTTTAATTATGTTGAGTTTGTTGTTCTGACTATAAAATGTATTGCCGTTTGAAGAATTACTGATGACAAGACACACAGTACTTACCTCTCTAAGGAAGGCACTTCTTATTCAAGCAATTAAGAATCATGGCTCCAAACAGTAATATGACTTGATGTGGATGTGTAAATCAACTGACTGTGACTGAATGGAATTACTTTCACCATACACCTACAACAAAATTATGATTTCTTCCTGTTGAAATGCCTAGTCTACCCACCATTCTTCAACTCTTCCCTTTTGTGATCCAAGAACAAGGCACATCCTAAAGGGACATATATTTCAGGGGCTGTCATGTCGTGCAGTAGACTGTGAGGTCATTTGGTCTCTATATAACACATAAATAAGAGTACTCTTCACATAAAGAAAGGTGAAATTTTCACCCCAGGATAGATTTTTCAGTATTAACTAATGACTCTTCACAGAACTCTCCAGTAGTAAATGGCAACAGGGTCCTAAAATTATATCACAGGTCAAGAAGCCTGGGGTCTATTCCCAGAAGTGCTAACAACAAGGCGAGTAACTCCAGATCAGCAGATCCAGCTCCCTTAACTAACGTCGATTGTGTTTTATACTGTCACGTACATAAAAAAAGGAAAAGGTAATTTTGTCCATTGATCATGATCAGCCCACCTTAAAATTTGAATTGTGATCACGGTATCATGCAGTAGCATGAAAAATATTCAAGATGGGACACATAATAGTCACATTTATTTAGTTTTTAAAATGTAAATTCTATTTGTAGTAAGGACTTAAGGAACAGCCACTTAAAAGCAGCCTGTTCTGACAAAGACCTTTTAAATGTTCTATGTTCTTAATTAAATTGTATTCTAAAAATCTCCATGAGCAGAAAAGCCCTTAAATATATAAACAGAAAGTAGGATAGAGACAGATGAATTATATCTTAGCCAAAAGAAATACAAATGGACTATCTAAAAAAGTATTGAATTATTTCTTTAGCATGTCATATAGGGGATTGAGAAACAAGCACAGACTTTATTCCTTTTCTCTCTGGCAACAGACAAGTGGAGAAACAGACATAAAAAGCTATTTTGCTAAAATACAATAGGAGATTTCAAGATTAAGGCTACAGAAATACAGGCCAAGAATAAGTTAAACAACAAAAAAACCCAAACCAAAAATCAAGCTTTTTTTCATTTTTATATGCACTTCATTATGCATTATGCATACAGCCTTATAGTTCAAAAAACTATGAAAATGTATACTTACAGTGCCATCATTCTGGAAGGAAAAGTAGCTTTCTCTTTTCAGCATCCTGTTTAGTTGTTGCTATCCCTTTCTTTCATTTTCTATTCTATCTCTCTTCTGCTATTGCTATCAGCAAAATCAGTGTTATCCCATAGCAACTTTTACTTTATGTCAGTCATCTGACTGATTAACATATTCTCTTTCCTCACTGACTTTATGAGAAACTGTTTCTCTTACCTGCACCTAACAAGAGTAACTTTGACAGTGCCTATCAGTTATACATGCATATACTTGTTCCTTCCTTCCTACCGCCACTAAGCTTCAAATTTTCTTCAGTATTTCAGGTATTCAAATCTTTTATTCACTCCATAAGACTTTTGTTACTTATGCTACTGAGGTAGCGTTCCTTTCCTACTGTCACTTTACCTGAGGGCTAATCTCTGCCAAAGCAACACGCCTTTTTTCTTCTTTTCTAAGGAGAAAAGTGCTTTTCTTATATGTCTGAAAATTATTTCTTAGGCCTGCCCCCATACTGTTTCAATGTCTCCTTTAAAGTCATTCGCAATGACTGCTTTAAGAATCTTTGTCCTCTCATGCCAAATAACACTCAAACCAGCTTAATAGCTATCACGCTCATTCCTACGCTCCACAGTGTAAAGGAACAGAATTTGCAAGCTCTCTGCACGGGCAACTCCTACTTGTAGGGAAGAATGTCTTGCTACACAAAGAATTAAGAGGGCACCTGTGCAGTCAGGAACAAGCAGCTATAGGTTTGCTCTGCTCACATATGAGCTGCACACTAACGTTGGCCTGACCCCATATACAACAGACATTAGCTGCATGCTTACTATTTTGACTATTCTATTACGCTGCTTGATGAAGACTGGCTGGGCTATGTGGAACGCCCTTGGATGAAAGCACATTACTTCTGCCTGATGAGCCACTGAGCCTGCTCGCAGACAGAAAGTTCTCTAGACACAGCTCAGCGTGGCACGTGCTAGGGTAACAGCACAAACCTTGGAGCCAGACGAGCCAAGCTTCAGAGTTGAGCAAACAAGAAACTGCCCAGGAACAAGAGAACACTTGGTTCCACTCGCTGAAACGCAGAAAGCGCCAGAACTGACTGAAATGAAGGGCTGAAGCAAGAACCAGCCTGCACGGACACAGTGTAAGGGAGAACAGTTATTGAGAATTTTTTAAATTTCTATTTCATCCTGTACAATCACTTTTTTCTCTTTAGTAAGGGAAGCATTCATGTGATTTATTAAGAGCACGGGTGTGCGGGTTGAGCCTCCACTTACACACATACCTCTGGCTGGAATTAGACATTGTCAGCCTTCAGAGCCTGTGCATCCTTTATAACTATTCCAACATTTCAAACTTCATGTCAGACAATACACTAGGAAAACCAAAATCAAACAGGATGATGGAAAGAGACCACATTATATTTTTCCAGCTATCTGAAGTAGTTGAGCATAATACAAGGAATGTTATCTGTTTCATACGAGGCTTTGTTCTCTTCCCCTGCAGAATTAAAACTTTGTTGTAATTCCAAGCTATAATTACATTATATAATCATTTTACACTTCCATTATATATTTTAAAGGTAAAGGAAAAAAGACGGACTAACATCTGTTCTACCATCTTTGGCCAGAAGTAATAACCCTCTGTTGCAGAGTAGAGCACAACAAACAGCAATCAACCAGCTGCAGTAACGTTGACTAAATTTTGCTTGTAGAAAAAGAAAATAATTCCTTATTCTTTAGAATTTCTACATGTAAAGCAGTTTTATAATATTGTCCCTGATAGCTGATAAAGCTATCTTTTTTACAAAATACACAAATATGACAGAACAACATCCTCTTTTTGCCTGTATATATCTATACTGTCTGGAATTTTTCTAAGTCCTGTCTCGGCTAGGGGAATTACAGCTTAATTAAAAAGGAATAAAAAAAGGTCACATGCTGCAGCCTCCCAGCAGTCTCTGTAAGGGGCCTTACCATATTCACCATTGCAAACACATCAGCAAATCAACATAGAGTTTTGCTTAATTAGAGGAGAAATATGGTCCACCATAGGGTACTCACTAGGGCTACCACTACTGTTCTTGGTTACCAAGTTCCCCAAGTAAATGGAATTCAGTAGTATTAACATTAACCTGTTCAGAGAGACAACCGAAGGTTCATGAAATGATAATGCTGAGGGCAGCAGCCATCCACATCTGCATATGCAGAATCTGAATGCAGAAAAAAGAAACCATGATTTGAAAGAAAAAATATTGCCCCTGCTCTGAAATAGTGGGTTTTTTTCACACCATGTGTCGTTGGAGAGAGCTATTCACTAAAGGTCAGTGATGAACTTCTATAAAAAAGCAGCAGAAATCAAAAAAGAGGGCCACTCGATAAATTTGATCTTAATTAACTGTTGGAATAAAGGGATACCATTTAAAAACCACAATGACATACAGGAAGAATGTTCTCCTCCAGCAGAAAATTGCCTTGAGCTTTTGGTTCAATATCTCAGAAGGGATCGTGAGAAAAAAGTTACATAAAAGACTTATGAAGGAGCACAAACACAACAATACCAATGGCCAAAAAAAGTACTAAAACTGAATTAATCTCATTCAGTGGACAGAATGGGCAGCATTCAATAAAAATCTATTTAATATTGTATTTTACTGTTATTGTTCACAGTGTGCAAGCCTAAATCCTTGTCTGATTGAACTCTAAGTCTTATTTTTATACAGTTTTGGGTTTTTTTTCCAGTACTCAGTAGGGGGTTTTGGTGATTCCTCCCCTCTTCCACAGTCCCAAAACTTCAGCAGCATCCACATATTTCTTCTATTTTGCATGTGTTGCAATGAAAGACAAGATATACAATAGTTCAAGGTGACTGATTCATGGTGTATAAGGCCTGATTTCCCAAGGACCTATATAATAATTTAGTTCAAAGTATATTTCCCAGTGAATCCAGCCGTATCTGAGTGCTCAACACTTCATTGGTTTAGACCTCAACATCTCACATAACACACCCAGACCTCAGGAACATCTCTGAAAGATGATTTCGCTCAGAGGGAAATTCTGTAATTGAGGTAAAAAAATATTCCTGAGCAGCACTCGACTGTTTTAGTCATTGAACTGTCTTTCTGCAATCTCCTACTCCTTTCCTTAACACCTATCACAAAAGTGTTCAGCCACAGTGCTGACCTATGGAAGAAGAGAGATATGCAACCGGTTAGTAGAGCTACGCAACTGGCAGGGAAGAGAGAAGGAAAAGGTACGTAGCAGTAGTTGAATTGCATCTCTCTCCCGTTGCCCAACAGGGGAAGAGCTGGAGATACCTTCTCTCTGTCTATCTTCTAGCTTCTGCAGTACACAAATCAGGGTTCACAAAAGCAACAGTCTCCTTTCTTTATCACATGGTTCAGACTTCCTTTTACAACAGGAAAAATTCTGTAATTACATTTCTGTAATTAAAAGATCTATCATAATGTAGCTATGTAAGATGCTGAATTTACAATATTCCATGCAACCTGAATTCTACTGTCTCTCTACTTCTAGGCAGTTACTCTTCGTAACATTCCTTTAACAGAGGGCAAACCTGGTTTGTGTGTGTGAGTTCCATGGGTTTTTTTAAATTTTATTTTTATTTTTTAAAGTGAACTTTCCTAAAGGGAATTCCACCCCTTGGCAGCGCTACATAAAATGCAGTTTGGTATGGGAGATGGTCACTGTCAGCCCAAAAGAAAAATGTATGAATTCTGAACTCCAGCACTGCGTCTGAAGTGGCATTTTTGAGCCTTTCAAACCACCCTTGTTCCAGCTTTATCTATTCACCAACACTAACCCTTCAGGTTAGACCCATTTTTCTTGGCAGCTGGTTCTAGTTTGTACTTCTTAGGTTTCATATGCCTCTGCTACAGTGTTAGTTGTTCAAATTTAAGTATACCCTGAAAGTGAGGAAATTGATGATTCTGTAGAGATTTATAACTTGGCTAAATTTGAACCCTTTCCTGAAATAATAATTATCCCCCGGCTAATTTAAAATCCCTTGAAGAACACAGAGGTGTGGGAGCTTTTCAAGAAATGGACAGTTATTGTGTAATACAGACAAAACAGTTCATTTCTTCCTAATCTGGTCTTCAGAAACAGATTAACTGTTTTATCTGAAGTTTTTAATTCAACATAAGGCAAAAGCACCCAATCAAAAGCATTACTTTTTGGTGAAGTTACAAAAAGTTCTATCATTTTAAACACTTGAACTTGAAGCAGAAGAGTTACACAGTCTCATGAACTGGCAGTATTACAAGGCTGTGTGCAATAGAGAGCTTTCCCCGGGAAAAGGTTAGAGCACGTGCTTTTCTGAAGCATCTTGTTATATGCCTACATGCTTGTTAGCTAAATAAGAAGAGAATTAAACAAGATGTAAGATATAAGTAAAAGTGACTGTAGCTGACAAAATAAATAAATAAAAAAGGAGATAATTACAAGCTACACAGGTAAAGAACAAACGAGAGCCAGAAACTGGTAAGGTATATGAAATCCCCAATAACGAAGGAGTGAAAAGGATAAACTTTATAGCTGCTACAAACATTTTGCACTCACTTTATGTGAGGTTAATCTAGGTGCAAGACAGTGATAGATTTGAAGAAGTGGATGGAAGAGGTAGAAATGTATACATAAAGGTTGATTTTCTTTTTTTTTTTTTTTTTTTTTTAATTTGAATTCATCACTCTGAGGGACTCTACTGCAAAAGAATTTAGAGATGAGAAGGAGCAAACATTCTGGGTTCCCCAGAGGCTCTACCAGTGGCTACTGTACTGACTTTAACTAAATCTGTCAGAGAAATAGAATACAAATTATGGAAACACATTCTCATAATATATATCAGGTCACTGCTTTAAACACATTTTATTTTACAGTTACAGAACCAGTAAGATTGATAAATGAAAATGAAAACTGCATCCAACTGCCTGAGCTTAAAAATTGAAGTAAAAACCTGAAATTAAGTACACAAAGACCATTTAAATAGTGTTAAACTTTCCAGGATGCATATTCTTTCAATCCTTTATTTATAAGCACACTAATATATTTCCAGTTGGGTTTACTTAATAAGAGTAATCTGCACCTTGTGAGCCATGTATGCAATGGACCCAGGCATTGCTGATCATGGGGCAGCAAAATCAGCTATGAAAGTCAGCCTGCTGTGCCTTACAGTTTATTTTTCAAATTACCATGAATTTCTATGAAATTTACAGGTGATAATTTATAAATCATGCAATCAGTTCTTAAAAAGATGAGGACACTTTGGGCAATTTTAATTAACAAGTCTGATCAACGGGACTTCTGTCGCCAAAATTGATCACAGAATAGATCACCTCTCAGTATATCTCACCAAAAAGATACCTGTGCTGTAAGGAGCTGCTGGTGAAAAAAGAAAATATCACTAATGAATGTCTAGAAAAATAGCTAAAAGTCAAATCTAATTATTTGTATTAATTAATACAGCTCAATCCAGAACTAAAATCCATTAAATTCACCAGAAAGTGACAACTCACATTAAAATAAACAAACTAACAGGTTTAGGACACATGTATGCAATGAACCTATAGGCCTTTGAAAATGCATAGATTTTTGTGCCAGAGTACTACTTTCCATTAAAGTCCGCTCAATGAGATCAAAATCCAAATTACCAAACACACCGTCACAGAGGTACATGGGGAGTAAAAAGTCCTACAGCATAAAAGACTGGAATATAAAATAGCCTGCAAGCACAAAATTTAACATGCTTTCTTTGCGGAATTGCAGCCATATAAATCTTAATTGACCTGTATTCCACATTGCATTTAGCTTTATTTTCCGTGATTTTTAACCAGCAAAGGCAACTAATTAAGAAGCATATTTTGCAAAATTTAATCCAAACCATAACCTCAAATATATCACAGCCATAATCTATACTGTTTTCTCATGTAAGAAAATGAAGACAATTTTTCAGCTTATTTTAATCACTACAGCCAGCTACGAATTCTGCTATTATTTTGGACTACTAAGCCACGATAGTTCTCTTCAGGATTTTCATTAAAGACCATCTAGTCTTCACAATAAGAATATTTAACTCCAAACCTCTTTTTATATGTTCACACAGTACAATATCAAAACGCCTTCAAAAGCATCAATAGCAAGAGCAATTAACTATAAAGAAATACATCTATAATATGACTCTCTTTCAAGAAATAAAGACTCTGGGACAAGAGCCAATTAGTGGACATAGTAATTAGTTTCTGTGAAGTTGAGGTTGAGGTCCTGGAGGTGTCAGAGTATTCATCATTACGTGCTATTATAGTTGGAAGGCATTATTGAAAAAGGTGGTTTTGCAAAGTCATCTAAAATCTTAAATAGTCAAGTTTGCTTGAACAGGCTGAATATCCCATTCATGGCTCTTACATCATTTATCCTTATTATATTTAAGCTTTTCGTAAACATATTTTAGCTTCTATTAGAAGCTCTCCTTCAACACAAGCCACTTCAAAGAATATATTTTCAACTTAAAATTATAAGCTAACAAAAAAGATGTTGCAGAAGAGGTTCAAGTGATTTAACTTTTTTCTTTTTTTTTTTTTTTTTTTTCAAATTCAGTAGCATGACTACCTTGCTTGTAGCTACATGCTCTGAATAATAAAACAAAAGCTGGAAATGAGACAAAATGATAACCCATCATGTCACAATACAGTTTTTCTCCTCTTCTGAACGCAGAGCCTCAGGTTTATAAATTGGGTAATAATACAGAAAATATTACAAATATTTTCAATAGATAATAAGAACAGGAACTACCAAGAAGTATTTCTGGAGATACTGGAAACTGTATAAAAAACTTTGCTAAATTTTTACAAAGACAAGCAACTGGATGGAAGAACAGCATAAAAATCCACTGAGGACTTTTAAATATAAAGACACCATCTCCAGCTCAAGAAATTTCTGTGCCACAAATCAGTGGAGGGTAAGTGAGAATACACAGGTGTTTCAATAATTTTAATCAGTCATACCTCTTTTACTGCTCCTATGTATCCATTATTGGGCACTGCTGGGAACAGAATACAATGCTGGAAGAAAAACCCTTTGCTCTGACTAATTTAAACTATTCTGTTGTCACACAGACCTACTACAGAGGCTCTGAAATTTATCTGGAGTGTACCAAAGCAGAAACTGGTGTATTTTTATGGTCCATACCTTAACATTAACTTGGCTATTTGTAAGAGATTCTGCAAACTTCCATGATACAGGAAACAGAAGAACTAAAGATGTCTAAATTACTATCAGTTATTCATAAGCTATTTATTGACTGCCTTTCCCTCCCACATTTCACAATTATACTGTCATCTGGCCTTCCCCCCCCCCCCCCCCAGAATAAAGGAAAATGTGAATAGGAAATTTAAAAATAAATAAAAGAAATTATCTTCAACAAAAATAACTGCATCTTTTTGTAACTGAAACAGAATACTGTCACTGTCACTTAAGTTAGGAACTGTGGAATAAAACATTGCATTGTGAATTCACATGTAAAACCTAACATTTTAGGGTAACAAGCAATTTCGGAAGCCTTCAAATAACATGTTTTGTAGGTAATTTTTTTTTTAAGCTATATATATTTGCTTATGTTATATATTGCATAATATATATGTTATTTTGAAATTTTTGGCGTGAAAAATGCTTTTGACCTACAAGAGAAATATTAACCCATGATTGCTATTTCAGGGATAACATGTTTCTAGTTTTTTTATATATATATCTGTAGCAAATATAATGAATTAATAAAATCCTATTATTTATTTTGCAGATACAAACTACGCCCTTTTGTTATTTTGAGATGATAAAAAAAGGCAACCTAAAATAGCTACATACAAATATATTCCAAAGACCATTATTCTCTCTTACATTTATGTTTGCAGTGTCATATTAAATTATACCTCAGTTAACTGGCTCGAATATAAAACATGTTTATTAGGCAAAAAAGTAACTGCAGTAAGGTCATTCATGGTGATGTGACCCAAATTTACCTTCAGGTTCTATTAAGAGGGAATTAGCTTAATTAAAATCATTACTCGGATACTATTACTAATGAGGTGGGCATGAAAGCATACTTCAAGAACGGTGAGTTACAGGGTTTTAAATTCTCATTATAGAGACAATGTACAACTGATGTGTAGCTTGTGTAGCTGCTACATTCTTTAACAGACACTAATAATTCAAAAATTGCCAGTTTAAAAAATACATTCTAAATGTACTGTTTTGTAGCCATATTCCCTACATTTCTTCTTTCTTCCTCAACAATTCCTTTTAATCTTCCACTTTTCCCCTTTCCACTTGAAATCTAGCAAAAAGCAATTTCTTAATTCTGGAATTGCAGACCTGTTGAGATTTTTTTTTTAGTTACATTCTCCTAGAACTAAATTACCTATTTTAGTTCTTCAAATGAATATCAGATTGTTCAAACAGTATCCATACAAATTTTATCAGATACTTTTGCCTGACATCCCTCAAGGGACAGAAGAGAATTACTGGTGCTTTACAGGTAAAATTTTGCCAAGCAATATTATACTTCCCCATATCATACAGAAATGCACTCATATTTAATAAAATGTCATAACACATGACTATAAACTGTAGGTATTAAATCACATATCCATTGCAGTAGCCATTGTACATGTTCACAGAACGGAAACAAAGCTAGAAACAAGGCTGAAAAGTGAAAAGAGAAGTTAAAATTGGGAAAATCAGGAGGCTGAACATGAATGAGTTGTTAAAACTTAGTTTAAAAGCCATCAATGCAGCAGGGAATGATTTTGAGACTGGAGACAGGAGAGCCAGGAAAAGACTAGAAGTAGCAAAACACAGCGTGGCATATCAGAGAAAGCATTGACATGGTGACACAGAGAAGATACAAGAGCATTGTGATTAAGAACATGAGTAGGAATAAATGAGGTCAGAGAAATAACAAAGCTAATTTTTAAGATCACAGGTATTGGAAAGAAATTGTGTTCTGAAAAGGAATGGATAATTATAAGTAGATTAGAGAACGTTTTTAAAAAGGTAATCATACTGAAAATTGCAGAATGACATAAAGGGCTGGAGTAACATACAACATACATTGTGCAGTGGAATTAATTTCTTATTCCTCACAATATTTGCAAGTGTAATTCCGGTGGGAAAGTCTATTTAACCACGTAGTTAGTTATTGTTATCACACCTCAGTACCTTTTAGAATGGACACATTGTTGTAGAATCTCTATTTCTTGATCATACTGTCAAATTCAAACTCAACAAGTTACTCCTAGCAAACTGAGTACAGGAAGATTGCATTTCCCCTAATGGTTTCCACAAATAGCACACATTTCCACTTGCTTATTTTTTATGCATATAATTAATATCAATCTCTTTGTTATGAAATGCTTGCAGTGAAAAATATATAAAATTGAAGAATTCATTTTTTTTGTTTAAAAACCAAAACGAACTGTTTATAATTACTCTTTTACACTGGACTGGATTTTCTTAGCTTAAAGCCTTCACCCTAAGACTAAGACAAATAATCACTTCAGTGTTTGCGAATTGCACTATCAACTGAAAAATACTTTGAAGAAATTATGATATATTCTTCTGCCTCTTGATACATAGTCTGGCACGTCTCTTAAATCACTTTTGCTTTAAGAGACAGTTCTTTTCTATGAAAATGTTGTGTTCTACTTCTGCTTTCAAGCTTTTATAGCAGTGAAATGAGAAAATATTTTAAGTTGAATTAAAAAATGTGTGCCTCTTACTTCAGATAATTGAGACTAAACAGTTCTTGTTGATATGATGTACCACTACCAAAACTTCTTTGTACAATTTCCCAGGAAATGGAGTTGCATACAATAACAGCACCTAAAAAATTCTTCAAATAGTTCAGTCAGCAGAACTGTTCAGTCCAGCAAATCATGGTAGATGGACCACTAGTCCTGTATGAAGGAGCCCAAAGCTCACACGTTATATTGGTTCACTCGTACAAGTTAATTGCATTAGGTCACCAACACTATACCATTGGAGTCAAAGGACAAAAAATGAAGAGGATAAATTAATCGCAACAAAAACGCAAAGCCTGCAAACACTTCAAAGTGTAGCCTTTATACTTAAGAGTCTCTTTAACTCTAGTGCATTTCTGCTCTGAAATTGCAAAAAATATTTTGTCCTTCAGTTCACTGGCACTACATGAGATAAAAACTCTAGTACACTTTAAAAAATTGAAAGGTTTTTTTTTTTTTTAAAGCATACATCCAGCAACTGTTTGTATCCAGAATAGCAAAGAATCCATCCACTTTAAGGGTGACAAGAAGTTAGGCATCGATAGCCTAAGTCTTAATGCATCAACAGAACAGTTGCATAATGAAAACAGTAGCAATGAAAACTTAAAGGAACTGTTGAAAAAGCAGACAAGTTTATACATTTGTAATACATGTAGCTTTTTTCTAGAGAAAAACTAAAACCATCACCCGATTGAGTAATGACTACTGAATGGCTATCAAATGACAACAATTGCTTCTGGAGTGGGCTGATCAATTGCTACTGACTCAAAGAGAAAGGTAGCAACTGAGGTCTCCAGAGCAAAAAGACATCCAAGAAACCAACAGCAATTCCCTTTCTGAGTTCTGGCAATGTACTATCAATCTAGACCCATCTCCTAGTTCCCTTCCCGGCCTTGAGAAAGGATAATCTAAATTAGCAGAATGCTAATAACTGTATTAAATGATCATCCTAGGGAAACGTTACAATGAAGACTGAAACCAACCAAACAAAAAACCACAAACCAAACATGTTTTAAGTTAGCCAGGTTTTATGCAAAGAAACTCAACACGCTCACTCTGTAGTGAAGGGGCTATTATACAAGAGGGGAAAAAACAAGCTCTCTTCCTTAGATAATGTAAAAAGTAAAAAGTTAAAGTTAATAATGAAAATGTTACTCTCTGCTTACATGTATAACACCTCAACAATGAAGTTCACTTGTTAAGTGCGTGGAATGTTAAGCATATGAAATAAATAACCAATAGGTTATACTGAATAGAATAACATCTCAGCACAAACTACGTAGAAGCATAGCACGCACACAACAAACATGCCACCTCTGCTATTAATCCCATAACAGACAGTCAATTTCTTGTTCCATCTCGTCCTCCCCTTGTCTTACTGATAGTCTTTGACTTGCATCTGAAGCTACTGCCCTCTGTATGTGATGCCCCTGACACAATTGGTGATATGCAAGATTTTTTTTTTTTTTTTTTTAAATTTTTGGAATTCCTTTGTTAATAGTCCAGAAGCAAAGGATCAGAATACAAAATGAAGACAAATCAGTATTAGATGTGCTTTATTTGTGCAAAAAGATAACTGAAATTGAGATATGTTTGCCACTGAACAAAGCACAAGAAAAATATTTCAAACTGACATAAGACCTTCTCTCAAAAAGAAAGGTGGGAAAACTTATTTTATACTCTTCTAGACTGAAGAAATATCAACCCTAATACATAAGAAATGGCAACTCAGAAGCTGATGTAATGTACTGGACCAACAGTACATAAGTCAATTGCCATTTTGTTCAAATGAAGATGAAAATGCAGTTTTGGTAGAAGCTACATATATTGCTACCTTAGCTAGGATGCTAAATATCAGAGAGAAACAAATGTGAAAAATCATAGTAGAAATAAAGAAGGTAGAAAAATAAAAGCCTGGAAGTCTGCCTATATAAAATATCAAACAAGAAACTTGCACATTGAATTTCACCTGTCTACGCTTTCTGTGGTTTAGACTTCCTCTAAATACACGTGCCAATTCCACTTACATTAATGGGAGCCATGCTTTAAAGTTAAAACATTCTCTTGAACAATGACACACAAAATATGATCTTTATTCTTATGTCTTATTCATGCTTGGGAGGTAAACGTACTTTATTTTAATATATTTTCCAAATGACTTGCACAACACTGCAGAACTCATTCTATAAAAGAGTGCTACGCTTTTCTATTAATAACTTTGATCTTTTAACATCATAAGCAAAATTCCATTTGCTACCCTCTTAAAGAATATATTTTTTTTTAAAGTTTGATGCCTCACTACATCATCCAGTTTATTTAAACCACCATTTCTGCTCTAATGACATCACTATGAGACAACTAAAAATTCCTTTTGCATTTTTAAGAATGTTTTACTCCATCAATATATATGCATTATTTCTTTGCTACAACTAAACTAAGTTCTAATAAAACAAATGCTTTCTGTAGGAAGAGTGTGGATAAATTCCAAACACCATAGTGTTCCACACAATTTTCCTATTTTTGAAGTTCTCGTTTTTACTATGTTTTATAGTGCTTTCAGGACTGGAATTTCTGAAGAAGGTTTGAACATCTAAAAAAGTGTTTGTTCCCCCAGTAAATGTATTGTTCTTTTAAAAGGTATTATCTCTTCCTACTTCTCTGCTTAGCTCACTGATCACCTCAGGCTAACACATCCATATTAATGATATTTCTTAGAACACTTTTAAATCTCAGAAAACTATATAGCAAAATTCTTTAAGATTATTGTACGTACGGAGACAAATGCCTTTGCTGTTCAGAATGAAGGTGGAAAATCTATAAATATCATCCTTTGTACACTTGTATTTGAAGTCTGTACATGCACACCAAAACCACAAAGTGCATGTTGCAGTATCTTAGAGGGAGAGTCTTCTACACAAACATTACAATACACAGTTTCTATTGCATCAAAATCACTGGGGCGAAGAAAGAAACCAGCACTTTAATGATCAGTAGAGATAAGCAATCTGGCCTTTTCAAAGGTCACTACTTCAGGTAAACACGCAGACCTGCCTGCCATACAAATGTGAACTACCAAACAATCCACAGCATTTCCTACAGACCCTGAAAACATGCAGCTCTAATACTATTGATATAAATACAGGGGAAAAAAAATGGTTATCCCCTTTCTCACAGTGTAAGGATTTGGGTAAAAGGACAATCAGAAAACAGAACCTCCCATTGATTCTCTGTGGGAGTGGGCACTTCACTCTGTTCATTCACTTCTCAATATCCAACTGTTGCATTTTAAACACAGAACCATTTGCTGTGCACCAAAATTATTTGAGATTTTACTATGAAGAGAGTTATATGTACCCGAGGGCATGATGGTTTTATCCACAGAAATCCTACCATTTTCTAATAGAGTAAAACATGAAGCTAATTCCTCAAAGTTACAGCTATGCTTGGGCACGGCCATTTCAAGGGCACAATGCATATCTTGTACCTGTTTTTTGAAGCTATTTTATTTAAAAATGCTCCTTAGTTTTACTTTAGCAAAATAAAATTCAACCATGTGATGGTGTAACACGGGATAGGAAAATTAGTTAAATTATACAAAAGTAGTGCAATTAACACCCACCAGAAGTAGTTCAAAGTAGAAAATACAATCCTTATTGTTTTCATCATATTCACATACATTTCAGCAACACTTCAGGTAATCCTCTGAAAGCTATTATATGTTAAAATAAATGTCTCCTGACATTCTGCAGAAAATCAGGCTGAAAAAGCTGAGATGAAGCTACTGCGGTCAAGGAAGCTTCTCTTGGTGATGAGGGCCAGCAAAGCCATTGAGAAAGAGGAGACTCTGGAGCAAACTTTCTCTCCTATTCCTGAGCACGTGAACAAAATGTGCTGCTGCTGCTGCATCAGCATTGCAGTATTTCTTTGGGTTAGGTTGGTTTTTTTTTTCTGGTGTTATTGATAATTCTCAGCTGGAGGCACAAAAATATGCTTAGACTAACATATGAAGTACACAATCTTATCTTTGCTGTCTTTTTATTTTATTAATGTCAAATCTAGTTAAATTAATTAGGAAGAAAAAGTGTTAATAAAATAAGTTTTAAAATAAAGTAATGCTATCCAAAATTATGAAACAAAATTTTATCATACTGAGAAGTTTACCTGATATACAGAGACTAGTAACAATCTAATAATTATGCAGAATGATGCTATAATTTTATCTCTGGACAAATACTTTAAACTGCTTTTGTGTGGTAAACTCTCCTGTTGATCTGAGGGGTTTTTTTTGCATTTCAAAGGTTTAACCAGGTATAATGAAAGACTGCAAAGCACGGACCCATCTTTTAAATCAGATGAAATAACAAAGGTGAATGCTCAAGTAAATGCAGTAGTCCTATATATGGAGTTGAAATCCATGCTCAGTACATCTTTCAAAAATCACTGAATGCATAGGCTAAGTATTAAAATGTTTGACAGTCTCCTTGCTATTTGACTATTTGTATTTAAATAGGACCCAGCATTCCCACAAAAGATTGATACAGTATCAATCTAAGAGGAAATGGTAGTCTCATCTTTGACAAAATTATATTTAGAAAAGACAGAGAAAGTAAGAAAGGAAGTACTATTGCTACTTTTTTTTTTTTTCTTCATCAGCCTTAGAATTTTGAAATTCCAATGCCCAGGAGCCAAAGTGAGGAAATGAACAGGCATCTTGCATCTCAGTCCACTGCAGGGCTCCTGTGGCTGTGTATAATGAAAAGGAACAAGCAAATCATAATGATTAAGGTTCACCTGCAGATGCAGATAGCCTTGATTTAGATACTGCCATGAGTTTCCTGCATCAGAAGAGTTAGACAATAGCACACCATCAATTTATTGCATGAATACCTAAGATAGCAGATAAAGAGTCAATTACTTGCTTTCTCCGTCTCGGACTAAATTCTCTTTCCATATGTGCATAAAGTGAAAGACCTTTCTTAAGGGTTTGAAATGGGGATGCATAAAGACTTCTGGAGTTGTAGGAATCCTCAAGTTCCTTCAGTTTCAGTCCTGAGATTCAGAAAAATGAACACCAGTCTATCTAGCAGTAAGGATTTTCATTAACATCGTCTCCTACATTTCATCTAGCCTTTCCCTTGCTTCAAATCCACTGCTGATATAAGCAATTCTGCAGTACTGCCTAAACTCTAGAGGCTAGGAGGGGGATTCAAATCTGTTAGTTAACATATTGTTGCTTTTCAGCAAAATCCAGATGAAACTTAAAACAACACTGAAACTAGTTAAAAGCTTCTAAAAAATAACCTATAAGAAAAAAAAAATCAGGGTTTTATTTATTTTAAAAAGTATGTTATTGAAAGTACGTACAGTTTTCTGTTCAGAAATACATTCACTAATAATGTAATCAGGGAATTACCTGTATGACTTTTCCATGTTTCTAACAGTTAAAAAACCCCAACTTTAAAAGTAATTCCAATCAAGTTGACCTATTACAAAATGGCTGTCGTCTTTGATATTGCCAACCACCTATAGGTAAACTCATATGATTATTAGATTATCAGTTTACTCAGATTTATTACATTAAATCTGAATATACAGCAGATAAAGATATATTTTACCTAGGATTTTTTACTTTCTGAATAACATATTATCCTTTTGTATTAGTCAGCAAGGAACAGTCTAATAATTCACATGGGACACACCACACTGCATTTCTAGTGTTCCTATTTTTAAACAAACTTTATAGCTATTTTAAGTAAGAAATCATAGTTGAAAAAGTCTTACATAAAAAAAAGATTCTCATATGATTTTTAAGGTCGATTAAAAGGGAAAGTTAAAAAGAGATGGAAAAGTCAGTAAGTAATTGCTTTTTGTGTCAAACTCTAAAGAAGTGTCATCACCTGTTGGAGGTGAAAAACCAGCTTAATTAGTGAATGCAAACAGGTATGTGAACAGGCACACAGACAGGCAGCAGATAACCGTGCATGGGTGTGTGGAGCAGAGGCAGCTGAATGTCTGAAATTGCACTTCTGAGCTCTGAGACAGATTCCTGCTACTTGCTAGCTGCAACCAGGAGGGACTGGTTGTAAATTCCGGTAACAAATGGTCTAGACAAAAAGCAGCATGTTCCACTTAATGAAGAGGCGTGAGACAGAAGCACCAATTAGGAGGCTGATCATGAGTTGTGCTTCTGTACTAGGAAAACTGGGGTCTTAGGGTTATGGAAAGAAGAGCTGATGATGAAAAGAAGCATCCTGAAAAGAAGAATTGGTGTCAGGGAAGAGAATGGGGTTTGGAAATAAGGTGGAGAAGATGCTGACTAGAAGAGAGATCCTGGAAGTAGGAGAAGATGCTGTAGATTAGAGAATCATAGAATCACAGAATATCTCAAGTTGTAAGGGACCCATAAGGATCGAGTCCAACTCCCTGCTCCTCACAGGACTACCTAAAACTAAGCCATATGACTAAAAACATAATCCAGATGCTCCTTGAACTCTTGACAGGCTTGGTGCCCTGACTACTTCCCTGGGGAGTTTGTTCCAGTGACTGATCACCCTCTCCACGAAGAACCTTTTCCTAATGTCCAATCCGAACTTCCCCTGATGCATATTCATACACCATTTCCTCGTGTCCTATCACTGCTCACCAGAGGGATATGCAGAGACAAGTAGCAGGGAATGCCTGGGGATCTTGGTTGGCGATGCCAAACATCTGTAAATGCAAGCAGTGGCACAGCACAAACTGACGCAACCTTCTGCCTGATCTTCCTGGACCAGCAGGAACCTCTCTGCTGGGAAGGGAAGCTGAGACCTCATGAGCTTAGTTCTGGGGGGAACCAAGTGAGTGAGTGTGCGAGATAACCAAGCAGAGTAAAAGTTCCGATCTCATTGGGTTCTTAAATACCAGGATCCAGATCTACTATGGGTTCTCGCTTACGCTGTCTCACCCATGAAAGTATTAGCATTGTTGACTGCAAAAACACTTGAAAAGAGTCTACAATAAACATTCCAACCAAAGAAATCACAAAAATGAGTTAGAACTGCTGCTGGCGTCTATAAATGAAGCAGTGACAGGAAGCTGAATTATCATCTTGACAACCCTTCAGGCTTGGAGAAGCAGCCAGCAATTTGCCAGACTGTTACTGAAAATATAAAATATATAAACATGCTTGAAACTGTTTGCTTCACCATTTTGCAAACTGTTCCTTCAAGACATGGCACTCAGGAGAGCTCCCTAAGAAGTCCAGAAGACTTGCTCTTAGCTTCACTTTTCCATCTCTGCATCTCTTTGTTCTGACTTCTGGTGATGGATTTTGCTATTTTATTACTGTTAGTCTGAATCTTAGGGATCTTACTTAGCTCTGCAGAAACCATTTCTAGCTTTCTAAATGGAAAAATTTTCTATTTAAAAGAGAACATCTAGGCTAACAGCTGGGACTATGGTTATACTTGTTGCCCAAATTATATCCATCAAGATCTTGTGACTAAATGTGCAGATAAATCAGCAAGTATTTTCTGAAGTTTCCTGACTTTTTCTTTAAATTATTCCATAAATCCAATATGAACACCTGTCGTGGTTTAACCCCAGCCAGCAACTAAGCACCACGCAGCCGCTCACTCACTCCCCCCCATCCAGTGGGATGGGGGAGAAAATCAGGAAAAGAAGTAAGACTCCTGGGTTGAGATAAGAACGATTTAATAGAACAGAAAAGAAGAGACTAATAATGATAATGATAACACTAATAAAATGACAACAGTAGTAATAAAAGGATTGAAATGTACAAATGATGCGCAGGGCAATTGCTCACCACCCGCCGACCGACACCCAGCCAGTCCCCGAGCGGCGAGTCCCTCCCTCCCCCCCCTTCCCAGTTCCTAAACTAGATGGGACGTCCCATGGTATGGAATACACTGTTGGCCAGTTTGGGTCAGGTGCCCTGGCTGGGCATGAGAAGCTGAAAAATCCTTGACTCTAGTCTAAACACTACTGAGCAACAACTGAAAACATCAGTGTTATCAACATTCTTCACATACTGAACTCAAAACACAGCACTGTACCAGCTACTAGGAAGACAGTTAACTACATCCCAGCTGAAACCAGGACAACACCCAATGCTGACAATGTGGTATTTTCTGTACCACGTGTCTTACATTAGGAATATTAACAAGAAGCTGAAATTAAAATTCTATCTGGTTCTACTTTAATCTATGAGAGTTGTCTTCTGATGCCTCTTCAAAGGGCACTTTACCACAAGGTAAACAGGACAGTATGTCATCACAGACTCTAAGTAAAAGAAAGGTCTGGTTTAGTTCAAAGGAAAGCAATACGATAATTCTGTGCCACTGTGCCACTAAAACCTGTGGCATAGGTGAACCCCAAAGGGTCCCAGAATGGAGATCTCGCAGCACTTTTAAAGAAGTTAACTTGCTGGCGGAAGACCAAGAGTGTGGCAAATTAAGTGTCTAGAAAACCAGAAATCTCAAGGGCAAAGCTGCCAGAAGGATTGTGGGCTGTGATAATTTTACAATGAGTTTCTAGTGACCTTCAAAGTTAGTTACTACAGTTATGAACTGATGGAGAAAGTCCAGTACAGTAACTGTAAAATCCATATCACAAAACGGAGAACATGAGAAAAAATGCGCTACAATACTTCTGTAAAACAGGAGTAATGACTGGAGGGCCAGGAGCTTCCCATGAACCAATGACTAGGTCGAGGCCTGAGAGGAAGCCTCCAATTCTTAAGTCCCAAACCAAATGATTAACTGCCAGGGAATACTGTCCTCATTAGCCACTACTGCATCCCAAAAGATTTTAATTCAAATCTAATAAAGCTTGTCAGTTTAAATGCTAAGAGTAATCTTGCACACAAATTCCATATTTCATATAATATAATGTAGAACAAAGAAAACATAACTCCTGTCAAAAGAATAAAAATCTACAATGATATCGATACAATGGGCTTGATTTTGCATAAAAGATAATTTAAGGCAGTCAGACTCACATTTGGCCTTTTAGACAGGCTTGCCAAAAGTTTATTTACAAAAATACCAGTCTCAAAACATACATAGACTTAGTTGATCCCAATTTTTTAAATGCTTTCAATTTTCAGCACTGTTTTTCCAATACAGGATCAAGCGCACCTTCAGTAGGGGATCGAGTACACCCCCAGTAAGTTTGCAGATGACACCAAGCTGGGCAGGAGGGTTGATCTGCTGGAGGGTAGGAAGGCTTTACAGAGGGATCTGGAAAGGCTGGATCGATGGGCCGAGGCCAACTGTATGAGGTTCAACAAGGCTGAATGCCAGGTTCTGCACTTGGGTCACAACAACCCCATGCAGTGCTACAGGCTTGGGGAAGAGTAGCTGGAAAGCTGCCCAGCAGAAAAGGATCTGGGGGTGTTGGTCAACAGCCAGCTGAATATGAGCCAGCAGTGTGCCCAGGTGGCCAAAAAGGCCAACAGCATCCCGGTCTGCATCAGAACTAGTGTGGCCAGCCGGAGCAGGGAGGTGATCGTCCCCCTGTACTGGGCACTGGTGAGGCTGCACCTCGAGTCCTGTGTTCAGTTTTGGGCCCCTCACCACAGGAAAGACACTGAGGGGATTAGTCCAAAAAAGGACAACAAAGCTGGTGAAGGGCCTAGAGCACAAAACTTATGAGGAGCGGCTGAGGGAACCGGGGTTGTTCAGCCTGGAGAAAAGGAGGCTGAGGGGAGACCTTATTGCTCTCTACAACTACCTGAAAGGAGGCTGTAGAGAGGTGGGGGTTGGCCTCTTTTCCCAGGTAGTAAGTGACAGGATGAGAAGAAATGCCCTCAAGTTGCACCAGGGGAGGTTTAGATCGGACATTAGGAAAAAATCTCTTCACCAAAAGGGTTGTCAAGCATTGGAACAGGCTGCCCAGGGAAGTGGTTGAGTCACCATCCCTGGAGATATTTAAAAGATGTGTAGATGTGGTCCTTAGGGACATGGTTTAGTGGTGGACTTCGTAGTGTTAGGTTTGCCATTGGACTTGATGACCTTAAAAGTCTCTTCCAACCGAAATAATTCTATGATTCCATGATTCTATATTATAATAAGTTTCTTTTCCATGTACTTCAGTGGTTTACAATTTTTTTTTCTTGAACCTATTTAAGACAGTATATTTTATGTCCTGTAGAATTCTGGTAGTAGGTAACAAGTAAAAATGAAGGCAGTGAGATAGGAGTTTTGCCTGGGATCAATATTAGAAACTGCTCTGATAAAATAG
Source organism: Haliaeetus albicilla (assembly GCF_947461875.1). Lineage (NCBI taxonomy): Eukaryota > Metazoa > Chordata > Aves > Accipitriformes > Accipitridae > Haliaeetus > Haliaeetus albicilla. The sequence continues at coordinate 6,573,302 of NC_091488.1, forward strand.
TTTTAGAAAAAAGTAGAAAGTAAACCTAACATTCTTCTTGGTCAGATGTTCAATGAGATGAAGCAATATAACAAACGCCAAGGCTTTTATAAATACAAAACAGAAGCGAAAGGGTAATTTTAAATGGGGATTTTGAAATGTCTCAGAAAATTAACTTGAGGATCCCTTTTTTAAGTGAAGCTAGACAGACTGTTTCATTATAGAGACTGCATACAAGAGAAAATAGAGCTGCAAAGTCAGGCAAGCCTTCTGTAATTGCTGAGCAGTAACTGCCATCTGAAACTTGTCAACATAAATATTTTCTCTTGGGCCTTTTTTAATGTGAATACAGGGAATTCAAGGATTCAGGTTTGAGAAGTGGATTCCTGTCTTAATATCTGCATGAGTTTATGAACATTTTCTAAGTAAACAAGGTAAGGGAGGAAAACTTTTCCTGAGCGTTAGCAGAACAACTGCTATTCATGTTAGCAATAGCATTTAATAAGGCTTCAACTGCTTCAACCAGAAGTGGTCAAGCACAGACTAAACAACAAGAAAGCACCAAGGGAACAGTTTGGCAGAACAATGATTTTCTTTGAATCTGAGACGTGTCACAGTTAAGCAAAGCAAAACTTGTCTGGCCAAAGTTTGTCCAACTAAAAATACTCTGTCTTGCAAGTATAATTCTGAGTGACAAACAGAATAAGAATTCAGAAAGGAAGGGTGTATTTAAAGACACATAGGTTGTGAAGGTATTAGAAAGTGTAAAGATGAGGAAAGTGAAATGTGACATAAAAGAATAGACAGGGTAGAAGATAGAAGGGAAAGGACTTTGACAGATGATGGTGTAAGAGGAAACGTTATTCCTTCTTGCCAATACGGAGCTCAGAGAATCATAGCTCATTTCCGACAACTGACATATGCAGTAAATGTATGGCATATATGGTCAAATTTGCAGGATAAATTAAAGATCTTTGGAAAGAGGTCTTGTTTAATTTATTTTTCTTCTGAGTTCCAGTCAGCTCGTGCTTGGACTACAAAAATCTACTGGACCATTCTTCCAAATGAAGAACTTTAAAAATATCACCAGATTAAACACTATGACATTTAAGACCAATCTTAACAGCTAGAACTTCTAGAGAGAAGCACGTAAAAGACTTTGTTGATAGTTGCTACTTATCTTCTTTGATTATCTTGGGGAAATAATAATATTCAAGTCCTGTAAGATGAAAGTTTGCAGAGATGTGAAAAGAAAAAATGGCTCATACATTTCAGCAGAAGACCAACATACTTAGTGAAAATCTTGCTTCTCAATGACAGCATCTAAGATACCATTGAAACTGGCAGAGTGCAGTAAATTAAATCTACTGCATGTTTTCTTTGATAACTGCATGGAAATGAGAGAGTTTCCTAAATTTTAAAAAATGCAAGAAAAAAAAAAAGTTGACTTCATCTTGATTTCTTTAATGCAGTCCCCTAGAGAAGCAGATTTAACTGAAAATCCTACAGGCAGTTGTAATACCAGTAATGGTATCCAAAAATCATAATAAAGCCGGCAGAAAATTGGAAGGCTACTAAAAATTGAGAAGGAAATAATATTTCTTTGATTTAATTAAAATAGATAGGGTTATTAAGGTATATCAGCTTCAGATATCTAGAAAAAAATTATCAACCACTATTTTACCAGGATCATAGATTTATTTTAATAGTTAGATCAAGGCTGTTCTTCAAGAAATACATGGCCAGAGGCAAAAAAATCATTACCACTGATTAAGAATTGCATATATTGAATTGGCATATTAATTGGTACTAATCGCAATTCAAGTTCATCTTGATTATAATGAGACTTTGTCTGGTGATTTTCACTTAGGCTTTTCATTTGTTAGTATTTGTTGTGGCTCTAGTACAATAGGGCCCAATTCTGGTTAGGTCTTCAGATTCTGCCATATTGGCACAATTATAATATTATAGTAGTAGTTATTCCATAGGTGTAATAGACAAAGCTTCTGAATTCAGGAAGAGTTCAAATTCAGAATTCTGAAAATTGGAATGCGAGATGAGGACTGAATAATAGAATTATATTTTCTTAGTACATTTTAATAACTACATTTTGTAGAAATTATTTCAATTACATCAGCTTGTACATTACACTTGATGGTGGGGGTGTTGACAAAGCCCACAATCAATCACAATAAAAGTAGGTCAAGAAAAGAAAGCTATATCATGACTCTTCATCCTTCTCAATTATCCGTACAGTATCTGAGTAGAACAAATCAATTTTACCAGTTTTAAACACCTTGTATTAATCATCACTGCAATACATTTGATGTTAGCATAACGTAGCAGGGCTCATGCTTATGTGCACAGGATTTCTTTACTGGAGTATTTAAAAGAAGTCATTATTCAGTAGAATACCTGTCACTTGAAGACTAGATTCGGAAACACAGTGTTGAATTGAAGTGTAATTTTACAATAACTTTTTAGAGGTTAGACAGAATTAAGTCTCCACAAGCAAACTCATACTGTAGTGCCAGATACATGCAAGATCTCTTTTCCCCCAAAGGAAAGCACATTGCATTACACAATATGACCTTTGGTTCTCACACTTGTCTGAAGTTATAAAAATCCGACTACTGAAATGCTCATTATAAGAACTGCTTGAAACAAGTTTAATAAAACTGCCACAGCTATTTAAAAGTCAAAAAAAACCAAACACAAAACCTTAACCTGAACGTTGGCATGGTGCCATTTGTGATAAAATGACCAGCAGTTGTAATCTAATAATCCAGGTCATATAAAGAATATTAAATTTAATGTTTCCTTTCTCTTCTTTCCAACTACAGTAACCTTCTGAGAAATGTCATCACTTACTGTTTTCTTTAATAGATATGAGGGTTACAAAAAGCAAGAGAAAACCAATGGTCCTTGGTTTTCTATAATAAAACCTGAGACAGAAATATAGTAATTAGATGCCAAGTACAGCTTATGTTTGGTTTGTTCTTCTAATACTCTTTTAAGGCAATATATGTACTATTTTTAAAAATGACTTAACAAAGGAAGCCATTCATAAGTCTGAACCAGCAGTGTTCAAATGCTGTTCATCCCTAACAATCAGCATAACAACTAATGCCAGCCATGCTCAAATACACAGTAGAAAGTAACCACTCAACAGACGCTAAAAAAACACCCAGAAAAAGTAGGTCATCAAGATCAGGTATAAGCAAAATGCACAAACTCCTTCACTCCAAGCACAAGCTTAATAAAACAGTTTTTAAAACAAATGACAATATTGACAGACCTGTGGAGGAACCTGCCTCCTTTTTTGGTCAGGGGATGTGACATACACAGCTTGTGTATATGCGTAACTTTTAAACCGTGGCTTAGGAGAAGGTGAAGGTCCCTGGGGTACACTGACTGTGATCTACAAAGAAGAAATTAGAGGTGGAAAGAACAGACATATGGATAGGAGCATAGATTATAGAAGTAAAGTAATGATTTTAAGAGTAAAGTGAAGAAAAAGAAGTAGGAAGGTCATCACCAGTTATATTTTTCAATGAGTGTTGGTATTCAGCAGTCAAAATTGGGATAGGATTAAGGAAAGCTCTCATTTAATCTGACATCCTTTCCAAAAGCGACAAACTGTCAGGATTCAATACCTGCGGAATACCAATGTAAAGTGAAGGTTCTTTATAATTTACAAGCAAAGGTTCAAAAACCAAGTGATCTTGTAAGTACATCCTGAACCAACAGAGCCAATACTCATCTGCTCAGTACTCTAAAAGAGACTGAGCATCCCAAAAGCAAGATACAGATCAAATTCAGACAAGTACAATAGGACTAAAATCTACTAAATACTTCAGCAGAGACTGTCTGATGATTTCAGTCAAAAACATAACTGGCAGAGCAAATTAATTCCAAGTATTACATGAGCTTTTGAGAGGCCATCCATGAGCTGAGAACAGATGATTTTAAAATACAAGTCAGTATAAATAAAATGCTAAAAAGATTGAAAATGTATCATGAATATGGATGAATGTCAACTGCTATTCTCTAAAAAAGGTAAAAAAGTTTCTACATGTCTGTGTTTAAATGTAAACCCTCCCTCAGTTTGTGTTCTTCCTTGTGGTGCCCTTCCACAATCAAAATACCCAGTGCTGTAAAAGAGAAGTGCAAAGCACTTATTTGCTGAATAGTTACTTTTAAAACGGCCCAGTGCAAGATGAAAAGCAGTACAAAAGTACAGTTTATGCAGACAAGTACATTTGACTTGCCTGCAGTGAAGAGACTTTGTCCATTATGCCCAGGTTTTTGGCCTTCTATTGGCCATCTAACATTCAAACTTATGGGGTAGGTAAGAGAAACAACCACTTTAGAGCAGCAAAATTAAAGCAGAAAAGTGAAACAACTCACTTCTTGTGAAAAACGCTCTTGATGATGTACTTGTATGCGCTCTTCTCTAGTGACCCTTGTGTGTCGTGGCAACATCTCCACCTCCCTGATGGCTTCCATGGTGACTTGTTGGGGCAGAACTTGGAAGAGAGAAGTCACGTACATCAAGATGGACTTCTTATCTGGACAGGCAGTTGCAACGTCTGGAAGGCAAATTAACATGCATCATTTCCATTTCCACATTAGACATGAGAAATAGCCAATCAACTTCATGGCAAGTTGATACACTAATGAGCAAGCTATTGTCCATTTGAGTTCTCTAGAGACTAATTAGAACCTTACAATCAGTTCCAAAACTACAGACTAAACCTGCATAGCAATGAGGATCCGAAATTTATACAGGTAACTTAACTCATTCAACATGAACTTTCTGTCTATATTTCTTTAGTCAAAATGCACATAGTATACAGTTTGACACTGCGATCCTCATTAAGCAAGACTAGACATAGGAAAAGGTGTATTTTCCTGTGCTGTATAAGTACTGCAGTTAAAAAAAATAAGGACAAGCTCATTTTCAAAGTCATGCCTTGTACGTTCTCTTCACATCATTTAATCACTGGAAGCGACAATGGTGCAGGAAAAAAAAAGGTTTACAAGTTTTTCTAGCAAATGGGTTCATACAAAACAACTACTTCTAATATAGCTACATAGCTTTTATATTCTACGTAGTCTTATATTCTTCATAAAGTCTGTGGAACATCTAAGGAACACGGTATTCACAGACATTGAAATACATAATAGAACAACTCTTAAAAAAACCCCTGTAAAATCTCTATGGACTTCAGCAATAAGTACAAGAAACTTTGCATGAACAGAAAGACAATTTCAGTTTTTGCACATAACCATGATATACATCAGCACAAAAAGTGGTTTATCTGACTCAACGTTTCAAGTCAATAACAATTTGTAAAAATGTAAGGCATGTGGCAGCTCTTTGAAGTACTTACTTTGTTATTTGCCATTGACATTTACCTCCTACACTCAGTCTAGAGAATCAAGATGTAAAAAGACTGTTATACAAGAAATTTATCATTAATTCCGTAAGTGTTTTAACATGACCGCTGGCAGAAAGCCAAGAGCTATGAGTTTTTACTGTCCTAGATCAATCCTGGCTTAGCTAAGATACCAGTATTTCAGATTTAAAAAAAAAAAAAAAAAAAAAGCAAAAAGAAAAAGCAATCAATTAATATATTCTGGCAGACTCAATAATGCTACAGGGTGGCATCTCATTCTCTCTTCCTACGATGCAGAATCCATGAGAGAAGGCACCTTATGTTAAAAACTTCACATATATTTGGAAATTAAGAAAAGATGTGCTATCAATATTTTTCGTTTGGCTTTCTGACCTATCTCCATACCTTTACTTGATACATTATGAAAGAGAGCTAAAGGTTTGGTTCTACTTAGAACGGGCTGGAAGAATGGCGCATTCCCTCCAACATCCCCACCCCCATAAGATTTATTGTCTCTGTGGCCACAGTATGCAGGATATGCTAATTTAAAAAAAAAAAACACAAAAACCCCAAACACCAACAAACAAAAAGGCAAAAAAATCAAAACAACAAACAAACATGACTTTTCCAAATCAAGTCACACTACAGCCCTTGGTCTCCACAGGCTTCACTTCTGTGATAGAATTCAGTCCAGGAAGTATTTTGCTATCACCATCTTCTTGTCTTCTCGTTAATATTTTAACACCATTTTGTTATACTCAGTGTCCACTAGTAATTGATTTTTACAAGAATATCCATGCCCTTATACAAGCAAGAATACACACTCAAAGAACATACATTATTGCCAGCTGTGATTTTTCCATTTTTTTGTACATTATTTTCCTTTTCAAAATGTTCTGGTAATCAAATAGGCAAATACCTTATAATTTATCTACACAAAAATCTCACACAATAAATAAAAGCAAGTACCTTGCAAACAATATACACGCCAAAAATTGTTTACCCATTCTATCTGACAAATAACATGTACATATGCAGCTGTCAGAATCCACCGGCAAACAGGAAAAGATTTAATTATATAATCACAACAAATAGCTAAGCAACCATTGTTGCAAAGCCTGGAATATCAATCCGTCTCTCAAAATTCTTTTTTTGCAGGCTCTTGAATTATCAGAGCAGGAATGACTTCTGCTATCCTGTCCTATGACTTGCCTTCATAATTTTTGCTTTTTGAAACCTAGTCTAATATATTGTCTTTACCACCTGTTAAGACTGATAGATATTTGAAGTCCTAGTAGTTAGGCAGTGAATAAATTTAAACCTAAGCACTTGCTTGCAGGAAAGTTCACTAATTCCTTGGAAATATGTCTGCTTTCATTTCTGTGGGCAAAATATCTGTCAAGCCAACCTACACCTTCTAAAAACTAATCGCCAACTCTTGGAAAATACAGAAGATGTTTAAGAAAATTAAATCAACATATGTAGACTATGCCATTTTTCAGATATTGGGTTTGAGAGAATAAGTAAAAACAAAGCAAGGAACTATCCAGGAATTTTTTTCAAAAACAAGGTATCTTCTCCAAATTCAGCTCAGAAGCAATGCTTTCTGAATATTTTCATCCATTTTCTTGACAATGACCATCCAGGATAGCATTGGAAAGAATAAATAAGAGTAAAAACAAATTAGACTACAAGTCAAAAGAGAGTTTAAAATGGGAAGCTTTATATGATTAGTACAAGTTATATTATCAACATGTTCATCAATCAAGAATCTGAAAGACTTTGGAGAGCTCTGAAAACCATTCTGGCTCTTTAACAAGATACAGTTATACAAAAGTATCAGAAAAGTTTCCAGCATGAATTTTCCAGCTATTGAGAGGAATTTTCTACTGTAGAAAACTTTATGCTGGCAGATTAATATTTTTCAGAAGAAAACAGTGACTTTCTTGTACTCAAACTGAAATATGTCACATGAAGCATATCATTCACAGAACTAGTTTTTGATACATCTTGTGATCCGTGGGCTTACTTATTAAGACATGTGGTTTCTTTAAGCATCTTCTATAGTGGAAGAAACAAAACTCCTTTGTAGGATACAGAACAAGGCCCTGACTTTACATGCTTCCCCTGAAAAAAATATTCACACACTCTGACCATTTAGAGAGATTAGCCTCTCCAGGGGAGGTCTCCAGTCAAATTGAGAAAGAGAAATAAAACAAAACACTTCTTCTAATACACAGGCTGAAAAACCCTGATACTAAGCAGGCACCATAAGAGCTAGAATTCAACCATGAATTTGAATGTATGATAACATCCTTTTCATCTAGAGACACAGGTACTTGGTAACTAGTCCCCAAAGAGCAGCAAGAATCTGGTTTCACCACAGAACATTAAAACCATGAAATAAACACCATCCACCCCTGTTTAAGTGCTACTGCCTTTAAATGGTTATTACAGGTTTAATTCAGGAAGCAATTTGCCTGAAAGTACACTACAACTTGATTTTTATTACCAAATATTCTTCATTTTCTGATGAACATAACTACAAGTTTGATTGATTGTTGAGGATGGGTGACTACAAAAACCTGAAGTGTTCTGAAACCAACTCTTTCCTGTAGGATGCAGTGCCAAAAGAGTAAATAAATAATAATAATAATAATAAGTCAAACTCTTCAAAAAGTGATCCCACAGCCAATTTTCATAAGCTTTGCAGTTCACGAGTGGTTTGTTCTTGCATCCATATGTTCTGTCAACGAGCAATTCCCTGCTAACATTCCCAGTTCTGGTGGAAAGAAGCATTTTTAAGAGATGAGTGAAAGTGAGGATGATATAAAACACCCAAATAAGCTCCATATTAAAAAGTACTGTACAGGTCTACCAGCAAGAACAAAATCTAGCATTTTGTTACAGAGTGTTACATTATGTATATACAGCCACACGCAGAGTGCAAATTACAAGCATTCACGCAAATGCTGCTTCCAATTTTCAAATACATGTCTACTTATAGTATAGTCATTCCAATTTATTAACATTTTTTTTCTCAAAGCTTTGACCAAATAACAGTTCTGACACTATTTGTGCTGATTCCACTCACTCTTTATATCAAACTAGTAGCAAAGTAACTTTGAAAGAAGAAAGCTTAAATGCCTGCCTCATTGCCAGAAAGATTATATTACTGTACATAAATTGCTGATATGGTTTCTTTACATTGAGAGACAAATTCTGAAACATACTTTTTTCCCTATACAGCGCTGAGAAGCAAGATAAGACTTGAGCCCTAAAAAGACAAGAAATCTTTTCTTCTCAGAAGAAGGAGGTAGGATTTTCAGATAATCACAAAGTAGAAAACACAGAAAACGGTAACTTTTAAATCCTATACATCACCTAATACTGTTGGCTTCCACGATGACAGTAATAATAAAAAATCCCAATATTTTAATATTAGTCACTGCTGTCCCACATGAGATTATAAAAACTATATTAAAAAAAACCATTGCCTTCCCTTCCATAACACCGAAGGAGATTCTCAAATTTGATTTGAATTTTCAGAGACTACCCAGCTTCCTCCCCCTCCCCCAATAAATGAAGGCTGTTGTTTTTTCTTCTGTCAAAGATATTTTTCACTTTAAGGGTTATTAATGATACTAACACAACATTAACATTTATTAGAATTTATAAAAACAGTCCTACTGCTATCTCCAAATGCATCTGTTTAGAAAGGACTTAAAAGATGCACAGCAGATAAGCTAACTGCAGAAGCTCTCAGACTGAGGTAAGACAGAATCTAACTGATACATAAAAGATTAGTTTCTACAATGTAAACTCATTACAGGAGGGATTTCAATGTTTGTACAGCATCTCCCACTGTGGCACCAACCTCAACTGCAGTATCCAAGATGAGGGCAAAGCAGAAGTATTTATACATGTACAAAGACAACTTGCATGTTATTTTTATTTATTTTACCTTCTAGCCTCAAGAACAAGGGTTAACTTTTCAAAACACATTCAAATGCCTGTGATGATCCATCCGACAAGGCACACCAACACTTTGAGTGAGCTTCCATAAAACCTAAGTCATGTATTTTGATCACGTTTTGATTTGGGTGAAGCTAAAACTGCAGTTGAAACTGTATGAAAGTGTGTAAGACTGTACTAGTAAAAACGTAACTGCTTGATCTTAAATAGCACGAAAAACAAGGAAGATTTCATTCCCAGATGGATGCCTTAGAGTTGGCCCAGCATGGGTAAAGAGATCTTCAAAACGTTACCACCAAAACTAAGGGGGGAAAAAAAAAAAAAAAAAAAAGAAGGAAAGGGGGGGGTAATTTGGTAATTTGTACTCCAAATGCATATTTTTGGTCACTTACTAACACGTGTATTTGCAGACATTAAGCTACAACAGAACCACGAGGCCTATCTTAGATTTGCTGTCACTGGTAACTTCTTAATTTCCTGATTATGAAAGCATGAGACTAAATATAGTTTGTTCTTATTTGAACACCAAGAAACAAGAAAGATTATCAGGCAAAGAATATAAGCTGTTTTTCTTAAATGTATAAAAAACTTCTCCCTCAGCTAGCACTTGGTCCCAAAACAATATTGTTCAGCAATCCATGTTTAGATTCAGACTATACTGATGGGAATGGTAACAGCAGGAACAACACAGTGGTAATGGTTTACTCAACTGACACTCACTGCTGCCACCAAGACCTCAAAGCAATAAAAACTGTGCAGTCTCTCAAAGGCCAGCCAGTAGCTGCAGTGTCTGCTCTGCAATTATTGACTTTTTTTTTTTGCTTGGTTTTTAAACTTGTAATTATTTTCTACCCTGTTTTTGTACTCCATTAGTAGATTGCATGTTAAATTCCAAATGAAAGAAATCTTTATGAGTAATCTCAAGGAATAGTGGTAGACTTGCAGACAGACAAAAATAGATTAATTTATGAAATACTGTATAATGTAAATATTGAAATGTGGAAATTTAAACTGACAATTCTTTAACAAAGTTAAAGAGCAGACAACTGCTGTCCTTTTCCTGAAATGAATTCCTTAGTGCACTTGCAAGCTGAGGGGAAGATATTTAATTAAACAGAAATCTATGGGTCTACAGTCTCCTGGGGAGAAGACAGTCAAAATCTAAATCGGAAGACTATCATGGAATTTAGCATGTTCCATTCCCTGCTGGTACTAAGGGTGAATTAAAGTCCTCTTAGTGGAGAGGTAAATAACTCATTTAGCCTACAATCTTACACAATATATTTTTTTTTTTAAAAAAGGCAACTGAATGGCTCCACTTCTTGCCAGTGATATAGACAAGCTATCAAAGTATTATTTGGAGCAGGACTAAGCAAAAGTCAAAATTCTTGGAAGGCTGTTCAGTGGCCTACACAAATAAGCATGGTGATCACAGTCTATTGTTTTGCAGAATAAAATTCACATTTTACAAAATGAACTGTTAGCAGAAGGCACAAAATACATACAGATAATTGAAGTGAGAGTGGAAACCTGAAGGACAGCCGAGTGGTGACCTACGCACAGATAGTGGCACTGTTCTTTTTTTTTTTTTTTTCCCTTTCTGTAGATATGAATACCCACTCACCTAAAACTAGTATGAAACTCACAGAAAAAAGTGCCATTAATTTTTCAATAGACTTTTCCTTAAGAAAGTAAGTGGTTTAAACCTTACGGTTAAGGCCTACAGAATACCTTCAAAATGCTGACCACAGCCATGCTTTGTAGGCTGTATTGAATGAGGTCACAACAGCAGCATGAAGAAAATCTCTTCAGGAGATTACCACATTTCTGTTTGCCTTTCAGAATTACGAAGACAGGTCAGGATTTGTGGGATTAAAGTGCTATGGGATTCAAGTGTACCTGGTATTAAAAAATTCAGTGGCAGAGAATACCTTTAATCTGTCTGAATGTCTGTTCTGATTTGCTGCATGAGTGTGAAGGAGTCTTGGACTAATATGCAAGCACTGTCCTAGTTGAGTGAACCTGACACTATCTCTGGTTTTGAAAGCTGCAAAATCAGATTTAACACCTATGCTGAACAGTAAAGGTGATCCTTATTTTTCTTCAGTTTCCTTATAGTGTTAAACATTTATTCAATAACACCCAACCTTTGCACCCTAAGCTATATCTAGCATAAGCATGTTCTTAGCAGCAAGGATAGAGAGAGAAAGAAATTAAGTCAAAATGGCAATGCAATAAAACACTGGTTTAAAAATGCGGGGGTGCATATGTTAACATTTTTATCATGTGTTGTATATTACTATTTTTGTCAATGAGCAGGAGTGAGCATGGCTCATGAATTTGCTGAAATAACAAATAAAAGGCAGCATTTACTTTTCTCACAACACTAATATACATTGCTGAAAGCTGCAGTTCAGTTATTCAAAGCCCTCAAATGCAAATTCAGGGGGGAGGAAGGGTGAAAAGAAAACTAAAATACACCCTACCACCTAGGTCCTACTGAAGAGTCCTGAAAATAAAGAAAGATGAGAGTTATGATGACTGGTATCTAGAGTCAGGAATAGCGTACCAAAACAGTAATATTAGCAGGCACCCAAAGAGTAATTTTGCTAAAAATATTTGAGATATTAGCAAAAGGGCCAATGTTTCAAAATATTGTACGCTTTCTATTTTACTTTTATAAGTATTCAGCCTAGAAAAGTTTTTACTCATTTCTCTCCTATCGATGTCTGTAAAGGTATATTTCATTCAGCATGGAAACTATGGCAATGATATTCAGACTGAAAAAGTATTTCTATTGTAAAGTTTCATAAACCACTCTGTAGGTATTCTCCAAAAGCTAGATGGTATTGATTCCAGCTGAGTCCATATTATCAGTTACTGCAGTATCATGAAGATTTTGCATACTGGGACTAGCTGTACACACACAAAAAGTAAAAAATTGTCTTAAGAAGTTTAGCTCCAACCATGACTTGTTTACCTGCTGCACAATATATGCTTTGCTGATTCTGTGGTTGCAAGTATTGTGAAATATAATGGAAGAACTTGAAGAGTTAAGTCAGTTGTTGTGGTTTAACCCCAGCCAGCAACTAAGCACCACGCAGCCGCTCACTCACTCCCCCCCCATCCAGTGGGATGGGGGAGAAAATCAGGAAAAGAAGTAAAACTCGTGGGTTGAGATAAGAACGATTTAATAGAACAGAAAAGAAGAAACTAATACTGATAATGATAACACTAATAAAATGACAACAGTAGTAATAAAAGGATCGAAATGTACAAATGATGCGCAGGGCAATTGCTCACCACCCGCCGACCGACACCCAGCCAGTCCCCGAGCGGCGAATCCCTGCCCCCCACTTCCCAGTTCCTAAACTAGATGGGACGTCCCATGGTATGGAATACACTGTTGGCCAGTTTGGGTCAGGTGCCCTGGCTGGGCATGAGAAGCTGAAAAATCCTTGACTGTAGTCTAAACACTACTGAGCAACAACTGAAAACATCAGTGTTATCAACATTCTTCACATACTGAACTCAAAACACAGCACTGTACCAGCTACTAGGAAGACAGTTAACTCTACCCAGCTGAAACCAGGACATCAGTATTAGCCAGTTCCAAAAGCCAGCATAACCAGTGAGCATAAACACATCAGTGCCAATTAATTAAAATAAATTGGGCAACTCAAATGTATGAATTAACATTCAGCTTTGATAATTACATATATTATAAATTTTGATCAGACTGATTAAGAGAATTTATTTGGTATGTAAGATGTTTTATAGCCAATAATTCTGAAAGATAGCTTGGAAAAAAAAAAGACAACTACAGTAACTAAAGATTTTATAATTTCTTATGGAAATAAATTTATTACTTTTATCTCATTGTAAAATCTATCATAAAATTAATATGATATAAGATAAAATGAAAAGGGCAATAGAAATCTAAACAGACAACTCTGAATAAACAATAGAGAGAGCATTATACATACTGGATGGGTGATACCATACTTAATAAGAGAAGATAATTGTTCTTCAAGTGCAGTCAAAAGCCACTGGACACATAGTATTCTTCTGAGATATTAGGTGTAAAATGAAACAGAATTAGAAGCGTTTCATCTTTTACTAGTAAATTTTCCCAAAATGAAGCAATACATTACAGTTGGGATTAAATTATGAAATTGAGATCAGAGTCTCAAAGCTAAAAAGGCATTCAGAGTCTGTACTCAGTTTCAACCTATTTTTGTAAAGTATTTTGCAATGGCATATATTACCTTTCTTGCTTTATTAGCATATGAGTATGTAATGGTATATATTACATTCCTTGCTTTATTAGCATATGAATAAAATAAAGAAGGTTTTGCTACTTCTGTCTGAGATCTGAGGAGCAGACTGTTTTCCAGCTCTGATGTATTTATTTAGTAAAAGACAGGATTTCATTCTATAAGCCCTATATTGCCCATACAGAAGCAAAGACCAGTGGATGCAAAGGGAAATAGGAATGCTGTCAGGACAGAAAAAACTCTACTGTATCTAACAGAGAAGCACCTCAGAACCTTCACTGGTATCTGCAGAAGTACAGGGATTCTGCTTTCCTTTCATTCCCATCTGAAATAGGGTATCCCCATCTGAAATGGGAAACCCAAGTGATAAGATTTTGCATATAACCATAATTATTCCTACTTTAAAATGCTAAAAGAAAAGGTTAGAAGAATTTCTTGTACATGCAGTAGGGGAAGGATTTCTAACTTTTGAGCGATTATTTCACAAAAAATTTAGCAAATAGATTAATTTGCTGATCTTTTTCTTTAGGCTGATCATGAGGACAACCTAGTCTAAAATATATCATGCCAGCAGTTTTTCAGACTGCAAGTTTTGATCAAATGGTTATTCATTGTATGCATTCTATCCTCCAGCAAGTTATTTAAACCTAACTGATTTGTAATTTAAGAAGAAAAACCTTAAATGTAATTATCTGAGGGAAAAGAACTGTTCACACTGGACAGTCAGAACATCTAAAGCCCATACTCAAAGGCATTTAATACTTTTTCAGCTGCAAACATCTGCTCATGTTTTGTGTGAAAAAAGGTTTCTATTTGCATTTCTGGTGTGCTGTCATCAAGACAGTCTGGAAAAAATTATTTTGCAAATGTAAATTTTATCACCAGCAGATCCTGAATTAGGGCCATGCTGAGTTTATTAGACCACATACTGGGATGCTGTTCTGCTTGGGGCATAGTAAGGTCTACTATCCTACCCTCCCTTCACTTCATGATCAAGTTGTTAAATACATTCAGGAGAGATACTAGTGAATATAACTCCTAGCAACAGCTTCTGTGATGCGGTAATCTGTTTTGAGGTGAACGATTACACATTTTATTCTCATCTCTCCTCTTGCTGTCCACTTCATAATTTTCTTAGTGAAAAGGTGTAATTAGTATAGTTCTACCTTTGTGTTCTGTAGGCTATCTTACCACGTGCTTTCTGTATTTAAGGTATTAAAAGAAAAAAGGAGGAAAAAAAATTGTTTCAGTCTCCTGCAAACTAGTTAGCAAACAGCACACCTGTCATCTGGAGAAGAAGGTGTAGGAAGGAGAAAATAGGGAAATAATTGCTTCAACAGAATCTGTAAAGGTTTAGAATGGAGAGTTCTCCTTGACTGTATGCCAATGAACCATATGTGAAGTGTCAAGAGCATTTCAGGATGTGAATGAATACTGGAGTTACAATACGAATAAATATGAGAACTTGTTTTGAGAAACCCCAAATAAATGCAATTTTATCTGTGGCTAATGTAGGCGAAGTACTGAAATAAATCAAGGGCAAAGCAAGATACCTTGTAAGCACTACAAGAAATCAACATTTTAGTGGCCCCTATTTAAACAAGCAGCAGACACAAGCCTCAGCCTAGCCGATTAAACATAAGTGTACGTGACACTGACAAGCGTGGAGCAGCACGTGAGACCCTAAAGAGAAATGAAAATGCTACAGCTCAGTGAAGTCAAGCTGGGTTTGAGTATCTACAACACCTACTTCAAAAGTTCCCTGCAAGCTGGAATAGTTGTAAACATGCAACAACAGCAGCCAGATGTGACTGGGATGCCAACTGGTATATTATGTGTATCAAACAAACATTAACATATATATAGAGCAAATTTCAAATGTGCAATGCAACATATTAAATTTATTTCATATATGAAAAGAAAACCATAGCTATTAAAACATTAAGACAATTAGGGTCTAGTTGCTCTTATCCAATCAGCAGAATAGCAGCATTGCAATGCTTTACTGTGTGCCTGGATAAAGGAAATCCTACAATACTTAGTATTGTATCAGTTTCTTGACTAGAGAGTTCAAGTGTCCCTGGATGATTGGAAAGGCAAATTCTAAAGGAAGGACCTACATTAGATTCCCGAAATCAGTTCTGCAGTACTGACTTGTTTATTAAACCTGTTTCTGACATCACTGTTAAAAGGTGTTCTCACATTTTTCTCAAATCAGAAGTATTAATTTTCTCCATGGTCTTCTCTTCCAGAAACAAATGGATAACATGATTTTAGTATTCAGACAGCTGATTCTGGGAATGATTTATTACAACAGCAGTGTAGGAGCAAGTGAGAAAGTATCGCAATATTGTCATGGATGGCTTTATTAAATAACACTAATGGATTACCTACAGATGCTGCAGAAAACATGGGAGAGACCATCTGGACAGCCTTGTTGTGCTAGCCTTCAGCTCTTTCCATCCTTAAGCTGAAAAGACATGAATATGGGCTAAAAGAAGCTCCCTGAAAGTTCTGGTTCCTCCTTCCCTTCTACAATTAAAAACAAAACAAAAACAAAAAAACCCAAAAACCATATCAAAACTAAACTAACCTGTCAAATTATTTCAAGGAATAATAGAAGTACACAAATAAGTGGGGGAAAATGATAAATGACCACTCATGACTGATTAATAGCACTCAAGAGGTACACAGTTCTTGTTTCACTACTTGTGTCCCCATTCTACAATGACTTAATCACGCTTTTTTTGAAGCTCTGACTGTTCATACTACTGGAAAAAAGTGGATTTTGAGAGGCAAAAGCACATACTCTGTGGGATAAGATGGGAAGAAGAAATATACTTTGACCCCAATAGTACAGTTAACATCAATGTAAATAAAGCCAATACTTCTGTCATAACTTATTCATTCTTTAACAGTGAAATCTCCATTTACCCTTGCTTCCCCTAAAAGACCACCAAATGTTTTTAATGCTTTAAATACATCATCATCCAGTCTGCCACCATACACTTTGGAGCTAAATAAGCATTGTAGTACTTTGTGAACATAACGAGTGGCTGCGTGGCAGACTTTGAAGGCAGGTTAAGTCTGTCTGGAGTCAATGACGAGAGGCTAAGAAATAGTAATTTACTCTTTTCAAGAGTAAATTTAGACACTTTGAAGACCGAAGCTGATAAAACTAGTCCATAGATACTTTAACTAAGGAATGGAGAAGAAAGCTGTATTATTTGATTGGACAATGACTTCAAGTCACAAAGGTGGTATAGTCATGGAGGAATGCAAATTTTGATCCAAAGAGTTATCATTTCTAGAACTGATACAAGTTTAGGGATACACTGAATGTAACCACTCTTCAGATTACAGGGGAATGCCAGTCTTGATAAAGCACAGCTTCTTTTAAGGCCCAAGTGGTGCATGTCCAGCTATGTCCAGCAAATGCAGACATAGCACGTGAGATCAGATGTAGTCAGAATTGAAGCCTGTATCTCATGCATGTCACATTTTTACAATTCTCACAAAATTACACTAAACTTTGTAGAATAGCTGCAACTACAGCAAATATATAAGGTATTCTGTACAACAGCATAACAGCACCTCCTGAAAATCTCTCATACTTCTGAGTACGTACTTCCAAATGGCAATTTCAAAAGATAAACCGGATTCATCTTCAAGAAACACAATATTAATTTTATTGCACAAACCATTAACATGATGTGATCTGGAATTCTATGTTCTTATTAGACATGCTCAAGAATGATAAACCGGAAGTGGAACAGAAAAGAGTTGTTAGCGTCAATTAGGAGACAATGTACAGAAGAATGAAAAGCTACTGAGAGTCTAGTCAAACAAAGACTGAGAGCAGGTCTGAGCATTCTTTATAAATATACTATGGGGTTAAAACAATCAGAGCAAAAAGCATCAAGCTCAAGGACAACGGTAGCACAAGAACAAAACAGAACAAAATAAATCTGAAGAAATATAGTCTAAAAGCGTAGAAGAGTTTGTCACCTTCAGAAAGTGAAGTTCTGAGAGAGGCAAAGGAATAGAAGCAAAGTATGCAACTGACTATGACAGAACTTGAGCAATTTAGTAAAAGCATTATAATGAGACGTTTACCTGAAGTCGCAGGTAACAGGACTCAGTGCATCATCAGGTCCCTCAGGTTCTGTTCCTCCCCCTCCTTTTACATTATAGTTAATGCTAATTATTTTTCAGCTATACATTTTTAATACAAGTTACTGCTATAGTTTCTTGTTTTTCTTCCTATGAACTCTACTCCCTCGATTTTTTTTTTAATTATTCAATTATGGGGAAGTATGTGCATGCAATAATCCAGCAAAAATAACAATAAAAATAATGTGTCATGTCTGAGTATTTAGTGTCATGCTTTGTCAGAGTTTCTAAGAGGTGACAGGGCTTTTGCATATACA
The DNA here is from genome assembly GCF_947461875.1 of Haliaeetus albicilla. NCBI lineage: Eukaryota > Metazoa > Chordata > Aves > Accipitriformes > Accipitridae > Haliaeetus > Haliaeetus albicilla. The sequence continues at coordinate 6,591,365 of NC_091488.1, forward strand.
GCATACATATACATATTTACCAACTAATACTACATCAACAGAGCATGTGAAACAAAGCTGGAGATTAATTAGTGCAGTCAATATAATGGAAATGGGAGTTAGGAATGCATTACAACAACAAATTTTATTACATATTTGTCATGTATTATGTTAATGAAGAAAACGCAAGCAATCGTAAAAAAGGGTTTAGACGGGACTATGAAGCAACACAGCAAAAACTATCCAGGTTAAATCTAAACATTAGTTGGTGCAAGCTTCTAGCAGCATCTCACAGCAACATGTGATGAACTGACCCCAACCCCCATTCCCTGTCCTCCTGTGCTGCTCAGGGGGAGGAAGGAGAGAAAATTGGTAGCAGAGTTAAGCCTGAGAAGGGAGGGATGGGGGGATGGTGTTTTGAGATTTAGGTTTTATTTCTCATTATCCAACTCTGATTTGACTGGTAATAAATTAAATTTCCCCAACTTGAGCCTGTTTTGCCTGTGATGGTAAATGGTGAGTGATCTCTCCCTGTCCTCATCTTGACCCACAAGCCTTTACTTTTATTTTCTCTCCCCTGTCCAGCTGAGGAGGGGAGTGACAGAGCAGCTTTGGTGGGCACCTTGGGTTCAGGCAGTGTCAACCCACCACACAGTCTTACTTTTCATGACAGTTAATTATTAACAGTTAAAGAGGTTTTGTCATGCCAGGCCTTAGTTTATGCTCTTTAAAACAAAATATATTTTTAAAGTCTGAAGAACTGAAATACAAACTTCTATTAGCATTTTGGGGAAAAAAAAAAGTTTGTTAGAGGATATCTTGGAAAGTTCTGCATGTTTGATTTCAAAATTGACTTCTCTAGGCTGAACAACTAAACAGACAAGCAATGCTACAGGTACAGGGCTCAAACAAAGCCATGATGAGAATAACAACATTCATGATTACAGTAAACTGGGACAGAATCTGGGATTATAAACAGGAGCAGTGCAGGCCAACACTTTATTTTTTAAAGTCTGTCTTCACTTTACATTTTACTTACTCTTTACCAGCACTAGTGAGACTTATCTTAGTCCAAACATAATGACAGGATTTAATGGTTATTAACTAAGAAAACATACCTCATCTAAAAATTATGCAGAAGAGGTGGCCTTGGCAAAGAACTATGAATGCTCTGAAGACCTGAGATTAGGCTTTGAAACAGGGCCTACAACATCTAATAAATACCTGAATACAAGAAATACATGTCCAATCCTACTGAGAGATTTTCATTCTTTAAGCAGAGTACTGTCTTGCAGTAAATTACAAACAGATTGTATAACAAAGGTTACTCATGTCTTCTCTCACTGACTTGTTTCTATTCATTAAAAAAACCAAACAGAAAACCCAAAAAAACCCACAACTGAAAACCCCTCCAAAACTAAAAGAAAAACAAAGCAGCTCTCCAAACTGTAAACAATATGCAATGCTTTCTTCTTTACAAATAATCTAGTAAACATCCCAAAATAAATACAAGATGGCCCTAATTCTTCTTAGGTCATATTTATTTTGGGTCCTTATTTAGCAGTGTAACTCCTGAAAAATCTTTGTGCCTGGTTGTGCAACTATATTCCCCTAAGCAGATGGTCAAGCTAGCCCAGCACTCTATTTAGCCCCTCTCCAGAAAAAGGCAGTAATTACATTAAAAATGAGCCTGCAGCATTCAGACAGGAGAAGCATATGACACCAGTCACAGAGAAGTGGCACGTTTCATTAACTTGCAACATTAATAGTTTAGTAATACATATTTTGGGCCCTCAAGAAACATGTTTCATGAAAACGGAAAGGTTCTAATGGCTTAGAAACCGCAGATTTCCAAGTCCAGAGCAACAGACTTGTTGGAGGCTGAAGCGTTCAGTTTGTTTAAAGGAATGGACACAGTAGCAACAGGGACCAAGTGCCTTCCCCACACTATTCCTTCCATTGAGCTCAAACTGACCAGAGACCCCAGCGCAGGAGTAGAAGGCATACTAAGATCTTGCCAAATCTTGAAGCACACAGATAAGGAGTGAACTATATTTTAAACCTTTGAATAATTACCTGAAAACATGAAAACTTTATGCCACCTAATCAACAAAGATATTCAGCAGATGTAGTTACAACAGCAAAAACACATTCTTCTGTAAATCTGAGTCAAGGCACACCAGCAGACAAACATGATTGTTACATCTTCCAAAACTTTCTAGTATACCTAGACCCTTCCTTCCAGTCAGACTGCTCAGGTAAGTGAAATTAAAGACCATAGCAGCGGCATTGCAAAAAATATGTAGTGAGCGAGTTCCAAGTCTCTAGAACGTAACTGTATTTCTGAAAGCCCAGATGACTGTAAACATTACCCTGTTAATAAGGCACAACTAAGTCTCACCTACACTACAATTTTCAATTTAAAGGGCTGCAACTGTAGTATACATATGTCCTTACTCCCTATGTAAATTGTTACGGCTTCCACTGAAACTTCAGTGCTAACAAGGATATCGTTTAACAAAGCAACTTGTAAAAAAGGTATAAATATACAACACAAACATGAAATACTGTACACCAGGATAAACAGCGGAAGATAAAGCAAGCAGAAGCAAAGGAAAATACTTACAAAAACATAGCGTCTGTGTGCTCCTAGCAAATAATGAATAGCGACAACTGATAGTGCATCATTACTGAAGCATGTTCAAAGATCTCACAGGTCAGGGTCTTTTTGTCATGTTTGTGTTCTATCATTAAATCTTAAAGTCTACCCAAATGTTACAGCTTTCTGAAGATACTGCTAGAGAAAGGATGAGGCAGATCAGTATCTCTGGGTAGTCTTTTAAAACAAATAGGTTTTATAAATGTATTTTTATTGCCTTTTTTTTATAAAATGTTAATATGCCACAGACAATGATATTTTCTCATAAAAAAGGTCCCCGCCTTACCAAGTTACCCAACAGAGAGTTATTGATTCAAGACAGAGTTTGATTTTTCTGAAGTATTAATTGCTTCTTTTTTTAGTGCTACACTGGGCATTGCACCAGATATTATTCAGGAGAATGTCCGGAGTAGAACATTATAAAGAAATTAGTTTAATGAGAATTAGAAATCCATAACAGACTTGTGAATTTTCTGTTTCTCTCTTGTATGTGACTAGAGTAGTCAAATAATAAGGTAGTTGTAGTGGAGACCTTAAAACTTTCAGTAAACATCAAATAACTCAGGGATATACAATGAGGTGTCTCACCTCTAGGTCACTTCTTTGACTAAAACCCACGCAGTTAAGAATGGACAATCACTACCGCCCAAACATCTCGTTACTGTTTGGTAGCCAATATGCAATAAGTCAATAGTGTCAGTGGAGTACATAAAAAAAAAGGTTCTAATCCATCACACTTAAAGGGAATCTCAGCAGAGAGGAACATGGATATAAAGAAATGGTGATTCACACCAGCTTTAAAACCTCCCCAGGTTATGCAATATGGAAGTTACGTTGTACATACAATCCAAAGATGAACTGACAGTCTTGGCCACCATAACAGTTCACAAAGTTAATTTATTAACAAGCCCAGTGAGAATGTTCTATTTCAGTTGTTGAAATTACAGTGCTGCTACATTGGCTGGTCTTCCCCTTCCCTTCCCAGAGTTTTGTCCAGCCCCTATTTTGCATGGAGCACAACCTCTTTTCCGCACCTTCTTTCCTGAAAGTCTATATCCGTCTACTGCGGCACTCCAGTCACGCAAGCAATCCCACTGTGACTCTGGAATCCCAGTGAGGTCACAGCTCTGCAACTGGGCATAGACTTCCAAGTCCCTGTTTCCCATGGCATGTGCATTTGTGTACCGGTTTTAACACAAGGAGGGCGAGAGCCGCCTCATCATGCTGTCTCCCAAACAATTCTTCACTATCCCATGTGCCTTCCCTTCTCTTCAGATTATTGCAACACCTCCCTGACATAATTAAGTTAAAGCCCTTGTCACAAGGTTAGGAGCTCGTTCTCAAAGACATTCTTGTTCCACTTTGTCAGACAATCCTGTTCCTGTTCAGCAGGCCTTGTTCCTCAAAGAGAGCCCCACAGTGAAAGAAGCCAAAAGCCCTGCCTGTGACACCAGCTCTGCGGCCAAGTGGCGATCTGAAAATTTGTCTAGTCCTCCTTGAGCCTTTCCTCTTTGCCAGTAGGACAGAGGAGAACACCACCTGGGCCCCATGCCCTTCCTCCTCACCAGAGCTCTGTAGTCACTCTTTATACCCTCTAGGTCACACTGGCAGTACCATTGATGCCCAAATGAATGAGCAACAAGGGTAGCAGCCTGAGGGTCAGGCACATTTTGGGGGTCTCTCTGCAGCCTCCTAGATCCAAGTGCCTGGCAAGCAGCAAGCCTCCCAAGACATCAAGTCAGGTTGGCAGAGGAATGCCTCCATCTCCTGCAGGAGACACTCTCCAGTACCTATCACCCTTCCTTTCTTCTTCACCTCGGCTGAGGTGCAGCAGCCTCTAATGCCTCCTGTGACAAGAAGTCATCTTCCTCACCCGTTTCATGGGCTCTTCTTCAGGGGATAACTTTTTCAGGGATCATCTGGGAACTGGTGTGGGTTAGCTTGTGCAGTCTGCTGCAGGGTTTTGCTTCTGTCAGTTCCAACAATCAGCCTCTGGATGCTCTTTTATCAGCTAGCATCTAAATATCTTATCTACAACTGCTGATCAGGGAGCACCAAGCCTCTATTTAACTGCTTAGGAAGGATCAATATAACCTGTGGGCAAGAGCACAATAAACAGAGGCAGCCAAAAGAGTCACCGCAGCTTCCAGACTTCTTCCGAAGAACTTAAGAGTAATAAAAAAAAAATAATTAGGGAACGGTAAATTCCCTCTTACATGAATAATCAGAATGTATATTCATGAACACTATTAAACATTTCCTGAATAGATAATGCATACCCTAGAGTTTTAGAAGAAATGGATAACAATCCTTACAAACATTAAAATTCATTCATAACTTGGATGGCATCCGATTTAATCCTGAATAACATTTTGACAAAATGAAGCATTACATAAAAACACAGTAGCCTCCACGAAACAGATCAATCCATAGCTATTTAACAGAGAAAGTTCACCATCCAGAAAAGCCTTCTAGTAAGGTTCCAGAAGAACCTATACCTAGGCAGGTGGCAGGTATGTATCTCCTAAAACCCAAGCCATAGCTCCAGTCAAAGGTAGGCTTAACAGAGTAAATTGCTAAATAAAATTCTTTTATCTGTAGCATGCATGAGGTCAGACCATGTGAACATAATATTTCAGTTTGGCCACACAATCTGTAAATCTACAAAAGAACTGCAGTGATATAAAATACCAAAATTCAGCATATTGCCAACACACATAAAGGATTAAAAACAATGAAGATACCGAAGCATTTCTATTATTATTCTGTGCATTATATATTGATATAGGGGTCAATAATACTGATTATATTCTAACATGTTTCTGATATAGTATATTTAAGAGGGAAAATAAAAAGCGATAAAGCACTCTGCTTTGATGGGGACAGTTTGTCCCTATGATCCAAGGAATTAATGGCAAAAAAATCATGCATTGACTTCAAAGTGGATATTAGTAAGCACCTCCTGCAACAGGAAAGCTAGTCAAGAAAAGATTTTTCTCTTAATCTACAACTGTAGTTCTGGATAAGAAACCTTATATACATTTCTTCCTGGGAAGTAATCTAACAGGCTAATAATTTTTAAACTCAACATGCAGTTTCACAACAGTTTTAGCCTTAAACCTTTGCTTAGGGAATGAAGCCAGGACAGTTTTTGTAATTCCTACCTTTTAAATGTTGCACTATCCTTACTCTTCTTTGAGAAGGCACTGGCATTTACCTTGGCTCATAAAGAGCAGATTCAGAAGCTAAACCATAATAAAATCAAATGCAAACAAACAAAAAATGCAAAAACAAACCTAAAATAAATATTTATCAACCAGTTTAGCTCTCTGAACCATTTCACTGTGGAATAATAGGGAGGAACAGTGCGGAAGGAAGGAAAGAGATCATTACAGAGCTGACTGGCTTAAATGCTGTGAAACCTTCCCTATGGTTGCACTACCACTTCCCAGTTTCTGACTGAAATAAGGCTAGTGGGATTAAAACCATAAAGTTATAATTGTGATTCCACTTCTGTAATACCAAATTAAAAGAAATGCAGTTATTAAAACCACTTATCATTAAGTTACTGACCAAACGAAACAAATTAAACCCCATGGATTTTCTCCAAAATAAGCATTTCATAAAAGCTACTGAAATTCAGTTAAGGTTTTCGTAGCTCATCTTGTCCTCCAACACACCATAGAAGTGCCGTAACAGGCTGAAGTTACCAGATATGAGCATACTCTCATTTTTTAGATATCAGACGAGGATTTTATTCCTTCTTTCAGCTCTTCACTTTTTTTTTTCACCAATTTCATTGTGCACTATTTCTGTTGCAATTTTGTGTGAATGACTGTGAATGTAATTCTTCATGTTCCACATTAAACTATTTAAACACAGTAAAGTGTTAAAATTACTGTAAACACTTGTGGTGGCAGATGCTGACATTTTAAAATGGCACCTGGTGGACCAATTTCATAATTATTCATAATGAGCAGGAATGTGGCAGAACTGTTCTGAAGAGACTTCAGCACCACAATTTTCCTATGCTCTATGAAAAGTGGCTGCATTCAATAAATTGCCATACTGAGTTCCTGTTTCTTCCACCCCTGGCTTGTGCTAAGGGATGTACACACCCTGAGGATTTATGCATTGAAGCTAATTCACTGAGTTAAACAGCCATCAAAATCAGCACTGCTCTGAGCTTAATAACCTGCAACGGACTTATAAAGCATTCCGTAAGAATACTACTGACTGTTGAAGTAACGCTCTCTTTTGGTTTTGCAATACAGCACATTAATATAAGGTAACCGAAAGAGAAAGACAAACAGCCTTCTGGAAAAGGGGAAAAGTGAGCCATTACACTCTGCAGTACATTAACTGCTCTATTGGAGCAAGTAGCTTAATTTTTCTTCATTTCCTTATAATCAACAAGCACGTCTCTGGATAAATAAATAAAGGAAGTGGTGCTGTATATGCTTGGCTATCATTCCAGTCCACCCCAAAGCACTGGTATTCTCTGCTTTCTTGAGTCCCCACTCCCTGCTGTGCAGTAGGAACATTTTCTTCTATCCAGAACCACAGTGTCAAGAAAGCCTTAGAAAAACTTTCATATTCACCTACACAGTAACTAGTATCAAAACGCATCTACTATAAAGCACAAAAAAGTTAGCACAGGACTGTAATGCCAGGTTAACAAAGAATTTAGTTTTATCAATGGCAAAAATACTGCTCTAGTCTTTATTTTGCATGCATTTCTTGATACAAAAAAGCAGCCAACACTGTATCTCACCTAATATACCTCAGCCTTCGCAAAATATCATAAAACATATTTAATACTATTTTGAAACCCAGAAGCTAGCAGAGAACATGTGAAAGCGTGCCAAATGAATTCCAGAAGATAAAAATTAACACCAGTTGTGACTTAAAATGAAATCCCACCCATTCTCCCCCATTCCCTTCTTAAAATAAACTAAGGTTTTTGTATTAACATGTGGCCATGACTTGAGTTTTCCAAATGTATTTATCAATGTACAAGCCTTTCCTTACCAAATTATTTCCATAATTGGTTTCTAGACTTCAGAACAACAAAAAAAGAGTGTCTGTCAAAGACATCTGCCTTGACTGACAAAACACATTGGCTACAAACAAATCCCATGGACACAACACCAGTATGGTGTGGTTTCAATAAAAAAAGGAGGCGATTCCATTAACATGTAAATACTTCCAAGATGAAAGAAATGAATTTATTCTCTAAAAATGTGTTCTTATGCTATCACATTTTTTTATCCTTTCATTGACAAATTTTTCAGCCAACATAGTCCCCAAAAAGTTAATGGCAGCTCTTTCAGAAAGATGCTACATCTTGCTAGTTTTAAAAGAACCTTCAAGACTTGGAAGCCCACTAACTCACAAAGCCTCCATGCCACACAAAGAACAGGTTCCATACAGACTAGAAACCTTCGTTTGCAAAAAGTAAACTCTTTACTTGAGCATCTCTGCTGCTGTAGTTCAATAGGTAAAATACTTATCTATATTCAGTAAACTGGAGGTTCTTGGCATAAGAGCTTAGCAGCAATTTTTTCCTTTATTAGGCTCTGCTCAAAAAGCCATTATAGAGGTATATGTTATGGCCCTCTAGGCACAAACTGCTCCATGACCTTAAAGAAATGAATCTCTGTTTTAGTTTTATATTCTAATTTTAGTCCAGGGAGCCAAGTCACATATCACAGAGCTGTGTAAGATGCTAATAAAAAAATTTATAATTTAAGCCTTTCTTCCATTTCAAATGTAGACTTACATCAGTTGCAATAACCACCAACAAAAGCAAGAACGTAACTGTGACATGACATGCAATTGCATGTATTACCATGGCACAAAACAAGATACAATTTAAGCATAAAATGCTTTGTTTTATTTTACATAATACTCTTTAGGATGTAAATACAGATATCGACAAATACATAAAAAAAGGTTTGACAACCACCCTACAAAACCTGAAGTTTTAATAATTAATAGCAGAAAAGTGACTCATTTTTTCTTCACTTTAATCAAGTCATAACTAAAACAGATTATCATGTTTGTTTTGTTGTCTCTAAAGGGCTCAGAAAAGAAGCTATAGAAGAATCCCGCAGAATGGTACAAGTAACAGGTAATGAATTTGGAAACTATCCTTCTGTGTTGTGACATTGTGTATGTCTGCTGGGGAAGCATTCTGTAAGTATGTCTCATGTGCAAGTCTTATATGTACAATAAGTTAAGCTATATGTAGTTAATGGCTGGCATTTTCCCAAGCTGTTAACATACACTGGTACACTGAATTACACTTACACAACTGGTTAGGCTTTTTACTGAAAAAAAAAAAGACCTCAAAAAAACTTAGTTTACTTAGTCTAGGGTGCTTTTTGGCTTGAAACAAAACAGATAAACTCTTAAAACATTCCTCTTAGCATTAGGATTGAGTTGTACAGAAACTGATTATTCTTTTGTTATTGTTGCTTTTTGAACACAAAAAGCTAGTACAAGGAAACGTCACCAAGAATCATATTTACAAATACATGTTGACTTGAAACTGAATGATTAAAAACAATTTCCATGTCAAGCTGTGGGTCAGAATCATGTGTCATACAGTATTTTCTACCACTGAAGCCAACTATCTGTTTGATTCAGTAACACAAATGCGAGGATGAATTCTGGCACTTGTCAGCCTTTGATAAGTTACTAACGGACTAATACTTGTCAGTGGAGCAATAACTGATTATACAGTAAAAATGTACTGAAGAAAGGTGATGAACATTCTGTGAAGGAAAGATTTAAAAATCATACCAGTCACTATAGTTCACGGCAGAGTAATTCTGCAGTTCCTTGTTTTAATTTATCATGGCAAACTATCCAATATCAATTTTATCCAGCATTTCCCAGTAGAATACTTGCAATACAAAAACACAGAAAAAGCAAATGTATATGAACTTTGATATATCCAGTAGCAAATTAAGTACAGTAAGCTTGATGCTACTGTCAGTCTGCATTTAACAGGATGGATGCTTTTCCATGCCACGGTCCCAGTCAGTACAACTGAGAGAGATGAGTGCCTTCAGGGAGCAGCTTGTACCCATTGATTTTCCACTTACATCTGACACTTCAGAGCAACCTAGAGTCTCTTCCAAAAAGGGCCACCTTTTCATAATACTGCATAATCATCTGCCTATTGAGAACAGGATAGATTTGACAGAGTGCTTTGTTTTCTTATGCCCCACACTGCAGCAGAAATGAAATGCACAGTCTAGCACTACATTACAAGTGCACATCTAAGTAGAGCTAACAGAGCCAGATTCCACCCTTTTTCTCGTGCTGAGTACCAGGAGACAACAGAATGAGATAAACAGACCTGACACAACCTCTGAACAGCAGTTCAGCTAAGGCAGCTCTTATTACACACCACTCAAATAGAGCTAAGGACTCAAACTGTAGGAATGAATGTAAAACAACAGCTTGGTTCTCAGTGATGCTGAGCACCTCAGATGATGTGCAAAGCTCAAGTTATCAGAGGCCTTCCCCCAACAGGTACAGAGCAACTTAACTTAGGTACTAGTTATTATTAGCTATATTTAACACCGACAGAAGACATTCAGTAAATTAAAGAACTAGGTCTTAAGCAGTTTTAAAGAGTTTCTGAACGGGAGATTCAGAACAAGAACTATATGACCATGTACTGTTGCCTTAATTGGTTTATCATATTTGTCATTACCATATAGAATAAGATGAATCACTATTAGCACATTACTATTAATATGCTCATGGAATCAGATACAATGTAAATCAATCTCCAAATCAAATTTCTATTCACATTTAAGAAATATTCTGCAGACCCTGATTCAAAGCAATATAAAAATGAAAGAATAAATAACTTGATCATAGATTAGCTGGCAACTTTCAAACATGAGAATTACATCATTCAAAGTTAATTTTCAAATTATTTAAACTTACATCAAGAATGAATATCAAAGAATGTTTTTAATTTTAAATGCTAAAAATTGTCCAAACTCTGATACTTAATTACAAGCAATTTTAAGCTACAACTTCAATTCAAAAGATGACTGACTGGGTCAAACACCACTCTACTGTTTTATTAAACCATGTAGCAAGGAGTTTAATTCGCTACAACTAAACAACAGCCCATGTTCAGAAAACTAGCAATTGGATTGCAACTACCTCATCCGTGACCAAAACTAAACTCCTCTGAAGTTTAAAATAAATCATCTTGAATTCAGAGCAGCACATTACGCAAATTCAAAACTAAGTTGAAGTTATGGAGATATAACTGCCTATTAAAATCCAGAATGTTTTTTCCACTTCATAGCTATCTCAGTAATGATTGGTTTTAGCTGTAAAAATAAATTGACAGAACTGGATGGGCTTCTGGAAACAAAAGTTGTTTTCTCCAGCACTACTGGAGAAATGTTAACTGCATTTACCATCTGTGAAAGGATGATAATGCTTGTGTACAGTCCTCACAGGGATTTTGGCGAGGATTAATTAATATTTTTCATGTGCTTTGAAGATTAAACACTCAATAAGGGCACAGTTTGTTATTAATTTACTTTAGGAAAACTAGAATTCTTTACAACAAAACCAAGAAATAATAATTGTAATATCATTGCGCAGAAGGAATAGTATTTTGAAATTATATACTTAAATTCTATGTAATAGCTAAATTGCAGCTTTTCATAAAAATCCCACTGTTTTCCCCATTCTGATGGCTTTAAATGAACTTCCAGCATTTCAGAGGTTGGCAAGCATCTTTCCTTAAGTTTCCAGGCATAATTTATAACCAGGAACTCAGGCGTAGTCATAAGTATTTTCCAAAGCAGTGAATCCTCACTCAACTTTCTTCTCAACAGAAGAAATCATCCTCCTTGACAGAACATGTTCTTGACTTCAGAGTAAGAATACTCCCTCAACTCTGTCTGTACCAGAAGAGTACTTATTCCCTTCAGTGAGGTCGGTAAAAATCAGAGGGTTTTTTATCAGAATTAGTTTGGAAAGATGGCTGGATCAGAAAGAATGATGCTTGCAAGCTGAGAAATTTCACCTGCCCAGCTGGTATAAGACACTTGACACAAGACTGCCATGCCAGGAACAAGATCTCCAATCTGCTTCCACTGCCTGGTTCTGTCTCTGATCTATTTCACATTGGATAAATATTGACCGGTGGCTGTGTTCTGCGCAGGGTGTACACCAGGTGAGAATGAGGTTATTGGCATTTGAAATGCTGTGTCCTGGCACGTGGAGTTGGATTCAACTCTTTAGTACTGTTAGAAACTGCTAGTGGAAAAGCCACTCATTCTTCCAACACTGTAATGAATGACAGACAGAGGATTTTTCCCCTCTATCTGATTCTTAATCACTATGCGTCAGCATGAAATCTTGTACTAATGAAGTATGAATCCATGGGAATTTCTTAACTCTCAGCATAAGGCAGAGATCTTCCAACACATTAACTGGAGCCTGGGCTCCTTCTAATCTTGGTGATACTCTGTTCTGCTCTCTTACACTAATTTAGGATGATTACCTTATAAATTCCAGGCAACAGAACATGTAACATTTAATGTTTACTATTTTAATGCAAGCATGCTCTTTTTCATACTGTTGTCGGCCATGCTTCTAGAGCTTTTTCCAGACAAATCTGTGGAGTGCCTACCTGGTAACATAAACCTTAGTGGATTAACGGGAAAGTTGCAAAGAAAGGATTTGTACATTCAGCATAGAGACAACATATGTCAGCTATCACAGGACTTTGCAAACACAAAAAACCCCTATGAAAAGTGACAGAGTTCAAAAAGCACAGATTTTATGATGGTTGTTAAAAATACTAAACTACTGAAAGAAGGATTATATAAAAGTCTGTCAATTTAAGGACATTAGAGTCATGCTAAAACTCTTTATTATTACACCAGAAACTCTAAATTATTTTCCAATTTCTTTGGTTTCATGAAGGAACATAGAGTTTAGTGCTGCATAACATCATGTCTAGATGAGGGGTTGTATAAATTGAAAAGCAGTGTCACACTAACAAGTAGTACTACTCACTGTAGTCGTTACATTAGAAATAGATGAATAATATCATAAGGAGCAAAGAAAGAACAGCTATGAAATGTAACTAAAAATACTGAGTATTTCTCAATACTTCATAAGGGATAAAGAAGTGAATTGCTCCTTAAAGAAAACTAAAACCATGTATGCCGTAGTTATAAACTATTTATATTTTCAGTGGCTCAGGGAAAAAGAAAGAACTGTATCTAAAGAGACTGCTAGAAGCAAGATAGGTGGAGAGGAGGAAACGGAACAAAAATCAGTCTGTCCTTGGTTATCCACCATTGTTATTATATAATTTACTTGAGAAAGTTTGAGAAGCATACACAATTTCTGTATTTTAGGTGACTAAGTACTTTAAGACTTCTTTAAAAACATGTTGGAAAAAAGCCAAAAAAAAGGAACAGCTGAAAAATAATATTGGGGGTGTGGGGCGGGGGGGGGTGGAATCACTGACACTCATTGGGCTAGCAAACAGAGGAGAGGCAAGAGAACAGTTCCATTGAGAAAGAAAAATTACTGTAGAAGAATCAGTAGCTGGAACTATAAAGGACAACTGCTAAAGAAACAAAGGAAGTTAAATGTCTGCTTCCAGATCATAACTCCTGTCATACAGGCAGCACAGTGTCCATTTATCACCTGCAAGATTGAGATTCAAGAGAAGAATCCAAAAGCAGATCAGGGTTTAATCACAAGGGAACAGGCAGCAAATGAACACCTTCAAAAGCAGAGATGAAGGGAAGGAATGAAGACTCAAATAAAAGCAAGCCAGCAGGGCTGAAGAGCAGTTACTAGAAGAAGCATCATTCAAGAAACTGATATCATGTCCAAATGGAGAAAATAGAAAGGATAATAAATTCTGACAGGCTCAATGTAAAAAACACAAAGAAGATTGGCCAAGAAGGAACAACTAGCAAAAGACATGAAAACTAGTAGTAAATCTTCCCTCAAATACATCCAGAGCAGGATCCCTCCTAGAGACTTTGCAGAAGGAAAGGATCAGCACAACAGCAGTGTGCAAAGACAACAAGGCAATTGCTGAGAATCTAAATGACTTATTTGTATTCAGTGCAGAGTTTCCCATGCTGAAATAGTCTGGGAGGGCGTGGAGAGTGACCAGCTAGAGGAACCATCTCAAAATGAAGTACGCACAGAAAAGATTATGTAACTAATTGAAAAAGGAACAACAGCTCATGAGAAACAAACATCATTTATCCAGGAATTACTAAATGAACTCAAGGGTGAACCAGTGAACCGCAAACTACAATCCATAACATCTGCTCTAAAAAAAAAAATCACCTCAGAATGAGGCCTGGAAGGCAGCAGATGCAATGATAGCTTCTAGAAAGGCTCCTATATTTACTACTCTAATGATAACAAGTAATAGAAGTGGCAGAGACATAAAAAAAGCATTATACACGACATCAAATTTTAATTTCCCTTGTTGCAGCCTGTGAAGAGACTCTGAGAAGAGTCTGTCTGCCTTCCCAACACTCTCCCATCAGCTAGTTGAAGACAGCAATACTGAGGGTGCTAGCAGACGTCACTGCGAGGCCACTATCTAACATCTTCAGAAGGTCTCCACTGAGCCTTCTCCTCTGCTTAAGGCTAAACAAACCCAGCTCTCTCAGCCTCTTCTTGTAACTTATATGCTGAACCCCCCTGAACATCTCTGAGGCCCTCGACTGGTCTTTTTTCAGCGTATCGATGTTTTGTTGTTGTACCGGAGAACCCCAAACTGGGCACAGTATCCTAGAACTGTTTTCAAGTGCTGAAGAGAAGGGAGGAATCGCTTCCCTCAGCCTGCTGGCTATGTTCTTACTAACACAGCCGAGTATGCAGTTGGACTTCATCACTGCAAGAGTGACCTGCTGACTCATGTTCAGCCAAGAATTATCTGCAGACTTGCTGCAGTGTACTTCCTCCCATCACCCAGGTCATCACTGAAGACATTAAAACATTATCAGCCCCCCTATCCACCCCTGAGGAACACTAGCCACCTATTGGATTTTGTACCATTGATCACAATCCTTTGAGACCAGAAGTCTAGCCAGTTTTTCTACCCACATCTCTCTGATTTGGCTGTAAGGATACCATGGAAGGTCTTTCTAGAATCAAGATTAAAAAATACTCATTGATTTCCTCTCATCCACACCACTAGCCATCTGATCAGAGAAGGACAGCCAGGTACAGCGTGCCCTGTCTAAAACACACTGGCTACTTCCCGTTACTTTCTTATGCTTCATGCATCTGGACAGAGTTTCTGGAAAAACTGGCTCCATAATCTTCCTGGTGACAGAGTGGAAGCAGAGCAGACTGTAGTTCCCTGGATCCACTTCCTTATCCTTCCTGAAGGCATCTGTGAAATTTGCATTTTTCCAGTCATCAGGAACTTTCCCCAAATGCCATGACCTTTTGAAGATGTTAGAGAGTGGCTTCACAGTGATATCTTACCAGCAGCCTTGGAGGCATTTCACCTGGTCCCATGGACTTTTGCACGGTCAATCAGTTTATATGGTCCCTGACTTGATCTTCTACTGCAGGTAACACACTTAACTCCTGCAGACTCTACTATAAAGTCAGAAAGGCTTGAGGACAAACTTCACCAGTAAAACCTGAGGCAAAAGCAGCATTGTCTCTCGTTCTTTCCTGTATCCTTTGCTATGAGGTCTCCTGCCTCACCAGGCACTGCAGGCACAGTTCCCTTCGTTTGCCTTTGGCTGCTGATGTATTGCAGAAGAACACCCTAACTCTTTAAAGTGATAACAGCAAACTGGAGAAAGGAAATGTGATCAATACTGTTTATTTGGACTTCCAAAGGGATTCTCCTTGGAGAACAAATCTCTGCTGCTGCATAAATTTCAGGGATAGACTCAGCTCAGGAAAGGCCTGTTGCTAGAAAATAAACACTTCTGCAGGTAATTCCATAAAGCTCTGATTTCAGTATAATTTTTATGGTAAGTAGTACTTTTTATTACCCATCTACAATTTTACTAAAATTGCTGCCTCTTAATACTACTTTTTTGGGGAAAAAAAAGTTTCATCTATCAAATTTAAATGGAAAAGATTACTGCCAAAAAAATAATAAAAGCTTCACACTTGCCAATTCACTTTTCACCACCATTTTTTCACACATGTACCTCACTTAGTGTCCATGACTGCTCTGGTTTCAAAGCAGGAATTTCCTAGCTGGCAGTTTGAAAACTAGAACAGTATCTCTTTGTACTGCCACATCATGTGCAAGAGAGACAGACATGGAAGAGTACTCGGGCAAACAGCTCTGGCAGCATTCTTTACACAAGACTCATGTTGTCTAAAGTTAAAAGGTAAAGGTAAATTGTGCATTCCTAATGCAGAAGAAATACTTGCCTCAGCTCATTGAGCTAAAGCGATGTGGTGGGTTGACCCTGGCTGGATGCCAGGTGGCCACCAAAGCTGCTCTCTCTCTTTTCCCTCAGCTGGACAGGGGAGAGAAAATATAAACAAAAGGCTTTGTGGGTCAAGATAAGGACAGGGAGAGATCACTCACCAATCACCATCACAGGCAAAACAGAGTTGACTTGGGGAAAAATTAACTTAATTTATTACCAATCAAATCAGAGCAGGATAGTGAGAAATAAAACCAAATCTTAAAACACCTTCCCCCCAGCCCTCCCTTCTTTCCCAGGTATAGCTTCATTCCCAATTTTCTGTACCAGCGGCACAGAGGGATGGGGAAGGGGGTTACGGTCAGTGCATCACACCTTGTCTCTGCCGCTTCATCCTCTTTAGCGGCAGAGCTCATCACACTCTTCCCCTTCTCCAGCGTGGGGTCCCTCCCACGCGAGACAGTCCTCCACAAACTTCTCCCACGTGGGTCCTTCCCATGGGCTGCAGTTCTTCACAAACTGCTCCACTGTGGGTCCCTTCCCCGGGCTGCAGTCCTTCAGGCACAGCCTGCTCCAGCGTGGGTCCCCCGCAGGGTCACAAGTCCTGCCAGCAAACCTGCTCCAGCGTGGGCTTCCCACGGGGTCACAGCCTCCTTCGGGCATCCCCCTGCTCCGGCGTGGGGTCCTCCCCGGGCTGTAGGTGGAGATCTGCTCCACCGTGGACCTCCCTGGGCTGCAGGGGGACAGCCTGCCTCACCATGGTCTTCCCTATGGGCTGCAGGGGAATCTCTGCTCCAGCGCCTGGAGCATCTCCTCCTCCTCCTCCTTCACTGACCTGGGGGTCTGCAGGGCTGGTGCTCTCACATGTTCTCACTCCTCTCTCCAGCTGCAGCTTCTGTTCTGCAGCAACTCTTTTCCTCTTCTTAAATCTGTTCTCCCAGAGGCACTATCACCATCACTGATGGGCTTGGCCTTGGCCAGCAGCAGGTCTGTCTTGGAGCCAGCTGGCATTGGGTCTGTTGGACATGGGGGAAGCTTCTCACAGAAGCCACCCCTGTTGGCCCCCCCCCCACCAAAACCTTGCCACACAAACCCAAGACAAGCAATTGTTGAACAAGTGCTTCACCTATACAAATATACAGTTCACAAAACTCTGAAGGTCAAAAGAGATGAGATCAATCTGAATTTCAGAGGTCAAATATGCCAGATACTTATTTTTAACTTTTACGTAGTAATACTGAATACTAACGCCAACCACATAAGAACACACAATAGGTGCAATATTAGGAATATTCATTATCTTTCCTCCATTCCTAACACTTAATTCCCAGAAACTGTTTTAAGACAAGTGCTATACTACGTTATAGAAAAAAAAATAATCAAAATGCTGTATATTAAACACAGGAACTTATGCATTTATGCATACAGTGAAAAATATTCATAGAATATGCTAAAGACAAAAAATAGTGCTAGAAGTAGCACATGTAAGCTGGGAAAGGCACGGTAGAGTTCTGCTATGCCATCCAGGATATTTTCTGTGATGATAACCACTCATTACTGAGTAGAATTCAATGCATATTAATATTCTAAGGCTATGTGTTTCTTCTGCACACGAGTTCTCCTTAGAAAAGTCTCTTGAATTCTAGTTTTGGTTTCACAACTGAATCCCTTCCCTTAATAAACATGCAAAAACCCCTTGATTAATAAAATGTTATCATTAGCGACACTGGGAGAATGAATATGCAATTACTATGGAGTCCATAGAGAAGCAACACATCTGAGCTTTATACAGTCTTTCAGCTGTCCTCAGACTACAATTTGTGGAATTCCTCTAGCTTCTGTGGTATCTTTCTGGAAGTTTGCCCCTGTCAGCAATCACCTTTCACTCCTTACAAGCAGAAACATCTAACTTTAATACATCAGTTTATCAATATGAATCTTGAGATTTGTGTTTCTAAAGGACAATTATCCACCTGGAGGCAATCTACTGGTGTTTGTAGTCACAGAGGGGAACCACAG
The DNA here is from genome assembly GCF_947461875.1 of Haliaeetus albicilla. Lineage (NCBI taxonomy): Eukaryota > Metazoa > Chordata > Aves > Accipitriformes > Accipitridae > Haliaeetus > Haliaeetus albicilla. The sequence goes on from NC_091488.1 coordinate 6,609,464, forward strand.
GAATGCAGAATTTACAGAAGCTCGATCAGAAGAGTAAACAAATGTGTTTGCACCATTACCCCATCATATTCAGTTTAATTCACTTAAATGGATCTTATTCTGTCCTGGCCTTGCAGGTTGTGCACGCATTGAGAAAGCAAGCTCTAAGCAAACACCTTCACAGTCATAAGAGATTGAAGTATAACGATACTTCTGATTTTAGTCCCAGGTGCAACAACGCTGGTTTTAAATTTCTTGCCTTTAGGAGGCCACTGTCAATTACAAATAGCCCAGGCACTGGCAGCCATCACATTTCTAAGGCAAATTCCTTCAGGGACAGGGGAAGACATGATTGTTGTCTCTTTTAGAGATCAAGGAAATCTTGGATTGTCATCTGCACAGTGAAAAAGTTCAAAAAAAAGAAGAGTCAAGGACAGCGAATCAGCTAACATTTATTTTGATTTGGATTACATTTGTGTTTAGTTCCATTTAATACGTTTGGGTGTTGTGAGTTGACCCTGGCTAGCAATCAAGCCCCATCCAGAAGCTCGCTCACTCCCCACGGGATAGGGGAGAAAACAGGAGGAACAAGAATGAGAAAACTCATGGGTCAAAACAGAGACGGGGACATAACTCATCAGTTACTGTTGTGGGCAAAACCAGACTCAACTTAGGAGATTTAAGTTAATTTATTGCCAATTAACAAAACCTAAATTTAAATACTGATTCAAGTATTGGGAAATAAAAGATGACATTGAAATACTTAGGGAAAAAACACCTTTCCTACTCCTTTGTCAGACCCAACTTCACTTCCAGGCTCACTTCACCTCAAAGACTTATCCTCACCTCCCCACCTTCCTAGTCTGCACTTCATTCCAGACACCTCTCCTCCCTTGCTATCACCACAGGTTACACTCAGTCCCTTCAGCGAGGCAAAGAGGACCGTGTGATATCAGGGTCAGTGCTTAGTGATTTCTCTCTGCCACTCCTTGTTTCTCTCTTCCTTCTGCTGCTCCTTCCTCCTCACTCTTTTCCTATGCTCCATCCTCCACCGGCTGCAGTCCCTTCAGGGGTGTACCTGCTCTGCCATGGAGCAGCTCCTATTCCTCTGACATTGTTGTCCCCTCCTCTACCCTGTCCCCCTTCTGATATACTTAAGTCATTCCCAAAACTTGTTGCTTAAAGAAAATGCAATTTGCATGCAAACAAACCAGGAACTGTTTCAGTCACTTTCTACACTTTCCTTCACAGAGGCATTCCTTCTAATTAGGACACCTTTCTATACAGCAATAACTTTAAACATCATTATTTTAAAGACACATTTAGAGATGTACCTTGTCTATGCTCACTCCACACATACACACTGGTTGCTGAAAGGTGGCCAATTTGCCTTTTTTTTTTTTTCCCCTCCAGCATTTAGTGTCATTTTCAATCCCACATTTTCCAAAACTGAGTCATTGCTGTTTGCAAAATTTTTAATCTTCTGTCTGCTTTTCAGCAGCTGGGTCCAGGAATATACTCCTCCCACAGTCTGACTACATGTCACAAGATGACACGGATGCATTTACACATGAAATCTGACCATGGAGAACAGAAAGGATCCATGATGATTCCTGGCTGGAATAATTAAGGAAAAGGGCAATAATTTACAGTCTCCAATAGCTTTAATTATCTTGTATTGAGCATGACCAATGCTGTACAACCCTGAAGGAAGGCAGATCACTGACTGCTGGTTTTGCTATTGCAGCTCTAAAGAGAGAGTCATGAATTGTACAGTTGTGCAGAAGTCAGGGAGGCTGTTACAGCAAAACGACACTATAATAATGAGAGATTTCAACTCCTCTCATTTAAATTGTGTATGTATTATAACAGTGATTAATGTAGAAACTTGAATTTTTTTAGACATCATTAGACAGTGATTCCTGGAGAAGCCATACAGCAAATACTCAAGAGCAGAAGCGATTTTTCATCATGTTCAGAGCAGCATGCAGGCTTCACAAAAAAATACCACAAACCACTTTGCATGGCCTTAATATATTCAAATTCAACATGATTGATGATATCCCATTTTCGCCATTGATACAAGTATTCTTGTTCAAGCCACCGTTATATTTAAGTAACTTTTTTAGAAGAGACACTATTGGTTCCAATGCTGAAGCCTTAATTGTGGCAAGGCATTAGAGTAGAAATATTAAGTATTTATAACTTTTTAGAAATTTCTTGACATTTTCCTATTTATTTAAGGTAACTATGTAGTCATAAAGCACATTTCCAAAATGCAAACAAGTACTGTTTTCATGACAGGGGAAAAAAGTCAGAAAACATTTCAGCAGTTACCCTTGCCCATTACCAATGCACACAAGCTTTATTCCCTTGCTGCTCAGTGACTAAGTAGTTTCAGGAGCATCAGTCCATTTGCTCCAAAGTCAATTTATTGCAAGCACTACAACTGATTCACACTATTTTGTCTCTGCTTATCACTCTATCCTTTAAAAATGTGGGCTACTAAAAAAAAAAAACCAAAAACCACTTCAGTTTACTCTCTAAGCCCACCCCCCCAACAGTTCACATTCAGATAATTGCTTTGGTTAATGGCTCCCTGTTTCAGGTTGATTTTTTTTATGTAACCACTTCAGCTGTTTGGCAGAGTAATCCATAAAGGTCACATCTCAAAAATATTATCCAGGGGGTTTAATACACATTAGCAATATAAACCTCTTCACTAATTCATAACCTTTCTGACTAACACTCTATATTGTTGCACTAAATAATGTAACTATATTTTATGATAAGCAGGCAATCAGAACTACCAGAAGACAATCTACAGCCTGCAAGATGCTACACAAAAGAAAACAACTCTCCTGACAAATTGCAGCAAACTATAAGGAAACCAGAAAAACTTAAGTTCCAGAAAACCTTCTTTGGAATTAATTCCATGACCACTTCAACAATGAATGTCACTTTCTTGGTTGGATGCCAGCTGAAAGCTGTGACAGAAATTATCCTGTATCCATGTTATTCATAAAATGGTTACTTCCAGTATCTACTGAAAAGCAAATACTTGTTATAATTTTTCTGTCAAGATTCTCTTGTGGCATTCATTTGGGGCTGTTCCTTTCCACCTAGCTTCCAGAAAGTAAATACCATGAAAGCCACTGCTCACTAAGTCATCAGTTTAAAAAACTAATAGTTGAAAATTAAGAAGATTAGAGGAAAACAGAGGAGTATGATCTACTAAAAGCTTTGTTCCTTTATTTTTTAATGTATTTATTCACTTTTTTTTGTAAATGCCCCGTCAGTGACTGCCATTTGCCGTTCAAATGCCTCAGAACTTTCCATAAATCCTATCTGAACTTCAATTTCTATGACTGAAACAAGGTTTTTCAAACTACAGTGTTTCAATGAGCACCACTGAAAATCCTCCAGTAAAATACAGTTTTACAGTAATTTTGGAAACAGCTTTTGCCTTATTTGCAAACCAAATAATCCCCAGAAATACCAGAAAATGAGTAAACCCACCACCTTCTATGAAGATTATGACAATATGGCTTTTTCCTCTTTTAACTGTGAACCTCAAAGCCAGAAAAAATTGGAAAAGAATTGAGAAAAACTAAGCAAGTTTTCTCCTGTAGTCCTGCTCTCTATACACTTACTTTTTAATATACTAAAAATGCAAGAACTGCCTGAGGATAGGTGATTCTTTTTTCTAGATTTCTCTTTCTATATTCAATCATTTCAAGCATTACTATGTGTTCTCTTTGGAATCAGTAGAAAATAATATTCATTGTATAGAAAAGTGAAATTCCTCTTTCAAGGTATTTTTTCTGATTGTATTTCTGTACAGGAAAGCCATTACTGTGCCCAGAAAGTCTTGTCTGCAGGATTAACACAGACATGCAGAGATGCCAAGGAAACTAATTAAAGCTTTAGATGCATTGCCTTGTTATGGAAGAACATCAACTGAAGATGAAAATCACTACAGAGGGAATTATAACTGTCATGGCTTAACCCCAGCCAGCAACTAAGCACCACGCAGCACTCCCCCCTGCCCCCAGTGGGATGGAGGAGAGAATCAGAAGGAAAAAGGTAAAACTTGCGGGTTGAGATAAGAACAGTTTAATAGGAAGAAACTAATAATGATAATAATAACAATAATAAAATTACAATAATAATAATAATAAAAGGATTGGAATATACAAAACAAATGATGCACAATGCAATTGCTTGCCACTTGCCGACTGATGCCCAATTAGCTCCTGAGGAGTGATCCCTCCAGACCAACTCCCCCCAGTTTATATACTGGGCATGACATCCCATGGTATGGAATACTCCTTTGGCCAGTTTGGGTCAGCTGCCCTGGCTGTGTCCCCTCCCAACTTCTTGTGCCCCTCCAGCCTTCTTGCTGGCTGGGCATGAGAAGCTGAAAAATCCTTGACCTTAGTCTAAACACTACTTAGCAACAACGGAAAACATCCCTGTGTTACCAACATTCTTCTCATACTGAATCCAAGACATAACACTATACCAGCTACTAGAAAGAAAATTAACTCTATCGCAGCTGAAACCTGGACGATAACTCTTAGGGGTTTTTTTAGAAATTTTTATCTCAAGACAGCCACACTTAAAGGTTGGGATACATCTCACAAAGTTACACTTATGCACATGAACTAGTTTAGACTCTCTCAGAGTCACAGCCAAAACATCCACTTTAGATGACTCAAAAATGTGGGTCTTCTCTGACTATGGAGTCTAAGAAACCAGCTCAGATGTCAAATTCTGGTCTAGAGATTGAAGGTTAATTACATTAATTCTACCCAAAAGATTAATATGAATTTCTTCCTTCCACTTCTTTTCCAGAGACTTCAACTCAAATTTGTTTCTTCCACCACTGGGTGCATAACTGAGTTTCAGATGACCTTCTGATAACAAGTACCAGAATGAGAAAGTCCAGCATTTCCACTTGGGGTACAATGATTTACTAAGATTTCACAGAATAACTCCCCTAATGCACATGAGACTTTTTCTGGCTATCACATTTATCAGCATTTTCGTAACTGGAAAACACAGAGACAGTTTGACTCTAAAGAGAAATTAGTGTATTTCAGCAGAAATTATGACCTTTGTTCACTTGCCAATGAAAGAACAAAAATCTTATTCCTTTCCAGTGGACCTCGCACAGCAAACAAACCAGATTATTAGTATGGCTGCCCCCAGAAATACCCTTCATTGCCGGATGACTGAGTCAAACAATGAATGTTTCTTTACAGAAAATAGAGGCTGTGCAACCTCCCTCTCCACATGGGAAGTAAATGATAACTTGCAAATTGGAACAAAGCCCTCCTTTTCCTCTGCTCCCAATCAAAACACAAGAACTAGCATTTGTCTTTTATACCGAAAGCCTCTGTCTTTTTAACTGCAAAGGCCATGGCTTACGGGTTTTATGAACTTATGGCACATCTTTGGATTTCTTTATTTCACAGAGTAGGCAGGCTGTTGCAGATAGGAGCAACTTCTTCTACAGGACAAGACCTGCTTAAAAACAATAGCTGAATTGAATGATCACTTTTGTCATGCATCCTACACAGAATTTATTTTCCTGACTGACAGAAAGTCTCCAAACTAACTGCCTTATTAAAATTAGAAAAAGTTTCCACAGCAAATGAGCAATTGAAATTGTCAGGTCTAGCACATTATTTCATTACTTTGGAGAGAATTATTTTATTACTTTCAAAAGAGAAAGTTCTGTACATATCCTAACATTAAGTGATGGTTTTATTATTATTATAACACTGCCTAGTCAGACAGTATCGCCCACATTTCACAAAACTCCTATAATTTCTACAGCTTAAAAACTATGGCTCTGAAGTTCAAGCCCAGGGGCCACCACACTTTATGTGATGTTTAACTCTTAAAAAAAGTTTTAAGAGCAAAGGCCACTTTTACTGGGTTATTATTCCAATGAGCAGTCCTTGCAATTGTCACAGTATTCATGCCCTAAGTAAATTTAAGAAATACTTTTTTCCTCAGTCCTTTGGAGAATTTTAAATTCAAGACAACCTTTGCCATATCTTTCTTCAAATAGCAACGTTCTCAGATCCAGCCCATAGAAGAAAAACAGAATAAAGCAAGTAGCATGCAAATACTGAGGTTTCTTTTATTGGATAGAATCTTTCATATTCTGCAGTAAAAAAAATTCTTTGCTAATCTTTCTCTCTCCTTTTGTAGCACATTGAGACAGTCTGTAACTTAGAAAAGAGGAATTAAATTTTCACAGTATTGAAAGGTTTTCAGCTGAAAGGAACTTTTAGAGCTAGAGCACTTCATTACCAGTCACTGAGAGTCACTTTTAAAGAGGCTGATGTCTATTTTCACTACAGATGGTTTTGATGTAATTAAAAAAAAAATTAAAAATTTAGATATTACTAGTCATATTTTCTTGGTAATAAGTTTTCCCCAGATTCTTCTTGCTCCTGCAGTTATTTTTAGTAATTTTCAGCATTTCTGTCTCTCTCCTTCCCTGGCTATCGTGAAATCTTGTTTCTCACTAAAATATTCTACGGTCTGTCATCAACCCGTTCTTGTCCCCTTACTAAACATTCTTCAGCATTAAAAGTAGCATAACAGAAACTATCAAGAACTCATCAGTGAAACAAGAAATCCCACAACTTAAAATCATAAGCTTAAAAGCAGGATTAAAACAACGATTAGTCCACCATCTTAACTAACTTCTTAAAATTTATTATTTCCTTCAATGTATAAACTTAGAATTTCACAATCATGGAGCTTGGATTCTGCCTTATGCAGTCTAATACATTCCCTACACTCAGGCAGTTAACTTTCACACAGACAAGAAATAAAGTACACAAATGAAGCACCAGAGAAAAATCTGGGATACTGGACAGAAATCACTGATGCCGCCTTACAATTTTATGGGAATTTCTAAAAAAAGGCTTCTGTGTGTATGTCATGTATGCATGTCTAAAATGATATAGCAGGATATTACCACAAGTTTTAATAAAAGCACATACATGCTGCTGCTGCATTAGCAAAATTATGCCTCACTTTTTTTACTTATTATTATTTAAACTGGAGTAGCAAAGCCAAAACACTCAGAACTTCAACCACAATCTGGAAAGAACTATCTTTAGGTGGCATTCACCTTTAAGCAAAGTAGTCTATTTCTATACATAAACCAATATTTTGCTCCTCGTACAAGGGTCAGTACACAGGCCAGCTTGACTCAAACTTCTGACCTACTACCAGGTTTTAGGAGGTGGTTAATCTTTCATTTATATTTCCTTGTGTGGCTGAAACTGTGCTCTATTGTATTTCGAGGGTTAGTGGGAATAGCGTGCCTCAAAGGGAGTCTTAAGTCATTAACACTTCTCTCCTGTTTCAAATCTAGAGATTTTAATGAAACATGTCACCAATTAGTGTTATTCATTCCTAGCAAGTAAACATCTTAATCATCCTTCCATTTGTGACGAAATGAAAAATACAGAAGTCTCAAGATACCTGTATGAGTTTTTCTCTTAAGAAATCTCTTTAGCAGCTTTTCAAATCAATATTAACAGACAGGCAGATCCTGGTATCTTTGCAGAGGAATATCCCAAGTTGCTTATGGGTTTTCCAAATACAGCAAATTCTTTCAGTTATCAAAAAAGTGAAAGCGATGAAGATACCCAACAGGGGGTTTTGGTTAATCTTAAGCAAAAGTCCTCTAGATTTTTTTTTTATAGAGTATTAACTTCCAAGTGTCATCTCCCATACTCTAGAATTCTTCATGTGAGCCATTTCTATTTTCAGAAAGCCTTTTATTAATTATATGTATATTTATACATGTATTACAATGCTGAAGGTACAGATTATGGAATACTATTGTAGGAAACGGGATTCTAAGATCAAAGTAGAATATTTTGATCTGGGCCTATTCTTAGTTGGAAGAAATACTCTTTAGTTACAAGTAGTAGATTAAAACCTGTTCTACCAGATAAATCTCCTTACTTCAAATGAAATCTAAGATCTAATATAGGCTTTTTGATGGCCGAACAGTGCTTTCACATCTTTTTAAATTATCATGTGATAAAATATCCAGTAAAGATATATGCATTGCTATGCACCACTGGAAACTTGTCAGACTATATGTTGAGTGTTTACCTAAATAATCCCCCTTCTTCATGACTTTAAGACTAATATATACTTATTTCATTCTGTCTTGATGCATCAGACAACACAATTCTGTTCTAATTGATCTCTTCTCAGTTGTCTTCCATTAGTGATTATTTTGAGCAACCAAGAACTACGTGCACAATTCCAAAGGGCTTCATTCATTCAATTACAGAGTTAAAAAAAGCATGCTATAAATAAACATCATTAATTTTAGCCTGAAGTATGGATTAGGGGTACAGCAACTCCCAGCAGAAGACACACTATATAAGCAATTAAAACACATGTGAAATTTGCGAAGGAAATAACATAAGAGTGAACCTGGATGAATATTTTAACACAGAGAAATGATTAATTTGGAAAAACAATGTTAAAACACAGCATTAGTAATGATGAACAGAAAATTAAACATAATGTGATATAGTGGCAAAGAAACCTATGTGATTATTTGTCAGAGCAGACTAATTACGATTTGACAGACAGCTCTGAGTATTGTGGTCAATGGCTTGATGTCCGAGTGGAGACCAGGGGCAAGTGGCATTCCTCAGGGGTCAGTATTGGGACCAGTGCTGTTTAATATCTTTATCAGTGACACAGATAGTGGGATCAAGTACACCCTCAGCAAGTTTGCTGACGACACCAAGCTGCGTGGCGCGGTTGACGTGCCGGAGGGAAGGGATGTCATCCAGAGGGACCTGGACAGGCTCGAGAGGTGGGCCCGTGAGAACCTCATGAAGTTCAACAAGGCCAAGTGCAAGGTCCTGCACATGGGTCGCAGCAATCCCAAGCACAAAGACAGGCCGGGCAATGAGTGGATTGACAGCAGCCCTGCGGAGAAGGACTCGGGGGTATTAGTGGATGAAAAACTGAGTATGAGCCAGCAATGTGCGCTCACTGCCCAGAAAGCCAATTGCATCCTGAGCTGCATCAAAAGAAGTATGGCCAGCAGGTCAAGGGAGGTGACTCTCCCCCTCTACTCCACTCTGGCAAGACCCCACCTGGAGTACTGTGTTCAGCTCTGGGGCCCCCAACATAAGAAAGACATGGACCTGCTCGAGTGGGTCCAGAGGGGGGCCATGAAGATGATTAGAGGGCTGGAGCACCTCTCCTATGAGGACAGGCTGAGAGAGTTGGGGTTGTTTAGCCTGGAGATGAAAAGGCTCCAGGGAGACCTTATAGCAGCCTGCCAGTACTTAACGGGGGCTACAGGAAAGATGGGGAGGGACTCTGTCAGGGATAGGATGAAGGGTAACAGTTATAAACTGAAAGAGGGAAGATTTAGATTAGACATTAGGAAAAAAATCTTTACTGTGAAGGTGGTGAGGCACTGAAACAGGTTGCTCAGAGAAGTTGTGGATGCCCCATCCCTGGCAGTGTTCAAGGCCAGGTTGGATGGGGCTTTGAGCAACCTGGTCTAGTGGAAGGTGCCCCTGCCCATGGCAGGGGGGTTGGAACTAGGTAATCTTTAAGGTCCTTTCCAACCCAAACCATTCTATGATTCTGTGATATATCATACACACGTGCAAGGGTTGACAAAGTATTAAGATAGAGCCTGTAAAAAACCATTATGCCCTAGACGAAACATTTGTTAAGTCCTTTTCCTCCTAATATTGTTACTTCTGTTCATACAATCTACATGATCTCCAAAACTTCTGTGTATCCCTTGAGTCTTAGCTCTCCATAATTTCTAGCAATCACAAAAAACAGTGGTTGTTCCTGTCTTAACACAGAAGAAAAAATTTAGACCAGGGGAAGAGCCTTCCATATACTGATCCTTACATCTAACAGTTGCTGAAGTACCTACAATAGCAGCTGCAATGCAGTTACTACAGAGCTCTTTACAATTCAAGTTCAGTACTTCAAATGATATTGTAATCTGCAAATCCATTGTGATAGAAAAATCTTATAACTTTTTGTAAAGTTTGTGCCCTGCTCCCAATTAAATCCCAGTTATTTTAAGTTTTCCCACTGATAAGACAGGCCTGTTTTGTCCTTGAGTCTCTTAACACAGTACCCTTCAAGTCATTTATTTCCATGAAAATCTGTAAAAGTTACTGATTGTCGAGCAGTCTCTTGATAATTAAATTGCTCACAGGTCAATGAGGTAGTAATAAATCTATTCATAAATATGGAAGAGAAAGTGGCTTTAGGTGGAGGCGAGTGAATTTACTACTTTTGCTGACTATTTCTATTTGCTTGAGCCTGCAAAGAAAAAGCAGGACTTTCATCTTATCAGTAGGAAAATAAGAAATGTAGTTTAATTTCGGGGGCAAATATTTTTCAAAAGGAACTGCAAAGTAAAATATTACAACAGGAATATAGATCAAGCTAGCAACCACTTGAACAACCTATTTGGATTACAAATTCATTCAGATAAAAGTTTACCTATAGCAGTACATAATAATAAAATATACAATTTATTGGGTATTTTTTAAAGTTATTTCCACAGCTTTTCTCTTGCTCTGTGTTTCAGAGCTGTGCTATGAACTAAAGACAAAGTACATGATATGGCATGATGACATATCCAGCACTTAGAGCTGCAATTTGTAATGACAAACAGTAAAGCAACAGTTAAAAGTGTTGTGTTTTTACTGTTGTACTTCAATGCTGTAACAATGCTAATACAAGCCCACCTCTGCTATATGTAGTTCCCATAGAAGGAATGCTTAGAGATAAGCAGAATTCACATTCCCAAACATGAACAAGACTTGAAGAGACTAATCCAACACATTTTTCCTGTATTTTTTTTTAAAGGAGAATTTTAAGACTCCAATAAAAACAGCAGGGAGAGGGGACATGATTAGGAGTTCTTAATTCCTTTTAAGGGATTTATCATCTTCTTGTTTTGAACAGTACTGCTAAGAGCTAACTACTACTCACTGACTAGCTTGATACAGGACATAATTTTACAAGTCAGTGTCTGAACCAAAACCATCCACTAATCATACATTCCACAGAAACACTAAAAATGCACAGCTGCAGAATAACTCAGAGCAGGTAACAATGCTCAGAAAACACAAATTAGATACAATGGCTTTGATAGTTTATATGAGTATATATGTACACTGCATTTTATATCGTTACTTTCAAAGTAGAAATAAAAGCAACCCAGAAATTAGATATCTTTTATATATATATAAAACTGATGACTTAACGCAAATTTTTCTGACCCTCAGAAACAGAATTTTTGTTTTGCATTACCTAGGTCATATACACAGGTTCAAATACTGACAGCATACTGAATATTCCGACCAGCAAATATACACAGTTCTCAAACAATCTTCTGTTGTCACTAAAGATATGGCTAAAATAATTAACATATCCATCAATCTTGTGACTTGATAAATCATGAAATTGGCAATAGGAGTGAAGATCCCTGCCGATCTGCATTTGTTTTCCTAAATCGCTGTGTAACAGACTCCAGACACTATGACAGTTTCTCAACTGAAAATTTAGTGCTAGTACCAAGTTGGTGGCATTAGCTTAAAAGGCAGTTCCAGACCTATATCTGTTCAAATATTTATGGGCAAAGCCCAGTAACAACATCTTGTAGCAATTTACTTATTACTGTGAATCCTGTAGACTTTCCTCTAATGTAACCAAAAGTATTCCAGGATTTGAGAACTAAAAGGAGACTGAAGAAAACTATACTTTTTATTTTATTTTCTAACCATTATAAGGTTTTTGTGCAACTGAAATAATGATTTCTAAGCTTGATCCAGTATTTTTCTTGACTATTCTCAGCAGCATAGTATCACATATAACTCTTGTGATTTGTCCCCCACTGCCTTTAAAAAAAAAAAATCCCCCACACTAACACTGTACTAGGTAAAAAAAAACATTTCTAAACTTTAGGGCATGATAGAAAACAAATATCTTCTCATACTCCCTTGACATGAGCCATATCAGCAAGGGCAATAAAATGAACTGAAAAACAGTATTACCACTGTATACCACTACTGAGGAGTACAGACAGGGTTAACAACTTCACGAACTACAATGCTGACAGGTTTTTTCCCCCTCTCTTCTCTGTGCTACAGGTATGGTAGAACCCATTACTGTTGAGATACAGAAGTATGCAAAGTCAAGATCAAACAAAAAGTTGTCAAATGGAGAACTGTCTGAGTCTCATTATCACTTAATAATGGTGCCAAAAACTCGTGTCATCAGTGCAAATTAAGGAAAAATATGGAAAATGTGACTGGGATGGATTAAACGAGGTTTTTATCAGGCTACACAGTAAAGTATAAGAAACTGGATAATTACTTCACCTAAGAAGGATAGCAGAAATGCCATTATATAACTTCACAGTCTATTTATTATTGGGCTAGCACAAACAAGCACAAGACCCAGAAAAACGACAGCAGGGACAAGTTCATTAAACTAAGAATCAGATGTTTATTGCTAGAAGGAAGCACACAAACACTTCATCTCCTGCTGCTGCTGTCACCACACTCACAGTCAGTTGCAAGGGGAAAGAGGACACAGCTCAGATGTATTCCCAGATTCAGTTTTGAGAGCACATTCCCTATGGTTCCTCAAAAGATCCTTCTGCTTCTATATGGCATGTGTATTTTATCCCAAAGTAAAAAGTAAAAGTCAGTATACAGCCAATAACGTGTAACTACTTCATGTTGCTGACCATAACACATTTGTTGCCGCTTGCTTGGTGAGATTTAAAGAGATGCTCATGAAAAAGTGGATGCACAACAAGGAACATGGTAGCTTTTAGTATATTTTCTGAAGTTTGTACGTGAAGAATGGAATCATGTTTCTCTACAACTGTAACACATAAAATGATCACGAAGAATCAGTTAACTACAAAAAGATGGAACTGCAGGTACTGGTGATTAGATGTTATTAAAAGATACAGACTAGTCTTAACAGCTTGATCAATTGTTCAAGCTTTCATATATACAAGTTATAATTACTAACATCATCATCATTTGCTTGATTCGCTTAATTTTAAGTCTTTTGCTGAAATTAGCTAAAGTGAATCCATACGTACAAAGACAGCAAATTATCTCCATCAGTACTCATTCCCTGTACATAACAGTAGTTTAGAATAACGAGTGAGGAATGTAGGGAGCTGAAGACTAAATTTATAATTTTTAAAAGAAAAATGTTCAGAGGGTTATATTATTTATGTCTAAAATACTCTAAATTCAAGAGAGCAGAGATTAACCACCTGAATTATTTACATTGAAAATAATCAACCAAAATCTTTTCAGAAGTCAGCAACTCAAATTTATATCCAGAATACCATGATAGTCATCACAAAGGTGTGAAAATGAACAGTTGAACATTTTCCTTAGTTGTACCAAGAGTAATGGTCTTCAAAAAAAAAAAGAGAGAAAGAAAATAAAATAACGTTAAAAAAATACACATTACTGTAGCAGAAGTTTTCCATATGCTAGCTTTGCCATTCAAATCTGAACAAAAATCACTATTAAAATTACCTGGGTTTGGCAATGTTCATCTTGTGATATTTTTACTTGAATGAGACATGACTGGAAGCCCACAAATATTAATTTTTGAACAAGCAAAAGAAAATATGTTTTTCCTTGAAAGGATCAGAGAGCATTATCAAGATTTAAAACATCTTAGCTGCATAATCATAAATGTCTTACAACGAAAGGTCACTGTGAGTTATGTAGGCATACTTTGGCCTAAAAAGTTTGATTTGCAAACACATTTTTCCTTTTGAATCCTGCCCACTAACCTCTAGGTCTTTATTAACTTTCTTCTAAATAACACTTTCGATCATCCATCAATTTCCCCCACACCTTCCTATTTTTTGCCTTGTTATCTTTCATACACTACAGTAGCGAACAGCAGATAGACATATAAGCCTGAGTACATGTCACTCACTGGCAAGATTCAATCAAAGAGATCACAGAATATCTCAAGTTGGAAGGGACCTATGAGGATCATCAAGTCCAACTCCCTGCTCCTTGCAGGACTACCTGAAACAAAACCATATGACTAAAAGTGTCCTCGAGACGCTCCTTGAACTCTGACAGCTTGGTGCTGTGACCACTTCCCCGGGGAGCCTGTTCCAGTGACTGATCACCCCTCTCCATGAAGAACCTTTTCCTCATGTCCAATCTGAACTTCCCCTGACGGAGCTTCATTCCCTTTCCTCGTGTCCTATCGCTAGTCACCAGAGAGAGGAGATCAGCACCTCCGCCTCCGCTTCCCCCCTTGAGGAAGCTGTAGACTGCGTTGAGGTCACCTCTCAGCCTTCTCTTCTCCAAGCTGAACAAAGTGACCTCAGCCACACCTGTCAGTCTTGCCCTTGAGGCCCTTCACCATCTTGGTCGCCCTCCTCTGGACACAGTCTAATAATTTGATGTCTGTCTTATACTGCGGTGCCCAAAAATGCACATGATCACCTCCCTCGACCAGTTAGCGATGCTGTGCCTGATGCACCCCAGGACACAGTTGGCCCTTTTGGCTGCCAAGGCACACTGTTGTCTCATGTTCAGCTTGCCAGCAACCCAAAACCTAGACTCGTTCCCCAATTTGTATGTCTAACCAGGATTACCCTGTCCCAGGTGCAGAATCTGGCACTTGCTCTTGTTAAATTTCATACAGCTGGTGATTGCCCACCTCTCTAGTCTATCCAGATCTCTCTGTAAGGCCTCTCTACCCTCAAGGGAGTCCACAGCTACTCCTAATTTAGAATCATTAACAATGTACATTCAACTCCTGCATGCAGAATAGAGCTGAATCTTGCATGCTTTTTCATGCAGGAAACCTGTCCCTTATGTTTTTCTACACACTTTTTCAACATCAGGGGAAAAAAAACCCCAACAACAAAACAAAGAACCAACAGCTACCATATATTTAACATTTTTGCTGTGGAATGGGGTCAGCTTTCTCACCTCTTCTTTCTGAACAGGAAAGGGAAAAGGCTGGAATAAAGCTCCTACCATATATCTTATTCTTGCAGACAATTTTGTTTGCTTTTTCCCCCCAGCATTATGAGCATTTTGATTGCAGAACAGCTCTGCAGAGTTTATTCTATGCTGCATATGTAGCCTATTTTGGGAATTTATATCAAAACACAGTATTTTCAGATAACACCTGATTAATCACAATCTTTCCTTAGCTAATTTTGTTTAGAGGAAAGCTATAAGCAGAAAGACATACATCTTGCTATTTTTAAGAGGAAGTTAGTAAGGTTACATACTCTGTGAAAACATTAACCAGCTTCACAGATAAGATAGAAAGTCAATGTATCAAAACAGGAAGGAGGCAATTTTGTCAAACTACTTTAGGACCTGTGTATAAAATAAGAATTTCTTAAGAAGATGAAAGGACACAGAAGCAGCCTTTTACAGGAGATGCCTAGTGCTTTCTTCTGTGTTTTAAGATGCATGCATCATCGGTATAAATACAATTGGCTAAGGTAGGTTTTGTTAAGTTCACTTGCTTAAAAATTAAGCAAAGTGCCTGCTTTAAGATATACTACTGATGTAAAAAAAGCATTCCTAGTAGTCAATATGAGGAAATAACAAGAACCATCATCTCTGCATGAATAAAAATACAAGAGTTTTAACTTGTACAACACAGCTTTTACAGGAAATACTTAAACATAGTCCATATGTTAACCACTTTGGTGATTGAAATGGACATCAAATTCTGAAACAATGTTTTAAAAGCTGCTCATGGGACAGACTTGAAATATCAGCAAACTCACAAACAAACAAACTTCATATATAACCTAGAAAACCAATGTCTGGCTGAATAAAAATATTTAATTTTCAAAATGTAATTGCTAAGACAGACTTCCTAGTCATCTGTTTCAAGACGTATCGATCATCAATACCTTCAGAACACAAACAAAAAACCCCAAACCCTTTCTTTTTTGACTATCCCATATAGTTGCAGAAGAATAGGGCTTTATTTAATAGTGACTTCCTTTTGACATAATATTTTCAAAATATCGAGACAGCAAACATTTAATTAACAAAAACAAATTCTGAAGTGTTCACAAATTTCACATGTGCTGTTTTGACAAACATTAAGTTACATTAAAATAACATTTCACCACTGAATGCATACTCCCTTTTTGTCCTAATATAGTAGCACTTTGCAGTTTTTATTAAGTTAGCAGCCAGAGAATAGACTGTTGTTACACGACATACTGTTAAGAGATATTTGAGTAACTAATTAGGAGAGGGGATAAATATACAAAGTAAAATTACAGAAGTAGTATGCTGGAACCTTCAAACAAGATTCTTCACTCACGTACCAGTAATTCTACTTTTCAGTCTAGGAACAGATTATCATGAATGAAACTGTTACAGCTTCACAGATTCATACATTTTCAAATAGGTACAGAATTTAGTTTTCTTTCGGAAAAGTTTGCAGTTTTTTATTTCTAGAGGAAAAAAAATAGGTGGCAAGCACCATGATTTACAACACTGAATAGCAAATAATAACAGCAGACATTTGGAAAACCACCAATGTTTAAGAGTTTCTCAGTTGTTGGCTAAACAACTGCAAGTATCTTTGCCAAAACCAGAAAAAAATGTCTAATCAAAAGTGACTTTTGCATACAGAAAATAACTTATTCACTAATCTATTTTAAGAAGAAAGTTGAACCAATTATAGCAAAGACTGTGACTATATCTATTCAGTTGTGCAACCCAGTTTTCAATTCGAATCTCATTCACAGCTTACAAGCTGAACCTCGTGCTTTAGTATGTAGAAAGCCTGTTCCTCTTCCAGTGGCACACACAAATTCAGTTCTAGAGATGAAAGATAGTATACTAGCAAGCAGTGCTGTACTGGTTTTACTGTGCATTTCTTCCACAAATTCCACTACAGACACCCCATACATTGCTTGTACAAGGGGAACTATTTGACTATTTTAAACCACCTCCTCTAACAGTTTTTCAGTCTACAAAGCAGTAAGGTCACAGAGAGAGAGCTTTATGATGTTCAACTACAGCATAAGCAGCCAGTTTTTGCATACTTTTCCCCTAGGGAAATATACAGGATACAAGGTTATTAGTTCAATCTTGAGACATACCCTATTATATTTAAACATTAAGAGACCTGACGTTAAGTTTTAGACTCATTTATGGTTTGTTACTTCTGGTTCTTCCCAGAAACTCACCACCAGGTAAGCCACTGAGAACAAACATATAGAAAACTGCATTTCTTACTGGCTTAACAGGAAATTGCATGAAAATATAGCATATGGATCATGGTGTGGAAAAAGACAGCGTGTATATATACAAAGGCATATATAAAAAGGACAGCTGTTCAACATAGCCTTGTAGTAAAGAATGCTTTAGAAACGTTCTCTAAGGGTAAATTACTTAGGCTGTCAGCAATGCAGAAAGTAGGGCAGAGAATATGCAGAAATGGACAAAACCACAAAGATCATGTGAAAAACAAGGAATCCTTCAAACATGACTGCATAAGGAAGTACAAAAGATAGAGCTAAAGTAAAATGGGCAAGTCTATTACATATAAGACTAAATGACAGTGATATGAGTCATGCCATCCTGATAAAATTTCAATATACAGAAGATATATGTCATATTTTAAAGATACAAGTATCTAGAGTTCAAAAGTTAAAAGGTAACTTGAACTCATGGTCTTTCCAGAAGATATAAAGGCTGGAGATGCTCTAAATCTTTGAAACGGAAATCAGTTACTTATTGAGATATCTTTAATTCAGTGCATGCACATTAAAGCTCTGGCCCCAAAGCTGAAAAAGAATTGCTTTAGAGCACATACATACAGACAGTTCTTATGCTACTTCAATAGAGCACAAAGGTGACATTAAAACATAAATAAAGGATCTTGCTTCAGTTTATGATTTATCTTGTAAAATGTTAAATTCTTGTGCAAAAAAGTCAAATTAATTTATAATCAAATGCACAGAAAAACTGATTTTCCATTTAGACAAAAGAACACAATTTCTACTAACCTTCAGGATCAAGGAGTTTCTCTATGCCCAGGTGTTGCCTGGCTATGTTGAATGCATGGTCTAATCGTTGTACAGGTGACTGCTGAGAAGCAACAGCATTCCAATCAAACAGGTCTGGTCTAAAGCAAAAATAAAAGTAACAGTAAGTTTCTTCTTTTTCAGCATTAGATTTAATTACATATTTCTACAGCTATCCATCAGCATCAGCTACTACTATTTTATTTTTTTATGAAAGAGCTTGTTCAGTCAGAGCTGGAACTAATGAAGCTTGGTTTCTAATGGGTGTTCCATGTCCATCACCATCACATTAACCACATTTCTCATTCTCCACTAAGTCTCAACAGCCTATAACCTCACTCCCCCAAACTGCCCGTTTTAACCTGTAACACTCTGCTTCTGTCACTGCCCAAAACGCCCACAGCAGGCTTGCTCCCCTCTTCCACTCCCGAAGAGGGCCTGGGTGAGAAGAATCACGCGCTGTGGTCGTGCACACTGGGACTGGCTCCTGGCAGGCCAAGCAGGACAGAAAATTGCTGAGGTCAATTTGCAGCCTTCCTCCTCTCTCCAGCCACCAGTTTCTTACTTCACTTACTATTTCTAAGAATGCAATTGCTTCTAAGATTACCAGCTCACTGCTATATCCGATTGAAACCGGTCAACAGGTTCAAAAATTCATGACCTGGGAACATAGGCAGCATAGCTGCACGTGCCACTTTCCTTACCAAAACCTTTAGAAAAACACACTTTTCAGAAGAGTATAAAACTGTAGTCTGATCATAGGTTTTAGCTGATAGGAGCAAAAGCACTACAGCACAATTTAAATGCTCTCGCAGGAAAAGACAGAATGACCAAAAATTAATTATAGCTCCGATACACAATCTGAGCCCTTGTATTATCAGTTGCACTATTTGCAATATAAATAATGTTAATACACTGTAATCTTTGACATTTCATCTGAGAGTTATCCATTAGGAGATCAGAATTTGTTATCAGGCACTCGGGAAAAAAGTTTAATCAGGTATTCTGTAATTAACATGCGTATAATATGAAGAAAAACAACCACACTATTTGTGACTTTGATACAACATTCTAAATCAGAAAACGTTTAAACATAATTTTACTTAGAGATAAATCAAGTATGTTATTTATACAAATTAAAGTGTTGCAATTAGTTATGACAGATTTACTTACATTTTTATTAATTTCAAAAGTACATTTTAAACAGTCTCCCATAGTCATAATAGAGGGCAAAAATGTTCACTACATCTTACTGAAATAACACCAAGAGAGCAAAGGAAAAATGCCATTTATTTAGTAGTAATTTCCCAGTTATGCATCTTTGCTGTCCAACTTTTTTCTGAGAGGGTAGTGATTTCCATAGGAACCATTAAGTTATTCTAAGGTATTTTGCTTCTCTATGCAGAGGTTCTTAAGAACAGAGGTTTCTCCTTCCCACATGCAGAACAACTTCAAAAAATTAAATTCACCTGGGAGCAGGATGGGGAAGGGAGAGGAAACTTAGGTGATAATCTCTGTTTAGAGTAGTCAGGGATGCATTAAGTCTGCGATCTCATAGACAAGAACAATAACAAGCAAGAACAATAACATTTAGAATTATTCATTGAGGAATAACACAATATTGTCTCTTTCCTCTTGAAAAACCTCAGTCATCATTAATAATATCTTAGATGTTCAATTTCATCCAACTTCTCAATTGCATAATCCAGGCTCTCCCTATTCCAACAGCAATTTAACTTTCCAGATTTTCCCTTTGTTGAAAGAATACTTGACTATACACTTTTCAGTAGCACCATCAGTAGACTAAGAGTGCCATAATGTCAGCTTGAAGCATCAGCTTCTTAGTGCTATGTGTCTAGATGTTTTGCTGGGTATATTTATGCAGCAATACTGCCAAGCATGATTGCAGGGGGTATTACAGCCTAGAAGATTAAGAATTGTGATATATGGCTAATAGCTTTTAAAAAATCCCTGAAACAACACTGAAACAGAATTTCAAGTAACAATTATTATTAGCTTTCTAAGGAGTTTTAAACACAGGTGTGAGCAGGTATGAAATAGTAGAGAAGAGAAAGAAAACAGAATACTGATTCTCTGCCTATTGTTCAAATTGTACAAAGGGAGAGGAAGTTTGCTCTCCCATCTGCAGCTTAGTTCATGTCTGACAGGGAGTAAAGCCAAGGAGACATAACTCGCAGTCTTTACTCCTCTCACTGAGCACATATAAGCATATGCATGTTTAAAGAAGTTAGAATTAACTAGAATATGTTGAATTCCATCTAGCTGCTCACCGATCAGCTAAAACAGCACTGATCTTGTATTAGTTTATGACAAGACCATGGAGAGCCAAAATTGAAAGGATTAAAGGCTTCAGTGGAGAAGTTTTGTATTGTAAAACCAAAATTTATGTCGAACACAAGGTAAATTCTGTACCTGCAGTTAGTTCTTATAACTAGCAACACAAAAAAAAAAGGGGAAAACAAACCTGAATTTTTTTAGACTATAGTTGCAAGAAAAATAGTTGGTCATAAAGTACAAGGATTTACCACCCCATCCCCTTACATATTTTATGGTGGAAATAGATCAGCTGGGGTAAGAAAATTGAATCTGGAGTATACTAACACCAAACAAATCCAGACATATTTAAGTCACGCATAAGAGAAACCACAGTTACTACAAAAAGCAACAGGTTCCCATCTGATTTAAAGCAAGCAACAAAACAAAACTCAGAAGCGACAGACAACTGTGTCCAGTAACTCCATCCCACCACAGTGCTCTGTTCCTAGCCGCAGCCCCTATCAGCAATACAGCTTCAAAACACATCTTCAAAGTTTACTCTTATTTTTCCCCAGATACCACCTGCTAAATCTTTGTCAAAAACAGAAAGCTAATTTTCATGAGTACAGATATAGATATTAAGACCAAATAACCCCCAGAAGAGTTTATAAGCAGTGAAGAAAAACTAAACAGCATTTCTGGGGGTTGGTTTCTTTACTTACTAAAGAACATGTTTATTCATTCCAGTAAGTTTTTTTTCCACATGAACCTGAAGTGACATAATCTAAGATGCATATGGCATTGAATCCTGAAAAGGTAATGAATTTTGCAGAGGTGCCGATTCAAGAAAAGTAAGAGAAACAAAACATACACTCCAGAGGGAGAGTTCTGAAGGAAGGAAATAAAACATTTTGAAGATACTTTAACACCACAGGTTGTATTGCTTTAATTTCTTCAGAATCTCTGAAGTGACTCATTTCTAAAGTATCACAAGCCTTTAAAACAGCAACATTTATAACTTACATAACCTTCGGTAAAAAATAATTACACAAAGGTAATTATGAACATCACAAAGAAACACCAGGCATGTTTTAATAGGTCATTTTCTTAAGCTGTATTAACATCTAGCTAAGATTATAACACAATTAGAACTGGTCTATCATAAAATAATTTAGCAAAAGAGCAACTTACAGATCTAATTCACAAAAATTTTCCATCAGCATATGTAGAAAGAAGCCATACTTAGACCATAAAAGTTTCTATCTCCTTTTCAAGAGAAAAGTTGTGGTTTTCTTGTTGTTCTAGCTTTACTTACACGAGAAAATCTTACATATACCTCCAGTATATATACTTACATATACCTCCAGTATATATACTTACATATACCTCACAGTTAAAACAAACCAGGAGCCAGTAACTAGCGTATAACTTAGTGACTTGCTACAATAAAAGTATTTTCATACCTCTTCATACTATAGATTTACTTCTACATTCTTTAACTTACTGAAGAAAAACTTTTGCTTCTTCTATCCAGGACCTCTTTTGAACACCATTTTCCTTCTCATCTCCCCACTCTGCCACCCTGAAGCAGAAACAGCTGCAATAAAGTGCTCATTTCTAAGGCAGTCACCTGGCCTAAGTTCAAGCATTTTAAAGAAGCAAGGATGAAGCTAATGAATGCCACTTGTTCCCACTTCAAAATCCTGATTAAAGGGCGGGGGGGAGGGGGGCGGGGGACGACGACGACCACCTCAACATATTTAGAAGAAAGAGGAAAAGCTCTCTCTGATATCCATCTGGAGAAAAAAGATTACAAGAAGTAAACAGGGAAAGCTGTCTGTGGCCTGAAGTGGGGAGAGTTTCAACTGTAGCAGGACTGACCTATCTTCCTTAGCAAAATATTTTAGTTTCTGTATATTCCTAGGGTGATGGTACCACTCCACAGCTGCTGCCTTGTTTATTCGGTTCAATGGAGAAAATACCTTTCAAGGAACCATATCCCAAGCTTATATTCTGAAAATTCACACCCTAGGCCCACTGACGTGCCCTTGTAGCTTTGCCAAGTAACCTGTGCTCCACTGCTCATCACAATCGGTTTTAAAAGCAATTGCTAAGGAGCCTAAACGTCCATAGAGAGACGGTGATTATACAAATGGGAATATCTATTTGTTTTAGGTTTGTGTCACAAGGTTTTGGTAGCAGGGGAGGGGCCGCAGGGCCAGCTCCTGAGAGAAGCTGCTAGAAGCTTCCCCAACTCCAAGATGGACCCACCTCTGGCCCAGGCCGAGCCCATCAGCGACAGTGGTAACACCTGTGGAGAGCAGATTTAAGAGGGGACACCTGCAGGGAGTAGGGGGATTGGAATGTGAGAGGAACCCCTGTGCAGATTTGGAAGTCAGTGAAGAAGGAGGGAGAGGAGGAGCGGGGAGGAGGTTGATGCCCCCACAGCCCGCAGTGAGATGGCGGGCTGCCCCCCCAGCCCATAGAGGGGAGTGGGGGAGCAGATGCCCACCTGCAGCCCAGGGGAGAGAGGACCCCACACCGGAGCAGGGGGATGCCCCCCAAGATGGCCGCCACTCCATGGGAAAGCCTGTGCTGGAGCAGTTGGTGCCTGAAGGACTGCAGCCTGGGGAAGGGACCCACACTGGAGCAGTTTGTGAAGAACTGCAGCCCATGGGAAGGACTCACGTTGGAAAAGTTTGTGGAGGACTGTCTGCTGTGGGAGGGACCCCATGCTGAAGCAGGGGATGAGTGAGGAGTCCTCTCCCTGAGGAGGAAGGAGCAGCAGGGACAAGGTGTGAGGAACTGACCCCAACCCACATCCCCTGTTCCCCTGTGCCACTGTGGGGAGGAGAGAGAGAAAACTGGGAATGGAGTTGAGGCGGGAAGGAGGGAGGGGTGGGGGAAAGGTCTTCTAAGGTTTGGGTTTACTTCTCAGTATCCTTGTTTTGATTTGATTTGTAGTAAATTAACTTGATTTTGTTTCTTCCTCAAGTTGAGCCTGTCTTTTGCCCATGACCGTAAGTGATGAGTGATGGGCTAACCCTGGCTGGATGCCAGGTGCCCACCAAAGCCATTCTATCACTCCTCCTCCTCAGCTGGACAGGGGAGAGAAAATATAACAAAGAGCTTGTGGGTCGAGATAAGCACAGGAGAGATCACTCACCAATTACCATCACGGGCAAAACAGACTCAGCTTGGGGAAAATTAACTCAATTTATAACCAATCAACCAGAGTAAGGTAATGAGAAATAAAACCAAATCTCAGAACACCTTCCCTCCACCCCTCCCTTCTTCCTGGGCACAACTTCACCCCCAGATTCTCTACCAAGCTGCTCCCAGCGGCGGATGGGGATGGGGTTTACGGTCATTTCATCACACATTATTTTCTGCTGCTTCACCTCCTCAGGGCAAGGGCTCATCACACTCTTCCCCTGCTCCAGTGTGGGGTCCCACCCACGGGAGACAGTCCTCCATGAACTTCTCCAATGTGGGCCCTTCCCACAGACTGCAGTTCCTGACGAACTGCTCCAGTATGGGTCCTTTCCACCACGTGCAGTCCTTCAGGAGCACAGTGCTCCAGCGTGGGTCCCCCACAGGGTCACAAGTCCTGCCAGAAAACCTGCTCTGTGGGCTCCTCTCTCCACAGATCTGCAGGTCCTGCCAGGAGCCTGCTCCAGCGTGGGCTTCCCACAGGGTCACAGCCTCCTTTGGGAACCCACCTGCTCCGGCGTGGGGTCCTCCACGGGCTGCAGGTAGAGATCTGCTCTACCGTGGACCTCCCTGGGCTGCAGGGGGACAGCCTGCCTCACCATGGTCTTCCTCACAGGCTGCAGGGGAATCTTCGCTCCAGCACCTGGAGCATCTCCTCCCCCTCCTTCTTCTTCACTGACCTGGGGGTCTGCAGGGTCGTTTCTCTTACATGTTCTCACTCCTCTCTCCGGTGGCTGGTTTTTTCCTCTGTCCCAACTTTTTCCTTCTTAAAAATGTTATCACAGAGGCCTTACCACTATCACTGATTGGCTCGGCCTTGGCCAGCGGCGGGTCCGTCTCAGAGCCGGCTGGTATGGGCTCTCTCTCGAACACAGGGGAAGCTTCCAGCAGCTTCTTACAGAAGCCACCCCTGTAACACCACCCCCACCCCCCACCAAAACCTTGCCACACAAAGCCAATACATTTAGTGATTAAAGTCCAGAAGAAGACAACTGGTGTGTCTTGGGTCTTGGACACTTGCCTCAGGGAATCTGAATGCACACTCACCATTTCCCAAATGAGTGCACTAACTACTGGGCAAGAGACAAGACTTTGTGGAGTAATTCTTTTTCACTTCTATTGAAGATAGGCTCACTGTGCAGAAAGCTATGCAAGATTTATGGCAGCAGACACAAAAGAGTAAAAGTTTTGCATCTCTGTTTTAGAAACCCTGAATAAAATGCATAAATTGTAGTGAGCAGGAAATGAATGTTCACAACTGGTGAACTTTGAAGTGAACTGAACACAGCAGTGCAAAAAGTATGACATACAGACACTTAGAGATTTGTCTAGATGATCCCAATGTGGCTTAGGCAGGGAACTGCCTTCCGCAGCTAGGGACTGCTCCTTAATAAGATCCCCTCTTCAGACTTCTGGAGCTCTTCTTACAAAGAGGGACAAAAAGGAATTTCCAAATTCTGATTTCAGACACCAAATGATATTACACAGTCATGTAGAGCATACAACCTGAATATCTGAGTATCAGATACCCTAATCAGGAAACAGGTAGCCTGATATTGTGTCTGTGTGAAAAGATGTGCCACCACCTTGGCCTTCTGTTGCACTCGTACACTGAAAATGAAATCAAGGTAGTTACAATGCCATAGAGTGCTACTGGTTTCAGCCTTTGAGTCTACAGTGATAATTAGTTATCCAATATCATTTCAGCACAACTATTTTTTGGCATTTATGAAATAAAGTATTTTCCCTTTGAGTTGTATCTACTTTTTCTTCCCTAGCTGCATCCAATGTAACAGAGGTAGCACTGTACCACCAAAAGTAGTAGGAATCACTCAGTCCTTTTCGTATCACAGAGTTCCTGTCTGACTTAAGTAACCTGGTGTTTGAGTTAAAACTAGCATTTTCCCACTTAATAAAGCCATGTATAGACAATGTTTTAGGAAGATGAAAAAGTATTCACGCCCACAGAAATTATGTGTAAGCTCTCACACTGTAACAGAACTTCCGTGAAGGTAAGTAATGGAGATGGAAGAGTATCCCATACAAAGGGTGGGGTGTGTGTCTTGTTTTTAATCATCTACAAGTATGGAATCAGATCTTTAGAAAGAAAGATTCATTGAGTTCTACAGGATAATCGCATTCTTATATTCACGTCCATCAGAATGAAACCACTTATGAAATGAGAAACAGAGCAAATTAAAATGAGAAATGATCATCAGCGGAAATAACAAAAACCAAGTTTAGAGAGTGTTTGAAAAAAACTCACCAAACCACATTTTAATGAATGACCAATGAATAAAGTAGTTATCAAAAGCTAGTGACATAGTCACTGTATTTTAGTTCTTATCTTATTTAGCTCCATAAATGCAGTTCTCCTAATACCTGCATAAACACTTGCACCAACACCAAGAAAGTGCGAGCGCATTAATGGCAGAGTAACAGCAGGATGGTGGGAAAGCCAGTTGTTAATGTTATAATACTGAACGTAAGTGAAAGACATACACGAAGCCTTTTTAGAGCATAATAAGTTCTTCCTTAAGATAATGCCTCATTCCTAACATGACAAGCAAACAGCAGTTGTAATTGAATATTCCTGGACCTTATTTCAGTCAGATCTACTCAAGGCTTCCAGGCATATGCAGGGTGAAAAACTGGACTCATAGCAAGAGATGCCTACTGTGCCTGGGATGGTGGTGTAAGGTATAGCCACTGTAAATGGCTGTCAGTGTTAGTCTTCAGACTACAACAGCAGTAGACTTATTCAGACAGTTTCATTCAGAAACAATTACATGAGCCAGTGAAAATTTGGGGAAGAAATACCTGCAGCTCTTGACTGCTTACGTTAGAAGGCATATATTGCCTCAGACTATGCTTTTAGAAGTATTTTGCCTTATTTCAAGCCTTTAATGCAA
Organism: Haliaeetus albicilla; assembly: GCF_947461875.1. Taxonomy (NCBI): domain Eukaryota; kingdom Metazoa; phylum Chordata; class Aves; order Accipitriformes; family Accipitridae; genus Haliaeetus; species Haliaeetus albicilla. The sequence goes on from NC_091488.1 coordinate 6,635,981, forward strand.
CTAAAACCAATAAATGGCCTGACTTGTACTAATATCTTGTAAATCCCTGCCATCTCTTACCAAAGAGAACATACCCATTTAGCTGTTCAAAAACTCAGCTCAGTGATAATTTGGAGCAGTCAGCCACCTTGCAGGACAGCCCCCTTTAAGAGAAAGGTATAGAAGTAGGAGAGAGATCGGGAGGCTTACCACATCAGAAAAATAAGTACTGCTTTAAAACCAGTAGTGGCAAGAACGAGACCTTTAAGATAGATTGGCTTGCATGTCTTCCTTAAGCCAAGTACACAGAACCACCAGAGAACTCTGAAACTCTAGAGTTTTATACAGCATAGACTAGCACAAGACAACTTCTGAGAGAGGGTTAAAACCCAAATCAGCTGGGGGAACAACATGAAAGGTTTTGAAAACAAAGGCTACCTTCTCCAGCTGTGTCTTTTCGAGGCAAATCCATACTTTCAATCCAGCAACTGTCAGAGGCTTTCAACAAACACTACGTTTTCCCCCTCTAAGTCCCCATAGGAAAATCTCCTTCTCCCTCTAGGGCAACCTCAAAGGCTTAGTTTTGGATTTATTCCTTGCTCTTCTCAAAAGTTTCCAAGCCTGTACTCCTTGAGGCTATCTACTTGGTAGATACGCTGAAATTCCAGAAAAGGATCTGAACTGAGCATATTCAGTGGCACTGCGAAAAGCTCAGACCCCCTCCCTCCAGAAGAGGGTTCAGTCCGACACCAAACACAGCACCCAGATCAAAGCAAAACAGGTGGCCATTTAAAAGAATGCTGAAACACCCACAAGGGAAGCAGCTAAAAACCCCACATAATAGATACACCATCCTCAAGCCCTGTTACAGCTGCCTGTCACAAGCTCATCGAAATAATGAAAAGTTAGTTTTCCTACCTGTGACTGTGGAGGAGTGCATTGAAAGCCAATCCATCAGACCAGCTACTGGTGAAATTGATAACATTGACCTGTGGGTAATTACGAGTCGATTGGCGGACCCAGCTCAGCAGAATCTTTTCACTGTTTGTCTGCTGCAGTCCAGCCATGATGTTTTTCATTACATCTTTGACCTGCAATAAGTGACAGAAATTCATCAATGATTGAACTTATTAAAAGCTGACTTTTTTTTTTTGACACAAAAATCTTCCAGTTGCCTAGATTTAAGCTGTAAAGAAAAACCTCCTAAGTAATTACAGAACAAACTTGGTGTGACAGTATAATGATAGCAGTCAAGTCTGAATGCTTAAAGGCAACTGATACCGACTTCTTGGTCACCGTTGCTGAGGCATTCAGTACATTCATCCCTGTGCCATGTGAAGCGTTCCTTGCATGAACAGAGAAGGCACATTTGTTTTCACCACTAACGGGAACAGAGTTTGTTCAAACTAAGATACATTATAGGAAAAGTTGATAAAACAATGTAAAGCATTCTCCTCTCATTGACCGAGTTGACGCAAGTACCAAGGCAAAATAAATTTGCTCAGTGCACAGCAGATAATGTTTTTGACTCAAATGTGCAAACTATATTTGCATACATGCACTTGGGTGAAAAGTGAATTTCATCGCATGCATTAAAGAATATTGTATAGGTTTCATTTTTAAAATTTTTTACATGAATAGTTAATATTCCTCTTTCATTAGAGAAAGCTCACCGACCTACAGTTACTATTTTACAAAAAAACATTAATTCTGAGGGCTTCTAAAAATATGAGCATGGAGTTTGAATAATGTAGTCGATTATATATTTCTTAGCAACTTCTTTATTAGTGAAAGAGCACCCAAAACTTCTATTAAGAAGTGTATAATTTATTTTCCTGTAAACTAATCCCTTTTAAATCATTGCTTTCTCCATATATCTTGTAAAGATTAGCAGCTCTTTTAAAATACTCCCTAAGATATAATTTAACTATAAAGTTGCTTATTGTTGCTTATTTGCTTATGGAGTATATAATTTCATTATAATTCTCCACTTGGAACTGCTCTGCAGCCAGTATCAGTCAAAAAACAACATTCAGTGCAGAAGCTACCTTATGACAGAGGATGGACCACTTTGAAATTGTAAAAACCATAAGATAACATGCAGAAGATGTAATCTCAAAGAATAACAAGAAAAACAATTAATTACTATGATACTGTAGAAAAAAAACAGATATCCTTTTATTGTGCAGTTTGGTAAGTTGCTTGCTAGTTTCACAGTAATAAATTCAATCATTTGAATAAGTGAAGATACGAATTACTAAAAGAATGTCTTGTTTTTACATCTCAGATGCATCCTAGCCAAAGAGTATCAGTGCCTTCAATTTTCCTTCTGAGACTTAAGTATAAAGTTAACTTTATAAGTTACTAGTTTCTGAGATGGGAGGAGAAACTGATCCTCTCTAAATTTCATGGGACACATTCCTGACTTTAGTCTAAGATTGTAATTTGCACCAATGAAAATTAATATAAAATTCTGTCAGGTAAGGATAGCAGTATTTTATAGTTGCCTCCATTTCTACACCAGAAGACAGAAAATAAAGAGTTTAAGAAAATTAGGAAATACACTCTTCAGTTTTGCTTCATAGGTCTGAGTGGGTATTTTGAGCTTCTCATTAACATTTTTAGTATCTTCATTATTGAGAGCTGCCCAAGCAGATTTACGTAATTCAGCAAGAAGCTAAAAGATTTGCTTCTTGTATTTCCAGGCGAAGCCCCTTCACTGCTATCAAAATACAAAATTTTGTTTTGCATGAATCCAGGTGCTAAAAAGAAGAGAAGTTTCAAGATTAGCATCTACTGCACCAAACTTAAACACTATGAAAGACTAGAAAATATTGAAATCATGGTAATGGAGAATTGTCCAAGCCAGGATTTCATTGTTCGTTCTGCATTTTTATCATGTGCTTGTATTTACAAATGCAGATTTATCTGAATATTAAAAGCAAACTGTAACATTTGAAAAATATAACACACATTCATATAAAAGGATAGCTGAATGAATGCAGAAACACAAGAATTAGAAATATAAAAGTTCATAACATATAGGAAAGATCACGTGTTTGAATTTACATTAACTTAAGAGAAAGAAGCATTAAGTATGAACAGAGGAAATTAGGCAAAAACAATGAAAGAATGGGCTGTCAGGAAGGCAATTACTCAGAAGAATCCAGGTGATAGTTCTCCTTTTAATTTAAAGAGATGAAGCCAAAAACTTAGCATTTATTTCTACTTTTGAGTAAACGAATACAAAATAGATTCAAACTCATCTTGCTGAGTTTAATACCCTGACAATGAATAGAGATTTATTCTCATTTTCCTGCATTTCTCCGCAGCAATGAAGACTGTTAAGTTTATGACTTTTTGTTGTCTCCTGGGGAATGGCAGGCATTTAAAACAATGAAGTAAAAGGGTCCGATCTCATCCTGAAAGCTGACATCACTTCCTATTGAGTAAGAAACGGTGGAAAACACTTCTACAGCTGGAGCCACCTTGTCCTCCCGAGTGTCCCGAGAGGCACTGCCATCCCTCCCACCCCCCCAGCACCTCGGCAGCACTGCGCCGCGCCACGCCATGTCACATCACGTCACGCCATGTCATGTCACGTCACGCCGCTGCAGGCGCAGCACCACGCTGCCCGCAGGACGGCTGGGGCCTGAAGCGAGATCAGCGTCTGAGTGGAAAAATGCTGGCTGACATTGAGGTTCGAAGGAAGCTTTTTGAAGGCTTCTCGGTTAAGACGTACTGCTCAGAAACAGTAGTACGTAGAGGTGCGTTCACGTCAGCCTGAAGAGCTTTTGGATGGATAAGCTTCCCTCAGGATCCAGGCTCAAAAACTACAGCCATTTCAAAGGCTCTGCCTCTTGCTCTCAAATGATGAGTTGACCTCTGATAGTCATTTCTTTGTCACCTCTCCTTTCTAATGCAATATAGCCTGGCAGGAAACAAAGCTTTAAGGTATAGGAAACTCTGACTTCCAGAAAATAGAAATACTTGCTTTTCCTGGGGAATGGACCTACACTACAGCAATAAGAAAAGATTCAATTTTGAACAGAAGAGGGGCAAAAGGGCAACACAGACACCACCAAGATGACTTATGAAACGTCATATCGCCAAATGGAGAGCTGTGAACAGAACGGGAGCACTGCTATTCTCATCACCCCACTGAGAAGCGCCCAGGCCTGGCTCACGGCGGCAGCGGACCTCTGATCTCCCGCTGCAGGACCACGTCCCGGAGTCTGGGCGCGCGTAGCTGTGTGTGTGTGACTAGGAACGCAGCGTGATCTCGGGCTTGCACTACATCTGTTTCACCTAAAACCAACACTCAGGCGTGTAAGATTTTGTAAGACTGGCACTTGGCTTCAGGATGCCAGCCCCTAGAAGAGAGGGAGGGAAGAAGGAGAGAATCTAAAAAAACTATTCTCAAAGCAAGGTGTTTTCATTTTTCTCAATCAAATAGCAACCTTACAGCTCCCTGACAGAACAACTTAGTATTATTTACTTGCTATATTTCAGGTATTCTGGCTGCATGGATTGCTTTTTTTATAGCTAGAATCCACTAAACTCTTTCAAAGCACATTTTAAAGAACTCTTTTAAGAACATTTTCATAGATGTTCAAGACACCTATCAAAGTAAAGGATATTCTTTGCTCATTGATTTCAGGTGGATTGACAGAACTGTTAGTATTTCATTTCCACGATTACAATTCAAAATAAAATAAAATGGTAATTCCAATTAAAATAACGGTTCTGCAACAAGAGCACAACAGGCTCGATGCTTTTAACAGGTCTCCAAATGAGGCTGGCTGACTGTTGAAATGCACCTCTCTCTGAAATATTTGCCTTATGTATATGCCTTTTATTTTGCTTTTTTTTTCTGAAGAAAGTCAAGATTTTGGCTGCGACTCTTACCAAAGATTTTTGCTAAGGGGTTTTTTTTTCATGCTCTATATGAAAATAAGTTTGCTCTTAAAAACAAAATAAAACAACTTGCATACTGCAATATAGAATGTTTTTCCACTCTTAAGAGTCTTTGTCAAATGTAACAGTTCAGAAATTAATGGTCTTGTTTTGCTTTTGCTTAAATGTTAATGCTGCAATGAGGCTGGGATCACAGAACTGTGAGAAAGAGGGCAGTAGCTTCAAGGGAATAGAAACTCAGATCGAGTCAGTACCATAAAGAGCTTTGGCAGCAGGTGCTCAACTCAGAACGATGATTCAATTTCAGTGAAACTTTTAATAATAATCTGAAAAACAGGCTAGATAAGAAAGGACACCATCACCACAGGGGATACGGAAGCCACAAGATTTCTACTGAACAGAAATGAGAGTGGCAAGAATGAGTCAAATCTTGTCTGCTGCAATGCCTCTACCACAGCCTCTCCTCAATGGGACTGCTGCTATCCACTTGGACTGGTACTGCCTCATTATTCCATTCATGCACCTTTCTTCTAGCACCTTTTTTTTTTTTTTTTTTTTTTACACAAAGAGATTGACGTTTTTGTAACAGATGGTCTTGTTGTCATACATAAATACAGTTCTGTCCTAATGTGGTCCTGGCTGCAGGATGTGAAACTGGAAAAAGCTTCTTGCCTGTTCATCTGCAACAAACTAACAGCCCACACAACAGGTATCTTTTTTTTTTTTTTTTTTTACATGCAGGCAGATAATCTTCCTCTAGGTGACTCTTTTCAGGACTGCAAGTTCTTGGAATCAGAAAGTGAAAGGATTTGCAAAAGCAGGATTGCACCATCAAACACAAACTGCACCAGTAGCATGCACTAAATCAACTAGCCTGTGTCATATTTATTTTTTTAGGCCTCCCACAGACTACAAATAAATATAGTAGTCTTGATAAGGCATCACAGGTAACGAGATGTTTTACCCAACTGTAGACAACTGGCAGATAAGTTTGGTGGCCCTGAGTCCATAATTTAGTCTTTAACAACGGCTTGTCGTGCTTCCAGCTGCTTAGTGCCAAGAACAATCTCTGACAGGCAAAATGGTACCAACGGGAAGAAACACCCTTTCTTAAGAAACTCACAGTCTTGTTTCACCAGAAGTGCTGTCAATATGTAAGATAGTACCAACCTATAAACAGGGCAGAACAATCAGGAACATATTCTAGATCATGCAAATCACTTCAAAACTTGAAAGAAAATCTTGGAAAAAAACAAAGACTTTTTCCACAGAGAAGAAATAAGAAAATTCACTTTGAACTGTTCCAGTCCTTTGAGGGAAACAGGCAGCAAACCGACATCTCCTGAGTTTTGTTTAAAAAGAGAAAAGCCCCAGTACAAATCTGGCTTTATATTATTTTTTAATTATTCATCATTATGCAACAGCAACAGGGTTATTATATAATAATGGCTGCTTCTTGCCAACCAGGCTTTAGCTACTCTTTAAAAAAGAAACTGAAATTGAATTCTAGCCAAATTAGAAATTCATTTACAAAATTTTGAATAAAAAGACAAGTCCAGAACACGCAAGTCACTTCCTTTCAGTAATCCATGAATAGAACAAACCAAAACACAGAACTCAAAGTATAGGCTAAACATGGACCGAATCATTATGACTACGCTCAGAAAGTGTCACACCTTTAACCACCGCTTTGTAAATATGATCCCTGGACTTTGCATATATGGGTAGTTCAGCTGAAGTCACGGGTACCATCACAGCTGCTGTCACAGTTATCACTAGGCTCAAGATGAAGCTTGAAGCAAATCATCTATGTACTGCAAGCAAGTAGTACTCTGAGAGCACATGCCTGCTTTCAAAAACTTCACCAGACTATAGCAGGGAACATGCGTGTCTTCTGTGTGTGTGCAAGTATGCGTTAAGAGGAATGGTGCGAAAACTGAAAGAAAAATTAATAAGTACACAGCTAATACTAAAGGACATCGTTAACACTTTGCTTCAGGATAAAATATGAACAAATCAAAATACACATTTGAATGTGAATAGTCATCTCAGTCCATAATTCATATAAATTAAAACACAGTGATTCAAGCATTATTGGTAAAAAGCTGCACAGCTAGGTTTCATATTCCATCTGCTCTTAATAAGTAATTTAGAACAATGTTATGCAATTAAACTAGGAATATTGGAAAGGGAGACAAAGGAAGAAGTGATTTAACTATTTGCAGCTTTTCTCTGTTGCTTTCACTACATGTCCTGTAAAATTAGGAAAAAAAAAAGTTCCCTACTTCAATGAATGACGCACATGTGATTTTTGATAAGAGTGTTTAGTTTTTAATATAAAGTCCTTTAGGCTTTGTTTCCCACCATCTTTGCTTGTAACGCTATGAAAAACTTGTAGATTATTGCTTGTGGAACAGAGCCAACACAAATGGACAGACTCAGCCCAGAATCATACAAACACACAGACTCAGGACATCTAGATGCTAGTTCCTTTTGAATTTTTATTTTACTGTCTCAGAATTTGTTTACTTAAGTGTCCTCATCTTCCATGTTGGTTTTTATCATAATCCCCCCTTTCTCTCTAAAGATAAAGGAAGCTAAATGAGCCACATCTGCTTCAATAAATTGTCAAGAGTCACAGCTTTTTAGTGTTCTAAAAATAATTCTTGGCAGGATGGGTCAGCAGCAAAAAGCAACAAATGCGATTATTTCATTAAAATATAAGTCACTATTTCTAAGATACTAAAAAGAAAAGGACTCTGAAAGCTACATATCCATGTTGGCTTTGTCTATCCATTTTTCTTACAGTAACATATTAGATACTCTCTTGCAACATCTGACTGTGAAATTAGAGTCAAAAGAGCTGCTGCTAATGCTCTAAAACCTATTTTATCTTCATAAGATTCCTAATATCCCAGATAACATGTAAACAGACAGCCATAAAACTTGCTGATTTAGGACACTGTTTGCAACATCTATGTTTACTTTGTAGGTTGTGGCTGGATAATAATGGAAAAAAGATCAGTGGAATAAAGGTACTTCATGGAAAGTAAGCAGCAGTGCCACTCACCTGCCAGTGGAGGATTATATTCCAGATCAAACCAAGGGTCAGCTTATGATTTCCATCCACAATGTCTGAGCTCCCAATATTTACCAAATCAACCTATTAAGAAACAAAAAAAAAATTTGTGTAAGATTAATAGCAAGCATAAAAGGTTGATGTTATTTTCATACATTTGGTGTTAAACTTTCTTTCTGATGAGGGAGAGGGAGGGATGGGCTAGGGTAAATCTCCTTTGGTTTCTGTTGTTTAGTAAACATCCAACTCATTTTATAAATGGCACAATTAATGTGCTGGCAAAAAGCAAGCAGTGATCTAGGGTTCCAATTATTCCAGTTATAGCATGTTGTGAAAACATACAATTAAAAGTAATAGTCAATAATAACTCAACAATCTTTTATATTGAGCCTCTACAATTACAAATCACAAAACTGATGGGTGACATGGAAAAATTCCTGTATTATGCTCTATACTACCTTACATAATATACTTTGCTGAAAGCTACACACACATCTAGACACTGTAAGAACCTACAAACCCAAGATACTGTTCTATATATTTAGATTAAAATAGAAATTATTGTGCCTTAATTAAATTCTACAATGTATAAGGCAAGGCAGGATGTGTTCTGGAATAGAGAGAAACCAATGATTGTGAACTAAGCAAGTCTTTTCCACATTAGTTTGCCCAATAATGTTGTTTTCCATAATTATATTATGCATTTGCAAATTCATATGCATCAGCATTTATCACCCTGGAATATTCTTTCCTCCACATGTGAAATGAACCTTCACCCTCCCCCACTTTTTATGCTATCAAAATAAGAATGCCAAATTCAGGGATGCAAGTACAAGACAACACAAGCTAAGACCTGCACTTTTGGATGGAAACTATGACTCTAAAATTTGCATCCTCACTGTTTCAGAGATGCATTTTTTCATGGTCAGAACTGATACTTGTACGGCAAAGTACCTCATTCCCCCACAAATTACAGCCTGCATATCTCTACTGTACTTCTGAAGCTATTTGAAGTTACATCTGTAGAATGACTAAAGGTTTTGCACACTTAAAACAAGCCTCTTTTTTTTTTTTTTTAATATCAATGCATCTATGTATAGGTCATTTTTATTAATCATATACAAAGCAGATAGTTTGTCAAGAACTCTAAAACTCTCTAAGAACTCTTTTCTTTAAGAATGCATCATTTTGTACTCAAAGCATATGAGACTGGCAATTCATTCTAGCCTACAGTGTCTTGAAATATTTCCCAAGTTATGTCCTAAATTTCAAATGGGGTCCATGTAGCAAGTGAGCCACAACATAGCTTATTAGGGTACCACCTACACGTTCTACAGGCCAAACCCTCCACCTGTTTTTGGAAATGGAAGCCTGAACACACAGAGCCTACATCTGTTTTACTGAAACAGAGGAACACTTCCCAGTTTGCCTCTGTGTTGCCTGAGGCTATACTGGGGCAACCCCCCACCCCAACACTATCACCTTTCCATAGGAAAAAAAATAATCTGTAAAATGGGTTGACTGGAAGCTGCAGCATTTTTCAGTCTGTTACCACCCAGATAACTGCAGAACCTCAGCACAAGGGTGGCACATACCAGCAGAAAAATCTGGATTAGTCACAGGCTTTAAATAGCTTTAGAACCATTGATTTTGCATTCCTGCAGTCACACAGAAATCACTCTTGAGATCATTTTGAAGGTTAAGGAAACTATTTCAGAGGCAGATCTTTTGTCTTTATACTATATATATATATATGTATGTATATATATACACTATACTAATTTTTATATTGTATACAGCTTATAAGGTTTTCATTATGTCAATACGATGGCCACTGGATGACCGCTTCACTTCCTAAAATAATGCTTTTTCTTCTATATTCTTCAATTGCAATACTCTCTGTTTTCTTTCTATATTTAAAAGGGACTATTGTTGTATTCTGGAAACTGAATGAAAAGCACATTAATGGATTTAGCTGATACGTAGTGAATAAATACTTTTCAAAACATTTACTATGAAACTTTGTAACCACATTCCAGGTATGCAATCAAAACCTTCTTGTATACTGTGAAATAATGTATTGCTGGTTTTTTTTCAACAATGTCAAATATTGCAGATTTTGAAGAAGTGGAAGCTTTTTCTTCTATTTATTTACATGAAATTCCATTTATAAAAAGAAAAATCAAGCTGGAGGTCTTTATGCCAGTCTTATAAGGTCACTTTCATTTATGCACAAATCTTCAGATGGATAAGCATTACCTTAGATAATCAATAACTTTATTCAGCAGCTGAACTCAAGCATGTTTAGTGACCTACTGCAGCTATCAAGAAATCCAATATAATATGTGGCACAGAATACATTATCACTGTTCCATCACATCTTACTGTTAAGTTTAAGCGAATGTTATAGTTTATTTGCATTTATTCTTGAGAAGGAGATATGATATAATTAGTTGGCCACTGAAAATGTCTGCTAAAGTTATGGGTCCATTAGAATGCTTGCATAAGGAAGACATTATGAGAATATTTACTCAAAAATGATGCACAGGATACTGGTTTTGGAAAGTCAATCTTGACAAAGTAGAATGGAAAGTGGTTTTGATATGATTCATTTCCTTAAGGTTATGAACCATAAGGAACAGACACCAATGAAAATTTAGCAAAAAGATTTCATGTAGGAAAAGCCTCAGTTTTTCTGACTTCATGATTGTCAGTGCTTGTGAGCAGATATTTTGATAGGTAGCACCTTCTAACCAGCTACGGATGACTTCTTGTAATTAACCTTTTAAAATGTATTTTAAATACCATGCATTACCATAAAATTGTGCATGTTGATCTGTCTTCAGATAGCATCCGTTATAGATATATTACTCAAACATTTGCTGGTAGAGGATTTTAAACTCTATGAAATAAATTGTGCTGAACGACGAAGTATCCAAGTCACATCAATAAAACTGCCTTGACTCCACCAATTGTATCCTATAGGCCAGAGTTTGATCCAACACTTAGAAAGCATTAAGTGTGCTATCTATAGGATGTTCTGACCCTGTACGGCTGATTACTTACATTATTTCTCTGCAAAACCTGCAGTGCTTTGTTGACATTGTTCAGAGCATGAACTCTTGTGGAGCCCTTTTCTTTTGCCTACAAAGAAAATAAAACAAATTTGACTGCCCAAAATCAGAAACTAGAATACACTCTATGTAACTCAAGTCTTATATTACACCTGCAGTTTTCTGTTTTGTAAGTTTATGACAACAACAGTGAGAATATTACCATACATCGTTCATATGCAGCTTTCCGATATGAAATAAAGGCAATTGTGAAACAAAGTGGATCCACAGCTGGAACGTAATCTGATATCTTGACATTTTTCAGTGAATGAATCATTGAAATGTATATAAAATAAGATAATTCCAGATTTTTTTAATTATGATTAGTTGTCTTCTCCATGGCACAATTTAGGAACATTACTGTGACAACCAAACAGAGAAGCACTGGTTCCTTTAATTTTTATTTACAAATATATTCTCTCTGAATTTTGATTCTCAAACTCCCAGCCTGCTTCACTACTCTCTTGTGAGAAAGTTTCAGAGAAAAATCCCAAGCTCACAAAGTCCAAGCAGGAAAACAAGAGGGATATTCAAAAATACATGTGATGTGTCACTTCAGAATTTCCAGGTTCATAACAGCAAGTTGTTCTCTCTTTTCAGACATGTACAACTCCAATATACCGACTGTATGTATGAAATTTATTAGCAAAACATTCTCATTCTACACACTAATTTCTATTCCTTGTTTTTGGCACAAATACCTAGTGATGAATAATTTCTGAATTCCAGCTAAAATCTAAATGAACCCTGCCTCAGTCTTAGTTCTCTTTGCCACACTTCCTTAATAAGTGTGTACAACAAACTAGAACATTTTCATTTCAAATATAAGCCTAGCAAAGGTTACTGTCTAATATAGCTCTCAGTCACAATGTTTCCTCAATTTCAAATGACTGTCAAAAATATTCAGACCCCTAAAAAATAGTTTCCACAGGACCTCATCAATGGCAGAAATTAATGAACACCACCTACCACAATTATCACAACATCAAGACTTCAACATATAGTTAACATGTTAATATACACATACAAGTTTTTGGCCTGTAAGGCATTCCAGGAGCTCCAGAAGTCTTCGTCCATCTCGAAAATCATTAAAAAGATCTTCAATGTAACGTCTTCCAAACTGAAATGAAACAATGGCTTTAGTTAGTTCCAACACCAAAAAAAGGAAGCATCAATTTGCTAAAAAAAGACCAGAAAGCTGTAAAAGCCACTGTCTTGCAAAGTGGTGTATTCCACCTGTGTAAATACACTGTCCTAATTAAATATTAAATATGAAAGGTATGACGCAAAGTAAAGGAAGAAAATATCTTAACAACTAAACTGATAGGATACTTTCACATCTGTTTTTAATAGGGTTCTATGGCATAAGAGAGATTGGTGCCTACCTTATTTCAAATATTTTTCTTATGGTAAGGAAAGTACAGCCTTTATTCCCTCTTAAAATTACACTATTGATATCATCTGTGATAAAGTGCTGCAGATCCAATAATTTGCAATTTGTGCACATACCATTAATGCAAACAAATAAGGCAGAACTAAATACTAATGAAGCTAGAACACAAACCGAACTTGGCAATTAAGGTGCAATTCAGGAGAAAAATAGGAAAAATAATTTGCCAGATTAAAAAAACACAAACAAAACCACCAAACACCCAGAAAGAGATACCAAGTTTAAGTGCCTAGTAGGCACTTTCATGTGGCAGAAACAAACTTGGAATTACACAGAGAGAGAAAAGTTTCAGGCTTATTCTAGTGAGGATCTAAGAAACATATCTATGTTCATAGGACATACTTGGAATTGTACTGGATCACGGCCTCATTAATGTAAGTGCCTAAACCACAATTTTGTACATAGCATCAGCAAAAAATGAAAGGAAATACTTGGGATTTTCCTTCATGTGACAATGGTAAAAGATGAATTTCTTTCTAAAATTCAAGCCATGTTTCTGATCTGATGCTTTGACTAATGCATTAAATTTTTAAAATATAGAAATATGATTTTGTATAGTTTAGTCACTGTGCAACTTTTATATGTACCTATAAATTTTGACATATTTTTGTATGTATGAGAGCTATTGAGAACCACAATAAAGAAGTGATTATTTTGTGCAGTGTCAAGTAGATTCACATGTCCACATTATTTCTAATTTGTAAAGTTTCACAGATGCTTTGATTGATTTGAGAGGAAGCATCTATATTTTAATTTGCTAGAATTGACACCATGCTGACCTACATCACATATCTTCCACTTTTACCACAGCTGAGCAATATAGAATTGGGAATCCATATTACACAGAAAACATTTGCTTTCCTGTCAGCAGTGTTGTTCTGGTACTCACTGCAACACTCATTAGAGCTAGCTGGGAATTTTATGAAAAACTTATTTTGTCAGAAAGTATCAATTTCTTTGGAAGTTTTCTTAAACAGAGGGCAGAATTAAGGACAGTTTCCAGTGCTAGACTCATTTTTTCCTCAATCAATAAATATTTATGTGTACAGCACAAACTTTAGTGCTATTGGCTGCTCTGGCATGACTCCTTCCCTCTTTCTTTCTCTCAACTGCTATTCTGAGGCAAGAGCTCCTTTCAATCCCTTCATTTTTTGGTAAGGTCTTGTTTCTGTTTCACAGAGCAAACAAATCCGAAACATCAAAAATTTTCTACAGCAGTGGGAATCCTTTTTTTCTAGCCAGTTTTCACACGCTGCACAACCCATTCCATCTAAGCTAATTTCTAGTTAACACATGTGCTGCCACTTGACCACCTAAAATATCTGAAAACCAGTACTGAACAGATTCACATATGATTTAGTCACCCTGTTCAACCTCTTGAATTATCTGTTTAACTAATACTACTCAGCAACTCTATCTCCTGCCTTGCATTTAATATAAGAAATAGTTTTGATAAAATGTTTCAAATTGTGGTATGAATAATCATGTGCCATTATGCAAGTCAAGTCATGCACGGTATTCCTGAAGTTGTCTATTATTTACTCCATACAGCACAGATTTAAAATTAAAACATATGACTAAATCAGAAAGACTTTATTTTGTTTCCTAATCTTGCAGAACAAAAGTCATTTTTGCAGAGGGGAAGCACAAGACCTATGCACTTCTAAGGGAACATTTTAACATTCTTTAGAAAGTCGAAGTGATCAACAGACCCTTCTGTAACACTCTGAAAGAGTTGTTCCCATAATGTTACTGAATCACTCTGGGAATATGAGCACAATGACATTTTGATAATAGAATATAATTATATTGCTTTGTATCATAAGGGAAAAATAGAACTAGCCTTCATAACTGCCTGTGTGTCTGACTTTCTTCCTTTTTGCAGCATTTAAGCTATTCATAAAGTTTAAGTTGAAATCCATCTAGGATGGCCAAAAATTCTGCTTGACAGAATAATATGGGGGGATGGGGGGGGGTGGTAAACTTTTCAGAAAGAAAATAAGACACAGCATGGTAGCATCCCCAGCAGAACATATTAATTACAAATGTATTACAAGTAAACCTTAAAACAAAATTTACCATTGATATTTTAGGGTCTCGGAAGTACACCTTCCATTAATCAGCAAATAAAAATACCTTAAGACACCCTATACTACTGCCACACAGATCATCCTTAACCTGAAGAAGGTTGCTATTTTTCTGGCAACAGGGTAATTAAGTCTTTTTTCTCAAATAGATTGAATGTCTTCACTGGATTGACTTTGCAGTAAGTCTTCAGAAACAAAGGGCTCAAAGATGCATCAAATAAATTCATTGTGTCATTGAAAAGTGTCTCTTAAGTTGTATGAAGCTTTGAAAACAATGAAAAAACAAGTGTGACGAGTCAATGGCTTGCCAAAACAAATGCCTAGTCCTTTATTATAAATTCTTGTTGAAAATAACCTTGTTTAAAACTTTTTTTAGGTTGTGACCTACAGCCACCGCCCTTTACCTACAGAGGAATGAAAATGTTCAGAAGAATCTCCTGTGCCCTTTGTATGCATGTTGATTTGTTACTCTCCCTATATCACAAACTTATCCAAAACCTAATTTAAAAAAATGCCCAAAGCAGCTGCATGCTGGATTGTTGGCTGACAGTTCTTCTTAGCAAAACCCACAATGATGGAAGAGATGGGGGAAATGAGAGAGAGCACAGGACAGAGGAAGGACTGCAGATGCTGAACGTGAAGCACAATGCAACTTTTCATCAGTATGGTACTAATTTCCCAACCGGTAGTTTGACTGGCAGCAATATGAAACTAGAGAAAATTGTATGATCTTAATCAATATATAAGCTATTTATAACATTAGTCAAGTAGACCAGCAAAGTAATTATCATCTCTTTCTTCCTTACTTGCTTATTTCAGGGAGACCAACAATTAATGGAGGGATTTGGGGGATTGGAGGCAGGGTTGAAAAGGCCAATGAGAAAAAATACACGGAATAAAGAGGGAATAACTGTAAAACTGAAATTGGAAAAAAAAAAAAAAGAAAAAAGAAAGAAACAGAAATTACTTTCTAGAAGTAGGACCAACAAAAGAAAAATCTAAGACAGAAATTTGTTAGAATCTTCATGACTAGAAAGACTCTAGGGATTTAAGTATACGGCAGTATTATTTTAACCTACTGTCTTTGTGTTAAATAAAGGTCAAAACACAAGACAATTTTCTTGGTCTAGCTGATATGGCTGTTGGCTGCAACTGCTGATCTTTACATAACATAAGACCTGAAGGAAATCCAAAGGATGTATTTTAAAAGAAAATCACTGCAAAAAAATGTGATACAGAAGGGAAGACAAGATTCCTGTTTTACCATAGATGAAATTAACCCTCCAACTTAAATAAGGACTGAAGAAAATAATTCACAAAATACATTTGTATGGAAAAAACCTCCTACACTACCATGGTCAACTACACAAGCCTTAGTCTTAGAATTACAGGGTAATGTACAATTAACATCTCAGGAAAACATAGGAACTTGCAGAAGAGTCTTACCCAATGTGTTACACAGGAGAAAAGCATACTTAGAGTATTCCATGCACTAACTCAATTGCATGTACATATATATGTACATGCATGTAGATATTCTAGAATGCTCTCAGTATTAGACTGAAATAATATCTAAAGTGTATTATTGTTATTTTCCAAGCTCAGACAGCAACTGAACCAATTTTATGCCAAAGAATGCTACCTAAAAAGAAAAAAGCAGATGGAAAAGAAAGGAGAAATTTAGGAAACAGACTGAAAGTAAGTGTTGATAGATAAATGTAGTAGCAAACTTTTTGTGTGAATATATTTAGAAATCTTAGAACGTCAAGCTCCATCCTATTCATCTCACTACTGTGTACTTTCATTGTCATTCCTGTGTTCTTCTTTTCAAACGCTCTATATTAGACCTCATTCTCTCTATGTAAATTTAACAAATAAATTTTATCAAACAAGTAAACTATTTTATCAGCTCATTCTTCAGATACCTTATGGAAGAAGTTAATATTGTGGGAAGTGTTACATGAAAAGCCGGTGTTCCATGAAAAGCTCTCTGTTCAGAGCTACATGCAAGCTAGTCATTGTGAAAGTGATACAGGCAAGAACACCAAGTAGTTGAAAAATATCTTGTCCAGAGAAGGTACAAAGACATCCATTCATGAACGTTGACCCTCCTATTGCCCAGTGCTCAATAATTATGAGTCAAACCTCCAAAAAAATTCTGATTAGCATAAAACTGTCAGCAGACATTATGTTTTAGAATAAATTAGCAAAGGCAAACCCTATACTAAGGGAAAACAGAGTGAAGGGAAAGGAAATATGAAGGGGAAGGAGTTGGGAAGGGAGAGGAAATGAAAGGAGGGGCAGAGGATTAAGAACAAGTCATAACTTAATTTTTCTCCCACAAGCACAAAGGCAAGAAATGTATTTCTATTTCCTGAGATTCATAAACACTCAAAATTTCAAGCAATGAGTCCATAATAACAAGTCCAGCAAAATACATGATAACAGAAGACTGTAACACAGCTACTATTTGAGGTTCTTTAACATGCATTTATTTTTTCTGTTTTATAAAAACGCTATATGATAGACACTTTTCCCCAATTTTTCAGAAAAATTACAGAGGGTAAAAACTTGGCTGAGGAAGAGATCTCAGACTTTTCATTTTCCTTTGCAGGCAAGTATGTATTTAGATTACACTTTTCATTTGGGGGCAGACTAGACTGTAAGAAGATTATTACAGTAAGACAAGTTGGATGCTATTTCTCATGCATTTTACAGTTTTATTGGCTTATTATTATCAGTTCATCTGGGAAATCTAGCAACCGAAACTATCAACAGATGGAGAGAGACAGAATAAATTAAAAGAAAAAAGGCACTGTAAAGACAGAGAATTCAAGGTTAGGCATGGCACTAGACAGAAGATTTAAGGTTATATTAGGCATAAATAGGAAAAATCAGCTTACAATAAAACCAGTGGACACAGAAGTCCTTCAGACTCCCGCAACAGGTAAATCACTGAGACCTTAGCTTGGGGCTAGACCTGTCCCTCCAGGAGGGCACAGAGCCTGGAAGGGAGCTGCAGTGAGGGGTCCAGCTGTGTCCCCAGCGTGCTGGACTGTGGAACAAAGAGCCAGAGGTGCCCTGCAGTTTGGCCGGGACCTCAGGCTACTGACTGATTACTAAAAAAAATGAAAAGACAAGATACAATCCAGAAAGGCAGAAGGGCATAAGCCATAAGTCTTCACATATCTTTTTGAAGTAATTGTCTCAAGTTCGGTTTGTAAATCTGTAAATTTTGCTGAATAGACATCAGTAGGGAAGAAATAAGAACTTGGTTGGCTTACAGATGTTACTCTTAGTAAGACTAAAGAATCAGCCTTTTCTTGCAGTCAAAATATTTGACGCCTCACTCTGTGAAACAATAAAGAACAGTCATTGAGCTAATCTCAACAGATCTTTTAAGTCAGTTTTAATAAAAGAGGGATTATTAATACTTGCTCTTGCTCTGCTAAATATATTAAAGGTTGAATTTCTCTCCCCAACATCCTCCTTTACAGTTTATTCAGTTCCGCTGGGAAGTTGCATGAAAGTGACTGACATTTTCTTTCATTGATGCTGGATTACTATTACAGCAGCAAAAGATATTGTCCCAGTCATGAGGGAAGAAAGATGTACCAGACACAGTTTAACTGGGCCATGGCTTTACAGACTCATGGGGAGCACTGAGCAATAACTTGAGCCACACAAGCCACCCTTTCTCCTTTCATCCTCTTCTCCTGCTAGAACACGGAGGCATCCATTCTGCTGCAGGTGAAACTCTACGCCAGCCAGCTGGAAGTCAAACACTGCACAAGCAGTTTGCCTCTCTACTGTCAGAGCTCCAGCCTTTGTGGTAGACACCTTTTTTTGCAGTCTAACTTCAGCTCTCAAGGAATTACACAGAGGACTAACTGATGGATGCCGGTATTTAAAACTTACTACTACTGACCAACTGAGAGGAAGGTGTAAAACGCTTCTCTAAAGATGCCACACTCTTCTCACAGGCCACAAACCAACTATCACCGTGCATTTTAACATGGTAGCTATCACACTGCCTGTGGCAGGCCCAGAACACCCAACTTTACCCTTTAAGAGGAATCTAGGGACAGGTCTTACCAGTTGTCTGAAGGCGGCTCATGGTGGTGGCACAAGATACATACTCCCAGAGTAGAAGCCGGTTTCATGTCAAGACCCTGATGTTCAGGTAATGACATTAGACCCTCCTGGCACTTCTGTTCAATTCTTGTAAAAGGGCGTTTTCCCCTCAGCAGAAGGAGCCACTCTACTTTTCTAGTGTCATTACAGAGAAGGCTACTCACACCCCCCTAAGTTTCTGAAGAATACCTTGTTATTTCCATTTTAAAAGAAATCAGAAAATCTCTCTGCAGGGGCCATACATACCCAGAACAGAAATACAGACATATTGACAGACAGAATTATGTTAGTATAGCTATCACTGGTTTTCTTAGCTCTCAGAAACGTGTCTCTAAATTAAATGTAAATCAAAGAATAAGCAAGTAAGTTTGTCATAGTAACTCATACCTCATCTTTGGTTTACCCTCATCTAGCGCTTAGACAAGGACAGAGAGGTGCAGAAATTTCTGACGTCAAAGAAGTAGGAGAGCTAATAAACAAGTGAAGAGCAGTCTCACCATGGTCTCCAATTATTGTATAGGCTCTACAGATAATCTCTGTTATCTCCTCAGTACACTTTATCATACTCTTCCGAAGCCAGTATATAAGGCCTTCTGAGACCCAATATGCAAAAATATTTTCTTTGTAGAGTCTTCTAATTTACCTTTCCTTTGTTGAATGCTACTGTAAGATTAATTATATGATAATTAAAATATTGGAAGTTTCATCATGCGTAACAGAACTTCCTAAAGTTATGTTGAAATGCTCCCCATCCTCGGGATCACTGAAATTCATGAAGCTGAATTATTTTCTCTGCTCTGAAAGCAAAGGGAAACCATTATTTATTAATTAGACACATGGCAGTCTAAAAGTCAAAGCCAAAATAGCTATTATCTATCCTATTTTCATATAAAATTTCCTTATGAGGTTTATCCAATACAACTTGAATTCACTTAAATCAGACATCCTGTCTTATCTATTAATGCCACTTGAAAATGAGATTTTGAAATTAATCACATCACTAATCAGATTATTTTTTCCAGATTCAGTGTATTATATTTTTCATAAGAATGAAACTAGATTAAGAGCAGATATTAATTGTTAATAGCATGATAGTATTAAAAACCTGAAGATCTGTTTGGAACAACAAAATAAAACCTACTGATACACTCTCCAATTAGAGCAGGAAAAATATAATGATTTCAACAGTAGTTTCTTAATAGCACTACAATATATAATATTTCAAAAAGGTATATAATCCATAATGTCAATTGCTAAAATGAAAAGATATAATTTCAGTAATTTTCATATTATTTTTCAAAAGGTTAACTATTCCCACAGAGGAAAATATCTTAGAAACAATTGATATTGCTCACTATGTGCACACCATAAACATGCAAATCAAAGCATGAACAATTTTTTAGGCAAAATTTGATGGGCCAGTTCTAAGCTCAGAGAGGTGGTATAGCCACCTCTGGATACCCCCACCTGAATGTGGAAGGGTTTAATGTAATCATTAATTAAATATTACATATTAATAATATTAATATTACATATTAATAACATCTGTTAACAAAGAAATAAACAAAATCTTATTATTTCATATATGGTGCATGTATTTCACACATAAGTATGTATGTCCCCTTTAAAATCTGAAACAAGACAGGTTATTGCCTCTGTGACAGGATCAATGGAAAAATATTTTTTAATGAAAGGTTACCTCTATTGCAATTTCAGCACAGCTTTATCTGAGATACAGATCAGGTCAAAAAATTACCAAAGTGGCTCACAGATGATGGGAACAAAGATTTAAGGATTATTCCACTCTTCACTTGAACAATGAAAGCTACACTGACCACCCAGATAATTCATACTCCTGTTACTTAGGGTTTTGAAGTGTTCTGTGATAGATTTTCAGTTCTACTACCAACCTGAGCAGGAATCCGACTTAGTAACATAACCATTCAACAGCTTAACTTGTGCATTAAAAAACACTTCTAAGTGTAAAAAAAAAAAAAAAAAAAAAGAGAGAAAACTGTCAAAGCTTAGACAAAAACTAACCAGTTTCAAAAAATACTAAGCTGATGCTCACTAAATACATCTATGCTAATTTGCCCAGTAATTATTACACAAAGTTTCTATTTGGTAAGCAGTGGATGTATAATGTTGGCATCTACTGCTTTTCTTTTAAACAATACGAAGCTTACAGGGATACACAAAATAAATCTGGCAGCTATCTTTTTTTCACCAGTTTAATCTAGCCAGCTAATGTCACTGAACCATTTCCTATTTTGCAGTATATTGCTGTGCAAGGTCATTAAGAACTGGATGACAGGCAACGGGATCAAAAGAAACCGTCTGGAAGTGGGTATGGACATACACTCGGCAAGTTCCTCCAAGGTTTGAAGAATGAATCATGAATTCAGAGTCAAGGACAGGGGCGCTTCTTTTGACAGGGCAGCTAGCTTCATGCAATCTAGTAACAGACTGCAATGAGCTTCTTTTTTTGCAAGTGTGCATATAATTATGCTTCCCACTTCCACAAAGAAACATATAAGGGAGAAAAATACCATAAACTAACAACTAATTTTTTTTATAGTATTATCTCAGATGTAACTTTCAATAAAAGATGAAATGTTAATTATATTTACATGTTCCAGAATACTTGTGGTTTTTAATTTACAGTATGTAGGCATTTTTGAGTTTATAGTGGGTAGAGTTTTATAACAGCCTTTTTAAACAGTTTGAGCTGCAAAGATGAAAATGCAGGGTTTTTGAAAGGAAGAGCCAGCCCACTTTCCAGTGGAGAAGCACAAACTGTATGTAGCAGATGCCAAAGGCAACAAATTTGGCTAGAATTCTCATTTAAGGGAGCACCAGTTCCACAGCAGACTGTTTCCATGAACATTTGTTATTCAAGTAATTTATTTTTCCATATGTGGTTATTAGAAAACAGAAAAAGGGGAATATCTTCAGTCTTGATTAAAATCACAAGCATTAGTGCAAAATCTTGGAGAGCAGAGGAAGATTCTGAAATTTTTGTCTTCTGGCTTACTGACATTCTGAATCTTAGAGAACAGTTTAATATTTACACAATGAGGTACAGAATACCGCATGTACTGCGTTTGCTCACGTACGAAGATGTCCTTTCTGAGTGAGTGTGGATTCTCTCTTTATTGGGGGACAGGCTTTAGCAACACATTTTTCATCAGTTTAGAGCTTAAATCCTGGCTGCAAAGAAAATCTGAGGTGTATAAATGGTAAGCCAAATTTCAAACATTTTACTTTGGAAGCCCTTCAGGTACATAGTCTCATCTTTGAGAATAAATAAAACAGACAAATCTCCACTACTGTCTTTAATTGTAACAGACAAATAGTCAAGCTTCTAAAGAGATGCAACTGTACTTAAACAAGACGAAACCACAGTAATTTTTATCAATAAGAAAACAAAAAGAACAAACTCCCTAATTATGAAGCATTGCTATTACTTGTATTACGAATCCCATATAAATAAGAGACTTAATCTAGATCAGTTCTTCAGTGAGCAGGATGTGAAAGAAGCAAATGAGATACATAATTTGGACAAAAGCTTTAGAACGAAAATCAGTTTGACTCTGCACAATGGCTCACATACGAGGCAGCACCATTTCTTGGTTTGCAAAGTGGTGGCACTGCACACTGCAACGGATTTTGATTTCCCTTGGGAAGTCAGATTTCCCAAAGCACTGAAGAATGGGCTAGTTTGTGATAAGCCACCGAGGAGGTTGGATCTTCTCAGTCCACAGTGAAGTTAGGTCTCCCCTTAGAGCCACAAAGCATCAGTGAATTGCCAGCTGAATTACCTGAGAACTGGCTTTGTCAGCACTGACATGGGGAATTCTGACCATTAAAGCTAATGTTCCTACTTCTGCAGCTTAAACTTGCAGTTCTTACTGCTTCAGACACCTTTCTGATGTAAGGAAAATGTCTACAGTTATCAGGATCAACACAACAATTTGACGTGTCTCAGAGAGAGTACCCTAACTTGGACAACTGGGTAGACCTAAGTCATTGTAGCAAGTCATCCAGTTTGCTTGATTTGACTTTGTCTGTGAAGGAAGAGTGAAAGGCAAAAGTTCTGGCAGTTCTTGTCATGCTTCTACTCCCACAAATTCATATTTTTTGGCTTTCATTAACATTTCTTGATTAGGAAACACCTGACCCCTATTTTAACAAAAAAAAAAAAACAAAGGAACGCTGAAAGGGAAGAGGGGTATCATACAGAAAAGAAATAAGTAGTGAAATGAGGTACTCAGTCTTTGCCAGTGAGAAGTCATCCTCACAAACAAATACATTTTGGTAGCCAAATCAAAAACAAACTCGTAGCGCATTTGAGGTAGCACTGCTTTCAAACATATTTTTTCAAACATATTTTCATTGACTCAGCTGAACCTTTAGTACTGACATACAAGTGAGTGACTCATCCTCCTTTCTAAAGGCTCACAAACATTTAGTCAAACTCACTGCATTTTCTGGCACATGCACATAGTCACTCCCTGTCATCTTGCTATATGCAATAGTTAAATCAAGAATATATTTGCTTTCAACATTGACATTTAAAGCTGTAGCAATGGTAAAATCCCCACAACCACATCTGAGCTGGCTGGTGATCATTTTCACTTGATGAAAAGGAAAGGCCAGTATTTATTTATTCAGAATGGAGGTTACTCCATCAACTTCAGTGCCAGAGGGACTACGCTTGTTCTTGCTGTCCTGTGTCGAAGCCCAGCTGAGCAGGAGGATTTACTGCATATGTACTGCAACCAAGAATTATTCTGGGAGTTCCCCTATACCCACTGCACTTATTCCCAACAAGGCTGTTTGCAGTAAGTGGGATATTAATTTAAATGACATGCTTAAAAGAGCAAGTATACCCTCTCTGCTTGAGCTCAGGTAGGAGTTTAACATGGGTTCATCCACTTTTTTTCCCATCTGGAGAAGTCAGGCATAATTTTAGAGACTGAAAATCTCTATAGAGCCTATAGAAACTACATAGCTAACTAAAAGGGTACAGTTTTCCAATATAGTCCATTGTTTGGCTTAAAAATTCTACACAAGATATACAGCCCATTATCTAAATGAGCAATTAATTTTTATTTTGGAAAAAAACCCACAAAACCCAACTGTTGCTTAAAAGCACAACTTCCACTTGAACTACTACTAAAAATTAGTAGTCTGCTTTAGAGGCCATCGTTTATATGTAAAATTTCAAGACATTCAGAAGGAAATCCTAGAAAGAAAAAGCAGCAAGAGGACAGTATTTAAACGGGAAGAGCAGAACATATAAGACACAGTGAAACAGCAGGAAATGAGGACATTCAAAGACAAATTCTCTTTCTTTTGACAAATTCAAAAGAAATTTGTCAGCCTGCTAGCCTGCCAACAACAGGCTGCACAGGACGAGCTGTGAGTGTGGCAGCACCGTTACTGGAGGCTGCGGTACCCCTGCTCCCTGTGACTGCCATTCCCTTACTGCAGGACACACCAGTCTACTCCATTTCATAACCAGTCTACTTTTTACTCTACATCAGTGACGAGGTCGATTTTCAGATTTTATGAATGGCCAGAAGCATGTTATAGTTGGGTTTCACATTACCTGATGATATATGCCCATGACTCTAGCACTCTTTAAAGCCTCCATTTTTATTCCCCCATATTGGTACCAATACTGTGACCCCGTATGCTCAAGAGGTGGGGAAGAAGAAAAAAAAAAGAAAAAAGAAAAAAGAAGTTTTATTTGTTTCTTCTGTTTATAGATTTTTTTTTTTTTTTTTCCTCTCGGAGTGCTCCTAATGTAAATAATGTAATTTATGCAGGTAACATATATACTACAAAGTTTTCTGGCATCAAAAAGAATGTAAATTTTCCATTTTTCCTTCTCACTGTCCACAACTCATCAAACCACACACAATTCTTCAAATGGCAAATAAATGAAATGGTAACTGCTTACAATATTAGAAGACATTTTGGCTAGATAATGAATTGATATTTTTATCAATATTACACTTCTGCACATTATTGTCTGCATAAACATGTAACATATTTGTTATGTTTAACATAATAAGTTGCTGTGTTTTGGCTACCAGTAAGTAAAATGCATATGTAACTCAAATCACCACAACTAATGATGGTAACTTAGTGAAAATGATTGGCATATGCTGCTTTTTTAACGTCTGGCAATAAATGACCCAGATTCCAAAGGAATTTATGTACCAACTTGCATTTGTGAATCTGGATCCCTGTTTATAATTAATGAAAATAACAATATGAGCTCATCTCTCTTTAAAACCAATCATTACAAGTTGACTGTAGTATAGTGAACAAGAAAGAAATAATACGAGACTTTGGTTTGCATTTTAGTTGCATGTTTTGTGCTAAGTAATAGCTTATGAATGGCTTCAGAAATCTGTGCATTTTTTGTTGGATTATACCACATATTGTGCCCATCATTTAACTACTTTAAAAAAATACATATTTCATACTGACAATGTAGGGTTTAATTCTAATCTCAACTGTCCACTTGGCATGCTTATAAAAATACTACAGTGAAGACTGTAGCACCCAGCCTGAAACTATACAAAGGAAACAGATGACCGACAACCAGTCTACAAATACATAACAGCAGCCTGAAGACAGTGGAATAAACCAGCATCCAAGAGGTACCAGCCAAGTGAACAAGCTAGAACAGATTGGTTCTCACATATGAAAAGAGCAAATAATCCTTTGGACCATGGAAAACCTTATATAAACACCAGAGATATGCAATGGAGTTTGGGGAAGATGGTTTTGGCTTCCTGACTTGAAGTGCTGTTAAGCCCAGCCAGCTCAGTCTCAGAGACTAAAATCTGTGGCCATCAGGGCTAACAATGTATCACATACCCAAGGCTTGACCAACACAGCTGATCAGTGACCTGATTCTTAGTTATTAACCTACTGATTGCCAAGTAATTGAGAACAAATAAATGCTTTCTGAGATTTTGAAATCTGCCTGGTGTCTTAGTCCCCCAGAATACTCCTCTTACAGGGTCCACAAATCCAACAACAATTGCAATGCCTTAGTGTAATGGATTTCCTAATGAACAGGAATAACCACTAACAGCTGAAGAAAGTCCAGAAGGCAAAAGTGAAAGAAGACAGTCTATTGGAGTTCGACATATGCACTGCAGATCTTACCATCTTCCAAAATCAGCATCGATTTCTGAAACTGAGAAGAGTATTCCCAAAGATATCTCTGCATGCATAAATCAAGGGAGTGTAAGAGAAAAGACATGGGTCGGACAATTCTATTTTTCCTTTCAACAGTTCAGTCTAACAATTTAGTGAAAGAAAAGGAGTCTGTGCTTTGACATGAAGTTGCATCTTTTTTAGAAGACTTCTGGGCAACATCACCTACTGCAGATGGCACTACCCTGCCACTGCAATCTGGCTATACAACCAGTATCCCCAGCGTTGATACCAACGTTTTGAGTCGTGGAACTCTCCAAACCTTAACTGCCCTGGGTACATGTAGCACAGGCAACCTCTTTGGCTTGCCTGGGTGAGTGTTGTGGAAGGCAGCAAAGCTGAGGTACATGAGCACGAGGAGCACACCCAAACAAGACGTAAACAGCAGCTGGCAATAGTGGGAGAAGATTGTGAGGCTATAATAGCACAGCAATGTATATAAGTTATAGAGGCTGTTGATAAGTTTTGGAGAGCTTTAACAACTCTTTAGCTGCTTAAAAGTAGTCCTTCATGATAAAGCAGAGCTCGTAGCTTGCTTAATGCTTTTGCTTGATGTTGACCTATTTATTCTCTGACTGGAGGAATAAGAAGATTCGGAAAGCCCCAGAGCCAGTTTGAACATAGTAACCACTGGCCTAAAAAACAGGAAAGAGAAAAGAACCCACCTAGAGCCGAGAAAAAGGACCCGAGGAGAGAGAAGACGACCCCAGACCCCAATATTACTGTTGGACCAGACTATGGTGTGAGGGGCAGGAACTTATACTGTAAGGGTATAATTGCCCAGGGATTTTCGTGTTTGGGGTTCCTCTCCGGTGGCACCCAGCTTGAGCTGTTGAAATTTGTGCACCGTAGATAGAATAAATAACGCTTTTTGTTTTGAAGGCCTTGATTAGAGATTCTGCTTCGGGGGAACCTAGGGTCGAGCCAGAGGGAAGAAAAGTGCCCGAGGGTGAGTGTGTGTGAGGAGTGGGAAGGGGCACCCGTCAGCTCCCTGGAGTCGCCCGCTGCGAAGGGACTCCGGTCCGAGCAATTAAAGTCTGCGGTGGTGTCTGTGCAACTCCTTGATTGCTGTGTGAATGCTCGGGCAGCAGCTTCTCCCGTAACAGTGAGGTTTCCAATGGCTGGACCCGAACAGCCTGCAGGGCCACATAGCATTTCGGCTAGGATTAATGCAAAAGGGGACATTATGTCTGACTCAGCACACTTTTCGCAGAATTACTGGGCCTTCGGGAAGTAGATATGCAAATGTCAGCACAATATATGGACCGTGTATAGACATGATGTATGTAATATTGAGAGAAAGCAGGTTACACAATGCATGGGTTTATACAGTTCATGAAGTTTAACCTCAACTGCTGCTATGCATGTTAATCAGATATTCAGTCTCCAATCCACATCAGCACTAATTAGAAAGTGTTATTTACTGTAGAGTGTAGGCTTGCTCGGGCAACTGCCTGACATTAATTATTCTTTGAATGCTGGAATTTAAACCAAAAAAATGTAAAAAATGTATGAGTAATGCCGGTTTTGTTTAGTGTCACACAGTGTTAAATCAATGAGGACTATAATGAGCCTTTATTCAGAGATACTTACAAAGTAAACAACTGTTTCACTGGAATTCATTACTGCTTCCCAAATTTGCTGTTATCCTCAAAGCTAGGTAACTTTTCATGCAAGTTATATGAAATTTAGCTATTTTACTCCTACTAAATGATTTAAGCCCCAAAGAATGATAGACATTGTGATCTGGGGACAAATGGCACCTTCAGATTTTCATTTTTCTTGGAATGCAAACAAATTTTGTGCAGATTCCAAAGTATTTACATCAGTTTTAATAACTTTGTTGAGCATTGTGGTGCTTCCACTTTAAAGCTCTTCCGTATGGGGACAGACTTTTTAATGGAGCCTGTAGCGATAGGACAAGGGGTAATGGTTTTAAACTAAAAGAGGGTAGATTTAGACTAGGTATAAGGAAGAATTTTTTTTGCGATGAGGGTGGTGAAACACTGGCACAGGTTGCTGAGAGAGGTTGTGGATGCCCCATCATTGGAAGTGTTCAAGGTCAGGTTGGATGGGGCTGTGAGCAACCTGGTCTAGTTGAAGATGGCCCTGCTCATTGCAGGGGGGTTGGACTGGATGACTTTTCAAGGTCCCTTCCAACCCAAACCATTCTATGATTCTCCACTGGAACAACCTGAAAGCAAGTCTCATCCTAGAGGGAGTTCTGCTATGAGAGTCCAAGATGAAACTTTCAGCAGGCTACACAGTCTGAAAATAGTTTGAAATCCCACATATATGCTTTTGTTATCCTACCAAACTGACAAATGGGAGAAATGGAGACGAAGCTCACTGAATTTCAAACATCCTCACTTCACTTAAATTTTATGTGCTGTGGTTCTAAATAAATTTTGTGAAAACCTGAACAGAAATATTTAAAATAGACTTCATATTCTGTATTTTTCAGTTGTACTCAAAACAATATAAATTTGTGTAACAACAAATCAGAATTAATTTCTAGAATGCATAAAAATTATCTTAAATGCAATAATTAAGAGAAATATGAGATTGTATGAAGAATGTTTCAGCAGAAACATGACTGCTTCCTGTTTTAAAATAGTGCTTATGTGCTTTTAATTAGCTCAAATGAATGTTCAATAAACTGAAAAGATATCAGTAATCAAGTATGCATTTTAAAATTTAAGAGGTGTTTTGACTAATAGCTTGCTATTCATTCAAACAGCTGCTCTCTATCCTACGTTTCTTGGTTCACTGACATTTTAGAAAAACTGTGTGTCTTGAGAGCTCCAGTAGAAAGTAACTGATTTTGAGTTGACTGCAAATCATGTAAAACATGTACATTTAAATGCACAGGAACCAAGCCTTTTGCAATAATCTACCTTATGTTAATTAGGTCCTCCTTAAAAGGATGATAACGTTTATGATCAAAGCTCACAGTTTTCAAGATTGAATGGTCCATATGTGCTGCCTCAGCTAAAAAATAATCGTGGGCATACTTCTACCTGGATGGCTATGAGAGTATATAGTGCTCCAAACTCTTAGAGTATCTTTCTCTACACTGCTAAGTATCATCCCAAGACCTCTTTAATGTCCATGTGGTTTCACATCCACACAGAAAGCATGCTAAGACTCATTTCATTGAAAGTGGAAGGTGGATAACAGCATCGTAAAAGAACAGAATTACTGTCCCGTAACACAGCATGTAAAGCTCGTGCCATAGGCTAAGATAGTAACTGTGTTCAAACTAGAGTCTTGGGGACTAAGGACATGTCAGGAATGTGAAGGTCAGATGCAGCTCCTGCAAAAGTGACCATAATAAGATCCTGAGAAAAGTGAACAGGGCAAATGAAAGAACTGCAGTGCTGGTCTTAAGGAATGCAAATTTAGTCTTGTTCAGGGATTCCTGGAGATATTCAAGACTCGAGTGGGTAAGGCACTAAGCAACCTGATGTAATCTGACCCTCTATTGAGCTCCAGAGGTCACTTTGAACTGTAACTATTCCATGATTCTATGATCTTGCTCCTATTTTGACAAAATTATTTTAAGTCAGTGCTGCATGCTGCCTATAAAATAAATCAGGTTCCTAACTCCTACTTAGTGGGAACACATTTCTTGGAGCAAGACAGTTAATCCATTATACAGCAAAGAAATTTTTAAATCAAAATTGTATTAAAGTTCCAGTTTCACCTGAATAATTGTTACAAGCCTGGATCTCGGGGCTGGAATATTTAAGATTAATGATGATAGAAGTAACCCAAAAGTCCTCCTACATGCTAAATGCCAGTCTATAAATAACCTTCACAATTTTTCGTGAATAAACAACTGATATGGCCATACTCAAGTAAGTTAGCAAAAGAAAACAATTATTCTAGGGCTGCTCTCAAATAGGTAATCAATAAAGTGGGGCTAAGAAGGGGGAATAAACATGCCTGAGAACTCCTAAGACAATTCTAAACTTAGAGACGCACATGAGACCCTCTGGTTTCACATTCTATGTAAGAACTATTCCAACAAACTCAAAATACAAAGCCTATTTAGTACCAGAACTAGTTTTAAAACATTTTTAGTATTATTCTTCCTACATGTGTAGCACTAGTCTGCCTCCAAGCAACAAACCAGTAAATTAAATTCATGAATAATTAAAACAGATTTCTATTTTGTCATAAATCAAATCATTCTTTTGTGGGTAGACCACACTTTGCACCACATTACCTCTAATCACGGCAGAATCCCCCCCACAATGAAATGCAGCTAGCAGGGACAGATGCACATACCACTCTGCCAGCTTATGGACATCAACGTGAGATACAAAGACTGAACCAGCAGAACAAGGAGCTGGTTTTCTCCTACAAGAGAAACGGTAAGTAGTTTGGCTGCAGTATTTTTAACAGACCTGTGCAATCATAAGTGATGTCATGAGTGAACAGTGTTTAACTGCCCATTGCATCATCCACTAAAAGAAGCTGGGGAGGTCTGGGATGAAGCTAGCACACGCAGAAGGATGCGTTTCTTCACCCAGTAGTTAGCAAAGCTGCGGAGCCCTTTGCCAACAGAAGGCTGCAGATGCTAAAGCTGACCTGAATTTAAGGAGTTACTAAGCAAGTTCACAGAAGAGAAATTCACTAAAGGTTATTAAGCCCCAAAAGCCATTGGTGGATCGGAAAGTCCTTGAGTTTGAACGGTTGGAGAAGGTAAGGTTACAGGAAAAAAACAGATCATGATATGTTTGTTCTACTGATAGATTTTCCTTAATCTTCTGCTTTTGGATACTGCTGGAGACAGAATACTCAGCTCAATGACCTTTATTTTTACCATAGGGCTTTTCTATAGTTGTAAAGGACTTTTCTATATTGGTAAACTAAACCTGCAGCTGTCTGTAGTATGGGGCCTGAACTGGTTTTGGCATGACATACCTTACTTCCATGTTCTTCAAACTGCCCTCTAGGACTTCACATTTAGGGACAATATGTAGATTTTCCAATACAGGTATTCCAGGGCCCCAGCAAAATCCATCTTGAATACTGCATTCACTTTGACAAACATCTACCCTGTTGGAACTTCTAACATTATCACATTTTTTTTCTAATTTATCAACAGCTCGTCCAAGCAAAAGAAGTTGAAAAAAAATTTCTTATTTTGAGGTTTTTAAACATCAGTAGTTTTCAAATAGGCAACCAATTGAAAATAAATATTCAGTGCTAAATCTCTAATAACATACCACACTACCTCACATTTTAATCTTCTACAGTTATTTTGCCTAATGGAGCGAAAATTTTTAAATGTATGTGATTTAAGAACATAGTCCTTTTTAAAAAAAAATAAAATCATAAGCTTATCTTACTAAATATGAAACTGTATAACAAGAAAATGACATCTTGGAATCTGAGTATTCCCAAATCCATAATTCTAAACTCTCAGAAATTATAAATATGCACATTTACATAATCATTTGAAAATCTTTTACTGTCCAACCACTGTAAACCACTGTGCCAACGTCCTTCTTGACAGCAGGATCTTAAAACTTGAGGTATTAAGTAGGTGCAAATTATAAACAGAGAAAACCCTAAGTTGCCTATGCAATCTCTCCCACGCTGAAATTTCCTCAAATACGGTATCTGAATGTCTGTTCTATTAAGTAATCATTCAGAGAGAAGGAGGTTATGAAAGAGGTTTGTTTCATTCACTGTATGAGCTCTAACAAATTAGTATTACCTATTATGAGTCTTTGAAGAATATAATTATAAAATCCAACTGTTTGTGCCAATGCCTCTTGCAGACAAACTTCCTCACAGCTACTAATTGGCAATATCAAAGTTCTTCTGAAGAAAGAAGACTCACCACTTTTACACAAAAGCACTCTCATCCTCAAGAAACCACCCACATATCACTTTGCTCATCAATCAGTGGAAAAGAAATATACAGCCTGCCAACATTTTAATTTCTCTAAGAAAGAGCCCACCAACATGCAACACCCAAACAAATAAGTGGAAGAAAAGAAAGAACCAAAGACAGTTTGAATTGTTTGGAAAATACTACAGTTGAGGAAGGTCTCCTGGGGGCAGTGTGATACCTTTGTGACAGATCAATCCACTAGCTCTGTAAGGAGAGTTTACTTACAGGTATGGTGCTACAACTTTGTATTAGAGGTGTTTAATCGCCCTTTATTAGTATTAGCATTTGCTAGTATTCCTCTGGCATCTAATGACTTCAATCAAACACTACAACCATATTTTACTATGCTTAGAACATGTGCACAAGAAGTAATGATCATTGTCCTAAAGAGCCCAAAATCTAATTTCAAATAACATGTGAGTTTCCCACTGGCTTCCTTGCCTTGATGAAAGCGTATATTCCTGAAGGCCAAGTTTTGGCTTTATGTTCCTGTCAGCACTGAGAACTCTGCAACTAAGAGGCATACTGTGATGATGATGATGATGATGATGATTGCAAGCCAGATGCATCAAGGATCCTATCTCAATAACTGCAGGAAATCAAGATGTTTTCCCTTGGATAGGAACTCACGCCAGTTTTAAGTCCCAAGCTTCTATAAAATACCTGTATGAGTAACTTTTTAAGTCAATCTGTGGCAATGCCTTTACAGTATTTCATTCAGATCTGAAGACAACAATACAATCTCACCAATGTCCCCCTCATATTTTCTACGGAAACTCACGTAATATGTAAAAGTTTCAACCCTTTTCAACCCCAACGCAAAACATGTTACATAATTCTTTAATCACGCTGTTTCCTAGAAAAGCTGTATCTGCCTTTACAATCAGACACCCTAACAAATATTATTTTCCTGCTTAGTAGGCAAAATAATGTCAAGTTTTTATACTAGTTTCAGTAGTAAGGGCTTATCATAAGCTTCCATTTTGTCTCTACATTGCTTCTGTCTAAAGTCCTCTCTCGTATATTCCGCATCCCACAGCTACTTCATCATGCCCTAACAATGTAATGGAAATTGAGTTCACTGCACAGACATATTAGATGTGGTTCACTTTCCTCCTTTTTTGTTTTATTAGTCTTTTGCTCGTTTTTTTGACTGAAAAGTGGGTCCATACTATTTTTATGGGATACAAATGATTAACAGAGATAGAAACTACAGCCTGAAATATTATTTTTTGGTATGTTTTGTTGGTTTTTTTTTTTCCTTCAAATTTTGGTAACTTCTCAGTAATGCTACTAAGAGAGGACAGTATTGTCCCATTCATGAGTTTACTGAAAGTAGATTCAAAAAGCAATGATGGATTAAATAAAAATTCAAAATGCCCAAGAATTCCACAGATGTTTCTTTACCTTAAATTCGCATTTTTATGGTTAGACATTAAATTGCAGATAATACCTGTTTATGTCTTATACTACAGCATTAAGACTCACCAGGGTGTATTTTGGCAGAATGTAAGTCTACACCTCAGATGCAATGAAAGCCTTCTTGGGTCATCAACATCTGCAGTGTGCATTAAAGGACTACTAAAACACATACCAGAGAGTCCTAATAGCATTAAAATATATCTACTTACAGGGAAAGTAGGTTAAACACACACAAAACTACACTCTATAACCAGCGCCAATTCTCATTAGCACTTGAAACTAGTGTACTATCTTTTCAGGTCAAGTTTCATTTTATAAACAGAAAGTGAAACCTACCCTTCTCCCTATGTAGCATTCTTCTGAAGATAACACCCGATTCACTCTCATAATTTTTACTTCAAATGATTCAAAAGCCCCATGCTAATGTCCTCTTCCACCAGATACCTGCCATAGCCTGGTCCCTGGAGCCAGACTTGAGCTGCCTAAGCACCTCAGCAGCTCAAACTCATGACCTGGCAGCCCTTTTTCAGACAGCAGAATACAGAACGAAAAAAATAAAAAAATACCAGTGGATCTGCAGATAAAAGAAAAACATTTCGGGGTTACCATGAAAAGTGGGAAGTGAAAGGGATGTATGTAAATAAACAAAATGATTGCATGCTGTAGCATTTTAAAATCCTTGGAAATTGAGTATTGCAAGCACTTTTAAAATGAAAAGAGTGTTTCTGGATCATTTCATTCCAATATTTGTTGAAATTTTTGAGAAAAAAAAATTAATGCTCTGAATAGTGTTGCTTTCTCTGTTCTCATCCATGACAGCAGTTTATGAAGCAAATATCCATTATATGAATACTCTGCTTCCCAGTAATTCAAAATGCTTTAAAATCCCTTCTGTGCAAAACCTGGAGGTAACTAGATCTTTAAATTCAGGCCCTAAAATACTCGGCAAACTGAAATGATGAATATTTTTGTCTAGGTGAGGGGAAGGCATTTTCCCTATTGTCAGGCTGAATCAAATACTGCTTCTGATGGTGACAAAATTGCCTAGAAAAATATCTTAAGAATATACCTCATCTCTTTGCTATATACTGCAGTTGTCAGAACGGCCTGCTTCAAATATCTTAACCTAAAAAGCTAACTGAACAGTAAACATCTACCAAGACAATTTGTAGGCTTGGCTTATTTTTTTAAAAGAGACAATAAAATGGTAAGAGTCAGTTGATTAAGAAACGATACAGAACACAACGGCCTATTCTTTACAAGTACAAGGTGGTGGTGGTGGTCTTAAGTAATACAGAGTCTGCAGGAGGTACAGATTATTTGTGTCAGTCTGAAGGTCTTTTTTTTTCTTCCTTAACTTGAACAGTTGTTGTCCCCTCCCCTGCTAGACAAGATCCAGTAACAAAATTTTTGAGAATGGAAAGAAAAATGGTTCTGGCTGGTTACTCAGCACGTCATGGCCTAGCGAACAAAGCCAAGAGATGTAAGAAGAGATAAGGCTTCAGGAAACACAGTCTTTGGCTTTTTTTAGTTAAAGTCCTTTAACAATTCATTAAAAATACTACAGTGTGGTTTACACACAAACACGTGAAGTAGTTTTTTGAGTGGGGTTTTTTTGCTGTATACAACATTAAACCAACTCACTTGAAACCCACCATGACGCTATCAGGCAAACTTCACATCTTTCAAAGGCCAAGTCAGTCAGTATAATCCAGCTGTAGATCAATCATCCCATAATTATGATGCAATCTAAAGTGCAAGAAATTTAGCTGAAGTATGGTGAAATCCTTTATTTTGAAGTCTTTTGTTTCCTACGTTTAAATCTGGCCTTCTGTGTTGGATTATAGGGAAGTAGGAAAAGCTGTTCGAAGGGTTTAAGCTTAGTCTTAATACAAATTCATGTGCCTCTGAGGTATTCAGATTGGACTGCGTCAGTACTTAATATTTCAAAGGTCCTTAATGAAGCAAAGACTCCAGAAACTGCTTTTGCAAAACCATGTAGCCTGGATACAAGGACTCAGCTTCGTTAATTCAAATGTTAGAGTTCTTTCATATTTTAATGGGCAAATCTCAATGGAAGCATTTCCAAAAGAATGGAATCAAAAGGATTTATTTTAATAAGACACGTCATTGGTATTGGTAGAGGTCATAGATAATCAGCAAGCAAGCACGCCACTGACACTGTTTTCAGGGATTGCAGTAATAGTGTAACTCAAAAAACTGTGCTAGAAACACATCGGAGCCTCAGGCAAAATCCTTACTGAAAGCACTGTGATACTGAATATGGGTTCAGGATAAAATGATTTAGATGAAGACTTCTGGGAAAGCCATGGAAGATCTGTCAGCAAAAGAACAGATTTTGCACTGCTTCATGACACAGTTGTGAAGGTCCTTCCCCTAAAAGATCCCAGGCAATTTCATTTGACCACGTTGGAGAATTCCATGAAAAGAAAATGGGTATGCTTCAGCCAAGAATCTTTTTTTAAAGAATGTTCAGAAAGACTCATGGAAATACAAATGAGACTGGAACCACCATTAGCTTCCCATAGCACTGGAAGTTAGGGACAAGAGTCACGAGCTCTAGCTGGCATCTCAAAGCTGCAGTAAATGCTCCAGGCTGCTCTGAGTAAGGATGACTGTTGATATATAGTACTTGCCAAGAAGCATTTTCTTTCGTTTCTTTTTGGTACATGAATCATTTGAGCACATACTCAAATACTGTGTATTACTGGGGGTGAAGAAAACTACATCATCTACCTAGCAATTAGTAAAGTTTAGATTTTTTTCCTAATGATTTTCTCTCTTTTTTACCACAGAAAGGCTAGTTCCAAATGCTTATCTTAATGTTGCCATGATAGTATCCAAATTCCTTACCCTTACACATGCACTCCAATTATCAACTGGACAAGCTATTTGGTCTTATGAAATTACATCTTATTCCCTAAGATGACAAATCCTCTCCCCACTCCCCCACCCCCCCCTCACTGGACAATTCACCAGCGGTTAGTTCACTAGAGCAATGAATCCTCCAACCCAGATAACTAGACAAAAAATTACTTTTCTGGCAACAATCTCCCCTACTTTAGAGTACCAAAAGCCCCACGTTGTAAGAATTAAAAATTAGTCTTAACCAGCTATTTGGTCAACACATGGAAACAAATTTTTGTACTATCTTCTTACAGCAAAGTTAGCTTTTAATGGACACTCCCAGTCCCTACAGAATCAATAATCTCCACTTCCTCACTACTTTACACCAGTTTGAGTCATGCAGATGACATGGTAACTACTGCTTCTTAATTTTAAAGAGTCTAGAATAGAATGGTATTAAAATACCCCAAATTAAACTGATGTTTCCACAATTTAACAAATGCATCTAAACCAATGTTTTCAAAAATTGGAGGAGTAAATTGGTCCTGCAGTAATATTCCACCTGCCAAGCTTCCACCCACAGAAATTGAAATGTCTGGATTATAATTAATGCTCTCTGGAAAAAAAAAAAAAAATGACAGAATACCATCAAGTAGAAGGGCTGTCATTATGCCAGTTTTCTCAAATGCTAAGCTACCAAAACCACCTTAGGGATGACTCCTGGCTTGGCAATAAATAATACAAAACAGACAAACTCTGTGTGTCTGTATATATAATATTCCTACAGTATACATTGCTGTTGTATTTATTGTTTTATATTACTGCATTACACTTCTATAGATTTATTATATATTATAAATTTTCTTTCCTTTTATTACTATATCTACAATATGAATTTTACTATAGGCACCCAAATAGTTGGTGCTGCTGATAACAGAGAAAATTCTGCCAACCACAGAATACATACTCATTACTGAGAAACTAGTCAAGAGCCCCAGTATGCCTACAGCATGAATGCTTCACTGGTATAAGAATAAATTACTCTATGGTGCAGAAACTGTGCATAGCACAGACCATGGATACAGAGAAGCATAAGCCCTAATTTCATAGGTATGCCCAGAGAAGCACCAGGAACAGAAGCAGCTGTTTCAACAAAACTGTACTTTTTACAAATATTGTTAGGATCACTCAGGAAGAACAGTTTTCTACACAAACACAAACCGGACCTTTGCCAGAGAGGCAGCTATATCTGAAGAATATTAAAACCCTAGGTGTGACCTCAGCAATTTCTTTGGCCATTATATAGAATTAGAAACAATAAGCCTTTGAATTTAATGTGGTCAAGCTTTGTGTGAACATATGACCATGCAGATGGAATGGATCTGAGTATTTGAGTTGCATTTCGAGGTAAAAAACACCACCACCACAACACTTTGATAGGATATAATATTTAGCTTCTTTTTTTTTTTCCTTATTATTTGACATTTAAGACAGACATTCTATCTCGAAGTTCAGTGAAGGTGAAGGAGGCCTGACTTCCAAGGAGTTAATTACTTCAGGCTAGCAGCTACTGTGCCTATCAGTTTTCTCCTGAGTGCAGTACTACAGATCAGACTGTGTTCAGGAGCAAAGACAGTGAATCTAACTTGAGTATGACAAGCAGTAATGTATGCAGGATAATACGCTTACCTAATATCCTTCATTTAAAATGCACAACACTGGAAGGAAAACGCAAAACACTTTGAAAGACAATCAAAGCTATTAATATTTAATACTTCAAACAAGAGGTCTAAAGTGTTGCAGAGGTGACAACGCATTACAGAAAATGCCAGCATTTAGGCTTGTCAAATAATTATAAAATAATAAGCTTCTATTTTAGATTTTCTGAAAAGGCAATTAATTGTGAAACTATTTCACAAAAGAACTTTGTGCCTCTGTCAGAGCCTAATGAACAAAATAGAGATACGATACATTGTGTATTTTCCAATAAGCTGAACCATACACTGCAGAGCTTTCTGTGATGACTTCTTTTCAGTACAGCAGATGCTGTAAGTAAGCTCAAATGTTTTATCCATCATCCATTAAGAAGTACAGTGAAAATATCATCATCAGTGATCTCCTCAGGTACATCATCAGCATGTCCTGTAGGTTTGACTCTCAGATCTGCAGCAAATTATCTTCCTTTATTTTGCATAGGGGCAAAAGTAGGTAAAAAACCCAACAATAAAAAATGCAGATCAAACAACACTCATATAGTAAGACATTTTTGTGTATTCACACATTAAAAGATATGTTTGTGAATAAGTCTCCAAATATGACATACTAATTATATTAACCTTAATAATCATTTTCATGGCCTGGTCAAATTCCTGTTAATCAAGAGTTTTTTCCTTGGAAACCGAAGAGTCAATAGCCTCTATCAATTGTTCTGTGAATGAATAACTTCTAAAAATGTTTGCAGTTCCATACACAGTAGCTGCATCTCTGTATTACTCACACACAAGGCAATAAGAGGTTTCTTAGGGGACAAGATTCCACAACAGTAACAAGAGAATCTTTGCTGAACCAGCTACAGCAATTTCTACTCAACATGCTAGACCCTTAAGTAAAGCACAGCCAAACTAGAAGTCTCTTTGATATTTTGCCAAGAATTTTCTTACAGTAAATTCTGAATGGAAGGAAAACAAGACTATTTGATTGTACCATACCTGTAAAGACAAGAGCCTTTGGAGAGTTATTTATGGTTTAGCATATCAACTGATTTTGCCTTTGAGGAGAATATAAAATCACTGCAGATGAATTTCACAAACAATCAAATCATTTACATAGTGAAAACCAGTTCAAATCTAATATTAAAATCCAACATAAAATAAAACTAATCTATTAAATTTTAGTCTAAATTTTAGCCTGCAGGTATTCTCCCAATCTAGTTTGCCAGTACCATGCACTCATTTGACAACCATGTATTTTAATATAGCCAATAAGGTCATATACCTAGGAAAGAGAAATTAATTTCTTTTATTTACAAAATGGAAGACAGAACTGCGAAATATAGGGACATTAAAAAAGTATTTAGGATTCACAGCATATATGAGGTTCCTACATGGTGCTACAGCTAAGAGAGTGAACATGATCCCTGACTCTATACATGGGATAATATCGAGGAATAAAGAAACTCTACTACATCTGCATTTGTTATTATTAAGACTATTACGGGACCACAAAAGACAGATTTATCAGAAGTGCTAAGGGAGCTCTTGTCTTTTCTCCTTCATTTCAGCTATACACTCCTGGATGTGCAGCTGAAGAGAGACTTTTTAAATGCCAGATCTGGACTGCAGCTGCATCCATCTTTAAGGCTCCAAATTCAGTATCCTTTTTTGGAAAAATTAAACTGTCAAATAGAGAAAGAGTCAGGGAACTCCTATGACAGCGATACACCTTGAAAAAACATCTGACAATGACAGATGGAGATAATAAATCTATTTAGTTTATTCAATACAACCCAGATATTTCTTGATTCTGCTATTTGGATTATTTTCTGTATTCAAAGCCTGCAATATCAAAAAGCAACAGAATACTATCTTCAAGTGTATAAAACACTAGAGATTTTTTTAAAGCTTTTTGAGGGAGGATAAACATGTTCAGCTGTACTTGCACAGCTATATTTCTCTCACTACATGAAGTATCTTCCCTGCTCTGAAAATAAAGTATTTATGGTAAATACCCTTTAATTTTCTTTTGCTTGTATTCTGAACAACAGTTCAAGGGCAAAATATCTGTATGTTCGGTTACAGAAAGCATATGATTTAGTAACTCTACAGGTATCGATGATCTTACAACTCTACCATCATGAAAATTTCTGCTTCGAGGTGCTTCTTCCTTTTCTCTGCCATACTTAATATTGTGATTGTAAGAATTTAGAAATTCTTACTCTTGATTTCATTCTCTCCCACTCTCTTGTCAGCTTTCTTTACCCGCTATACACATTGCATCTGCAGTGTTCTTGGGATCAGAATGTAGATATCCATGTTGGAAGAAGAGACTTGCATCAGCACTTTTAATCTCAGTTAGGAGATAAAATATATGTATCAGGGAGAAAAAAAAAAAAAGACATCCCACATATCAATATCTTTCATATTTTGGAACTTTTTAAAACAGTGTTACTTCAGTGAGCCCTGTTGAACATGGAAAGAAGTAAGAATCAGTAAGAACATGAGAGCTGAGTAAAGAAAGTGGCAGACTTTCTGCCACTGCAGACATCTGTCCAATAAATAGCCACCTTATCCATTAGATCGTGCTACGTATCAATTTGGGGGCTGTCACATTGCATTTCCGACAGATTATTCCTGTGAGGGAGGAAAGGGAACGGAAGGTAAATCATTTATAAGAAATTCAGCTAGGAGAAACTGTTAGTGCCTTTTTTCCCTTACATCAACTAGTTTATTTTTCTAGGAAAAGGACAAATCTAATAGCTGAGAAAATGGTATAAAGGCAACAGAAAGACCAAGAGCTGTGCATTCTGCAGTAGAGTGCTGTAATGGGATTCAGTGACTTACACCAATTTCTGTCAACTTTTCTTCGTTCTGCTAAAAAGAGCATGGGCAATATGTACAGGAGACACTGTATGCAGTGCCTTTATTATACAAACAGCCTCACGTTATTTGGGATTGTAAATAGCGACATATTCACAGCCGCCTGTGTAGTGGAAGCATTAGAGCTACGTAAAGCACAGAGAATGCCGTGAGTCGCACAGGAAAACAGTAACATGCAGCAGCACGCAATGCAAAGCTGTTATGCCACAGAAGTGGTGGAATCTCTAAAAAGATGCTAATAACGTTACCTTCCTGGCTATTTTGACTCCTATATTTTATTCTGAAAAAAATGATGCAACTGTGGGCCTATTTACTGAGAGTGCAGACTCTGGATCCCTCCCTCCCTCTCTCCCTCCCATGACAGTATTTTAAATATGATTAAAAGTGCTTGCTATAAATATTTTGAAGTAAAAATCTTCTTGGACAAGATTACATTGACAGTTTAAGAAACTAATCTTTTACAATGCAGATTTTTAGTATAGTAAGGTTAAACATTTTAGGCACAGAAATCTGAAAAAAACCCAAACAAAACCCATGAAACCGAAGGTAAGGCAGCTCTTGTTTTTGTTTCTTCTTTAATGTTATAGTATCCTTGCACAAAGATACTTTTTTTAAAAATACCATTTTT
Source organism: Haliaeetus albicilla (assembly GCF_947461875.1). Classification (NCBI taxonomy): domain Eukaryota; kingdom Metazoa; phylum Chordata; class Aves; order Accipitriformes; family Accipitridae; genus Haliaeetus; species Haliaeetus albicilla. The sequence goes on from NC_091488.1 coordinate 6,677,406, forward strand.
CCTTCATGAAAATTTAAATCTTGACAGCCCATATTCAGGACTGAAGCGGATCATTTCATTGAGATTGTTTTTGCTGAACACAAGCTTTGCAGTCAGTCAACAAAATTATAATTACAAAATAATGAATGCCTTACAGACCTAGTCTAAACATACTTTGACATCAAAATCACTAAAAGCAGGAGCTCAAACACAACAGAGTATCCTTCAGATTTATACAAATAAAATTCCCGAGACTACCGCACAGAATAAATAAATAAATAAAAAGCATATGTTTGAATGTGAATGTTTACTTGCTTGTAAACATCTGCAAATATAAAATGTATTGACATTCACTGATCCAAGTACTAAAACAAAATCAAAGAAGTTTTCACATGAGTTTATACTCAATCCTTTTATTTCGCTATCTTCTATTTTTTATGATATAGTGGGTCCCGTGTGCCTAACTCCTGATAATGCAGGCTTACCAGAAGTTATTTGCCAGCTCGCGGTTTGAAAGCTAAAGTTCAAATTTTCATAATGGGTAGTTTCACTGAATTCATGTAATGTTAAGCATAAGCAGACATGCCTGCAAGATCAATTCTCCAGTTATACGTGAAAAGCACTGGGGTGGGGAAAAGGAGCTTTCCACTTTTCATTTTGTTGCCTCTTGCTGGGTACAAGTCAGAGTATTACAATTTTTGGAAGAGTTAGTGTGAGCCAATTTGCTGGTATCAGCAGAGAGATGCAAGGCAACAGAGGTTCAGTTCAGTATTTAGCACCATATATTCACAAGTTTGCCCGGGTAGCCGGGAAGAAGATCATAAAAGCAGAGCTATGGTCTCTACATTTAAACTCCATGTGGTTCAAAAGTTTTATTTCAGTTTAAATTTAAACTAGTGCCCCCAGACTGAACAGGCCTACCAATGTGGTTTAAAACTGTGAGACCTGATACAGCTTTGGACTCAGAGGTCTCCTCACCATCTGGGGACCATCCATCATCTGGGTACTTTGATGGTAGCTGGAGTGGAGCTTCCCATATGCTCCACTATGAAATCTATTTTAAACTCCCCAAACCCACTCTTTGAGCTCAACCAAGAAGCAGTAAATGAGCAGCACCAGGAAATTCTTTAAACCAGTACTGCTGCTCCAAAGCAAAACACTAACGAAGACACAGACAAACTTGGTTGGAATCCTGCTATCCAAATGCTCAATGATTCCTTTAAAGAATTTGAGCGGAGTAGAGAGGGACAGCTTCCTTCTGCTAAAACTGTATTGCCTCTGCTATAATCCTATATTTCCATTAATTTACCAACTGAAATTTTTGTTATAGTTTCTCTTGGTTTTCTAGAAGTCAAAAAAGTACTATATGACTTTTTGATTCACACCTGGAGCCATTTAAAAAAACACCTTAGCATCTCATTTATGACCCCATGGTCAATTTAAGTTGTATATTACACAGTACACCTAGCAGTCAGTACTTTCATATTTGAGTTCTTTTAGAATTTGGGGGTGAATACCAATGATTCAGACTGGGAAGACTAGATGTACCATTGCTGATTTATTACTATTAATTTTACCAATTCTTTTATGTCTTGGCATTTTCTTATTAGAGAAGGCCTCCGATTTGTACCTCGTAGAGAAAGGCCCTCCTGAGCTTTTGACAGAGAATTCAGAATGGTTCATTAAACATAATCAGTTTTCAAGATTCAAATGCAATGGACACAATCACTTCTCAGCCCAGCACTGTACGCTTAAGCTTTTCCTTTCAGGCTTTCCTTCACTGCTTTCTAAAGCATTGCTGAAGTTCATGAATACTAGATTTTCATTGGGCTAACTTATAGATAGCACAAAGACAAGCACAGAGATTCTACTCATATTATGAGAGAGAGGCAGACACCTGGTCCCAAACTGCTGGTATACAAAACCATGTTTCCTTTATTACATAGTGGTTTAACAATGTATGAAGTCTTAATTTCTCATAATATCAAAGATCATTATTGTTATTTGCAAGCGGATTATATCCACACAGAAGAATTGAGAGAATTAAAACTCTGCTTAGAAATAAAAGCCACAAAAACAATCAACTTTTGTGTTCAAACTGTAGTATTACGGTTAGCAACATCAGCAAAGGAAAAAAATAGGAATTTATTGTTGCTGTTGACAAAACATCAATTCTTACTCATTCACAATGTGTCAGAAAGGAGCCAACGCCAGTTAGTGACAACACTGATAAGTGTTGGTGAGTCACCAACTGAAGAGAAAGGCATGAAAAATCTGGCAGCTGATTAATAAGAATTCTCACACTCCTATTTATGCAATGTGATTATCTGAGAGTCATGGCTTTTTGGGGGTGATGCTAGTGTCAATCATATGATGGAGAGAGGTCACAGCACCAGGCTCAGAAAGTGCATGCCTTCTCTCAGGTTTGCTTATACTCCCTCCTAAGGAGATATATCCCGTTGAAGCTTAACACTAACATCACTCTTCCACCCTGGCACTTCATGCAAGGCAGGCTCGGGAACCCTGAAGAGACACCACGTAGTGCCAGCTTCTGAGGGACAGTGGCTGCAGAGCGCAGGACTTCACAGTGAGGGCCACAGCAGCACATCTCATACACAATGCAGGAGACACAGGAATTCTGCCTTTCTCATCTCAGAACTCACTTTTCATCTAGGTCTGATCCACAGAACTGTACTCGCACAAGAGTTAATAAAACTGGCTAAGCTACAATAAAATACGTGCTTCTACAATTCACCTGGTTATGAATATTTCCACATTGTAGATCACTGCTTCTTTTACTGCAAGTCTGTTACATTAATAAACAAGATATTCTACCAATCCCAGCTTTACAAGAAATTTATGTCTTGTCTCCTTCATATAGACTCTGACTGTATTTGATCATTCTCTATTTTTTCCCCATCTTTTTGTTCTTACTACTTTAACCCATGTCAGTGTGCCACTACACCACTGCTTGCTGACACCTGCCCACCTCCTTTCCTCCCCTCTTGGTGCTCAGTTCTTTTTTGGGAGTTAATGTACAATGATATTCAAAGCCTCCAGTCAGGATGAAAGTTCTCTCACTTCTATAAACATGTAATGAAAAACAACCTTTCCCAGAACAGTGGGTAGAAAGTGTAAAAAAAAAACAAACCCAAACCCAATAAGGGGTAGCGTAGTAAAGAAGTGCAAGAGGTGTTACATAGAAATAGTACAGAGCTTCATTACAAGTTAATCATACAGTTTTATAAATAGTTCAAACTCTTATAGGAAACATAATAAAATCTTTTTAAATTAGCCTTGTGTTTCTGTTGATATACTTCAGAGCAATGTTGGCCTCAAGATCCCTTAATACTTTCTAATAAAGCATACAAGATGGCATAAGAAAAAAATTAAAAGTCCATTTAAATACACTTTAAAAGATTTCAATTTGTACATGTTAGGGGAGTAAATTATGGCTAATGTGTTAAAGTTCTGGTTTTTGTTTTTTCGAAAATGATGCAATTAGCCTCCAAGGTCAAACTCAATGTTACATTATAACTATATTTAGCAAGTAAAAAATCACTTTAGATGTAAAGTTACATCTACAGTTAATTGCAGTTAATTTGGCCTTTGAGATGTATGAGTATGAAAACAATAATGGTTTTTAATAATAATGACAGTAAGAAATGGATAAACTACTGAGAGAAAAATGAAACACACATAGAGCCTAAATGTGTCCATCCACATTTCTTTATACTTCTCATCCAATTACACCGCAGAAAGATCAATGTGTGAAGTAAAGGTGAAGGCACAGAAAAGACCCTTTCAAGCTCTTCAACTTCTCATCATTAATCTTTACTTATTGCAATCAGTGAAATATATGTCAAGGTAAAGGTAAAACAGTTTTCGACAGTAAAAAGCTTGTTTGGTAAGCAGTGAGGTCAACCAGTCAGTCATCATTCTCCATGAGTACGCACATCCCCGAAGTAACACTATTGCACATGCAGCAAGTAGCTAGACAAGAGGACCTCCAGAGGTCCCTTCCAACCTCAACCACTCCGGGAGATCCAGTGTGAAGTACGCTTTTACCTTCTGTAGAGTTAACTTCTCTTGCTCCACTTCCAAGAAAACAGAACTGTATTCAAAAGAACTAAACAAATTCCTTAGGAGAAGGAATAAAATGCACTCTTAAAGAAAGAGAAATTACCCGTTTTGGTAGCTTCACTTATTACAATTTATGCCAATGATTTCATAAGTTAAATATTTAAACAAGCATTCAAACAGCTCACCAGAATAGGCTATGCAATCACCGTCACTAAAAGTCTTCAAAATGATATTGACTATTCAAAAAAACCCCAACAACCAACCCAGCAAAGACTTTAAACAAGCTTTTGGGACAAATCTCACACTAAAGTACAGTAAGACGCAAATTGGATGCTTGTCCTTTTATCCTTGATTCTAGTCATCCCTTATAAAAATTCTCTTCAAGAGCAATGGAAGGGTAGGATTCCCATTTCTGTTGTCAACATGGTCACGGAGTGAACAAGTCTCCACGCAACAATATTCAGATCTCCTTTCATTGGGCTTCACAAGTGCTCTGAATACAATAGGTTTTTTACACTCTTCCCTTCCACCCTTACTTGTCCACCATATCCACATAACTAAGTATTCTGGATTTGGGAAGTAGAAGGAGCTGGCTTTCATTTTATTGTATTACTTACTCCCCTGAATCAAACCTTCCAGGTATTGGAGGTTAGCCTTAGTTAGGGCAGTACACTGGATGGTAGGGGTGAGGCATATCTAATAATTCCCACCAGCTATGTTTATTGGGGAAACAAAAATGGTGCAGACTTGAAAGACTGCTTACTGCAAGGAGGGAAATGTATACCTAAGCAACAAGACATTTACAAACATAGTTGAATCCTTGCAGATGCTACAACACAAATTATGAATTTGAAATGTATATGCACAATGGAGTCAAAGCTTAGTGATCAGGAGTGGGAAAACCAATACAGTACGATGCTAAGGAAGTGCATTAGAAGAATAGCTAATCACAGTAAGTTATTGATAATGATAATGATATTGGATTGAATAATTATATATTGAGTTTATGTGTTTTATATGAGCAATCTGTGGTGGCCATATACTGAAGAGTAACCCAAGGCAGAAGAAAGGGCAAGCAGAATTCCCATGTTAGCTAGAGCTTCAGCAAGGGAAAATGCTATTGATATGTGTCCAGATTCATAATGTTTCACTGGTTTCTAATAAAATCACAGAAAAGTTTTCAAATATTTCTCTAGCTGCACTATATACAGGTGGAATACTTTTTTTTTTTAATAATTTGCTTGCAACAATAAGAAAAGACAAAAGTCAAAGAAAAAATAGATTTATGTGTAAAGTTATGTTGAAAAAAACTTTCTTTTCTATGGAAAATACTGGTCCTTGTAAACTGCTAAGTTAAAATGTAAAAATGTATATTAGGATGACCTGTTGCATCAACAGAACATGGTACAACACACTGAATGAAAGATATTCTTATCCTGACAGAAAAAAATAATTGCCTCCTCCACTGAAGTGACTTCCTGTAAATTTTGCCAGCAGCTTCCAGTTATATGTTCCACTACCAGGATTTTTTTTTTTTTCCCAGTACTGAGAATAATAATTTTATATTAAAGTTATATTTTTATCAGTATAGAAACATATATTCCTACAAAGATAACTTCACCATAAAATACTTTTTGACAGGGATGAGTTAACCCCCTGTTACACTCTGGAAGTGAGTAGTCCAGTTCTAGAATTCCCTGACAAAATGGAAGAAAATGTAAGCAATACTAAAGTAATTTTACCTGCAAGTGGTTTTCATTATAAGACCAAGGCCTAAAAGCAGAAAAAAATTAGCTGTTTAGTTGTCATTTGCTAGAGGCTTAAAACTGTGTACTTTACAGGGGGTGGAGGGGGGAGGTAGGAGTGGGATTTTTTTTGGTCTTGTTTTTTTCTTATCTCTTTTGGATATTCACTAGTCAGCTGCATACCAGAGTGCTTTATGCCTCTTTCACCACAGCATATTCTGGTCCAGTTTTATCATTAGTATAGAAAACTTGCCACATAAGTTCATACTCAATTTCTAAATTCCTCTAGGCTGAACTGGGTTTGTTATGCATTTATGTAAAGGTGTTCTTAAGTCACCGGTTAAATACTTGATAGGGTGATTCATGCAGGTGATCACTTTGTAGCGTGAAAGGAAATAAGTGGCATGTGACTGCATTTATTTATTACTTTTCTTCCTTTATGTTTTCTACATCAGTATATTCTCATTAACAATTGTGATACTTCTTATATGAATCTCACATAATGATGAGGTAATTTCTGGTAATTTCTTCACAGTTATGATAGTTGAGAACAACCTCTACTGAACTTCTTAACAATTACAACCTGTAGGGCTTAGCTACTGTGTTCAGAAATTTAAAAAAACTCCTGTGCTTTAGTGATGAATTCTTTTTGTCCTTATTTTGTCAAACCTGGAACTGAACAGTTATCTCCAATGACTAAGTTAAACTAAACTAGCTAATATTCAGCCACTGCTTTGACTTCACATTGCTGAAATCCATTTTCAACAATACAGACACATGTTATTTTTAAGAAGGTTCAAAGAGATGGATGAGTATTTAATATGTATGCTTTATATATATGCTAGCTGTCCTCCTGCTAACTGTTTGGAGTTTACCATCTAAAGCCAAATCTGGCCTCTACAGCCTCCTTTACCAAAGAGTACAGCTTTCCACATGAAATATCAGGAAGATTTACACTCTAACCAATTAAATGGTAAATTATGATAGTTTTAAGTAAAATCTAGTCCTAAAAGTTAGTAATTTATCATCTGATGAACATAGTCCCAAATTTGAAGGGCCCAGGTCCTGGGCACAATGTACTTCTTTAATTCATTATTTATTCTAAGAAAACATGTAACTTGTCTTTGATGGCCAAAAGCCAATTAAAGTAAAACATACAGTCATTATATTTCCCCAAGTCTTTATTCTGGCGTTATCACAGATTTTAAGAAATAGTGAAAACAAATAATTGCTACTGAAAGAATGAATGAGTGGGTGGACAGGAGGTACTGAACATCTAATTAAATGGTTTTAGAAAACGTTTTGATGATTTTATATCATTAACTTGGTCAAAAATTCAGTTCTTACTATCATACACCCATCACCTGTCTTGTATTTCTATAAAATCATTGGACCATAGTTTACTTCTCTGATGTTTTTTAGAATAGTAGATCATTAAATAAAGATTTTTTTTTTTTACAGTAATTTCAGGGGTAAACACTGTCCACTGCCATGGGATTGAGCCATAGCAACTACACAAGCACTCTGGGTCCAGATAATGGGCTCCAAACTCAGATAAGCTTTCCTTTAAGAAACAATCCATTACAAGAAAAGTGCATAAAGAAGAAAAGCAGTTCTTTTCACTCTCCTGGGCAGGCTAGAAAGACCTAGTACTGTCAGAGGTAGCCAAATCCTGGCAGTGGTGATTTTCCATCCCCAGCTGTAACCAGTAGCGACACTGAGTACGCATTCCTGATGCGCACAGGGCTGGGCACACACACGTGCACACGCATGCCCATGTGGCTGGCTACCAGATCTAAACAGAGAGCAGAGCCTTTTCCAGCACACACACAACCAACAGTCATGTAAACATGAAGCACAGATGCTACAATCCTGTTCTTCCTCTCTGTCTGATCGAGACTGAAGGCCACTAGTAGAATAAATATACACACAATATGGGTCTTCCTAGTAGCTGGTCTTGGACCAGTTCATACAGTAACCGGCCCTCAGACCCCAGTCCCCTGCAGTTGCTGTACGATGGACCTTTGAGTCCCTGAGGTTTGTGGTCACACTGTAGCAGCTGGTATCCTACCCACCAGGTAGTCAAGATTGAATTTCACTACTTTTCACATATACACACAGAATAGAGAAGACACCCCCACAGAAGATAGCAATTGCATTTAATAACACTATATGAGACTGCTGTGATCAAGCACAGGGCTCAGTCAGGTAAGTGTGCTGACCAGCAACTTGTTGATACTCAACCAGCCTCTTCTTCACCTTTCCTTGATTCTTTCCTTTTCTTGCCTTTGGGCCTTTCCTAAAACTTCCCATAATAATTCTCACACATTCCCCTTAAAACACCCATCACAATCCCAAAATTCTCCTTTCTCTCACCCACAACCCAAAGCCCTACACCCCTTGAAGCCATTAACACCCTTAAATTTGCATGCCATCGTGGTGAGAGCTTCTTTTGTTGACTCATCTCAGTGGGTTTCCTGGGTTCCAGATACTAATAGCCCTGTGATTTAAACATCTTTGCGTGTATATCACGTGTTATGTTGCCTTTTAATTGCTACTTTTGGTTTACGGAGGAAAGCTGACTTGTTGTAAGAATGTTTGCAGGGATGCGCACGTGCTTCGGGGTGAGACGCCATTCACAGTTTTGTAAGTATAAGCAACATTGGCTTAATCATGGAGTCATTGAGCTTTCATCTCAAACAGACTGGGAACTAGCATTGTTTCATTTAAACTTTTCTGTTGTGCATGTCTGAAGCATTATTATGACATTCAGTTATTGAAAAATGTCTCCACTGTTGTGTGCATGTGTACAAAGGAAAGACCAGTAACACATATGAGTAAATACTGTCACAGGTAAAATTAAAGTGCAGTGACTTGAGCACTTTTATAGCAATACTTCTAGGGGACATCCACACTTTGGGCTGTCTCCTCCAGGACATATCTAAGGAATATGGACACTTACACTGTAGGAGCAGTTGCATCCTGTGGATTAACTATATGCTTCACCAGAAAGGTCTTTGAACTTGCCTAACTAAAACACTGGCAGAGGTCTTAAAATGAAAGCAAGCTGACTCCCCCTTGAATATTCTCAACAGAAAATTGCCACAGGTTTGGTTGTTTTGTTTTGTGGTTTTTTTTTTTTCTAAGGGCAACCTCTTAAATACATTATGATTATCTGTTTTACTAATAAGACTCTTAGATAATTTGAAAAATCTTATTAACTCATAATTGCAACCTTTATCCAATAACTGAGTCGTTGTATCTTTTATTAGTTTTCAAAATTTGTACTAAATTTTCTCAGTTACATGCCTGAACAATTGCAAATTTGCTTTCTCATCCATTTTCATAAAATCAATAGAAAGTATTATAGGCTGGTTTATTCCATCAAATTACATGATTCATGAATCCTGTACACAAAAGTCATGTTAGGTAGGAAGGCAGGAAGTCTGCAAAGGCCTTGCACTTATTTCTAAGTAAACACCAAAGTTCCTGGAAGGGAAAACTTAATTTAGCAGATACTGAAGAACAGGTGGAAAACACTTGTGATGTTGTCTTAGGACTGCCATTAAAGCATGGCAACACTCTCTATTAGTACTACACATCTGTTAGCAATTCCAATAGAAAGTAATTAATAATAATAATAAAAAAAGAATATCCTTTCCTAGGTCATTATATTTATTATATCACTCTCCATTTGGTCTAATGTTGATATCAGTGGAGGGAAATTGTTGAGCTAATTACTAGTATGGTTTCCAGAATCCAACAGTACAATCTTTTTTGACAATAAATGGAGAGAATTCATGCTTAAAGGGCAAAGTAATAACTGTTCTCCTTGTGCCAGAAAAGAGGAACTTGAGAACTCTGGGGTGATGACAAAGTAAATTGCACAAATAAAAACCAACGTAAAATGGAAAGTAGGTTGTGTGAACTCTGGAAGAGAAAGCACAAGGAAAGAAGCATCTCTGTTGACAAGGAAAGATATTAATTTTGCTGTCAGCTGTGGTGTTATTGCAACTCGGGAAACAACTGAGGAAGAATGAGTAGATGAAGTATCTAATTCTATTGAGAATGACTCTTTGCAAGTAATCATAACTGCAGTAAGAAACAGTCGATCAAAATCATTGCTGTGGTATGCCTGGAGATTGTTCACCCCAAATGTAACATTAGTGAATTTGTAACAGGCCAGTCTGCACAAGGTTGATAATAAAAACATTCTTATGACTCAAGTTTGAAACTGTGAGAGAGAGACAGTAAACGTATGACTTGCTAGAAGACATTCACACAAACAAAACACCTTAAGGCTTTTCCAGCAATTTCTTACAAAGAAAATGTGTGGATTCTTCCAGCATGGTCAAAAAAGAATGCAAAGCGAGGCTTGCTTTAGTCTCACAAAAGAGGTCAGAACACTGAAGGTTCAGCTTAAGTATAGTGAAAAATTCTTAGAGATGTCAGTTAAACTTAGCATTTAAAGAGAGCTCTATAAAATCTAAAGACAGTTCTGGAATAGTGCTGAGAGACTAAGAACAAAGGTAACTCATCAGCTTCTTCCACCTAGAAATTGTTATAAGAAATTTGTTATAAGCTAGTTGCCTTCGTACCAGTACTACAAATTAAATGCTGCAAATACTCAAGCAATAACTAAGGCTGTAGCCTGGCAACTTGTTGCATGCGAGAAGCTCTCTGTTCCTATGTTGAACCTCACTGACATAATGACCTCTAAGCAAATGGAAACATCTCCTAGATTCAGGCTAAATGAATATTTCAATAAAAAAGTCATCTTTTACAACTGTCACTCAGCAATCAGCACTGCAGTAAGTGAAGTAGACTTTTAAAACATGGGTCGGTGTACACCTGGGGGTTTTCTGCCCCAGCCTTTTTTCCACATGGGACAGCGATGAATACCACAGCACTAAGTCAGAGTACATCTGGATGCCAAAACAGTAAGGTGATGGCACTTGGTTTATGACCTCTGATGTCAAGTCCTGTGGTTATTACTCTGAGCTCAACCAGTACTCAAAAGCTCCATGCTGATTATACACACATTAAGCATAAAAGTAACAAAACAAATAAAACAGCAATTGCTATAAATACATGTGAATATATATATATATATATGCATGCATGCATTGTTGGGATGTTGTAATGAGAGAAGTGCTGAGGAGGAAGCAGATGATTCCATCGCTTCAGGGAAGCATTTCAGCATGCCACCCAACACTGCCAGATGCAGTGTTACTGCAAACCTTACAGTACTTTATCACGTGTATCTGAATTAATGTCTACACCTATATGGTTTATATATGGCCCCTCCTTCCCTCCCCAAAAGCGCCAAAGGTTACACCTAATTGCTGTGAAAAGTGAAGGACCCAAGAAGAAAAGAAGTAATCATTCATATACACCCCCCTGAACATAAAAATCTCTGTAAAGACAAAGGCACCCAAACTGTGTACGTATCTGCTAGAAAATAAAGAAAAAGAGATGACTGACTATTGCAATCCCACCAAGAAGACACCTCCTGGTCAGTAATGGATCCTAACAGCTGATATGGCAAGCCAGTTTACTGAACGCTAACAAAAGTTGTCAAGCCATTGAAAGTTTACTGTACTTGCTACATCTTTATAGTATTATAGTTATTAATGTGTTACAGTGTCTTCACCTCTGTGGCTATCTATCTTGGTCCTGTAGCGCAGTGACTTCTGTTGTAATGCCTCATTCAGTGTTGGTATGGAAACGGTGATGGTTTCATCTTTATGACTACATTCCAAGAAGAACAAAAAATAAAAGTTGCCTTCCTGAAAATCTGTTTTAAAGGCTGTTACCTTTGGCTTTTCATAACAGTAGCAGTAAAAACTGCATGAAAGTCATATGAGTCAGAATAACTGTTTCAAGCTATTACTGGTAAATGTGGAAAGCCCCTAAAAGTTCTCCTTTGATGTTTTGTTTCTAATAATGACACCCCTCCGCAGTGAAGCAGAGTACATCAGCTGTGTACTGTCTCTACAGAGAGGCAGAAAACCCATTGCCTCTGTAACATCTGCCCATAGGTTACAAAAGACACCATCACTTCTGTAAACTGCTATTTTGAGACTGTAAAAGATTGCAAGCTACAATTTCCATGTTTAGCATCATCAAAGGGGATAAAAGTGGCTAGGTAGAATACATGGAGTTTGTTCTGACAGTTCCTGTGCAATATTCCATTCAGGCTCTTTTCAATTAGTTTCTACTTTGATATAGCTAATTCATAAGGTAAATGGCAAGAATTTATAGGAGCAGACAGATCAAAGCTGTCTTTGCTGCAGATCACAATGTCATGCTTGCTATCATTACTTAACACTACTGCTTCTAGAAGGACCTACCTAGAGTCCATGTAAGAAGTAAATCTTACTCCAATTTTCCCCTAATGGAGAAAAAGTTGAAATAGAGATCTTATTTTTATCATGTCTTTCTGCAACAATCCACAGAAAATAACATTTTATTCTAATAAACTACAGTAAACTAGAGATTTCATTAAAATTCAGTACTCTAAGACAGCTTTTTTTTTTTCTGTGCTGTACTAATACTGTGTTTATTTCTGTAAAGGAAATGCAATTTTACAATTCTGTAAATCAGGTAGTGTTACTAATGACCACACCTTGAGAGAATCAGATAAAATAAATGTATGAAATGGAAAGAAACCAATCTGCACACTTATTCAGTTAAATAATAAAGATTATACAGATAACACTCAAATATGTATTTCTAACTTCTTTCTGAAGCTAACACACATAGATTGTTTGTCTGGTTCTTCACATCTACCAGTAAAATATCACATATTTTAAGCTTACACTTTACTGTTAATCCTACTTAGGCAAACTGTATTAAAAAACCTCTAAAAATAATTCTAGTGCTATTTATCCCCATATTTGTTGGCATAATCATAGATTACCTTATGGTAATTTCCTGTGAAATGTTTACTTCCTACATCCCTGGCATTCAGCAGTCTGCACTCTGCTTAAAAAGACTATAGCAACTACTCCTGGAAAGCACATAGAAAGAACTTTTCATCCTACAAATAGGAAAGTAAGATGAGATAAAAGGTTAGAGATTGAGCTGTCCCTGGTTTATGCCAACAGCCACAAACAGCTCACATCCTGACACTGAAAACTACGCCGTTCCACATTGTTTTAGACACAGGGTTTCAATTCATTGTGCAGCAGCGCATAAAAACAAAAAACATGGTTTTGATAATTAAATTACAAAAATCATACAGATTTCCTATAAGTCATTTACATTTAAATAGTAATATGAATCACAGAAGTCATCACACATACTTTGACATACATGTCAGTCAAAGAGTGTTCTTTCATCATCCTCACACATTAATCATTGTCTTCTTATAGCAGCTTTAGAGAAGCTGAACTTCTTTTGACTGAAATCCAGCATTTCCATGCCACACACAAAACCAAAGTCATTGGAAAGCTGCCAATTAATTGCACGCAACCCATGCCTATAGTGGTGATGCAGAATGATGTTGGATAACAAAGGCTTGCTTGCTGAGACTCAGGGCTAATTGACGGTGTGTTCCTTTGAACTCCATATTACTTATAATTTCAGATATTCCTGTGAAAAATACCCTTTAAAAGTCCCCAGAAGTAACCGTGGATGGTAAGAAAGCTATCTGAGTCCAAACTGACTGAAACATGGATCCCATATAGATTGCAACTGCCTAAGCTTGAGATTCAGTCCCATCAAGTTAATTTTATTTTGTGGTTTTTTCTTTATTGCTGACTGGGGAACAGTGAATTTCAAATTGCTCTACTTCACTCATATCTCAAATTAATTTGAAAACAAAATTAACGGAGAACAAACTAGTCTGCCTGTTTAGTGAAAAGTCTTATCACAGATACCACATTTTCAATAAAAAAATATTTACAAGATGTATCATTGAACACAGACCAGACAATGAGTTTTAGGGGAATGATGGATCAAAGTTCCTGAGTTAATATTTGCTAAAAATCAGTTATTTTATTTTGGATACTTACATTCTCTGGTGCCCTGGATGCTGTGTAGTCCCTGGTAATCATGCCCTCCCCACCTCATCCAAAATTATGCGTATCTATACAGTTATAGTCATTTGGCATAAAATCCAAACTTTCACTTAGGAAAAAAAAAAGAATATAAATGTCATGGTGACCTGTCTGTTTATACTCTTTGATGTATCAGCATTCAGCACAATAAAATCTGTTCTTTTGACTACACTTCAAGGCATTGCTTATTACTAACATAACTGAAGATGCATTCCTTTTATAAAGCACTAAGTGGAAGTTACTTCTGACCAGACTTCCAGTCACATGAAAATTATCAAGTAACCTTGTACATTCATACCTGTTTTTATACATGCATATTTTGCTGTTTGAAATGTTTTATATCTCCAAGTGTAGGTCAATTGCTTATGCTTTATTCTCATTACTTGTTTCAAATGCAGACATCTCTTTCCCCAACTGCTTTGCATTTCCTAGCAAGTGACAAAGGCACCCAGTAAAATTATTCTTAAATTTAACAACGACTCATTGTAAACCTCTAAATTACTTCTTTCAACATTATGAAAATATACCACTGTATTCCTATATCTGATGGTCATTTTCAAGTGGAACTAAAGGCATCTGAACCTTGACTTATGTTTTCTGAATTTTACCAGAAAGTATTAAACTACAGTGCAGACAGAAAACAGACATGTAAGATTCATGTAGTAAAAAATATTTACGGTTTGTGTGAACATTTACTTCTACTTAAGCAGAAGAAACTTTTCACACAAAAAAACCCCTGTTCCTTACCAAATTTCAGAGAATAAAAGCACAAATCACAAAGCATATAACTACATGGTCACTACAACAACTACTTTTGTTATGAAATACATGATAGTGTCCAAAGATCCTACTCAAAATAATACTGTACTTCTCACATGAAAAACTGTTAAAGACCATGGTGAGGCTACATTGGAAATTGAGTATTTTGTCCTTGATGGAGAAAAGGTTATTGCTTATAAAATAATCTCAATTTTTCAATGACTTATATTTTTGCGAAGTAACAGAAATGACAGCTATTTTGCTCACATTTACTGCCACTCCCAGATTTTCAAACACCTCTTTAGAAAACTGTGGGTAAATAATCAATGAAGGACGAACTAGAAAAAAGAATCATTCTTTGGAGTTTTCAAATATAGGTGTTACACTTCCCAAGAAAATTTTCAAACTTGATTGTAGGAAAACAAATGCTGGATTTTTTCCTCAATGAACAGCAGGATTTAGTTTTCAAGTTATTGTTTCACAAATTCATGAGGAGAAATGCTAAAAGGAACCATGAAAATTTCACTTCTCTAGGGAGACTGCAGGAATAAAAATTTATTGGACGCCATCAGAACTACTACACGATCCCATACATATTTGCTAAGCCAAGCCAAATTTCCAATGTTTTTTTGTGAATTAAAAAAACAAAACAAAACAAAACAAAACAAAAAAACCAACCCAAAACTCAAACTGCAATTTGTTTGACTGCCTGAGTATGCACATGCTTATGGAAGCATTCAACAGTAAGACTGGTTAGGACACGTTTTTCATACTTTTCATCAGGAATGATGAAATGGTAAGGATCAATGCTTGAGAAAAGAAATAGATTTATCTTTCTCATTTACCTTTGATTCAAAGGGACTCTGTTAGTCTTCACTATTCTCAATACCTGCACAGTAAAATTCTTACATACCTGTACTATAAGGGCAGGGATTTCCCCTCTGCATTTTAGATTTGAAAAAGAAGCAAGTACAGGGCCAAAAAATATACCAAAATATCCCTTTTCAGAAAATATTTTAACACAGGTTTAAAAAGGGGGACAGCTTTACACTTCAGTCTGTAGAAGAGAAACTTAGAAAATTTCTTTAGGTTTCAAATCTTACAATTTATTTTCCCAGTTTATATATCACAAATTGATGAAAGCATGTGAGAATTGAAGCTTAAGAACAAGCATAGAATATATAGAATATCATTATTTTTCTTACTGGAACATGATGGAAGTTAAGTTCAGACTTTACTATGACATATATAGAATTTTTTCCCAGAATATACTAGCTTAAAGAAGCTTTCAACACTAGCAAGCCTTACAAGCTCATAATTTTTCCCTTTAGTGAATTTTGAAGCAGTCTAAAATGCATCTCTGTAATCTAGCAATTCATTTTTACTGATAGAATCATCTTTTAGGTTAGAGTTTCTAGTTTCAATTTGATTAAAAGAATAATAGCTGTTCTATGGGAGCTTTCAGTGTCAGAATCCTTACCATACCAAAATATATTTTCCTACTTGTATGTTGCATTACTCAATTAGTTCAGAAGGGTGTGATCCAAAGCATGTTGTTTTTATATGTGGCTCGCTCAGAAAACAGTAAACTTTTTATTTTCATGTTACAAATAGTGTCTTACTGCTTTTAGCTTCAAGCTTCCTTTTAATTTCAAAACTTCATGAAAGCCTTTAAAAAGTAACATGACTTTATTTCTCTTTGAATATATTTCATGCATCTGATCAGAACTATGAATCTTTGTATTTTTATTTGGCATTCAATTTAAAAACATGATTTATTTTATTGCTCTAAAACTTATATACTGTAACACAGCATTATTTCCAATATCATAATTTATTCAAAATCTTTTTCAGTCACAGCTGACAAACAGCAAGAACAGTGCTTCTGTACCCACAAATGTAAATCTCAGAGTAGAACTCATAACTGATAAATAGAAAGTAGTAAAAAGAACTCTGAAAATTATGTAGAAATTTTTCCATGTTTCCTTCAGAGGACTATATACATACTAAATCAGAACAGAAATAGTATTTATAAAATTCTAGGCCCTAATGGAAAAAAAATTAATGAAGAAAAAGTGGTATTTCAATAGAATATATTGCTTTCCAAAGAAACCTCAAAGCCTTTTAAAAAAATTAAATATTGTAGAGATTGCACAGAAATCACTTCAACATGCCTAAGTTCAAATTGTATTTCAATTCAGTAAACAAGAAAAAAACCCCAAAGTTTTTAAATTGAGAATTTACTCTCAGAAACATGGGGAAACTGAAAAAATTGCAACTATTTAATATTAACCTCTCTCTAGATAAACAGGTGTAGCTTTATTTGGCTTTAGTCAGTTTTCATCAATATGGTTTTCAAATTGTTCCATCCATCTTCATATAACTCAGATCTTCATTCAAATCATTACACTATTTTGTTCTTCAGTATGATGCATATGAAAAAAAACCAAACCATAACTACTTTCAAATGTAAAAATATTTATCTCTGACCTGACCATTACTGCCCAGGAACAAGATCGAGGAGTTATAATACAAAATACTGTATCAGCTCAAAACTGATGAGTGATCATAGAATCACAGAATCATAGAATGGTTTGGGTTGGAAGGGACCTTGAAAAGTCATCCAGTCCAACCCCCCTGCAATGAGCAGGGCCATCTTCAACTAGACCAGGTTGCTCACAGCCCCATCCAACCTGACCTTGAACACCTCCAATGATGGGGCATCCACAACCTCTCTCAGCAACCTGTGCCAGTGTTTCAACACCCTCATTGTAAAAAATTTCTTCCTTATATCTAGTCTAAATCTACCCTCTTTTAGTTTAAAACCATTACCCCTTGTCCTATTGCTACAGGCCCTATTAAAAAGTCTGTCCCCATCTTTCTTATAAGCCCCCTTTAAGTACTGAAAGGCCACAGTAAGGTGTCCCCGGAGCCTCCTCTTCTCCAAGCTGAACAACCCCAACTCTCTCAGCCTGTCCTCATAGGAGAGGTGTTCCATCCCTCTGATCATTTTTGTGGCCCTCCTTTGGACCTGCTCGAACAGCTCCATGTCTTTCCTGTACTGAAGACTCCAGAACTGGATGTAGTACTGCACGTAGGGTCTCACCAGAGTGGAGTAGAGGCGCAGAATCACCTCCCTTGACCTGCTGGCCATAAAGGCACATCAGCTTTTAGAACAAGGAAGATAGCACCATCCAAAGAATATTATCTTACTTTTTAGCTCCATAGTGTGACCTGCTTATTAAATGTCGGGTGGACTTCTCATCCCCTTTGTGTCAAAGAGGATATATTAGAACTAGAAAAGGTCCAACAAAGGACATCAAGGATGATCTAAGATATAGGAACAAACAGACATGCTAAGATTCTTCATCATTGGAGAGAGAAAACTGTAAGTAAGGTATGAACAAGGCCTAAAAAAATTGTGCAATACGGAGAAGGAAGGTAATTATTAACGTTTACTGCTTCTCCTAACACAGGAACTCCAGGCATCAAAAGAAGCTATGAAGCATGAGGCTTAAAATGAAATATAATGGGGTTCCTCACATAGCATGCTCTTAAGATGCCGAATCCCTTGTTTCAGGACCCAATGGAAGCTAAAAATTTCCAAGAGAAAGCTGGACAGAAAGAGAAATCTCTTGTAGATTACAAGATACATAGAAACCACCTCTGGGTCAGGAACTACTTGAGATGGAAACACCAGGAAGTTCTCAAAATGTTCAAAGGAAGTTTCATGAAGTCATGAAGTAATTCATTTCAGAATGGCCTGTCAGATGTCCTCTGGACCAAACCCTGTCCACAGCTGGGCCAGCTTCATGATATGACCAGTCTTCTCAGGGCCATGTCCAGTCAAGTTTTCAGTATCTCCAAAGACAAAGATCCCACAGCCTTTCTGGGCACCTGTTTCAGTATTTGACCACCTTCGTTGAGAAGAATTTTTTTCCTTATGTTTAAACAGAATTTCCTGTGTTCCAACATGTCCTTGTTGACATGTGTTGTCACTGCACACCTCTGAGAAGAGTATGGATCTATCATCTCTTCACCTGCAATTAGGTACTTGTAGACAGCAATAAGCTCTTCACCTTCCCTTCTGAAGGATGAACCAGCCCACATTTCTCAGCCTCTCCTTGTGTCTTATGCTTCAGTTTCTAAATCACCTTGGTTGACCTCCACTGGATTTGCTTCAGTATGTCCATGTCCTTCTGTACCAAGTAGCCCAAACTGGACATAAAACTCCAGCTGTGGTCTCGTGTGCTGAAGAGAGCGGAAGGATCACTTACCTCAACTTGCCAGCTACAGTGTATTAACCAAGCCCCATAGGTGGCTAGGTTTCATTGCTGCAAGGGCACACTGCTAGCTCACGTTCCACTTCTTGCCCATTAGGGCACCCACACCCTCTTCTGCAAAGATGCTTCCTAGCTCTTCTGCCACCAGCCTGTTCTGCTGTACGGAGTTTTTTGATGGCTTGTGCAGGACTCAACCTTTGCCTTTGCTGAGCTGCCATGAATTTTCTGTCAGACCCTTTCTCCATCCACCAAGATCCCTTTGAATGGTAGTTTTGTGCTCCAGCGTACCAACTGCTCCCCACAATCTGGTGTCACCACAAACTTGTTGAGCATATACTCCAGTCCACCAGGTCATTAATGAAGACTTTCAGCAGTACTGGCCCCAATACTGATCTCTGAAGGACACCACTGATAACCTGCCACCAGTTGGACGTTGAGCTATTGACCACTATCAGCCTGCCAGTCATACTGGTTTGCAACTCACCTCATAGTCAACTTCTCCAGCCTCTGTCTCACCAATCCGGCTATTTTGACAGAGGAATCCCTGCCAAAAACCTTGCTAAAAATCAAAGTAAACTATATCCACCACTCTCATTTTTGTTACTTTTGTATGGATTCATGTGCCAACAGGTAGAACTTAGTAATCTTATTGGAATTTCAACATGGAGATAAAGACAGATGAAAAGATCAGAAAAACTTGCTAGGAAGAATTCCTAAAACCAATTTTAAGAGCGTCCAATGTTTTGGACAGTGTAATTTTGCCCAGACATTTGAATGAGTAACAACAAAAATACAATAGAAGCAAGTGTATCACATACATTAGAATACATCGATTCAAGGCTAAGATGTTAAAGATTTTTAAAAAATCATTAAAAGTTATTCTAAATCTACAGGAAATGAGCATATAGTTTTGCTCTTTATTGGAAAGACATGTTCAGACACCTCAGTGAAGGTGCAAAGTCATGAGCTATCTGTATTTTGAATAAAAGACATCTTAGCAGCAAAATATGCTAGTGCCAGAAACCCAAGTATTACAGCAGCCCAGTCATGACAAAGCAAAGACATGAATATGCAATTTTAAATCCTTTGTCCTTCTTTCTGGGTAACAAGTGTTTTTCTGGTACTTTTTTTAACTGACAAAACTAAGTGTATGTGACAATGTGTATCACTGTAATTAGAAATACAAATTTCAAAAGATAATTAGACAAAAATAGATCATATTTTAAGAGGTCAGTGATACTTATTGGGAAACAAAGTAAAAATGTTGAAATCTTTTATGTACCTTCTCCACTAAATAAATAAATAAAATAAAAACTTACGGTGAAAATTGAGCTAAATTAAGACCTATATTTGGCATGAAACTACCTATTGCTCAATTGATGGTTTAGAAAAACAGGAAGGCAAAACTAAACTTTTCCCATTACTGATTTTGATATTAAATTAGCATATCTGCTCCTTTAAAACACAGCTGATATTCAGCAGATTCATTATTTTTGACAGGTCTCAACATTTTATTAGATGTTCATGGAGTGAAACAAATTATAAATCAGTAAGTGTATTTTCTATGAAATTATTAACTACAAGTTAAGGCATTTTGCTGTTATTTCAGATGCCTGCAAAATTATACTGTCCAACATTTAGAAGTGATGAGATAATTCTCACTTTTAGCTTTTATATAATAATTGACCACAATTGCAGTAACTGGAGCTTATTACTTCTGCATTTTTTGTTTCATTTGTAGTCACCAAAGGAAATCTAATCAAACCTTCTTCTAAGGAGATTTCACTATAAACAATAAAATAATAATAAAAAAAATACCTCCAGGGAGATTTGGTTGTCCTGAGAAATTATCTATCAAAAAATCCACAAAGATTTTTCAGAAAAAAATATAATAAACAATAAAAAGTATGCATTAAAGCAAAAATCATCCTTGGAAAGTAAAGAAGAAAATTCTATTAAAAATTCTTTGTATATTCAAAACTTGGCTGGATGTGACCCTGAGCAGCATGATCTAACTTTGAAGTTAGATCCAACTTTGAGGTTGGCCCTGCTGTGAACAGGAGGTTGGTCAGGCTGACCTCCAGAGGAACTTTCCAACCTACATTATTCTGATTTTAGGCTTGGGAAATAGTACACAGGGAAAAAAAGATTTCAGAACTAAATTAGGAGAGAAAGTAATATCCTTATTAAGCTTTCAACCAGAATATAACATGAATTTGTAGCAATTTCTGCAAATACGAAAGAAGAGTATATACTGTGTGATTAAAGAGATTGATATTAGAAATCAATTTTCAATAGTATTTTCCATACAATATGGATTTCTTAGCATTAAATTTATTGCTTTCTATTACTAAGCTCTTTTCAGCAACATATGACTGATAAAAAAATCAGCCAGCCAAGCTAAATAAAGATCTCTGGGTCATGTGTCCTTGCCCTGGGTGTGTTTTTAATTTTACTTACAGCTAGAGCATTTCTGTCAAAATGGTTGATTTAAAATTTTTACACATGGAGAGAGGAAGTAAAGTCCTGTGAAATGGAAATCACTCTGACATCATGAAAACAGAGAAAACTTCTAAAAGCTCAAACATCCAGCCACTGCTACTTTAAATTGGCTTACTGAATGTACAGTAGATTCAATAAAAATACAAGAAAAAATTAATTAAAAACTTGAAATGTGGCTTAAAAATAGAATGTTTTAAAATTACACATCCTGCAGCAAATTTACAGAATAAAAATATATCCAAATGCTGTAAAAATATGTTCAAGCCTGCAATAATGTCTAATATCTTGGATAAATTATTAATATTAAATTGGAAAACTTTTATCATTAAGTAATTAAATATTGGAATGCAACTGCATTAGTCAACATGAAAAAGGTCTATATTGGTTATCTGTGTGAAAAATCCATAAAACACCTTGCGTTTCACAGAAGTCCAAATGAACTGTATCTATGAATTATTCTTAATTAATTTTGAACAGAACTGATTCCTCAGAAGACTTGTATTTAGCTACTATTACCTTCAAGAAAGCCATGTTACTTTGCTTTTATTCCATAATATTCACACTAATATTCATCTTAGTAGGGATATGAATGAATTGTTTGCTTTCCAACATGTGATGTCCTGCTCACAAAAATGCTAGCCAGCATTTTTTATGATTATGATTGATGTTCTTTATAGACAAGACTACTAAGTATAATATGAAGACAGTACTACAAAGTTAATGCTTCCTACTCCAGTTCACCAGATCATAAGATATGGTGAGAGTACTCTTTTTATTGCTTTAGTTCTCATTACACAGTGATTACCACACTGCTTTGTTCTCCTTGCATCCTGATAAACCTTGGTGACATAACCTCAGGTATTATAGGTGGGTTTAATTTAAATTACTTAAACCACCTCAATTTTTCCTCTTACTCTGAAAGGCTCTGGCAAAACTTCATGTTTTCTAACAGATTAATTCAGCAGTAAGTGTTCCCTTAAAATTAATGTATAGCTTGCTATACCCTTTTAGGATTTGCTTCTTCACAGTAGTCTAAACAATTCATGGATGCATTTTCAGACTTCCTATTTTGGATCTAATTCAATAATTTGGGGAAACGGGGGCATTTTACTCTCTTTTCATTTAGGAATCTTAGATTTTATCTTTCATAAACTCTGGTTGAACATGTGGACTACCTTTCTATATTTAGGTATACTACTTTAGTTTCTAGACATTATTTTACTTTTCCATTTAACTACTTATTTCTCCTCCTTGCCCTTCAGTCATGAACAAAAATCCAAAACCTCTCTTACAAATAACATTTCTTTCTGTCAATTACTGGATGTTTCAAATTATAAACAACTTATTCCAAATTATGAAGTCCTCTCTTCTTCATAAACTTATTGAACATTGTCAAGTTAGGCCTGAATCATTATCATCTCCTTTTCTCTTAAAAATATGTATTTCATAGAACCATAGAATCATTTAGGTTGGAAAGGACCTTTAAGGTCATTGAGTCCAACAGCAAACCTAACACTACGAAGTCCACCACTAAACCATGTCCCTAAGAGCCACATCTACACGTCTTTTAAATACCTCCAGGGGTGGTGACTCCACCACTTCCCTGGGCAGCCTGTTCCAATGCTTGACAACCCTTTCAGTGAAGAAATTTTTCCTAATATCCAATCTAAACCTCCCCTGGTGCAACTTGAGGGCATTTCCTCTCATCCTATCACGAGTTACTTGATAGCAGAGACCAGCACCCACCTCACTACAACCTCCTTTCAGGTAGTTGTAGAGAGCGGTAAGGTCTCCCCTCAGCCTCCTCTTCTCCAGACTAAACAACCCCAGTTCCCTCAGCCGCTCCTCACAAGACTTGTGCTCTAGAACCTCCCCCAGCTTCGCTGCCCTTCTTCAGAGCGCGTTCCCACCGGAGCTCTGTCCGGGCAGCTGTGCCAGTTGTGGTGGGTGCAGAGCTTAGAGAGGCCAGGGCTTTCTGCCCGGTGGAAACCATCACTCCCTGGTCGGGCCGGCAGAACTTCAGTGCCCTCCCATGCCATGCCGCACCGGGCCCTGTTTGCCCACCCTGGTCGCGGTGCTCTTGGTCACTGGTGCTCCCCAGGGGATTCTTTTATACGTGGTGGAGGACTTGGCTGCCGTTGCTCCCGGCCCTGCCCAGTTCCCAGTTCCCATCAGCTGCGGTGGCGTGAGCTGCAGGCTCCCGGCAGGTCTCTCCACTCCCCTGATGTTCCCCCCAGTTCAGAACCCCTCCATGCCCCACACTAGAGAGCTCCGCTGCCCATCGTGCTGGCACCAGAGCTACTCAGCTTGGCGCCTGAATTTTTTTCATTAAGACTCCTATTAATTTACACTTGCTCAGTTACATTTGAAAAAAGCAACTTTTCAATGGGAAACAAATTTAGTAGAACTAGCACAGCCCTTTGGAATAAAAAACCTTTATGATCAGAAACACTGAATTCTGTCTCACTTGAAGACATATAAGGCAATCCAGAAGTCTTAATATAGTTATTTCAAACTACTAACAAATCATCCCTTTAATGATGCACATGAAAGGAACAAGTATACTGCTCACTCTCATCTGCTGCTGCAGTCAGAGGATTTTTCAATGGCAATGTATGTCAGATACATATGTCAGATATGCCCTGTACGTAGGAGAAGAGTAAGGAATTGCTGTTATACTTATGAAACACTTATAAAATATTCTTTATTGGCCTCTCATCCTTTTAAAAGTAGCGCATATTGCTTTGATGCACAGATAAATAGTTTCTGTTTACTTTCTTTGAGGTGGTTAAATGTCAGTGCTTAAAAGTGAAAAATGCATTACTCTGTCTTCTATAGTAAGATGAGCTAGTGGGAAAAAACACTGTATAATAAATAATAATAAATCTATCACATTTATTGTTATTACATTTTGAGAGAGGTATTAAGTCAGGTTGTCAAATGGTGGTGTCACCGTCTCCGAACTCATCTGAGGTCAAAGCAGCAACACATGTAATCTCACAGTCACTCTGACTACAGTATATGAGGGTTTGTGTTCTGTATAGCTATTTTATTTCTTTTCTGAAGGTGGTGCTGGTGCCCCTTTGAGCATTTACATCTCATATGGCATTCTACATCATCCCTGAACACATATGTACTCTCTGTTGTTCTTGAGAACAATATCAAGAACAGCAGTGGCTCACTTTCGAACTTTTCACATGTGTGAGGCCAGAGGGTTTTTCAGATCTCAGCTACTACATTTGCAGATACATCACTTTGATGTTATTATCATCAACTTTCCTAGCTCTTTGATCAGCACATCAAAATATTCACATGACCTAGAGATACTAAACATCCTTCTTAATATAAGGAAAAAGAACAAGGGAGCTCTGACAAGAGTTCACAAGCAGAATATGGTAGGTGTTTTTTAGAACCCTATGACTATGTTACGTCGGGTACGATCTGGTTTCCGGGTGGCTACCAGGTCACTCAGTGACACCAGTCTAACTTATGTCTTCCTAAACTTGATATTCAGATTATGTACCAGCTGCAGACTCTGCTACATGACATAGCTCTGGCAGAGGAAACACGTTTAACATCTCTAGTTGCACAAGCTGACCATCCCTTCTTCATTCAAATTTCACCTAAGTCTTCAATTTGCAGATGACTTATTTCATATATGTAATTTATGAACACTTGTTACCACAAAACTATTACTTTGTATAACTACTGCATAGATTATTTTTTATATGAAATGTTTTAAAATGTAAGATTTTAAATGTCTGAAAATTAAAGTTACAAAAATCTATAAAAAAATCAGTGTCTGCCAGCTATATTTGTCTATATCTTTTACTCTAGCATTAACATTTAACTTCCACAAACAAAAAACCTCTATGCATCTCAACAGTGCAATTGCACAGTTAAATATTATAACTTCCAGAAAAGCTAAATTTACAGATCCCACAGTTTAAAAAGAGTCTAATATAGATTAAAGTCTATTGCTAAAAGAGAGAGGGACACACCCTTGATTTATTTTTCTTTGATTTGTGTTTACGAGGAAAACCAGCATAATAAATCTATAGGATAACATTCAAGCTTAAGGATACATAATGATCCCTGCAAACAGCTTAAATAAATGGGTTGTATTCAGAAAATTTCCAATACATGCAAGGCTGCAGAGTGGTTTTTGCACAAGAAAGCAACTTTGCAATCTCAGGATTACAGTACGCTCTTTAAAATCTATTATAGCCTTAGATACCCTGCTACTTTTACAAGTTCTCACAGTTCAGAATTACTGTGACTATTATCAATTATTATCATTTTCTTAGAATTCTAATTCATGGAATGATGCAATAACTGTGACAGTGTCAGCACTGTTTATTGATGACAGTTTGCATGGTGAAAATGTGAAACATGAAAGCTAAAATAATAACAGACAGCACAGATATATTAATCAAATATTACTATTTGCAAGTACATCTTGACTCAAGCCTAACATGCATAAAGACAAAATAAACTTCCAGAGAATAAAACACTGTGGTTGGCAGGAAACGACATTGTTTCTGTGAAAACTACTGAATTCTACTTTCTCGCTGTTCCATCTGGGCAAACAATGTTACAAAGTTTTTTGACCTACGTGTAATAGAAATGGTACTGAAAACTTTTTATGTCATTGAATAATTACTACTACTACTTTTTCAAAAGGGAAATTAAAAAATTGCAGGAAATATTAATTAATGCTTAATTTAAAAGTATCCTTCAGCTGAAAAAAGTACAAAAAGAGTGACTGACATATTTATATTGTTCATCTAATGCTATGGAAATAGATCCTATTAACAAGAACTTTAAGACAACATAAGAGTCACAAAACACTAAATAATCTAGTAACAATAACCTACAGTGACTTCCTACAAACAGAAACTTTGAAGGCTATAATTATTGTATTAGTGAAATTTGAAATTAAATTAAACAGAACCAATACGTAGAAGTTTTCTTTTTGAATTCTTGTGCACAGGAGAGAATAACTGAATAGAAAATTATAGTTTACCAATAAGCTGATGTTAAATAAATTTCTTTATTGTTATTACTAATCTTAAACACACACTGGTAAGCATGGAACAGGGTTTTTTCTTCTTGTTAGTATTTATGTCTCCTTTCAGTCATAAAAAAAAAATCTGGTCATAATCAATTAGCCATGTCTGAGATAATGTCAGAAAAGCCACAAATCTTACTGTACTCAGCAGACCTGCTGAGCATGCCACAATTACTAAATACACACAGAAAAGATATAGATTTTATA
The DNA here is from genome assembly GCF_947461875.1 of Haliaeetus albicilla. NCBI lineage: Eukaryota > Metazoa > Chordata > Aves > Accipitriformes > Accipitridae > Haliaeetus > Haliaeetus albicilla. The sequence goes on from NC_091488.1 coordinate 6,704,098, forward strand.
AAGGTTGCAGAGTGAAAATAGGGCACTTTTACTGATCACTATTTAATAGAAATTATTCAAATATTCTCTACTATAATATCTCTGCAAAGCTTTGGACAATGTGGCAACTGAGCAGAGCATAAGCTCCTGAACATATAATTAATTAATTGGTCAACAAGCTGGAAAGCAGGCATTTCTATTTATGTCAAGTTCTTAAAAAAAAAGTCAGTTTTTCATTATGCAAACTGAAAAGAGTAAAATGAAGACTGAGTTCAAACTACAGTATCTCAAACCATCATGATGCTGTGAATGAAACTCAGGTTTTAACAACTGAATAATTCAATTTGTACTATGCTATTCTATATCATTTTCATCCAGATATAATCAAAGATATTATTCAAGAGTGATCAAGTCCTGAAAAGGTTTAACTTTTAAAAATTGTGTTCTAAATCCATTTTTACATTTCCTTAGAGTAGCCTTTTTGTTTCAGTAGAATATAATGGACATCTGGAATTCTCACAATGAGTTGTTTAGCTCTTTCATTTTGAATTGTTAGTGAATTAGTCCAAAACTGCTATATTGGCCCACTTACTCATAGTTTATCATGAGCAAAATACAGCCTGAGAATGCAACAAAATATGACTGCCTTTGCTGATAACTTTCATTTCACCTGAATTTGTCTGAAAGGGCTGATAATAGCTTGCAGCTCAGAGGGACATGGAAATCACACCCAGTAAGCACGTGGGCAGGGTGAAGGGAGAGAAAGATCTCATATAAAGAACAGGAGGAACCAGGAGGACCTAGAACTTCACGAAGGGACACCGAGTTGCAACATCATTGGCATAACTAAGACATGGTAGACCAGCTCGCAGGACTGGAATGCTGTGATGGACAGGTACAGACTCCACAGGAAAAACAGGCAGAGAAGAAGGGAGGTGGGTTGCCTTCTACATGAAGGAGCTGCTCCAATATATGGAACTCTTCTATAGCAGTCTGTTTGACAACTCATGTTGGGAGTTTGTTACAGTCCACCTGGTGAGTGTGAAGTGGATGAAACCTCATTTAAGAAACTTGAGAACACTGCCAGGTGACACCTCTTACTTATGATGAGAGACTTTAAGCCCCCTCACATCTGTGAGGACAATCTGGAGGGATGGAAGCAATCCAGGAGGCTTCCGGAGGGTGTCAGGGACAACTTCTTAACACAGATGTTCAATGGGATAACCATGCTTTCCTGAATATGCTAACAGACAAGGAAGAAATAGTTGGGGATGTAATCATCAATGGTAGCCTTGGCTGTAATGACCATGAAGCACTGGAGTTCAAGATCTTAACAGGTGTCAGGAAGGCAAGTAGCAGAGTACAAACTTTGAATTTAAGGAGTGCAGACTTCAGCTAATTCAGGTATCCTGTAGGGAGGCAGCTCTGAAAGGCAAAACAGGGCAAGAAAGTTTGCAGGTCTTTAAGGACAATCTCCTCCATGCACGAGAACAAGCAATTCCTATGCTCTGGCAAATGAGCAGATATATCAGGAGCCTGGCTTGGCTGAGCAGGGCACTCATGAATTCCAGCTGAATGAAAGAGGAAACAAGCCTCTCTAGGAGGACAATTAAGCACTGGACCAAGAGGATCAATTCAATCAGGCTGCCCAGAGAAGCTGCAGAATCTCTCTCCTTTGGGATTTATCAGGACCTGAGTGGGCAAAGCCCTGAGCAACCTGGTCTGAACTCAGTGTTGACCCTTCTTCAAGCAGGAGGATAGACTACAAAGACTCTCAAGGTCCCCATAGTCTGAATCTATCTATAAAATTGCACCTCAACATTTTTAACGGCAACTGTTTTCATAGGAATGCTTTAAAACCAATATGCGCACCACCTTTATTATTAACTCAGTTGATATTAGCTGACCTTATCCAGTAAGGCCAATAGAGCAAAATTCTTGTATTTCCTATGACTGTTCTTTCAGTTGTCTAAGTTTACTTATGAAACAATTGGAATCGCATTTAATTTTCACATTCCAACATTTATATGAAAGATGTACAGTTTAATTAAAAAGGTAACTTCAGGGCAAGCAGTTCCAAGACTCTTGTGATAATGTAACAGAGGCAAGTTTGATTTTATTTTTATCATTTTGTATCTGCCACCCATGAATTCCAATAGAAATCCAGAGTAATTTTCTAAGATATGAGAATATTGACTTCCCCCACATAAAATCTTTATGTTAAAATATTTTCCACTCAACTACCTGTAAAGCCAGTATTTGCTCACTTTTAATGCTAATCTTTTAGTGTCTCCCATACTTTCCATGGCATAGTCCTCCTGAATCATGGATGCCAAAATGCCTTAAAAACGTAAACACAATAATGTAACGAGGAGACACAGTAAAACCTGTATGAACCAATTAGCAATTTTGAACATTGATATAGAAAACCAATACTTGAGAGAAAGGTAAGTTATCTGGGAAGCAATTCATGCTCCACCTGGTGTTAGAACGGGCTCTAAACTGGGCCACTGACAACAAAAGGACATATCCCCAAAAGTTGACTTCAGCACTGGAAGAGAAGAGAGGTGGAGGGAGGCAGAAAAAGAGGTTCCTTTAGCAGGAGATGCACAAACAGAGAATCCGAATTTTAGGTACTCACTGTCGACCATGGAACAACCCTCCAGTGTGTTCTCTAGATCCCAGCTGACTACTCCGTACCATTTCTCCATCTGCATTCAGTCTCTCATTGTAAAATCTACTTTCACAGTCTTCCTGTCAGACTTAAGTAGGTACTACCCTGGGCTCTGCATATCAGTTTCTCATGCAGTACACCTTCTCCCAACTCCTTTTCCCTAGCCACCTTCCCAGTCTTTTCATTAAGCTAGTAAAGAGCCATCTTCTTTGTGCCACAATCTTCTGAGCAATCAGCCCAGTCTTCCTTCATCTGAGACAATCAATTTACATTTTCCCTCTCCAAAATCCCAGTCCCAGTCTACCTCAACATTATTTCCGTCGGCACCCCAATCCCTTCCATTCCCTTTGTTACTGCATTTTCTGGTCCATCTCTTGTTTGTTCAGTAACAAACAGCTCTTTTCTTTTTTTTAAGATGATGTTTGGATTCATCATTAAGTATAGAAAAGATACACACCCACACTGACCCAATTTGCAGCAGTAGAGAGGTGCTATTAAAAGCAAACAGCTACCTGGGGGAAAAGGAAAAAAAAGGAGGGGGGGAATTGTGTTTGCACCTGGAGTTTTTGCAAAGATGTTCTCTATTATTTCAGGTGTTGAACCAGTAACAGGACTCATCTAAACTATCTAGAAGAACTTCCTGTTCTTAGATTTCCATAACTATCAATGCTATAAAATAAGTGGTGTAGTTTTTCTGGGTATGGAGTCCTTTTGTGCAGACTCTCAACACTGCACTACAGAAATGCAACTTTCCTGCCCTTTTTTTTTTTTTTTTTGCCAATTTTCCATTCATCTTATCGTTTTCTGGCCTCATAAACAAGTTGCTGGTTAGCTAAGTGAGACAAACCAGCCAGATGACTGTACACGCAAGCATCTTAATGATGGTTACAGGTAGTAAGCGGTGCCGAGTTGCCACCTAATTAGCTGAGCTCTTTACTCTCCTCTACATTAATTTTGCACCCCATACAAAAAACAGCTGCATTCCCATCTTTCAAACCACACCTGACCAAGACCTCATACTGCCTTTCTCTCTCTTATGCCACAGAGGTACAACAGTTCTAGTTCTCAGTTGGCAATCTGCTCCTTTATTCATACGATCCTCAACACAACTTGCATTTCAATAGGGAACAACAGTAAAAGCTTTGGAACTTCCTGCATCCTATTTCAAGTTCAATGCTCACATACGGCAAAGCATGCCATGCAAAGGACATGAAGAGATCACTCCCTGCCAACCATAAGAAATAGACAGAAGGTAGAAATATAAATTATTTAAAAGGAATAAATTGGAAAGAATATGAGAACTTTATTGCTCACTGCATAGTGAATGTTCTGAAAAATTCGTGCCTTCAGGTATGTCCACTTCAGTGAATTTTACTTCCTCAGATTTCAGTAAAGCACTATGATGTCCACTGGAACAAGAAAGGCCAGGGAATCTGGCAGCAGCTAGACCATGCGATAAAGACAGAGGCAGTTTTAGATCTGTCAAAGCAGCTCCTGCAGGAAGCTTGCCAATGAGCTATATGGCAAAAAAAAAGGGAAAACTGTTTTTCTCAGATCATTAATTAGATTGTGTTGGGGCCAGCTGCAAGAGAAAAGCTAGGTGTTATGGATGTCTTAACTGTTTTCACCTTTTTTTTCTTCCATTCCTAACTAGGGAGCATACTACCACTTTTACAGATAAACTTTCAATAATCGGGGCCTGGATCCCTTAGCTATGGGATAAGGATTCAAAGCAAGCTGAGTCTCAGGGCTACACTTAAAAGCTGAGCTAGCTCAGCTGAAGTTCAGATTTTACAACACCAACATTTCATAAAACAAAAACCCACAGGTCAGGTCAGCTGCTCTCCTAGGGTTTCTGCTGTAAGTTTCTACCTCTTCTTCTAATTCCAAGGTAGTCAACACCTACAAATTAGATCAATTCAAAGCAAAAATGTGAGTTTACAGAATCCCTGGTAAATCTAAACCCAAATGTGCTTTGGTTGATGTAAAATTAATCCTTTAAATTCTAAACCATTTCAAAATATATTTAAATATATTTTTAAAATTCAAGACATGCTTAACAGTTACTAAAAGCAAAACAAACAAACTAAAAAAACCAACCAACATTAATTCTTAAACAGGACCAGAACTTCAAAAAAAAAAAAAAGCAGCCCTACTTTCCCATCCTGTTATATTGGCTACATATCACTGTAACTGCAATGTATAATGGAATGGAGAAGCAGCCCTGAAATGTACTGTACAATTTTGTTTGGAACACTCTACCAAAAAAAACCCCAAACCAAAACCCAAGCTGTTTGCATTGCACTATGTTCAATGCAACATTCAAAGAATCTTGATAGGCCAATTAGAAATAACAGAATGGCAAGCTTTCTACTTGGCTTTTCTGCACTCCTTGGATTTGGCATGTAAAGACACACTTCCCTTTCCTTCTTCAGCCTTTACCAACTCCAGGTACCATGATATGGTGCATCTATTTGAAGAATGAACTATATCAGGAAGAAACACGGCTCTGAAGCTGCACACAAACATTACTGCACTCAAAGGAGCTGTCTCTTTTTCGAGGGGGAAAGTGAGTTTTTAAATCATACAAATACAAGTGCTATTTTAATAAACTTGTATAGTGGGAAATCCCAGACTCGTTTCACTTCCATAACTTGTACATACTTCAGTACCCCATATATTATTACTCAATTTATGGTTAACACAAATCCCAGACAAAAAATTCAGTAACACTACAGGAATATAGAGAGGAGTGGTTATAGTTAAGATTATGTGATATTTCATGTTTTATTAATGTGTTTTTATCTGCTTATAACTGCAGCTATTAATTCCCCCCCCCCCCATCTTTGACTTCCAAGGTGGGGAAAGTTGTGGGGTTTGTGGGTATTTTTGTTTGGTTTGTTTATTTGTTTGTTTTAGAGTAAAGGAAGTGCAAACAAGGCAAAAAAGAAAGGGAAATTATTCTGCCAAAGAGCTTTGCTGGTCTTCAGAAATATCTGGCATATGTTTAAAAATGGCTGGTGAACAGCTCTGCTATTTCACTGATGTGGAGCAGGGAGATTAGGCAGGAGGGACTTACAGACTTTTGTATAGTGGATGTGGCTTTTCACAGACCCATGAAAATCTGTCCACATTTGCCAAAAGGAAGTTCAAAATTATAATTTTTAAAGGCTTATCACATTTTTAAAACACACAGTCAAGACAAGCAGCTAAACTTCTCAAAACCTCATTAACACCCTACCTACCAGCAACACAAAGAAACTAAACACTTATTGGCCCCAGACCACAGAAACTTAGCAAGGCTTTTCCTGGCATTTCTGAGTCCCTCCTGGCAGCTCTGAGCCCCACCAGAACCAGGCGGGAAACTGTGGGCCGAAAGCCTGGCTCCCACCTATCTTCCAACACCCAGGCTGAATTTTGAAAAGAGTTGTCTCTTTCAACTGCCTAAGCAGAAAAACATGGAGAGAAAAGAAAATGTGGTCGAGGAATATGATGAAATAGGAAATTTGGAAAGAGAGGAAAGAACTGCCTGCTATTTAAGAAACAACAGAAAGGAGTCAGTACAGTAGACCAACCGTCAACGGGAGGTCTTTGGAAGATGGGACTGAACTGTGTGACGGGTACAGACCATCAGAGATCGCTCCAATACCTACACCATCTCACGTAACTCTCTTCTGCTTAACTGCAAGTCTGCCTTCCCTCATACACAGAGTCCCACTTGCTTCTTCCCTCTTTCAAGTAAGGAGACTCTAGTAAGACTTGTCACGCTTTCTCTTTCTTTTTCCTGTCTGATTTTTTCCCACTCTGCATTCAAAGCAGAACGTTTACTACTGCATGCTGCCAGGGCAGTCATGCATCATGATACAACCCTAAACTGAATTTTTTTTTTTAGCTCACATCATTTCCCCAATCAGTGAACAGAATGGATCTAATCTTGGCATCCAGTTGGACACAAAACCCAGGTTACACAGTAAAGCTGTTTTCCATAGTGCCCTTGTCTGAACTGTTGCTGAGAGTGGAAGCCATGTGGCAAATGTGAAATGAAACAATAATCCTACAGATAGTGCTGCCCTGAGGGACTGGCTTCTATCTCTTCTCTTCCTGCACATTATATCATTTAAACCAGCCCCCTAAGGGTGACTATTATGTGCTCTTGATCTTTTGGGTACTGAATTTGAAGAAGTGTTGAAAACTCATCGCTTCTGTTAGAATCAAAGGGGATCTCTGCCTGGAACAGATAAAGTGCTATGTAATAAAAAATCCTGTGAACTATCAGGCACAACTCATCACAACTGCTGCACCCAAAATCAGCAGATACTTTTTATGTTTGCTTTTTAGTACTTCAGCTGCTCACCTGAAATACTGTCTCCACAATGAAAACTGGGCACTGTAAAGATGACGACTAATAACACTTGTGAACTACTCAGACCTAAAGTGATAAGAACCACAGAAAAGCCCAAAGGAAGTTATTAATTTTGTCATCAGAGCATGCTTTGATTAGGGTGCAGTAAATAAAGCCTATGGCCACACACAGAACAGTGAGAAACAATGAAGGCAGCAATCATCAAGGAAGCATTATCCCTCCTGTGCACTGAATGAAGTGTAACTCCTAGGGGAAAAAAACCCAGTATGTGATTCTCTAATTAAAGACTGTGCCATTATGCATAAGCATAGGGAGGCCAAAATTAAGATTATACAAGCAGCTTTAATTCTTCAATTTCACAACTTTTAAGTGCTTCATTTCTCTGCTTTAACAGAACTCTTAATAAAGCTTTTCAGATGCAATTTAGAAACACACACATGATAACGGCTCCAAGAATAAAGCTGACAAAAATAAAAGGCAGAAATGAAAAACATGTTTTAATCCCATGACACAGCTTGCACAAATGTTCAATCTGAGAAAACAAATGTCTCACTTTTTATTATGAACCAATACACGTGATAAAGTGGTATCATACAACTGAAATGTAGGAGATGCGGAAAGATGCCTTTCTTCTTTTTGGTGTTGTGGCTGTTTGACCTTCCTAAGCAAAAAGCAGGAAAATGGATTTTCAGCACCACAACTGCTGTTACTCTCTGTAGTGAGCTACTACTTGATTGAACAGAAATGCACAGGAGCAAGGATATTAAGTTATAGGGACATCTATCCTACATCTCTATTAAAACTGTCTGTTTAAAATCATAAAGTATGATTATTTAGAGAAGATTGCTGTGAGCCTGCAGAATCAAGATTTTTGTCCTCAGGACTTTCGGAATTAGCATATAGACACAAAAAATATTTTCACATAAATGGGCTAAAGAGAGACCTGGTATATTTATATTAATTGGTTCTTTTTGGCACAAATGTAGTTTATATAATTCTGGAGGTATTGTAAATTACTGGTTTTGGTGGGTTTTTTTTTTTCCCCTTATGGCAGAAGCCTAATTAAGTTTACTTTTTATAATTATTTACTTATATATAACACCCTAGCCTACTATAGAAACACAGTAACTTTTCATATAAAGTAAGTGAAATACAGTATTATCCGAAGTTTCAGACTAAAAATAGAGACAGATCTGTAAATCTACATATTAATCCACTTCCAGGTTCGGCAGATTTTTATTCAAAGAAAATCTTGTATTTGCAGAGCCACTGGGGCCTTGCTCACTGCACCTTATTTACAAAAGGTTCATTAAATTATTTAAGAAGTTAATCCATAGCTTGTTCTGCAGAGTTTATGGCTTTGTATTGGATGATCCTCAGTTGTATAATACTGTGGGTTTATATATGGAAAATGTATGCTGTTCACTACATTAAGTTGTCTATAGTCATTATGGTCAGCTTCTGAAACTGATTTTTTTTCCTGCATTGTGATTGCTCCCTTAAGATCTTTTCCACTAGTACTTGCAATTAAAACATTTGTATTTGCATACGTACTAATCCAAAGCTACATGCTACTCACATCAAGTTAGTCAATGAAATGAGCACCTTAGAATAACGTCAGTTTTTTCCTCCCAAGCTGCATGTTTTATTCCATTATTAGATTCAGCCTAACTTTTCTTAATTTAATCTTAAGAGCATTTATTTGGTTGCAGAGGTGGCATGGGGTGCAAAACAACAAAAAAATAGTATCATGATAAAGCACCGTTGTCTTGTTTCCCAGCACAGAGACAGATCTTCAGCTGTTACCACAATCCATTCCCTGAGTCTTTTTAGAGCTGAGAGTCTGCACAGGGACTTACACTCGGGTCAGTTCCTCATAAAGTACTGCATAAAACACTCAGAGATAACAAACACAATACCATAATAACAGAGAGTATTCCCCATGTTTGCCTCAATGTAATCGCTTACTAGATCAAGACTGAAAACTCTCCTTAAAAGTAGTCTCAACATCCTGGCAGTGTCTTACTTTAAAGGTATCTTGTTGGCGAGTCTGATACAACCTTCTTTCAAGTATTGTAAGAATCACAAGAGTCAGCCTTTAAGAAGTGAAATGGTTATGAAGTGCTCTCATCTCTGTAATTACATGACAATTATCTATTACCTCTCCCAGAAATAGACGTATAACATTGGTATTAACCGATTCCAATAGTTGGTCTTTTCCAAATATTAGAATATATTCAGAACTGCAAAATTCCATTTTACAAGCTTGAATAAGTGTATTAAATTACTAAATTCTTCTTTAAATCTTTTTATAGGCATTCTGTGCTACATTAGCAGACTACTAACAGCTTTACCACAAATTAATTGTCCTTTCAAACAGCTTTTCTACATTTGTTATCAGCAAAGACATGATGAGACAGGAAAGAAAATTGTGTATACATAGCAGCTATGTCAGTCTCATCCATTTGCTTAATGCATAATGCTTATGACAATACCAGATTTCTTTGCTATTGAAATGGAACGACCTAAATATTAGGCTGTGGCATCACATTCTATGTTCAAGCTGGCCAACATTTCCCCAATATATCCTCCATTCAATTATCTGGCAATATATTTGTGTGCGATCATTGAGCTAAGCAAACTTCCAAAGAGCCTGCCCTCAGGCTGTTAATGACATTTGGGGTCTATGAATGGGTCATCACAGAGCTACGTGGAACAACAACAAAAAAACCCTGACTCTGAAACCCTTTGTTTCTTACATTATATGGAAATTCAGAACAAAGCTTTAGCTATAAAAGACATGTTTCAATTACAATAAACATTCATGACGTGAACAGACTACCCTGCCTTTTAAATGGAGCATATTTTAGTCCAGTCTGAAAACTATTTAGTGAGATCATAAAAATAGTAGCAATCTAATTATTTTCAAATATCAGGGATACTATTAATAATCTAAACAGCTGCACTGTCAGTGGATTTAATTAACAGTTAAAAATATGAACAACAGGGAGCAAGACAGCATGCTGTTTTTAAAGATGTGCAAAATGAAAGTATCCTCTCCTTGTACCTGGAATATTGATGACCCAAATTTGCTCTAGTTCACTGCAAAACAAGACAGGCAGAAGCCTATTTCAAATTATTGAAAGGATACAAAGGAATTTTCATTTATTTTCCCTTTCAAACCACTTCAGAAGGCAGACACTGGTACTTGTTCTTAGCCTCCTGAGCCTGCTTGAGCCCAGCTGACAGCTTGCCCTTCCTGAAGTTTCTCAAGATGACTGAGAACAGCTAGATCAGGCCTGGGGAAACAAACATGAGCCCGCTCAAAGGAAAACAACACGACTTAGACATCTCCAGTCAAGATCTGAAAGTTATCCTTCACTTCACTAATGCAACCAAGTGTTTACAAAGGATTTTCACTGTGAGAGTTGGTGGTTACTGATCTTCTATTTCATGATCAATAAATCTGCCAATGCAGATAATATAGGGAGTTACTCCTTCCCCATCTCCTGACCATTTTGATTAAAAGCACATATGTTACAGAAAAATAAAGAAGAAAATCTGTAGATTGTTCAGCTGCTTTTCTCCCTGGATGGTATATTTTCAGACAAGTTTTCCAAGCTGAATCTACCTTGAAGGTATTAAAAAAATTAGCTCAGCCCCTTTGCCCCTTCATCTCCACAATTCTTTGTTGTTGTTTTTTTTCCCCTCAGCCCATAAGCTTTAAAAAGAACCATCTTAGCCATTTTATTTTCTGGAAACTGAGATTAGGACAAATAGATCCTTCTTTACTTTGTAGAAGAAAAAAAAAAATCTGACATTTGCCATCTGTATAATATTGCTAAAACTTTCTTCCTTCCATGTTTAAGAACCTGTGGAAAACTGGAATCAAAAGAGTTTCTACTGAAGAGCTCAGTTTTCTACAGTAGGCAATCAGAAAGGACCATATTTGCTTTTTTTCTGTGCCTTAGCAAATCCTAAGCCTATCTGCCAAGTTTCATGGTTTTAAGCAGAGAACATTTTTCGTGTGGTACAGAATGCTCAGTCCCCCAGCTAAGTCGTTATTATTTACTGCTTTCATGTGTCCCAGTCTTCTTGAAATGACAGCCAGTTTGGACGGTCTGCTCTGCCTTCCTTGTGTCTGATGATACTGGGAACAGATGAATGGGAGGCACACACGGCTGTTCAAGCTGCCTATCAACATTAGGAAAGACTGTGGGGCCTGATGATTATTTAGCACTGACAGGCTTTAAAGAGAATGACGCTCTAGGCAAATAAGGAAAAAAAGTAATTGTTTAGACTATTTCCCAAATAACTTCTGCATGAAATGGGGCTTTCTCACTAACAAGAACTTTCCATACTCAGTACCCACTTTAAACAGTTTAGATTAATATTTAAGGCAGCACAGACCTACTGGCTATTCAAGTGTCAGGTATCCTGATGTGAAAATCAAAATTCAGCACAGTATATTTTAAAACCCAGGGCTGGCAATCTACAAAAAGAAAAAGGAGTTTCACAGTCTAGACTTTTATTTAACGGAGGCCTTTGACTTGGTAGATCACCAATTAGTATTAACTTTGTTAGCCTGAAACTGAATTAGGTTGACTGCAGTACATTGCTTCTTTGGCTCCTTCTGTGGTCAACACAAGCAGTTACTTCTAATGGTGTTAAAGCTCAGATGAAAATGTTAAATAGAGGAGTCAATTGCAAGGTCATTACTTTTTTTTCGAAAGTAATGAAAACAAAGTAGTTCATGCAATGTACAATTATAGGTTAATGATACAGTCCTACAGAGTGGCTCTAAGGCCTTGTTCAATTTAAAATACTGTTTTAAACAATTTCAAAGTATCATTTAAAGGATTAAGTGTTAACAAGAAGTGTTAGTCACAGTTTAAATGTTATAGCAAAGCTACCTATGATTAAAGAAAAAATGAGGAAACATTTTTAATGCAAATATTGCAATGAGGAAGTGATCTACACCAGTATGAAAACAACACTCACTAAAACTAGACATTACAAAGGCGGAATGAGAATAAATCTTGTAAAGCAGCATTTGCCTACTAATTCACCTTGGAATTTCTGCAATAGGAAAGATCATTACCGTAAGACAAAAAACACCACTTGGGAACATTTGCTGGCACCTTCTTTGCAACTATAAGTTGCAATGCTACATGAAATTAACCCTCAGCAATATTGTTTTTAGAAACTACTTTTTTTCCTCCCACCTTCTGATTCATTTCCATCACAAAGACCCACACTAATTTCCCTTTCCAGTATCTTCTACAACAACAGAGAAGATGGCAGGATATGTTTCACAGTGATTTTGACTGTCATGGAATTAAAAAACCATCATTTCTTCCATGCCACTACACTAGCATTTCCCAAAGAGGAAAATACCCTAAACAATCATAAAAAACGAAAATACCAGAGTATCAACTTTCTGAGTAACAGCAAGCTATAGATAATAAAAAGACAAAGATAATAAATAGAGAACTTTGTACAAAGACATAAACTTTGCTGAAATTCACACCCTTCAATCTCTGGCTAGAGTTTTGAGCTAAAATAGCAAAGCAAAAAGTAAAAGAGTGGTATTCAGGGTCTCTCTGGGACAAGACTGAGTTGTGAGGCACCAGTAAGTATTCATTCATCAAAATCAGGAACAAACTCTGACCTGAGCATTTTATGCAGCATATTTAGAATATGCTTTTATTCAGATAGCCAAGAGAAAAGATCTTGTGCTGGGTTGACCCTGGCTGGACACCAGGTGCCCATCAAAGCCATTCTATCACTCGCCCTCTCAGCTGGACAGGGGAGAGAAAATATAACGAAAGGCTCATTTGTTGAGTTAAGGACAGGTAGAGATCGCTCACCAATTACCATCACTGGCAAAACAGGCTTAATTTTGGGAAAATTAATTTATTACCAATAAAAACAGGATAGGGTAATGAGAAATAAAACCAAATCTTAAAACACCTTCCCCCCACTCCTCCTTTCTTCCTAGGCACAGCTTCACTCCCAAATACTCCACCTCCTCCCTGCCAGCAGCACAGGGGGATAGGGAATGGGGGTTCGGGTCACTTCATCACATGTTGTCCCTGCTGCTCCTTCCTCCTCAGGGGCAGGACTCCTCACTCGTCCCCTGCTCCAGTGTGGGGTCCCTCCCATGGGAGACAGTCCTCCACGAACTTCTCCAACGTGAGTCCTTCCCACAGGCTGCAGTTCTTCACGAACTGCTCCAGCGTGGGCTCCTCTCTCCACGGGGCCACAGGTCCTGCCAGGAGGCTGCTCCAGTGCGGGCTTCCCACAGGGTCACAGCCTTCTTTGGGCATCCCCCTGCTCCGGTGTGGGGTCCCCCCCAGGTTGCAGGTGGAGATCTGGACACAGGGGAACCTTCTAGCAGCTTCTCACAGGAGCCATCCCTGTAACCCCCCCCCCCCCAAAACCATGCCACGCAAACCCAATATGATGCACTATGTTCTCCAAATCTACCTTAAGACTCAGAAACATATGGATAAGAATGGGAGGCAGAGCATCTCTGGTGAGGAACAGCATTGCAGACCTTACATTCTGTTATCAATGTCCAGCAATGTCTCTGGACATACTTAAATATTCATGTTTCAGAAGGATCCTGTCGTGTCTAACATGGTACAAAACATTCTGGAAATTACTCAACACCAAACTGAAGAGCAGTGAAGAAGTTGTCACTGGTACACCCCCTCTCTGCGCAGCCTCTGCCATAAGGCTCTCCCCAGCCCCACCACGGGTTTAGGTACGTGGGCACCAAGGCCCAGTGCAGGACAGCTATGCCACACACATTTGGACTGCTGAGAAAAAACAAAGAAAATGTCTGTCAAAAGATAACAGAGGTAAAAAGTATAGACAGCGTTAGGACTGCTCAGAGGGGATTTAGCAGCTGAAGGAGTCAAAAGGGAAAACACCAGCACAGAAGGGTACAAAATCCTACAGGAGAAAACACGTTGGACGCAGGCTGGCACTGGCCAGGCACGGTCAGGACCAGTCAGGTCCAGCTGTCACTGTCACCCGTGCTAAGGGGGCTGGGGGAAGACGGCAACTGAGCCACACTGAGGAGCTGCCTCTGGGAGCTGTGCGGGTGGACTCTTCCCCACCTGACTGGTGTCTGCCAGGTCAGGACAGACTCTTGGGAGCCTTGTCGGCTGTGCGTCTGCTTAGCCAAATACATCCTATCCATCTTTCGTGCCAGCCAATACACAATTGCATTACGCGTTAAAACTGTATATATCCTGCTTTGCAGAGCCTCTGTGTCCAGTGGAAGATGCCTCATCAAACCAGAAAGTGTGGCCACTGCACACTGTCTTCTGCATAGAAACACTTCATCCTAAACAGAATCCCTTCATGAAGACCCCTCCAAAGCATACCCTCCCAACTTCTACTCCCAGGAGTCATCTGGAGATCTCATGGTATAGCATGGTAGTAGAACTAAACTTATGCAAGACGCTATGCTAAAGCAAAATTGCTGAAGAAGAGAGCTCTTAGTGCAAATACTGGTCACTACCAATCTGTATGATGCACCCAGCTGTCCATCCCCATGGGCCTAAAGTGGAGGGAGATGTGCCTGTCAGAGATTTCACAGAAGTGCTGTTGGACAACGCAATGCAAGTTGTATCCTCGGGGAAAAACCCATGGCTGTTTGCCACCACCTGGGTTACTGGAGGATACACATACCATGGGGATACACTTTTACAACTTGGAGGGATTAGGCTGCCAGACAGATGGCTGCGCTGAAGGCAAAATAGTTGTACTTGTCACTGTAAACCAATACAGTAAAATAGTTGTAAAATGTTATATTACTGAGGCTTCTATCCACACACTTCATTCATTCATAACAAAGTAGATACCATCAGATTTATGAGTAAAACCAGAAACAATTTTTAGTCAAAACTATAACATAGATAAGCCCTTACATCTGGGAAGAATCTGATTTTTACTGCAATTAATTGCACAGCTTCTACAATTTCTCCATGGCCTCTCTTGTAGTCTCTTTGGTCTCTATTAGAAACCAACATTACACCTCCATTCAGGCCCCCATTCTTGTGATGCAGATAGAGGGAGGAAAGTGGGGTTGGAAGCATATTGGAATGCAAAGCCTCTCCTTCCCCTCCAGCCTCCTGCCATTTTAGTTTTTCTTCTTTTGTAATGTAAACATCAGGAAGGTCTCTGAAAACATAGAAACCACTGAACAACTGCAGTTGAGGAGCAAGAGAATGAAGACAACATTAATCCTTCTGATCTCTCAAGAAATAGTTCCACAGAACCAGGAACTTTCAAAAATAACAAACTATAAATTTACTCCTTAATATATAAACAGAAAGTCTGACTCAAAGACTGGAGGCCCCAGGGCCAGCCCACACCTTTCACCACTGACAAGAAAAATACACAGTCTAGAAGATAATCAGAATTTTGAACAGATACCAATACCTATTTTTGACTCTTCCCTGTCAGAACAGCTGAACAGTAAATACCAAAGACTCCAGTTTCTGCAGTAAAATAATGAAACTAGTCTCTGCTGCAAAATATTATAGTACCCAAGTTGCAAAAAGAACTTTAAAAAAAATAAATGTTCCTCTCTTAATGGAGCTCTCTTGTAGGGAGTTAAAACAGACTGACACATCATGCTTTTACTTACTTTGTCTTTTGATGCAGTAAGTTGGTAAGGTTTTGCAGATGAAACTTTTGTTTTCACAGTTTGCCATGCCACTGTTCTGTCTATATCTGTCCTCTCCCTTTCAACTAACTAACCAAAAGAGTTGGTTTAGAGAATGCTTATTTAGCACGCAGCCTCCTCACTTAGGTCAATTCCCTGAAGCAAATGTTTAAGAATTTGATTCCCAAATAACAAATATCTGAAAGTTTAAAAAAACAGGCTCTCGACACACACACATCATTTCCTACATGCATCCACGAACTCTCCAGGGAAGGCCAAGGGGAAACCACCCACTAATTCTGTGTTCGGGGCACCCTGATGCATGCTGAGCGGACAAGACGCTCCCGCCGCACGGGAAAGCCGCCAGCGATGCACACCTCCGGCCAAACACAAAAACACGCCCAAGCCCAGCGCTCGAGCACGCGTCTACCACTTCAGGGTCTCCCTTATGGCAAATGGTCTGCTTTAATCATGCTACAACCATAACTGCCTCTCCAGATAGAATAATCTTATTTATGCTTCACAAGAAACCCAACACATTTATGTTTTATCTGAAACACGGCATCTCATCTGTCACTCCCAGGCCGCTGCAGAAAGTATGATTTCCGCATTACATCTGCATGCGTGTCCCAGGGAAGTTCGGCAAAGTCTTTTGGGGCCTTTTGTCATCTCCTTTTAACCGAGTATGTAGGGGAAGGCATAGAAATCTCCTTTTCACCGAGTCCGTACAGCAAGGCACGCAGCACGCTGGAACAGAGGACGAGACATGGCTTTACAGACCACTTTTCGCACCACCTTCAAGGCTAGAAGGGCATTACAAGGAGGAATTGATTGCCACAGATTAAAAAAATAGGAGAGAAGTGCCAGGCCACGTATTTGCAGCCTGGTTTTATTTACAGTGACTGAATGGTATCTATAAATATATATAAATAAACGGTATCTATAATCCTCTCTCTCAGGGATGAACAGTGATACCATCGATACTTACACAAAACGCGTCTCCCCGTTCCCATTCCCGCGTCACACCTCCTCTCGCTATCCGTCCCGGCGCAGCTTCCCCGCCACCAGAACCGGGGTACACCCCCCCCCCCCCGGTGCCCTGTGACCCCCCAACTACTTCCTGCCTTCCCCCAGGGCAGGCTGGGAGCCCCAGCAACAGCCCCAGCCTATCGGGAGGCGCCAGCTCCGCTGACGCCAGCCAATCCGGGATGAGTATTTCCCACCGCTGCCTCCCACCCCAGGACAGGGCAGCGGGCCCGAGGCCGCGCCTCAGGGAAGGGCTGGGAGCCGCCGCGACCGCGGCACCAACCGCCCTCCGTCCCGCCCACAGAACGAGGCCGTCAAGGCGTTTTACAGAAAACAGAGAATTTTCGGTGAATGCACACGTACCGCTAGAGAGAGTTCTCAATACACGGTCCAGTGACGGCCTTCCTTGTGTCTGCCTGGCGAGGTTGCCTTGTGGTTGCTTTGTCCTACAGGCCGCGCACCGAATTGCGAGTCATTCCACACCCTGGGCTTGTTTATTCCTGGGTAAGTGTGGTGGTTTACACTAGTCTCTCTTCAGTCTATCTATTTCCAGCCATTGCTTCAACTGGCAAAACCAGATTTCCTTCCAAATTTTATCCTACCTTCCAAATTGCCAGTTGCCACAATCTCCATAAATTCGGTGTCAATTAATATTATTGGTATTCTCTATTTCCACTGTTCGAAACGCTAATGAAAATAATGGAAAAAAGCATGCAAGCCTCATTGAATATATCCTTTCTAGCCCAACTGTGCCACACAACTGGGCCAGAAAATAAGTTTTGCACACTTAACCTGGTTTCACCTAGCCCATGCTTTCCTAGCTTGCTGAGGAGAATATTATTTGAGACAAAATCAAACAAGGTACCAAGGTCAATATTTATAACTTCTACTACAAGTCGTATAACAGCACTCATATCCAATTTAAAATTATAATTGGCATTACCATAGTACTTAAGAATCAGTCTTGGACCAGAAGCCCACTGGGCTAGGCCTGGATAAACATAAGGAAGAAAAAAACACCAGAGAGTTGCTGACCCATAGAGTTCACTACCTGCTTACTAATAAAGACATAATGGTGTACAAAGATGCAACAAAGCAAAAGGTGAAACTAAGACGAGCAACAACATACCCAAAAGCTATAGCATGCATGCCTGAAAAGAACTATGCTAACAGAAAAACCAAACACCGAATGCCTAAACACCTGAAGATGTCATTAGAAAAGGATTTAAGGGATGATAATCAAGTAGACTTGTAGATACATATGTGGAAATTCTCTGATAGAAGAGGCAAAAAAACATAGAGAACAGCAATTTCACAAATGGCTAGTAAAATCTGACAGGATGGGTTGATTACAAGCAGGAGTTCACTCTCTTGTTATTTAGAGGTCAGGTAGGGCAAAGAGAAGCAGCAAAGGGCTTTGGAAGCAAAGACCTGCAGTTTATATTTGATGCAGCCAGGAAGAGGATCCACTAAAAATGTACACAGAGCCTTCAAATAATTAGGAAACATCTAGTTTTGCACAAGACTAGACTGTTTTTCAATTTTTTAGTCTTACTGATGTGACTCACATCACTTCTCACTACTTCATTCTTTTGTTCTGATGCTGTGTCATGTTTTGTTCTAATTACTCAGCTGTTGAGACAGGAATATTGACTGTTTCTGTAACTGGCAGAAACAGATATCTGACTTCGTTGTCATCCTCTGAGCATAAGACAACTAATTTCACCTTCCAGTCCCATGTCCCACCTCAAAAAAAAGCCAAAGCAAAACACATCTCCTGCTAGGATGCTCTGCGAGTCTCAGACCTCACAGCTGCCCTGTCACTGCAAGGGCTAGAGGCATTAGTGGTGCCTCAGTCACCTCCATTTTCTGTCTGTGTTATACACAAAAGTTAGATTGTGAAACAAAAGTGTTTTAATCTACAGTATATAGCTCCATAAAGGTGACAGCTAAATACCTGTGATATATGAAGACAGAATAAACATGTAGTGCTGCCTTCAAGTTTGGGGTTCAAGGAGGTAGAAGCATTAAGCACAATGGCACCCCACTTTTTGTTGCAACCACAAAGAGAATTGTATTAATCATTTTTTACAAAACAAACCCAAAAGCTGCTTGCAAAGCTGACATTAAATGCAATCAATTATATTCTTCCCTGTATCAAAATATCAGGATACCAATCTGCCATTAAAGATGATGGACTGTACTTAGGAAAATACTTCCACAGCATGGCATTATTTTTCTCCCTTCCAGCTCCCAGGACTCAGAAGACTGAGCTGAAGGTACAGTGTAAACACCTATGGACATTTCCAGCTGTATAACTTTTCCTTTGTTTCAGTGGAGAACATTGCTTAGATGTGTCCCTAATACATGTGTGATTGCACATTAATAAATTGAATAAGGCTAAAAAAAATCCATTTTGTAACAAAAGACAAACGATCTCAAAGTATAGGGGACTAAAACTAGGAAGCAATTATTTGGAGAGAAGGGCTAAGTTGTCCTCAATGTCTTCTAAAACTCTGCTTGCATTCATATTTAGATATATGTTGGATTGCCTATTTTCAAGCCATGATGGATAAACCCATTCAGCATTGAAACACTGACCACCCTGATATTGTTGGCAGTGAAAGCTCACATTTTTCAGTATGAATTCAGTCTATGATTTTTCTTAGTATCAATACCACTCCATTTGCCTTGATTATCATTAACTGCTGCTCATATCATCAGCTGCAAAAGTGATATGGTGTTACGTGGGTCCCCAAATGTTTATATTTTAACTTGACTGCAATTCATTTATTGAACACTTTGATTCATTGTATCCCATTAATTTGAGACTCATGATTTGAGAATCAATCTCTTTCTACGTGGAGAGTTTTATAGCTTGGGATTTAATAATTTGTTTAGAGTCAATGTCTTTACATGCAAAGAGTTTTATTGTCCATTATTTAGTAATTTGGATGAGGCAATTTTCCTCATCGCTCTGGTGATAACTGCTGTAAAAAACCTGATAAACAATTCAAAGACTGAAAGGTTTTTTCCACAAGACCTTCTATCGGTTGATATTGTTTTAGTGCATCCATACTTTGTACAAGCATACGCATTCAGAAGAACATTAGCATTGCAATTGCTAGGATTAGCAGGTTCTCCAACCCAGCTGCCAACCCTCTGAACACCTCGAGTCTATTTATGACTGAAGGCAGAGCAGCATGGAAGTTCACATAGCTTTATGGATGTGATGTATTTCTTCATTAATGACACTGTGTGAACATATTGTCTCTTTTCTGAAAACAAGTTTTGAGTTACCCAGTGTCTTTCGGGCTCATGTAGCATAACAAGGGAATGTTGAAACAATTACATATGCATGTTATGCAGTTTGCGTGTGTATATACACACACTCAGAAATCAATGTCTCAGTTCTAGATGTCAAGAGAAAATGAAACAAACACAACAGAGTCATTTAATTTCAGCGAATACTAAAGAAATAATGGGGAACAATAAAGAATATCTCTAGCTTAACTGAACCTAGATAGGGCAAGCTGTATTCTTCCTGCATTTACACCAAGCAGTTTGCACGCTGTAATCATTCATTTTTTATTTTAGTAGATACTTCTTCTGTGCTTTCAAGACCACTTAAGTGTTTCTCTTTCATGTCAATGCCTGAACACATTCAACAACAATTCTTCACATCTTTCTGATGAGCATCTAAATTGTCTTCTTATAGCCTGAAGAGAAATTAAGTTCAGCAACTACTATTATTTCATAGGGAATTTCAAAATGCCTAGTAAATAAGTTTCATGAGGAACTGCAGGTCTCAAAGTAAAGGTTCATCACAGGCAAAAGTCACTATCAAAATAACTAAGAAACACTTGCACACAGGAGAAAGAACATAAACTGAGAGATCTAACTAATGAATCCAAGTGAAAAATCCATGTAAAATATTGTAATACACTTTAAAATCCTAATCCACCAAATACACACATATTCTGCCTTTTATTACATGCAAAGAACTCTTACAGAGGAAGTACGTTTGCAGGACCAAAATCTGCAGTATAATCAAGTTATATTCAGTTATAGTCTCATTGGCTTTTCCTTTTTTCTCCTATGAAATTTTGTTTTTCCTCCTTTCAGTAGGTGAAATAACAGAATTTTGGAAATTCCTTGAGAAATCAAATATGGACATTATGAAGGCATTTAATAGATGTATGAATATTTCATTTAAAAGTAAGATAACAAAATCTGACTCTTTCTACGCTGGAATTGCATTTTGTATTTAAATAAACCTTTACTTTTCATCAGGTACCAGATTCCAAAGTTATTTCTAGCATATTATAACTCACATTATAAAGTCATATGAAACAACCATTTGAACAGCAACCTACTATATCGTAAGGTTCATGAGAAGATGTTTTGTCATGAGATGATGTTGATCAAGCATCTTAAAATTATTTGACACAGACTAGAACACGTCAGCCTAAAATCAAACCATAACATGATGAAATGTTAAACCATGCCTCTTTCCCACTCCAGAATGTGAACTGTGCTATGATCATCTGAATTTATTGATTCTACAGAGGTAAAAAGTTATTTAAATTTATTATGGGAGAAACTAGTAATTACATGGACTACTTTCCAGTTTTCTTATTACTTTGAGAGCTTTCTATATAGTTCATATATACTGTCCAATGCATCAGCTGCAGAGCAGTCCAAACATGCAATATGTCCCTTCTTTTCTGATGTTTTCACAGATGATTTCAGATTATGGTATAAGCTTTTAAAATAGCGTAAAATTGCACATGCACGTATTGTTAAAACTGCAATTATTTTCACAAATTAGCCCACTATCATTTAGTAGATAAGATATTTAACAATGAGTGACAGTTTTCCATTTAGATGAAGCATGTGATACCATTTTGAATTAAAATATTAACATTTAATGAAACATTTATAGAGCAAATAATGTAATTTTATATTACTTATACATTCCTTCTGTTTATAATTAAAGGCATATTCATGAATGCACAAGATCATATTCTGCCACTGGTATGTTCATTAGTAATACAAAGAACAAGATAATTACTTACAAAATAATGCATTCTTCACTGGCAGTTAGTAACAGAAAAGAAGATTCCTACTTCTATTTCCTCATATTGCCATAGTTTTCATAAACTTTCAGACTAACCAATTCCCTCTAAAGTAATACATTCAGCTCTCTCCTCTATTCTGCTATGCAGGAATCTTAGGAAGACTAGCTTGCTAACTTCTGCCCCGCTTAAGCAACGTTACACATCCAGTGCTAGGTGGTGTGAGTATCTCCATACTTGCATGAAAGCTATATCCATTAATCATAACTAAATTTAGGTGCCTGTTGTGTTTGGCCCTGTCTGCGCAACTACATGTATTACAACCAGCCAACGTAGTGCCCCGTTCCAGGAGAGCATGTGGGCACAGTTGTGTTGTGCCAGGCGCTGCCTCACAACTAGCTTGATTGCACATGAATTAGCTATGCAGCTTCAATTTCCACCTCTCGTGTGACCGACCCCAGCTCAGAGATCTCTGTATTGTGCCCCACTGATCAATTCATCAAAGTCCATACTCGGAGACAGCAGAGTTGTCTCTGCAGGCTGCCTTTGCAACTAGGGAAGGAAGCAGACATATTTCTCGAAAGGAAAATACATGCACACAGATTCATCATAATTTGTCTAACTGTATACCAAGGGAGACCTGTACTGCATACTGAGACAGGCCCACTTCTAATCACATGCTGTCCTCTAATATTCTCCTTCCAGAGAAACGAAAAAACCCAACAAAAATCATAGATCATTGTAAACATGGATCTTTCAGTGACCTAAGAAACTGTGCTTGTACACCTCAAATATGCACAGCCTATACAGGGGAAAGAAAAAAAAAAAAGTGACAGTAAGTTTAATTGCAAAAAGAATAATTCTCCAGAAGTAGAAGACAACCAGCAAGCTAAAAATAGCGAAGTGGTATATGGGCCTAAGTGACCTAGATAATTTGAAGAGGTTATTGCAGCTAAATGAAAGGGGGTAGAAAGCTATTAAAAGTGTTTAACAGAGGTAAAGGACTAACGTAAAGAGAGTGCATTTATTCTGTTAAGGCATTTTGCTCATAGTCTTATGGAACTGGGAAACATAAGATATAAAACATGCTTGTAACCTGTTTGACCTTCTTCACATACGTTTCCTGTCAACCCACAAACTGAATACATCTTCAATCAACTAGAAGAACACAAGGGAAAAAATAAAGCTTGTTTAACACTAGTTTCCTCCCTTTGGCTAATGGGGAAATCTAACTGAATAGCTTAGCATGGTGTAGAAGGTCACTGAATATAGCTTAGGGCTCTGAAATACAGAGGTTTTCAAGCGTATTTCCATTATTTCCTGAGAAGTTAGTAAAAAGTATCTACTGCAATAACAAACAGAACATAGTAGTCACAGTGTCTCATATTCAAATAACTTTTTAAAATCACATTCAACATAGGATTTTTAAGTGCAAATGGGAAAGTTAATTCCAAAAAGACAACCTCACCATTCCAGACTCTCAGGGAAGAGTTTAGTGCATTTTTATGAGGAAAGTACTTTCTGCTTTGACGGTTTAACTCCCCCCCGCCTTTTCTTTTCTTCTGAGTTTAAGCAAGCATTTAAAATTTGGGGATATTTAGTCAAAGTTTACACAATAGGTCTCCAAACCAATTTAATAAGCATTCTGGCACTGCCTTTTGAGTGTGAATATTAAGTGCGTTTCCAGTATTCTCAGATACACAAGCAGAGATCATTTTGGATTCCACCCTTAATTTCTACAGTATTTAGAGAAGGAAAAATAGAAACCTGCTTTGAAATTGGTTACTTAAGGCAGGCTCAAGGACACAGTGGAGTTGTATTTTTTGTTTTCTTTACCCCAAATCTCAGCGATCTCACTTTTCAGATTTCCATCATCGTGAGATTTTTTTATCATTCTTATGGGATCAGAATTATAACAATGGCAGCTTTTGTTTCAATGTCTATGTTCCATTTAACAGTTTTTTAGTTTTCTACCATTTCTTTACAACAATGCATCCTACCCAGGGCTACCATACCTTCAGGTTTTTACTAGGTACTGCCAGGCTTTCTACTCTAGACCCTAGTTTCAAGAGAACGCTTCATCAGGCACAGTTAACTCGAACTCTCCATCCTGGATCCTAATGCATGCAGAGCCCTTCTCAGTTTGAGCCTGAATCAAAACAGAGACTAGCATTATAGAATCTCTCCTTAAATTTATGCTGAAGGAGACAATGGGTTTCATATGCATTTGGTTTGGATAGCAAAGAGTAGGGAGACTGCACAGCCAAAGAGTTGGTGTGCAAGGAGCTTTGGGGCTGGGCCAATTGAAGGAGATAAATGGATCTCTCCTCCGGGCTCTGCATTCCTCCCTGCCTCCCAACACACTGAATTCCCTCACCCACCCAAAAGCGAGTTGGAGTGCGTTCATTACTCTGTCACAGATGGAGTCTCAACCTAGCCTCCAGCTTTTGGATTACTATTTCTGTTCCTGTGAGGGCCATTTTTATGTCATGCTAAATATAGTGCCATTAATATCTCACTATAGGAAGTGATTCTCATTTCCTGGAAAAAAAAATCTTGAATATTCTAATGCATAATTAGCATGAAATTATAAAAGAGTAAAATAAGAATTGCTATTTTGGGCAAACCAAGGGCTCTTCTAAGTTCATCCAACTCTGATGGTGGCCTGCAATCCTTAAGAAGAGAGTATAAGGATAGGACACGTGTAAAAATCACATAGTGCTTCAGAACAATGCTCTGATTTCTGTGAAATTATGGTTAGGAATTTCCCAAGACAACTTTCTCTTCCCTAATGTTCAGAATGTTCAAAATGGACTTACATTTCAGGCTGACACGATTTGAACTTTTTCAATAAAAAATCAAAACCTAAGTGAACATTTGTTATTAACTTCATCAGAAAAGGTATGTGACTCTCTGTAGACAGCTCTGAATGGTAACATCTCATTTAGGACATATAGTATGCACAAAGGAAGAAGTAACATAAGCTTTATCTATTAAAGTGTTTTTCTTTTTGTAAACACTGAATATCACCTGTCATTTAATCACCTACCCATTCAGTATCATGAAATCCCTCTGCAAGCCTTTGGTTGTTTTTATCTGACCTGAATGATTCTGAACCATCAGTAGTTTTGCCACATCCCTTTACCAGATAATCATCATCTCAACAGAAATCTGCACGCAACTCCACTGCTAACCTCCCTCCGTTGTGTAAACTGACTTTATTTCTATCCTTTGTTTCCTGCCTTATAGCAGCTTTCTGAAACGTGAGGTCTTTTTCATTTCATCTTTTCAAAATAAAAAAATGTCAAAGTATTTACAGATACCCACTCTTTCTGTTTCAGTCATACGTATGTATTCGTACTGACTCCTTTGAAGAATTAATGCAATTGTGAGGTATGGCTTCTTTGCAAAGCTATATTGACTCTTCTCCATTATATCAGGTTTATCCACACGTCTAGTAATTTGCACTATTTCTGCCAGATGGAGAAAGTGACAAAGTAGTTTAAAAATATTAGCATCATTAGCACCCTCCTTTGGATACAAGGTTGAAATAAATCACAGATTACAAACCAATTAATGGTTTACAGTTTTATATTTAAGTTTCTTTGGATCCATTGCTTCCTGTAATTTTATATTTTTATTTCTTTTAGAAGAGGTGGCTTCTAATGCCACTGAAATTAAGACAGATTCTCAGAATCATGCTGTGCAAAGAAAGGTATTAATGCAGGAAGCTTCCTAGGTTCCCTCACAGTAAGCAAAAGTAGAAACAATTTATTTAGCTGCTAAGCTGTTGCCTAAACTTCCAGGATCACTCCTGTGGAGAGCTGACACAGCCTTCCCTTACCACCTCAGCTTTGCCCCAGACAATCATGCAGACCAGAGCTTGATGGTGAGTAGTACACCAACAACAACAAAAAGCAACTGTTGGCCTTTAAGGTGATTTGTTTAACTCAGAAACACGTTGTCTGGTGGAAACCAATGACAACTTGATAAAATCATGACAAGATGAATGAAGAAATATTTGACTGAGACACCCATGGGATGCCTAGACCAGAGATCGCCGAAATAAGGACTAGCTGTGACAGATCACGTTTCAAGAGCCCAGAGGGGACCACGGGTGGAGCCAGCTACCGAGGTGAAAAGCTGCACGTGTAGAGCCTAGTCCAGCTTGGTAAGAGTGTACTTTGGGATCACCAACACTCACCCAGTACCACCACCACCAGCCGCTCGGGCACCCTCACCCCATCACCTGTCAGGCTGCATGGGAGCCCATGACTGCCCTCCGTCACCGAGGGCTGAAAAGGTGCTGGGTCCTGTGGTAACGGGTCAGTACACAAATGAGCTGGTGTGATTAGTGTTTCCGTGACTACAAAGGCTGTCATCATATTAGGTAAAATGGTGATTTTGTATGATTGAGACATTAGTAATAAGATATATAACAGTAACTGGAATAGTGGTTTATGTGATAAAGTATAGCATAACTCCATAGGGTTTGTGTTGGTTGTCATTCAATTCAGCCACCGGCCTCTCTCTGCAAATCAGCTTAAGGTGCAGTGTTGTAGCTGCCCTCCAACACACACTGTTTACAGCCTGATCATCTAGCAGCCTGCTATGTGCTCCCTGGCATGCTTCCTGCTTGTGAGCTATGGGAAAATGCTCGCTTTATTAATTTTTAAGCTCTTAGAATAAAAACATCTTTGCCACCCCACAAAAAAACCACCAAAACCAAACCCCAGTGTTTTGGACTCCCTGATTATAGTTTTAATTGCAGCTTTCCAGAGACAGCTTTTTCTGTTTTCCTTATTTTTATATAAGTCCCACTTTGTGAAGATCATATTTTTAGTTCTAACTGCCTCCAGGAGATGCATCGCTTAATCCTAACTCTTTTAATAGATGTAACTATTGCTCTTAATATAGTACATTAAA
Organism: Haliaeetus albicilla; assembly: GCF_947461875.1. NCBI lineage: Eukaryota > Metazoa > Chordata > Aves > Accipitriformes > Accipitridae > Haliaeetus > Haliaeetus albicilla. Next base: position 6,730,827 of record NC_091488.1, read on the forward strand.
ATAATATATAATGTTTCTTAACGACAGAGTCAGGTAAGAATACAAATATTAATTTAGCCTATGTGAATAATTAGTACAGACAGCATAGGTCAGCTCAGTTCTACTTTGACCTAAGTGGAAAAGATCACAAAATGTCAAAAGAAAGATATACTGGGTCTTTCCTGTAGTCAAAAATATTAGAAGAAACTACTTGAATGCTGCTTCAGTATTCAAAAGCATGGGAGATGAGATGGTAAAACATAATATCTGATAACCTTATATAAAGAAATTTTATATTGTTAAGATTATTTCTAAAAAGCACATTTTCTAGCACTTACTGTATACCACTGTACTTCAGCAAGTCCTGTTCAGAAACCTCTTTCTTGAAACTTGACTGATGAACTTAGGTAAGGTTTTGCCTTCATAGTTCATTTCTCCATTAATGTTTCTTTGAAATAGTCTTTATTCTTGATTTTGTGTTTCTATCTTTCTATCTCTGTTTTCATTTTCTAATTATCGAATCAGCATTTCCATATATTTCACATATGAACATGATTTTGCCACATATCTTCATTGTTTTCTTCCGAACTTACTTACGTTGCATAACTGCATTAAGGAAATCTCTTTTAATCTCCTTTTTTTCTTAAACAGAGGTAGGTTTCTGATTTTGATAGGTGACACACCTTGATAGGTGCATTCACTTCAGGACTCCAATATGTTGCTTCCAAGGTGCCTGTGGGTACAGAACACTTTGATTCTTCTTTTGAGTTCCTTTTTCATCTTATTTTCAGCATAGCTCCTGGTTTTGAAGTTAAATATTACCACGTGGACTTAATGTGTCTTGCTTTCTTCTGTGAAGACACCACTTTTGACTGCATATTTGTCGAGAGTTATAGAAAACCTTACTGACTGCAACAGTCTTGTGTATTGCCCAGGACTGAATCAAGACTTGTTTTTCCTCTTGCTGTGAGCTCTGACTCTTTGCTTTAAGAATGGCTCCCTTACAATGCCTGAAAAATTAGGTTTTATATCTTACGCATACATGGCATTTACAAAATCTATGAGACTGGCTGAGATTTTTCAGCACAGTCTGCCTGAGCTTCCTTAGTATTTTAGAGTCATTGCTATCAGAATGGCAAGAAAATACTCCCTCTTTTTGAGCATGGACTTTTAATGTTTCATGCATTAGTTGAATACAACCCTATAATAGAACCCTGTTTCTACCAATGTGATAAACTACGTTGCTTATACCTGATTGCAATATGTGCCTCATGTCTGACTTCCTTGTACCAAATGCCAGACATGCCTTTTATATGAATTTTTCCTGAAGAAAACTAGCTCTCGACTTAAAAATGCAAATTTGTGTATCACTGAGGACTTTAGAGAAAAGAAAAAGAAGAGGAAAAAAAAATCAACACAATTGTAAATTACCACCATACTTTTTTTTTCAATCCAGCACACAGTAACTCTGTTTGAAGATTATAGAATACATAGAAAATACGTTGTCTGTTTTGTGCACAGACAAAGCCTTACAGATTTATTTCTTCTGAGGCCTAAGACTAGGCAAAAAAAATAGAAAAGATGGAGAACAGTCTCGTTTAATATGTTTTTGGTAACTGTGCTTACCTGTCTCCTGTTAAATTCTTATAACTTTCAACAGAATTCCAACTGGAATTACAATTTATTATTATTATTATTCTCAAGGAGTAATGTCAGGGTGGTTTGTGTGGTTGGTTTTTTTTAATGCAAAGGGGTTTATTGTTACCAATAGCTTAGGATTTTCAGTAACCTTATATGTATACTTTTTTTTTTTAACTGCACCAGACTGAACAGAAGAAATTACTTGTTTTATCTTTTTTTCCTGAAATCTTAATTTCAATAGAACCAATGCTAAGTACTTGAGCACACTAAAAGCATCCTATTTTTAAGTCAGCAATATATACTCTCTCACTAATATTACCAGGAAGTAAATGTGATGGGTTTAAGCTGGCAAATCAATCAAACACACTATGAAAAGCAGATAGAAAAGAAAAATGGCTATTCTGTGTAATAACAGCTGTCATGTAGATCTTTGAAAAAAGTGAAAGTATTAGCAAAGTCAGTGATATGACTATCAATATTTAATCAGACTGGGATACTAAAACAGAGGAAAAAAGATTTACAAGTTAGGCAGCTTTCCAGAGCAGGAAAAAAGAGGATTGTTGGGTTTGGTTTTTTTAATAACTAATTCTCTAAGCAAAGACTTAATAGGGTGTCTATGTCTATTTTGCCACTGCTGTTGAGAAATAGCTGCAGCTATTGTGCAAGGTGACAGTTTTTCCCCTTCAGAACAGCCCAAACATATGATCAGAGAAAGAACAGAGGTAAGCAGCTGTAAAAATAATACATATTCTTGAAGTGGTGGTCCAGAAAAACCCCCAAGATCTGACTGAGCCCCTTCATATGTAAAAGACAGATATGCAAGGTCTTGTGCAAATATGGTTATTTGCAACCTTGTACAAATAAAATTGTTATTTCTAATAATGCCTTTCTACCATAGGAACATATTTCACAATGTTATTTCTTCTGTCTTCGTGGCAAGGTAGGACCTAAAATACAGGCACATGGTTTAAAGAAATTAACCTCAATAAAAGTTACATTTCATCCAGGTGTAAAATCGTGTCCATTGAACCCTTTCAAGGAACAGGAAATCTTTGTACACAATACAAATATCTCAAAGCATAATAAAGTAAGTGATATGCAAAAATTTAAGGGCTTACAGAACTGGGGTAGGGCCATCTCATCATCACCAACACTGAAACATCAACATCCAAGAACGCTGTCTATAACATGGATGCAGTCTGCCGAAAACTGAATAATTTGGGGGTTGGAGGGGTTGGTTTGTTTGTTTGTTTCCTCCAAGACATGCTTGTTAAAAAATATTTTATGCATTTAAACACGTAGGAGGAATGGTCAAACTTCCTGATGTCAAAGGCAGCCTATAGAAAGAAGTGTGTATGTCCGAGAGGCACAAGATGTACCTGCTGCCTCAGGCAGAGGGAGGTTTAAGAAGGGTTCGCAGCAGCGGGGGAAGGCAGTAGCTCCCCGGAGGTCCTACCCAAGGGGTACGGACACGCAGCCGGGCTGGCGATAGACAAGTTATTCCCTGACTTTCAGCCTCACTGACTAACATGACATGACGCTGACACAAGGAGGTATGCTGGATCTGTTTAAGAGATCAAGAGAAAGCTTGAGAGAGATAGGTGCATCACTCCTAAATGTACACACTTGCACTTTCTCTTTTCCTCTCTCCATCGAACGTTAGGCACGTGATAACTCTCTGGTAGATAGGGGGAATCGTCTGTATGATTTGCTTGAGCTTCAGCATGTTTACATAAGAGGGCATTTAGAGAAGTAGGGACAGTAGCTCAAAAATTTTTTTTTTCTCCTGTTTTTATTTTTGAACTTTCAGTCTAAGTGTAACATAAATCGACTAAAGCCTTATTTGCCAGTATGAAGAGTTTTTCTTTGGAGATTCTGAAGATGATTAGATGTAATGGTAATGAATTCTGAGCACGGAAACGATGATGTCTACTGCCAGCAACAATCATGCAAATTTGTAAATGTTTACAAATTTGCAAGCTAGACATATGCACCACTGAGACCAATATTGTAGTGCTATATTTAGCTTGTTCCTATTGCCCCCTCAAGATACGTACACAATAATAACTTCAAGAGAACAGCACATATTCCATTTTCTTCAGATTAATCTTTTTTACTTAAAGTAAGTGCAACAAAAAAGTATGAAAGTTTGAGTAGAAGTCTAGCAAGGTGCAAGTCCAAGTGTGAGAAGGAAAAGGTGAAAGAGCTCAACGAACCTCACTTGACTGTTTTTTTCCTCAGTAAAACGTATTAGAAATGAAAATCCAGTGCCCTCTATTGCCAACATTAGTGATTGCTTTGCTTGCTTGGCAAGTCTAATTCATCTGAGGGAAGCCATTGTTACTCTGCAAGAAGAGGCTATAAAAACAAGAATGCAAAGACAAATGATTTTAACATAATAAAAATGCATATATTTTAGTCTAGCTTGCTAATTTTACTAATCCACTCAAGTTTCAAATTAAAGGTCTGGGATACTACATTATCTCAGAAGCATTTAAAATGTAGTCTGTATTCACTCAGACGTTTCTAATGGTGAAAGTGTTTTGTCATGCAGATGCTCATTGTTTAGGATAATACGCTTGTACGTTTTTTGGAAGGGAAGTCACTTTAATCGAAAACATTTTAGACCTTAAAATGTGATCCGGAAAAGTGACGTAACCTTTGCATGTGCAAACAAAAGATACTGAGAATATGACATAATCTTCAGTGGCCAGACTGCAGCAGCAACAGCTCTAATGCTTTCTGACCGGTGGGGATTTCCCCCCGTGGGCTGCTGTGCATACGGGCAGGGTGGCTGCGGCGTCAGGCCTGGAGCTCCCACGGGCACCTCATCCCGGGAAAGGGATCCGGCTCGGAGAGGGATATAAAGTTCTGGTGTAGGCAGACCCCACTGTCCCTGAGGAACAGCTGCTCCTGAACTGTAGCCAGTTTTGAATTCATGCCCAGTAAGGCAAAGCAGAGAAAACATGTCACTGCTTGTGCAGTCAAGGGAGCAGACAGAAGAGAATCTCACTTGCAAGCAAAAGGTCTTGCGAGATACACACCACGGCTCCACTAAAAGATGTGCAGATAATTAAGTGGAGAAGTTTCACTTTTCATCAAAGTGAAAATGAATCTGCTCTCCAAGAGCTGTCTTGTTTAATTGCAGTCATTTAAACATTTTGGGGAAAAAAGACCCACAACAAGCGAAGTTGTAAAGTCTCCCGGCAACGGGAGAAGGTTATGGAGGAAGAACATTAGAGAATCCCTTCCCCTCGTGCACATGTAATAAAACCTTCACGGTTTGAACGTCAACTTTAAAAAAAAAAAAAAGTGACCAAGAACAATGCATAGATAGTCTCATTAGCTTTTCGTTAACCTCAAACATCTATGTTTGTGACTTTGAAGCATAACCAAATACATTTTTGTCCTTTCTAGGTTTTCAGTGAAAGGGTTCTTTTCCGTACTGACAGTTTTCAAGGCACCTCCAGCTGTGTGACTGCCACGGTGGGTCATGAAGCTTGCGTTTCTGATCTTAGCAAGAACAGAGAAAATAGAGAAGACCACTCTCTTAAGCAGTACTTTGTTTTTGTCATGCTGCATTGTGACACCATTCGGCTTCTGGTGCTCCTTGCTTTTACAGTAAGTGCAAAGGAATTAATCCTCTATTTTAATCCCTGCCAGCATCCAGGCATCTACATTGGGCAGAGTTAAATATTGATAAATATTAAATTGATAAGGGAGACGCGTCCTAAGTATTTTGCCAACAGTAAGCTGAAAAATCACTTTGGAAGCAAAATATAAAAAGTCATCAAGTTTATAAATTTGAAAACTGGCACACAGAGTTGATGTTATGTGCAAAATTCAAAGCATGAAGATATTTGCCTCCTTAAACTGTGCCTGTTCCTGTTCATAGTAACTTTCTGTTCATGGTAACTTTCTTGGTCATACAAAAAAATTTATAAAAATATATTACTAGATAGTAGAACTTCTAGAATGAAATTCTGAGTAAAATAAATGGCAATATTGCCATTGGTATTACCTTAAGAAGTACAGTAAAAATAATTTTATTTTTTAATTCCAAAGGAAATTGATTTGAAACATAATAAATATTCACACAGCATGTATCCCATTTTACTGCATCTTAAAAAAAATAAAAAAAAAGATGTAGAATATGGAGACCTAATAGGTAATTCAGTATATATCAATGCAAATAATTCTGAGCACGTGTTTTGCCTGACACTTGCTTATGTATTCTGAAGATATCCAAAAAAGAAAAATCACTTAACACTTAATAATGCAAATGTGTTTTCTATACCAGGTTTAAACATCATTTGGCTTCAAGAAAAAGATGAAAAGCTTTTGCTTTAATAATATAGAACAGACATGATGGGCCTTTGGTCTGCTCTTGCAAGATGTATTATAAAAAGGTTATTGGCATAAGAAAGCCTGGTATTTTAAAACAGGATGTATCCCAAGGGTAGTGTTGATCACACAGAGCTGGAAAGCGAAGTTAAGCCCTATTAATCTTCAACGAGAGTTCTGGTTATTTGCCACACTGTAGCAGAGAAGTCATTTGGCTTCCACATTAGTAAGCTGCTCTTTCTCATCACTTTCACTGTAACACTTAAAAAGGCTGGCAACAGAAACTCAGAACAGATTAATTAGGTATTTAGGATGGATGAATATCAATCATAGTGTCTTACCAACATCAAATAATACCAACTATAATTTTTCCAGATTTATCACAAATGATACAATTTTAAAACTGTGTGGTTGTCTGAAATCTTTCAGGAAAAAAAAATAAATTGAGGCTTCTCTAAAGATATTATCAATGTTCAGTTAATGGATTGAGCTGACATCCACCATACTCACTTTTAATATGCAGCCATTAAATATTTGATCAGGGTTTTGCCAGACACGATTTCAAAATTTTACTAACAATCCATCTTTTGCTTGTCCTAGAATCAATGTTCTTCCATGCGCTACCTGATCCTCCTTGTCATTTATCTCCAAACTAGTGCTCCTTAGATGAACAGAGCACAACTTTGGTTTTGGTGAAATTCAGCAGAACTCTACTGACCCAAAGAAAGAAACTGATATGGGCACAAAACCAGAAGCTTTTGAAGCAAGCCATAATGTGAATATTCAGTGTCAGCAGTAAAAATACAATACATGCTACTTCATGACCTGGTAGATGCAACACTGGCTATTAGTGAGTGTTGGTTGCTCAGTTGTACTCCTCCTCGAGGCTTGGAGTGGGTTCAAGCATTCAATCCTCATTTACTTTGACCACAATTACTCTTTTTAAGAGAATTTCTCAGTAACTCTTTTTACCTTCCCTGCCCAGTAATTGAGAATGAGTGCAAGCAAATCTAGTTTGCATTTGGGAAAGAAAAAAAAATTTAAAAAAGAGTCAAATGCTTCCTGCCTCTTTTAATTCTACCTTAACACAAAACAGTTTGGGCATCAGATAATGTAGGAAGAGTGCAGCCTGTTTTACAGGGGTTTTTTTGCTGAAAACAGTGATAAAGACTGGATAAATTACACAGACTGAGAACACATCTACACTGCTGTGTCAGGCACTGGATCAACATACTGTAAAAATACATGGCTAGATGCAAATGCTTTTGACTGGGAATGGCTGCAGGATAATCTGTGGCAACATGGAGCTCAGAAAACTTTTATTTACTCTGTTTCTCCACCAGGCTTTTTTGCAGGCACCAAATCCTACATAAATGGCTAAAGCACCATATTCTGAACTTGTCTACAATAATATTAAAGTTTATCTTGCAAAGCCAGTGTTGATGTACTCTCTAGAACTCAATTCTGAAACTGAAATCCTACAACACCAGCACACCCTACTTTTTGTGGTTTGTTGCCAACCTCCCTCCCTTCCAGCTCCTTTTCTTGATTATTAATTGTAGTCCAGAAATATGGCTAAAGAAATGGTATGTCTGGTTGAGTTTGATGTAGATTATTCACAGGGGTTAACACATTTCCAAAGAAGACAAATCTTAAAGAAATTTGACAAATGAAACTACCATTGTCTTCTCCACAAAGCTTCACCAGATTACTCCCCTCCCAGAGTATGCAACACTTTGAATTCACTTTGTTGTGAGTCGCTTTTTAAATTTGTTTTAATTTGAAGTCATTGTGAGCGATAGTACAGAAAAGCGAGCAAAAGCAGCACTGCAAATTTCTCTGTCAGATGCCAGACTTGTGGTAGTACAGTCTCTCTGTACCTCAAATATTTGACATACTTCCTCAAAAGGTCAGTAAACATTTAATTTGTATGAGTCATTTTGTTATCTGATATGCAGAAGGCATTTAATCTACAATCACAAGAGACCACTAAAGTGAATGGGACTCTTGAATAACTTTAGCTTGTCCATGAACTCAAGAAGAGGGAATAACTGAGACTGCCACCATGCCTCCTATCATATAAACCACATATAAACACTGGATAATTAGGAGATCATTTTGACTGCTACATAGTTCAACTAAAGTTATAAGCAATCCCCCTTCTGTGTTCCTTTTATTCCCACATATACCAGTTGCCTGAACAATCTAGCTGCTACTCAAAACAATTTCATTAGTAAAAAAGGTATTTATTTTTGCTGACTATTATTCTACTAGCCATGTATATCTTAAATGAGGCTGTCAACCTTAGCTTCTTTGGCACAGGCTGCGCCTTTACTATGTTTCTTCACACAATCACTGCAACACTGGGAATCTAATTCCACAGTCACTGCACAAACAACTACCTCCTAATATTTCCACCTGCCTATAAAAAGCTGCCATTTTTCACAACTTAAATTCTCCATTAAAAGGATTACTTACTGAATGATCCCGGTTTTCCATAAAGCTAAGTAATGAAATATTGGATATCTTTAAATTTATTTTCATATTCTGCTTTCTTCATTAACAACAGGAGGAAAACCAAAGCATGAGATAGAGAAAACCATAAAAAATTACCACCTTTCTCCCCACAAAATCTACCATTCTGTATTTTCTGACTCTTGCTCCTACCTTGTTGGAGATTAATAATTTCAGTGTTTACATGAAAAAGTGTACTGTCATATATAACGTCTTCTTTGTTTCTACCCTTTTGCAGCAGAAATTTGGACAACCTATTTAAACCTCTGATTGTACAAGCAATTTTATGAACATCTGGGGTTTGATATTGCAGATTAAAATGTTGAAAACTCCTTCACAAATTACCATTCTTTTATGAAACCCACTTACAGGTTAAGCTGTTGACCTTAAGTTATCCATAAGGGTATAACCTAAAATTCAAGCTGCCAAAACTTACAATGATTAGCTGCTTTCCTTCTCTGTACTCACAACAGATAACTTCTATTGCTGACATTAAAACTGTCAATACTTTGAGACACTCTCTCCATAATGAAGGAACAAAATAAATTGCCAATATTTCTTTAGTCATAGGAGTACACTCTTTCCTTTTTAGGGTGGGGTGGTTTTTTTTCTGATGCTGGAATATTCAGGTTTTCATTTTAAAATTAGTTGCCATTTATAAGCTCTTTTGTACATACAAGAAAAGAACATTTCCATCTTCAATAATGCTTTCTATTTGGAAACCTGTTTTGTAATGAACAACTGAAAATGTTTAACCAGTGAGACAACATAAGCTCATTTAAAATGGGGTACAGGCACTGTTAACGTAATTGTTGTGGCTGTTTCAAAGTTCCAGCAGAGAGCTGCTACACTTGAGGGCTCATGATATATTTGCATTCTCCCAAAACACATAGTTAAGATTGTGTGTTTCATTTATAAACAAAGGTTTCACTTATTTCAAATTTAAAAAATTGAGATCTGAGCAAAAGATACCATACCCAGGACTAGATATATCTCTTGTGAGAGCTCTAATTATAGTCTATTATTAAAAACGAGGTTACAGTATGTTCCTTTACTATCATTACGTACACCCTGCAGAACTTCATTATTTTATAAATAAACTTCTTCTGAGGACAAAGAAAAGCTCTTTCTGAATAGAATGATATTAAAGTTATATGCTCTATATTTTTAACGTTGCTTTAAGCTTTAACTTATTGCATGCCATTTAGATGGTAAACCAAGAAGGTATCGCTAAAGAAAGTCATACACACTGTCTATGATTAGAACGGAGAAACACAAAGGTCTCCTGGATTACGTTCTCCCATTTCTCCTATACTTTTAATTTACTAATTGTTTTATCTTACAAACATTAAAGGCCAACTTTTGGCCTCTCTTACTGAAACAATGATGAGTTGTGTGTAGATGAGTCACATACTGTAATCTTTAAAGCACGGATTTTCTGCATAATCCATTTTCTGGCTAGTGAAAGGAGTAGGAATTAGAGAGAAACCTGCTCTTTTGAGAAGCTATAAGAGAGACCTGCAAATGCATTTTCCCTAGTTTTTCCATTTAGAGCACCCCACTCAACCTGCCAAAAAAAGTTTGATGAGAGACATGGCCTCACCCATAGCAGTTATAATCTTGCTGACAATTCTGCTAGCTTTCTCTAGATAACCTTTCACAGACTTCTTGGTAGCACTCCAGAGGTTTCTAGGTTCTGCACATCACAGACAGAAAACTGCCAAGATGATGTGGTTGAGAGTTTGTTATGGATTTCGTGTTAGGGACTTGACTCCTTAGCTAAGAGGTAGCAGAGTTCATTGCTGAACTCAAGGCATCTGAGTCCAAAGTATCTACAGATGATCCAACTAAAATGTCACTGCCTGCATGGCCAGAAGGACTACTACTTCCTTCCAGGCCTGCGATTCACACAATAATTTTTATTTTTTTTCCCCACTAATAAAAATGATATGTGGGTTCTTAAGTTATGCTGATGACACATAAAATAGAAAATTATTTTTCAGTAATTTACAACTTCTGACATTAAAAGCATTATTTGTATTTACATCACAAGTCATGTGAAAGCAACTTGCAAATGTGAGTGTTTTGAAAGCTTAGTCTGAGAATAAGTGTACCAAGACACGGAGACTCTAGACACTGAATTTTCAGGAAAGGAATACTGATCTTTGGGGGGCAGTGCACCGTAGACCCAACACAAATGACGATTTAGAACATTTAGAACTAAGCTTTTACTTTAACTGCATAAGTAGAGAGGTTTTTAGCTATGGAGGGTGATGGATGAGTGAGAATTGTATAAAACAATTTCATTCAACCCTAAATATTTTGCAGTCAATTAATGACCTGGATTCCACTATTCACAAATAAGAGAAATGAGTGACATCATAATATATTCCACTATCTTAATTCCAGCCACATAGGCTAATCTGTTCATGACAGCACCTCTAGAACCACATTGAATACAAACCAATTCTACAATGAAAGTAATTTATTTAACACTTTTACAAAGCTAACTATGACGAGAAATCGGTAACCAGGAGTAGCCCGTTAACTGAAATCAATTCCACAGCTAGAAACAGAGATGGATTTGAACCACTGAAAACAAGTCAGGAGAAGAAGAGGGATAAGCTGTAGATTTCACATGGAGATCCACTTTTACGTTTTGAAGACCACCTCTCCCAAAACATCTTGGTCTTTAGAAGAGGGAGAAACACAGTCCCAGGACAGCATACAGCTATTAACTATGACTGCTCATGTTACAGCGGAATACGAGCAGCGTCTTCTGTATTTCCGTCCTAAAAACCCTGGAGAGAAATAAAGCTTGCATGGTACGTGCACTGAAGAGCAAAGCATGCTTTCTGCATGTGTACCACACAGGCAGCCAGCAGGTATTACTGCTTACCAGACATATGTGATTTCCAGTTTCAGACCAAGTATTCTGGTGTTATGCAATTTTGTAGGACAAGAGTAATTTGTCCAAGATTTAAAGATCAAGGGGGTTTTGGTAGATTGATTGCTGAAATAAAAAGACCCTGTCCAAAACACAGATGACGCACGAGGCAAAGTAAAACTTGAACCATAGCATTTAGGAGGTTTTCCTCAGAGTCCAAATGAAGTAGAGGGAGATTAGTACTTCTCCAGATTGTTTATGAATGTATGTTCACATACAACTAAAAATACTATTTATAGAACTGAAGTAAAAGGGAGCTAAAACACCATTAAAGTACACTCCACTGAACTAGAATTGGAGGAAAGGCATCTAGATCATTCAGACAACTGAGCCAAACCTACCATTAAAAGCATCTGCTGATAGGTCATATTTTCTAAACCCTTCATAATTCTTGTTGTTCTTCTGCAGACTTGCTCCACTTTTCCTCAGTAATTGCAAGCTTTGCTATTCCATAAAACAACCGTTTCTGAGAAAGCAATGCTCTAGGAACGTGACATATCTTTAGATACAGAAGCAACAGTTACTCTTAGTTTTCCATAACTATTTCTGTGACCATAACAAGGCCTAACTGGCAATACATTTCAAATTAGCTTGTATCAGACGACTGCTGCTGGGGCTACTTCTTCATATATGGAACACCAAGATAGTAAATTACTGAAACTAAAATCTCACTATTGCCAAGTAAAATAAAATAATTACATCTTTCGCCTTCTGTCAAGCACTTCCATTATCACAGTCATAATAAATCTGCCTTTTTTTTCCTTTTTGCAATAATACGATGTCGCTGACTCATTTTGGTTTTGATTCACTGCACTTCCTAGAGCTTTTCTTTGCTTTATTATTGCCAGCCCAGTTATCCCCCCTTCTGTATGCATATATTTTACTTCTGTCCTAAATATAATACTTCACACTTGTCTTGTAATTCATCGATCAATTTGAGACCATTTGTTCAAGACTGTATTTCATTCTGATTCAGTCCTCCAAACTGCTGGACATCTCTGCTGTAAAGATGCTGAGCACAAATGTGTGCCGTCTAAATCACTTGAATCACTATTAGAAAGTGCTCCAGACCATGGAAAAGTCGTGTGGGACTCCCTGTTGGACTGAACCACTGCTGAGCATGTTTTTCAATATTATGGTGGTCTTATTCAGATTATTTTACTCCTTTTTTTTTAATGAGGACAATCAGATGGGACACAATCAAAAGTCAGACTAAATAGAAGGTTTATCACAGCTACTATTCCATTGTTGTCTATTGCCAGATAAAATGACAGATGATGGGATTGATTTAGTTTATTACTGGCAAATACAGTTCAGTAATTAACCTCCAGGAATGTAAAAGATGTTTAATCAAATTAATAGTTTGAGCTCAATTTTTCCTGTGTATTAAAGATAAAATTATTATATACTGCCGGGGGGGCCTCCTTTAAATTAGTTAGTTGCTTTTTTTCCAGAACATTTGAGATCTTTACCATTCTGAAAGATAACTATTTCAAAACAAATTATAATTGACTTTCATCATTTGCTGACTGGATCACACCTCTTATCTTTGACCTTGCTCCTCTCCAATTCATCCAGTCTTGTTAAATTTGTGATTGCAATTAAAAACAAGAAAAGGCAAACCCAGTAGAGGAAACTCCTCCATATATTAGGAACATAACAAAGGAGTCCAGCAAACAGTAATACATCTGCATCACTAGTTTGAGAAAAGGCAAAGTAAATTGAGGCAGAGAACATTTTGAGAAAAGGATGGCTTCTTACATTTCAATCCCTACTGAAACCAAGGGAATACAACTTGGACATTTTTTTCTAATAAATCAGTCAACTGCATTCAGCAATACCTGAAACTTGTAATGGTTATCTTGAAAATTAAGCCTCAGTGGAGGAATATCAGGTTTTTTGAAAAATATACAGAACATATTTTGGTTTATAAATCAATAAAAATATTTAATTACCTTAGCAAACTGTGCATTTATCCATTTTGTGAATGTTTTCTTTTGAACATCTTCCCGTTCATCTGCCAGAGAAAAGTAAAGCACTTCATTAGAATTATTCAACAAAATAGTACAATATTATTGATTAAAGCTTCAGTCTTGGTTTATAGTAAAGCTACTACTAGCAATTCAAACACATTCAGGGTACCTATCTAGATGTATTCTGTCCTTGACAATTACATCAACATATTTTTGAAAGCCTACAGGTTCTCTTCATAGTCATGGTCTATATCCCTAGCTCATCTCACCCATCCTGTGATTTCTTTTTTTTCTGGAAGGGAATATGTTGCAGTAGGATCTGAAATATCCCATTCAAATTTTTAATTTCATGTAAGTATAAAGAAACGTGTTACACAATGGTTTTGGCAGCACGAAATTCTTCTACAGCACTTTTCTAAAAGTACTTGAAACAACAAGTTTATATGCCTGTCCTCGAATTTCTTGAAGAAGTGAAGTCTTCTGGACCACAATGATAATTCTCCATTGGCAGCCCCTGCCATACCTTATGCCTTTTCTGCCTTGCAGCTATTTACCTGTCACAATTTGTTATATATATTTCCTCCAGTGGAAAAAGACAAAAACCCCACAGGTTTGTTCAGCCATACATGAAATTCCTTCTCAATTCTTTGCTACAAAAAACATTGTAGAGGAAGATGATTACTTTAGGCCTTGACTTCTGTGTCTAAGTTTTAAGTACAGTCTTGATGCAGAATGGAACTGGACACACAAAGGTACAATTCTGATATATTTTATGTAGGTGGGAAGAGAAAGATGCCTACAAATTACAACCTAATAAGCATTTGCTCAAAAAGATCTATTAGTCATCAGCCCTGAAATAATACAGAAGGGCAGAACTCTTTGTACAACAAAGTCAAACCAAACTAGAATTAAAGGGCATATGTGGAAAAGGCTGCAGAATGCTTCTACTAAAATAAAGCTCACTCAATGCTGCCTTTTGGTTTGCAGTAAAATTCTCTACACTTCTTAAATAAAACAGGATATTAAATTCCCATCTGAAATCTTCAGCAATTAATAATGTTAATGGCTTCAGCTGAATTTGGAAGGCAGGTATGGATGAGCTACAAGAGAAATGCACAGCATTAATAATGTACTTTGCTTTCCCTCCCTCCACCCCTCCAACGAGACAAGACAAGGCAAATCTTTTTGATATAAATATATCTTTTGTTCTTAAAACCTCACCTCAATAGCACTTTAAAAGTGCCTTTTCACAAGAATGTTTTCCATTCTCAACAATACAATATACTCATGAAAAAACAATACTAGAGTTTGTAAAGCTACTATTTCATTATAAAAAACTTCTGCATACAGGAAGGAGTGTGTTCTAATTGCTTTCGGATGAACATGAGTGAAAAGATTGACAACGCAATAGTACTACTGGAAACATGCCCTAGAAGTCAAGCATTATCTACATTCTGCCACTAATATATGAGTATTCGCTACAATAAACTGTCTGGACTTCTACCGCTATCTATCCCAAATAATACCGCTTCCTTCATCCCTTGGCTGAAAGTGATATTTGAATAGTTAGAGATTCATCAAAAAGCAACAGCATGTGGAGGAGATGCATGCTTTTGGTAATAAATGACACTAAAGCTGTTTAATTTTTTTTTCCCCACAAGCATCACTTCCCTCTTCGTTGACTGTAAGCTGTTTGTTATATGAGTTTTGACTTATTCCAGCCATGTGCAATACAGAGAAGATGGGAGACGGAAGATGCATTTTTTTGGTGGAAGATACATATTCAATCTGGTGTTGTATTACAAACTTCTTCAGCAACTTCATATAAAATATTACATATAAATAGCTATTTCTGTTTAATCGTCTCTGATAAAAATGCCAAAGGCAACCTTAAAATGGGGTAGAAGAAGAGTATGTGGTATTTAGCAGGGAAAAGGAAAGAGGCAAAACTGCCTCTTCCAAACTGTACAAACTTCCACTTTTCCACCCCAGGCTACTGTAGTAGCATATTCAGTAACAGTATGTGGGTTTGGTTTTGTTTTTCCACAAAGCTATATGCCAGAGATTTAGCTGCTAGTCACCAATTAATTCATGTCTATTGAGCTAAGAAAAAACAGGATCTCCTGAGGAAAATGAGAGTTAAACCCACAATTTGAATATTTGAAACTTATTCAAAGTTCAGGCAGTGCTCTGCTACCTTTGCAAACACAAACCTATTCCACTGCTGTTATCTTCACAGAGATCATTTCAAGCATTTTTATCTCTAGGTGCTTGCTCTGACAAGTTTATAACACAGCAATTTGCTAGTGACAGCCTCCTAACCTAAAAAAGAATCAGTCTTTTGGTTCTGCATGGCATGATTTCCCTACACTAAGCATGGTTTTTCCCCCAAAGTTGTTCTCCTAACCCAGATTTACAGATTGAATGCTCGATGTGGAAGCTGAATGAGATTTCTCTGGGTGCTGTAGAAATGGAGCAAGAACACTTATCTGGCACTTTCATAATGCTGTGTTTATAAGAGATCCTTCAGCAGGGAGCCGATGAATGCCCTTGCAGGTGTTTTTACTGTGAGTCAATAAGAATAATCAAATGGCCAGGCAGGTATTTCCTTTGGCTGTTCCAAGAGTAATATAGCATGTTTACTTCCTTCCTTTCGAGCTGGAAGAATTGCAGAATAGCATACTGTCTTCTCTTCAGGTTAAATCTAAACACAAAACACTGCATGGATCCTGAATTCCTTCATCACAATAATAATGTGATCACTTTCCACAGAAAAAATATCTGCTTTTCTCAAAATGCTGGACACTGAGTGGAACAGTCTTAACCCTCCTTTCTGCAGGTTATCAACTCAGAAAATGCACATATTTAGGTCTATAGAAAGTGTTCCAGAAAAAAAATAGACTGACCTTTCAGATTCATCTGATTTTCATGCACTAGAGCCTCCAGTACCACTGAATAGACCTTGTTTTAACTGGAACACATTCACAAATGGATCTTACAATTCTGATATATTTCTGGTATGATGAGCATCCAGCTTTGCAACTGTGAATGCAAACCTCTTGAATTAGCTAACTGCACATTTGGCTTTAAAAGTATTATGCCAGGCTAGAGTTCATAAGAAATTATGGCCAGGAAAAAGTGCATTAGCTCAATGGAGCTAATCATCTGACAAAGGAGAGTTCTAAGATTTAATCTGGTGGCAAGGCTAATAGAGAGAAGTGGTACACTGAAGAATGCTTAGGAGCATGCAATCAAGATTCAACAGAACAAAGATGCTATTATTAATGGCAAGTGGCTACCAGACAACTTTCCTAGATACTTAATAAAGTAGTTCATGTCTACAACCTACTACTCAAATGAAAGTCCCTTCTATTTTCCACAAAAACAGCATTATGTTGTCATCTCTTAGTAAACTACACTTATTACTACACTTATTTTTCCAACACCCCCCCCCCCCAACTACCACCAAACATATTGAATAAGAAATGGAAACAGGAAAAAAAATTCTTTTAAAATATCTGGTATACTCTAGCCACTATTCTGAAAGCATACAGCAGTGTTAACAAGTCATAAAAAAAAGCTATACTTTTAAAAAAATGTGAGCTGACAAATACCAAGCAGATTTTAAGTGAACCAAGGTTCAGAAACATACAGTATATATGTCACTACATCATTCCATTTGTATGATATACGCCATTCTCCCACAGAAAACATGGAGTGGGGGGGAAGGAACCTCCCACTTTTTGGTGCATCCTCCCCTATTTTTCTAGAGGATCTTCAGCCTCTCTTACTCTTGACACACCTGAATAAATAATACTTTCACAGATTCACAGAATGGTTGAGGTTGGAAGGGACCTCAGGACATCATCTGGTCCAACCACCCTGATCAAGCAGTCATCTCGAGCAGATTGTCCAGGACCACGTCGAGTCTGTTTTTTAATATCTCCAAGGATGGAGACTCCACAGCCTCTCCTCCTATAGACTGCAACATCAAGACCGCATCTTTCCTACCCTCTGCAGTCTGCCTTCCACAGATGTGGGTAGTGGTTTCTGATGCAAGTGGCTTAGGAAACTCTCCTCAAGAGTAAGTACAGCCCAGTTTTGAAATTTAGAAGATATTCAACAAAAGTGCACTGGCACTTCAGGGGCATAAGCTTTAATTTGAAACAAACAAACAAATCATTGTCTTTAAAGTGTCAATAAAGACAGTACGTAATATGTGTAGAGTATTTGAATCACTGCAGAGACAGGCAGTGATAGGAGGTTCGGTTGTGTGATAGAAGATTTTATGCAGTCTTCAGCAAGCAGTTCCATCATAGGTTGGAACACAAACAGGAGAGGAGACTTGTCTTATTCTGTTACCCAGTGTTGCCTTGAGCTGGGTTAAATAATAATTGAATAGCTATGTTTTGTCTACCGGGAACTATCAGGAAGAAAAAAGAAAAACAAACAAAAAAACCCAACCAAACAAACAAAAAAACCAAAACCAAACCAAACAAAAAAAATCCCAACAAACAAACAAGCCCCAAAGAAAAAAGAGTTCCTATATACTAGCTGGAAACTTTGAAACAATGGTTAAGGCGGGTGTCAATTCCTTCAGTCATGGCAACTGCAGGTTCATCGGAACACTGCACTTCAGAGAATAAAACCATCAAAATTGCTGTTTGATTTTCTAGCAGCCAAACAATGCAGATTTAGAAAAGGCAAGGATTTGTTTCAGCGAGTGGAAGTGAGTACCAGCAATGGTGGGAGCACAAGGAACAAAAGAGGCCTCAGATAGACACATTATTGATACTCTGGCTCCATCGACTCACTATTCTTAGAGATTTCCAGCACATTGTTACAATACTCTGCCAGTAACTACAACTGCTGAGAAATGTTCCCTTCCCATTCTTGCTTATCTGAGGGGGGAAGAAGAAATCAATGCAATAAAATGACTGAATGATATTTGAGTGGACTAGCTTTGATTTTTAGTCATTGAGGTCATCCAAGACATTCACAAGCTGACAGGAAATACAATAGACTGCTTTGACAGACAACTGATGATTTTAAGTCTATTGCTCGTGTAAGGCAATAGGTAACATGCAGTTCTTTGTCCATCTTCTATAAATATACTGATGAGCAGTGTGTTGACTTTATCTGAATACTGTTAAAACTCCCTGTTCCCTATGCTACACCTTGAGACTTTACTGTGGAACCTGTATCAAATCACCATAATCAGACCATCTCAGGCTTCTCAAAACACTGATGAACCTATTCAAAAGCTCAGCAGAAACGCAGCATCCAGAAAACCCTCATTAATATCTAAAGAAAAAAAGTACAACTCAAGCCTCTGAGAAATAGTATATCAACATTCTCCGAGGACATTTGGTACGATTCAAGGCAAATTTAGGAAAGGAGCAGGGGTACTACTATACTGAAAAGACTTAATCTCAACTCTGCTCCCCCCCATCCCCTCCTTCAAATACAGGAACTGAGAGAGAGGGATTCCTTTTGCTGCTCAGGGGACAAAAGAAAGAATGGCTGTAAGACCCAATCTACAGGATTTCTATGGACACCATAAGCCTAGACTAAACCCCAGGCTGAGAAAGCCTTTTATTTTTCTCATTTCATTATGTTAGCTGGAATTGTTTTCTCATTATAAATGTTTACAGGAAACTGTTTCCTGACTTTTCTCTTTTTTTAATTCTTTAAGGCATTATAAGTGTTTATGTAAGGTCTCATTCTTCCGACCTAACTTTGCCTAATTAGCTATTTAAGGAAAAACTACAGAGTGCTTTTGAGAATGAGTAAGTATGGATGTCATGGGGTAGAAAACGAGCAGGAACGGCACAAAGGATAGAGAACACAATAGAGTGCCAGCCTGGAACAGAAAGAAAGAGAAGAAAAGAAAACAACAATAAAAAAAAATAAGGAAGGGGTGGGGTGGAAGACAGAAAGGGAGGGAAACACCTTTTCCCTGGTTTGGGGGGAAAAAGAGAAAAAGATTTATGGAGAAGTAGAAGTGGGATGGGAAAAGGCAGAGACAAACTCTTTCTGGAAAGAAAAAGTAATGAGGCATTGTTTGTGATATCTGGTAGCTAGAAGATCATATAGAGGGTAACAGTGGATTTGAACAAAAGAGAACTACCCAAACATGTGCAGCAAACCAGCACAGTGTGGTCTGCCTCTCCAGGCCATTAACCACTTCCAAAAAAAAAAAAAATTGACTAGCAGCCAAAAATACCAGGATAATACAAACAAGCTACATATGATCCCTAAAACAATAATGGGCAGCTGCGAAAAGTACACACAGATTTAGGTTTGAACAAATTCATGTAATTTGCTGCATGCTTGTTAACAACATCACCCCCGCCCCCCGTCATTTCTCAGCCCTTTCCCCTAAATAAATTGTAGCAGGTACAACTCCCAAGACAAAAGCAGGAGCACAATTCCAATGCAATTTTTGAAAAATAACAATAATAAAATAAACAGAGTTTCAGTTCACATTTCCAGAACATTTTGGGCTATTCATGGGCTATTCAGCTCCAATTCATACATTGGTAATGGTATTCCCAGCAGTTGGCCTAGTCCTCCTCTGCTCTACCACATGCAAACACACTTTGGGAACTGATTGTACTTCTCCATGTCTATGGATTTGCCCCAGGAGGAAGGAGCAGAACTGCTAACAGGCAGTAACCTTCCTGAAGGGCCCCATGGGCTGGTCGTTGTGTTCTTGCTGGCTGGCTGTTAAGTGGAGTAGCTAATGACTTAGCTGCATATGTTGCAAAAACCAAAACCAACCCAAAACCCACCACCCCCCCAAAAAACTCCAAACCAGAGAAAGCATCAATGGACAGAAAAAAACCCCACACACTTCCCCCCCCCCCCCCCCGAAAAGCTTCCTAAGACTTCCTTCCTTTTGATTTTGTATAGGAGGTAAGTACTCTTTGGAAGAGGGCCCTGATTTCATGTCTCTCGTCATCAGTGGGGTAAGGGCATGGGAATGGAGTAGCAGTGCTTTCTTCTCCCATCTCATGTAATACCCCACTGACTGCCAGGACACCTGCCTCAAACATTGGTGACCCACCTTGCCTTAGGCTTTCAAGAATAAGGACTTGAAAGAGTCTTGAACCACACTCTACCAAAAATACCCTGGTCTTCTAGTTATTTACAGCTTTGCAAACACAAGCTTTACTGGTTTTGTTTGTTGGTTTTCTAATGAGCAATTATTTTGGATCCAGGAAGTTTTTCCTAAAAGGAAATCACTCCTAAAACGCAACCTAAAAAGCCCCAGTGTTTCCATACATCAGATTTCTCCTCAAAAGATAAATCACTTCTCAAAATTAAAGAACAAACCTATCTCTGCCTGAGAAGCTGGTGCTCAAAAGGGAAGGAGTTCAGCTTATGACTTAAGTTATATTTACATGGAAATATATAATTATTCATTTGGATATTCAGCTGTGCATGAGCAGTGTCCCCTTTATTATCTATTCTTCAAAGTCATATAAACATATTGACAAATGAAGAATAGGCTTAATAACATATTAATAGAAGCACATGCTATTTTAGCATCATACCATCATTATAATAGTATTTTCTGAATACTGTAGATCATATATTACATCTTAAAATGAGGTAACATGTTGGTCAGAAGCGCTATACCAGCAGAAACCACTGCAGCATTCTGGAACTTGCAGAATATTGTATGATTTAACTATATTATCAACTTTTTGGCAGTCAGACACCAATGAAATCATGTTGCAAGTACATTGAAGTACCTTGAAAAAAATACCCATAAAGATGATTTAAAAGCATTTTTTTGTTAAAAGCAACAAAATGCATTTGCAGGATAAGTCTGCTCAGTGCTATAAACTATACTAAATTCATTAAAAATTCACAGAAAATTTGGGGAAAGTTGCCAATATGACCAAAATGTGAAAGAGAAGTAGGAGGAGTTGACAGATACTCTTCATCTTGTCAGATGAGTATATTTGGGGAAAATACCTTACTATTTCTTGATGGATTATTTTGAACAGCAATTTTTATTTCTCTTCTTGTTTACAGATTAGGGAAGCACAAGTTAAATGCTGCTGACCCATCATGCAATGTTGCATAAAATCAACAGGTATGCCTTTTGCCACATAGATTTACTACTACTATTGATGATGATGATGATTATTATTATAGATAAACCCTATTGTAACTCCACAGCCCAAAGCTGCAATTTTCACCACAACTGATGAGAGATACTTCAATCCATTCATCTCCCAAAGACAACTAAGGACTTGTAAGGTCGGTAAGCAGAGGTTGAACTTGTTTGAAGGAACGACTACACATGATAAACAGATTAAATACATCTTGACTGTATTAACGCTGGTTGCAGATGTTCTTACTTTTAACCCATTTTTGTCCCTTCCCAGAGAAAAGGGGAATTGCTACCAGAAGAAAGAGGGAATCAGTATCAGCTTTTTTCTCCCCTCCTCAGAGCACATACGTATTTTCAGACACTGCTCCTTGCGGAGGAAGGGCTGCAGCGTTAGGACAGATTGATAAGCCCGAGCAGGTAGCACGGCAGCAGCAGTCCCTCTGCGAGCCCTAACGTACAGCCAGCACCGGGAAAATCCTCATCAGTTAAAGACTAATAAAATTGGTTTGTGTACACAGCGCATTTAGTGACAACCTGTAATAAGCGTTGTTACTCCTCTGTACCAGTGATCTGAGAATTGCTGAAACTAATTCAAAGTGAAAGCAAGTGCTCTCACCTCGGCTGCTGTTACCAAGCTGGCTTGAAGCGAACCCCCAGCGTTATAAATGTTCCTGTCACCGCTGTGGGAAAAGTTACACACCAGAAAACAGCAGCACTGGCAGATCCTGTATTTCAGCAATGTCACCAAAAAAAAAAAAAAAAAAAAAAAAAAAAAAAATCCCCACAAAATAAGAAACTTATTTTTGAAAAACTTTAAATGGCTCTAGCCTTCATGGTTTTCACCAGGAAAGTTGTCATATGTGCTTGAGGAGGAAAACTGTGATAAAGGAGCTGTGGCCAACAGCAAACTTTGCTTGCCAGGACAGAGAGGCTGTAGGTTTCTTGGGGTTTTGTTTGTTTGTGGTTTTTAAACTTGGGAAGGCAGATCAGCAGGCTACCTCACAGTAAGCTGTGACAGAGGCACTGTGTGGGAGTATTATTATAACGGAGAAAAACTATTAAAAATAAAAAATGCAAGGTTATGTAACCAGACAAAATTACCCACAATTTTCATATTTATAGCTTTTGTGAAGAATACACAATTATTTTTGTTTTGTTAGGAAAACAGAAGATAAACGCTTACTGTTAGACTGACTGTGTCTTTCCTTAGCTGGAGATTTTTACCATCTAGGTTTCTATTTATGTTTGAATATGAACAAAAAAGGATAAGAGACCAAGGATAGTAAGGTTTATTCATGAGCCAGTCAAAGCAGCATATATCAAAAAGGGAAAATAGGAGCCCACAAACTTTCTGAATGATAGACTGTCGACTAATAACAAATGAAGCTGAAAGAAGCATCAGGATTTGAAATAGGTAATCAGAGTCTAAAATACGACACTAGTACCTAGTGTTTCGCACAAGCTCCTGATGTAAAAATGAAATTGCTGTACTGTTTTCAGCAAATGCCACCTAGTGATACATAGTTGCAAAGCTTGGAACGGCTTTGATTTTTATGTATTCTCTCCCAGATTTTCTGATTTGCTCATATGAAAAAAAATCAGACAAACGCTTTACGTGGTTACAGGCCATCAAAATTCATGTCACACACATGCAGAATACAGACAGAGGAAGATGGGTTCACCATATGTGGTGGAACAACATTTGTTTCAGTTTGTATTAAAATATTCATTACAAATAACCATGCTACGTACACAGTGGTGGCTAGCGCTAGTCTTTAATATTTCAAGTTCCTTTTTTGTTCCTCTGTCAAAAGCAATTAGAGAACAGGCTGTTCTAGTCTGCTTGAGTGACTGCTGTCTACTTTATTTCATCTGACCCAATTAGCGTCTGAGTTAATTAGTAGAAGCTGCCACTGAGACATATATCAGAGAAGTTTGCAATTAATGAGACCAAGGTGTTAATATGCAATTGTTTACAATCCACGCACCCTGTTCTTACAGTGAAGATACTGTCATAGCAAAGCTGATAACACTTACTGGCCCACAGCTAGGCTTCACCTTATTATACACCATTTGTAAAACTTTGAAAGAAAGAAAACATGCCTTCAAGAACAGCTGTATAAATTAAAGGTAAGTGATCAGTGTTTTCCACGCCTGTTTTCACCTCACCTGAAGTAGCCAAAGTAATGATGAATGTGTCTAAATCGAAGTTGTGATTTATTTCATTCCCAGAGAACTATTACAGATTGTATGTTGTCAGGTCTCGGCTTCCTCTCACCATCCCCAAGCATCCCCCTCTCTCAAGGGGAGAAAAGAAAGGATAGTCAGAGAGCAAGTTAAAGCATTTAAAAAGCCCCTGTTGATATTGATCAATTGGAGGGAAGAAAAAAGCTAACAGAGCAGAATTTAATTCCTCTAAACCCCTTCCCATTTCACAGCTACTTTATACTGTTTGTAGTGGCTCAGTTGTACAAGTGACTGAAGAATCTTAAATTTTCAAATATATGCGTTAGGGTCTGAGTCTTTAATTGATTGGTATATGAAACGTGATTGTCTCGTATTACCCCACATTTGGGAAAACTGCTACTGTTTCATACAGGTGAAGGACAATACAGTAATTAGATAAAAGTCTAAATACCAGCACTTGCTAAAAAAACTGGATTACAAAGCAAGTTAAATGTGCGTCCCCTACCCCCTATAATATCAAGCATTCTTGAAAGGAAAAAGAAAATCATTGCATTTCTAGACAGCTCATAAGCAACACCTTGCAAGAAGCTATAATGTTTATTGTAGACTGTTCTTCCTTCAGATTCTTTTTGAAGCTTCTATTTTTTCATTTAATAGCTTTAGTTGGGAAGTGACTATTCAGCCCCTAGCACAAAGAAAAAACATTCGCATGGGAAGAATGTGTGGGGGGAAGGTGTTTGCCTCTTTTATTTTTACTAAAATATAATGAAAAATGAGAGCACAATAGAAATCAGTTTTATTCTTCATCTCAAACATGGTGACCACCATTACAAAGAAAATTAACTTTTTAGTATTTTTAAGACTAAATGTATTAAAGTTAGAATTCAGCAATGTGCCCAGAGCCACCAATAGTTCCAACCCTTTTTTTCCTAGAAACCAGTGGGGAAAAAAATATCTTTATATGGAACAGGCATTATAAGCTGTAGAAATTATGTCACTATAGACAGGAGAAGCTCTTTAGGTGACATACCATCCTTGCCTATCAAGTTAAACAGTGCGTAGCATTGGTTTCTGGTCCAATATCTGTCTGTCAAGTACTGCGTTCAGAAGTAGGAAGCCTACGATATACGGAGGAGGTACAGGATGCATTTATTTTTAAGCAGTCAGGCATAGGTCCCACTTATGAACATTTTAAAGTCTATGATAACACTGGAACAACATACTTTGCTATGTATTATTAAACATACATTTACAACTCTGCAGATACTTCTCAGATTATTTTTAAGGTGTCTAAGAAACTAACGGAAAGTAGTAAGGAATCCTATCCAAGCCCCATCTACCTGGCATTAATGCATTGGCATCTGTTAAATCTGAATTCTCAGTTTGGGGCTGGACACAGAGTTCTTTCACACATGAGGATAAAGCACAACATCTTAAAGTTATCTTGGGAGGGTGGGGTAGAAAGAATTGGTAAAAATAAAAGGAACAGGGACATAGAGATAGCAAGGCAAAAAGAGGAGATACATAATTCCCTTATCCATATATTGAGGCATTTCTCCATGCTGGTGAAGGGGGAAAAGTAAAGGGAAGAGCAATTTTTAGAAAGGTAACATCATTAGATTTTGTAACATTTCATTGAAATTATTAGTCCACATCAGAATAATTGAAGCACTAGTGAAACCCTTATTAAAATTTGATTTAGGATGAGTACTGTTAGTCTTCTCATTAAGTGGGCATTGTCTAAGGAAGTTACAAAAATATTTGCAATAGCAACATAGATGATTTATTTATTTCATGCGGATCTCATGCCCTCCCAACTGAAACTAGGATTTTTTGCCTGCACCAGACACAAACATTTGAGATAACTAACACATTTGCTGCCTGTATGTATTCTGTGCATCGATCAGGGATTTTTCATTTCATACATCATTCAGAACTGCTTGCAGTGAAGGATTTCATATCTATAACATTAAGTGAAGACTAAGAAATATTAGTATTGATGTTAGGACAGTTACCTATTATAAACATTGATTTTTATTTCAATTCAGTGCCAACTCATCAGCTCTACTGAGAGGACCTGCATCTCCTTAATATAGATTCAGTACAGAAAAAGAAGAAAAACATCTATTTGTCATTCTTTTTACAGCTGTTCTTTCCCAGTCTAGACAATTCAAGGCAAGTGTGACATTTCACAACATCATAAACTACATTCAAGAAACATATTGTTATTCGATTCCAATGTTTTTGCAACAGTAAAGAAGAGTAATTTTCTTTGTAGCCTAATGCCTTCTAGAGGCACCTTAATCAAACCGCATAGATATTTTGATCACATCCATCCTAACAGAGAAACAGAAGTGAATAGATTTTGGAACTGAAGTTTTAGCTTCTTCCTTGGAGGATTGTACAAAAGACCAATTGAAAACATTCAGGGCTGTACAGGATAGAAAACACACAAGCCGGCAAGGGAGGGAAGGAAGGAAAAACACATCACAGAGAGAGACGCTGCCCTCCGCTTCCCCTGCCCCTGGGAACCCAAACTGCTCCTATCAGACCCCAGAAAAACGTCTCCTGTCATAGACTGAGACAATGTTCCAGGCAATTCCTCCTTCACTACACGTCCCAGAGTCTCCCCATGCATTATGTTTATTTCACAATATTCAAAATGTGCACCACAGAAGTTTCAATTCTGGAAATAGGTCTTATATCTACTGATTTCCACTAGGAAGTAGTTGTCAATTTACTGCTTTGTTTGCATGTACTTATATTGAAGCGTATAGGTATTTTTAATAAAGTAATAATAGAAGCATAAAAAAAAGGACATGCATTATAGTTTGAAAGATCTGAGCACGCACAAACACTACTGAAGTCAGATAAAAATAATGAGGTGTTCTAAACCTTTGAAATAAAACTTGGAAATAAATTAGGATTTAATGGATGCTTTCCAAGACAACTCTATTTCTTCAGTTTATAACAGGCATAAGAAGACAAACTTAAAAAATTAAAAGGAGAAAGCATACGTATTTTATTAGTAAATTTTCATACCTCTGGTAAATTCAGAATAAACATTTAATTGAACAATGGCAAAATGAGATGGGAACGGGAATGCCATACAATGCATGCACATGGCAAACAAACAACTTGTTCTTCTACACAGCCTTTGTTTGACAAGGTTTGACAAGGCTTTTGTTTTGCAGGAACCAGAATTATGTGCATAGGGAGAGACCTAATTCTAACTACATTTATATCCCATTCAGTAAGTTTTTCCAACGATCAGTCTAAAGCAGCAGCTTCTCAGTAGGAACATGCCAAAAGTAATATTTTAAATAGAAACACAAAATATATGTTAAACAAATGTGAAAATACATGGATAGCTTATTGAGGGAGGAAAGAGAGAGGAAATGAGGCTACATCTCCAAAAACTACTGATAAAATCTCACCCAAGAAGTTCAGACTATTACATTGTGGCCTTGACAGCTACTAGAATACCTTAAGCTACAACCACTTTGAATATCCAACAAATACAGTCAAACTTCAGAACAGCTAAAAAGTAAACTTAGTATAAAAAGTGAATTCCATATGAATTACTTACTTTGCTGTTATAACAGCTTTATTATTTTGCAATTCTCTAGTGGCTCAATTCCATAATCTCAAACAGCTGCATCAAGCCGAATGAAATAAACCACATACCCAAAATGGAGCTAAGATTGAGTATGCCTCTCGGTAACCGCACAACCCAAAAAATAAGAAAAGCAAATTAGACCACCGACAATGTCAGTTGACAAGCAGAAGTGCAATATTAAACAACAGAGCAAGGGCAAAACTTTCAGCCGCTTCAACACCAATGCTAAAATGTAAGCAGTAAATTAAGAGGGCTGAAAAAGAATTTGAGGAGAATTTGCATCCCTGCATAGGTTACACAAATCAGTAGTAAAAAGTACGTAAGAAGCAGGAAGCCAGGTAGCAAAGCTAGTGGATGGGTGCCGAGGGATTCCTAGGCCACTGCAGAGACACTGAACTTTGCATTGGTCTTTATTGCTGAAGACTCTGAGGAGATTCCCACTCCTGATACATTCTTTGTAGCAGGTACATCACAGGAATTGCATCAAGTTGATATAAACAGAGAGAAAGTATTAGGCCATATTAGTAAGTTATATGGCAATAAGTCACCAGGGCCGGTAGGCTTGCTCAGACTTCTGAAGGAATCCCAATAAGAAATTGAAAAATAGCTGGCCAAGGCACATAACCTGTCATTACCAATGGCAGCTGAGTCAGCGTGGTGGTGGGTTGCCAGTGTAGAACCCATGAAAAGGGCTCCAGAGAGGATCCTGGGAACTATAGACTAGCATATTTGACTTCCATTCCTGTCAAGATGGAAGTGTCTGTTACAAAGAGTAAGATCACTGGACATGTGGATAAACTGCGAATGAGTCAGGCTGACTTCACAGTCAAGGGAAATTCAGCCTGCGACCTGCTGGAGTTAAGTGATGCTGTCAGGAGGTGCCTGGAAAGGGGACCCAGGGGACATCGTATCCATGGGTTCCAGCAAAGCCCATGACAACGTTCCATGCCCAAGATTATCAAAGGAGCTAAATTTCTGTAGGACTGGAGGAATAATTTGTTTACAGATGGAAATCAGCTTAAACAATACCTAGGAAAGGGTAAGGCTTAACAGACTTTTCAGGACAAAGACAAGGCAACAGCTGTGACCTCCAGGCAGAATCAGAAGGCTCTTTCAGGCCATGAAAGGCCTGGAACATCATCCAGTGGTGAAGAAGTCTTGGAAGCCCTCACAAAACTGAGAAAACCAGTAAAAAGATGGCCATTGACATTGAAGATGAAATGGAGCATCCAGGGAAAGTGTTCTAAACAGTGCCAAGATGAGGCTGCGTCCAGAACAGACAACTATAAAAGTTCCTGGAGTCATCGTTGACAGTGCTGTGAAATCATCATCTCAATGCAGAAAGCACATAAAAAAAAGCCACCCAACATGGGGGCATTCCCACATGTGCTGTGAACAAAACAGAAGGGGTTATTTTGTTCACTTGAGAGTCTGATGTGCTCACACCTGACGGGCTGCATGCCGTTCTCGTCTCCCCATCTCCAGGAGGATGCAGCAGACTTAGAAAAGGGCAAGCAGAGACAATCAAGGGGATGGAGCTGCTGCTTTATAAGCAGATACTCAAAGAGCTGGGACACTTCAGTTTGGAGAGGAGAAGGCTCAAGGGAGATAAGATGGAGACATGAAAAGCATGAAAGGGTGGAATTTCTTTTAAAAACTTGCTGTACACGAACCAGGGGAAACTCACCGAAATAAGAACATGTTGGTTTAGAATGGATCAAAAAAGTACTTTATTCATTATTTATCAGGAAGTTCAGATAGCACTATACAGAACAGTTCAATGTGTCCACCATTAGAGAACATATTTCCTCTTCCCCTGCCCAGATCAAGTGTAATTCCTATTTTCTTCAAACTCCTTTAATTTATTAATAACATACCTCCTTTAATTTCTTTTATGTTTTCACACACCAAAATTTGAATCTGGTTACCCGTTCTCTATATGGTTCGCACTTGCACTATGGAACTCCCGAGCATACAAAATCCTTAGGCCAAATGTGTTAATGGATTAAAGAGGATTTATAAAAATTGATGGTGGAAAGGCATTCAGATGGATCTCAACACAAGTATCCTGAGGCAGCGCTTGGCTTCAGTACCAACTAATTACTGATAGCCAGAAGCTGTAAGGTATTATCTCCTATGTACAGGATTCTTGTTTCACATGATGGCTAGATGGACCTTTAGGCTAATTCAGTGTGGATCAGGATTAAGAAAATTAGAATGAGTTCTGTATTTTGTTCCTTTTACTTTACTCACAAAAGAAGTATCCTTTGGCCAACACAAGGACCAAAAAGAAAGTATATTTTTGAGAATTTTGAGAAGTGAGGAATGAGCTGGCTACTCCTCTAATATTTGCAATGCCTAACAACTAATTTAGCAACCACATAAATAACGTCTATGTTATTTTGGTATTTCTACATCACTAATTGTCAGGCATTCTTCATCAGGATCATCAGCTTGATGACAATGACACACAGAGGTTAAATCACTTGGATATCTAATTAGCCATCAGAAATAACGCTTCTTTGACATTCAGGCTCCACCTAACATCACAGCAGAATCCAGAGAGTTTGTAACCAAATACTAGTTTTGAAAATTAAATTACTGCCATTCTTATAATGGAACAAGTAGAAAATCATGGGACAGGCAGCTAGAGTAATAAAAGTAACATGGAAAAGATTTCTAATTAATACAAAAGAACCTACAAAGGTCAAATTGACATGACTGTCACATTTCAATCAATGCAAATGGAACTCTTAAAATTCTCTTCTTCGTTTCTATTTTATTTTCCCAGTAAAAAGGAAATTAAGTGCATTTCAAGTCTTGGACGTTTTTCCTCCATTTACAGTTCAGTCTTGACTGGAGAAAGAACTTTGGGAATACACAGTTCTCCATATTAAATTGTTTAACACCTAAGGAGATCACTGTGCATAAAAACTCATCCTATTTTAATTATTTCTGTTCAAACCATACTCAAATGTAATACTTAAAGTTATGAAGAAAGCTTAAGATAGCTTCTAAATTGTGTTTGTTCATATAATCGGGCATGCAGCTATTACATAACAGAATAAAATGCAGATATTTACCTCCTGCTAGGTTCCTGTAAGGAACTACCCAGAACACAGACTGAACTTTTGGACTAAACAAAGGGAGCCTGTCTACTAACTTAAATGTAGAAAAACTTAATCAACATTTCCCATTTCCCCATGAAGCTAGGTATGGTCATGAGAAAATAATTTCCAGTGCTAACAGCAAAAATAATCAAAAGAACCATTTATTGAGGCAGGGGAAGAAGCAGGATACAGTAGCCATATGAATACAAAATTTAAAAACTATGACTATACTTTTATGTGGCTTAAATTATCTTCAAGAAAAAGGTAGGGAATTGCACTTAGTAAAATTATTACAGTAAATGGCAATATGACTTAATTTTCAAATTTGTCTCTATAGAAATGCACTAACACTGTATGATAAAACTGTAAGGTATGAGACATGTTTTCATTCACAAAGTTTTTTAAATCTTTACACACAATTAGATGGATATTTGAGATCTCCAGATTCACTGTGAATAGTGAATATCAGTCAGAGGAAAACACACGAGCTGTTCTTATTTTAATTAGATTAATGCTCTTTGCTATATTTTTTGTAATATTTGTCATCATTGGCTTTACCGCATAAACCTCACACAAAATATGAGAATGACTCTAATGACGTGGCATTCAACCAACCTGTATGAGAGTTTATCATCAGAACTTAAGTATTTTAAAAGTTGAAAAAGTTTATAGTCTCGGAAACAGAAAGTTAACTTAATTCATCTTTCTTTTAGCTATTGATTTATTTAAATGGACTCGATTTAAGGCAAACATTTAAGGGTTGGCTGGTTTCTGTTTTAAAATGGAACAGATATACACCTACTGTTCAATGTACTGCACTGTCAAGACATTCCCTACAGCACTCCCATAGTTTAGGGCTCTGCTAGAACATACACGCGTGCAAGAACCTGCTGTATATTTCAACTTTGAAAAATAAAAGTTAAAAAATACTGCATGGACAGAAAAAAAAAAAAGAAAAAATTACTTTCCTATTTCATGGATATTTGGCAAACAAGTCACCCTCCTGGTTGGAAGGAGGGGAAAAAGCAGTGCCATTGCTTGAAATGATGCATGTTGCTGGATTACTATCATTAGTGAGGATTACAGTTTTGGCAGACTAAGCAACACAGATTGAAATAACTGTAGCAAGTATAATACTAATGCTAAGAAATAAGCAAATTACGGAATTATAGCCTGCTATCAGTTTGTAAAGCTTAATAGCTTTCCCAAGCTATTATGTTTTTTTAATTTATATTTTCCATAGAACTTTACATCTTTGAAAATGTTTCTATACCTTCTTAAGTAACATACAGTTATTAGGATTGCAGTAAGAGTAGCAGAGAAAACCACTCAAAAGTTGGCTTTGATTTTTACTGCAAGCCTTGTCAGAATTGTAAGCATTTTACAAGTTTAAGAGTTGAGATTAGATATTACTTTACAGAATAAATTATTACTGAGATGAGATGCTGTTTTAGAGAATGAATTATTACTGCCAAAAACATTCCCGGTATTAACATTTTGTGCACTTGCTTACATCATATGATGATACAAAGATGAAAAACTGAAGGTGAATTAATTTTAATTCTACAAAATTAGAATTCAGCTAGACAAACTGATTGTTAATTAACACAGACTTTCTATGCACATTCAGAAGACTATAAAAACAAAGACATCAACAAAGTGATTCAGAAGCAAATTACAACCAATAAAAAAAAATCATCATGAGGGAATTTTCAAATGCATCCATATTCAAATTTTGCAGTATTTGTGTCAAGTGAAATGTATCTTAAGAGACTACCCAAAGAACCAATTCAAACACACAGACATACACACACATACACACAGATATACATGTTTAAAGTACTGCAGTTTTTGCGGTGAGTTCTGACCTTCAGATGCATCAGAGTGCTCTGTGACTGGTTGTGATAGAAGCCAAATAATCACGCATATGATCTTCACCTGTGCAAGCGTTCAAGCAGCCACATCTCTATATTACTGATACGCTAACATAGCTTTCCATATATTTCTGAAAGATGGCACATACATCCAATGATGTTTGATGACATTTATTAAACTCTTCAAGCAAGAAGTGTTCTCCTCACTTGTAAGTACTTATGAAGATCGTTTTCAATTCTAATGACACTAAAGTGAGCTTTAGATGTGATTCTTGTTCCTTAATCCATGATTTAATCTAGGAACATAAACTTTAACCTATAAGTGTAAGGAGCTCTTTTTAACTTTATACTATATATTTGATTGCAGCTGTCTTTTTTTTTTTTTTTCCCAATGTTATTACTAGCTGTCATCTTCACTTTACATATTGCAATTAGGCTTGTTGGTTAAAATGCATGAACTACATTTCTGAGAGCTGTTATATGTGACAAAGGCTGTAGATTGTGTGTTTCTTTCCTATCCCTGACTAATTTTTGACAAACTACTATCCTCAACCATTGAGATTAATTAGTGCCTCTACATTTTTCTGCAAAACGTATATACAAGGTATAGGACACCCATAAAGAAATAGCCAACTATCAACAAATATTTCAAGTAATGAGCCACAACAATCAGGATTTTTGGGTTACTCTGCAAATGTAATCCCAGCAGAAATTCTTTGAAAATGCCTGACCACTTAGCTGAAGACTGAAAATGCCTGAACATTTTATGCATATATTGCGTTAATACATAATATGTATTAACCTCCACCTTTAACACTTCAAAACAGTGTATCTTGCTTTATATTTTGCACCTTACTGAAGAACTGCTGCTCCTGTGAGAAGCCACGTAAGCACTGCCGGCTCTGCCACTTCTGCGTCTGCACATCTAAACCACCGTGCACAGCGTTACAAGAAGTCTCACCACCCAAAAGGTATTCCAGATATACACTGAACCACAGCTAACTCACAAGTACCCAGAACAAGTCCACCCAGTTTCACTCTTTACAAGGTGGGCTGGCATGCTGGTATCTCTGCTGCCCTTCTCCCCAAACCTACGCTTACCTGGAAAAGGTGCCAACAGAATCCAGAGTGCTCCAAAATTGCACCGATTATGCAACAGACATTTACAAGCAAGTCATAAAGTGAAGATAATATGAACAGAAACATGCTAAACGAAGAGATAAGCCCCAAAGAAGTACATGCAAGAATCTTGGTTCTTTACCTCCTCCTACCCCCCAAATTAAAAGCAATTCAACTATCTCAAAAAAAAAAAAAAAAAGAAAGAAAAAAAATCCTGGTCTGGTCTGTCTTCAACTTATTTTCAATGAATTTATCAGACTTTCAATCAAAGTCCAAAATTACATGGCGCATAGCAGTGTGGATTTCTGTATTTTCCCCCTTTTTTCCCCCTCTTCCTCCTTTTTGGTGTAGTGCAACACTTTTCACAATACCTTTACATTCCAGCTGAGCTACCTATTCTGAAACCCTCAAGGAAGACCTAGACTCTAGTTTGGGCATGCTGCCCTTCCTAAGGTTAGGAAGGTCTTCTCGTATTGCTGCTGGTGATCCACCTGCTGAAGCAGCAAGCAGGATGGCTACTGGTCCCAGAGCTTGCTCGTAGCCACTTGCTCACATCTGAAGAAGTGAAAAATGCTTTTGCATTGGGGGGAGAGATGTACAAAAATCATGTTGGGTTTTTGTTGTTTTGGTTTGGGTTCTTTTACTTAAAATTTAGACGAGGAAAAGGCATTTTATTCTTAATTTACATGAATAGTTATTAACAGAGTTGTAAAAAAGACTGCGTAAGGCTATGCTAGTTCATTAATTAAACGCATGGAAACACCTCTAGTCAAAAGGTGAATCCATATAGGTGAATCTATAGAATTGCTATTAAGGAGAGGAATTGCTGAAAATACAATTTGTTCTTTTATAGCAAGTAAGGAAACCATCTACTGATTCGAAGGTTATATCTCCTTTGTATAGAGTGTACCATTGTTACATTTAATTAATACAATGAAATTGCCCAGTCTATTGTATTAGTTGCTTTATACAGTTAGAATGAAGAGTTAAATAAGTACACTAAGCTCCTTACAAAAGTTCAAAAGAAAATGAAAGAGTAGTGACATTTCTTGACATCATAAAGCATTTTTTCTTTTATTTTATTCACTCCATTTCAAAACTTCAGTTTGATGAAATATTTGTACTACTAATATTTAGGCACTCAAGCTTTACTGTTGCAAATGTTCCTGAAGGAGTAAGGTAAAAACCTCAATTTTGTATTTTCTGTGTGCGTAAAACTCCAACTGAATTCTACAGCTTAAAATGTAGCTCTGAAAACAACTGGAAATACATATTAAGCTGACTAATTCAAAATTGACTTTGAGATGAAGAATTAGTACTGGTAATTTCAAAATATGAATTGAGAACTACAAATATTTGCAAATCCTCAATGTGTTAATAATTATTCACTGAAATTTGAGTAATTGTGCATGATGAATGTGTTGAAAAATTTTGTAGTCTGTTCATAAACAAAGACCTCCAAAAGCTAAGTACAGCATTTTAAGCAGATGTATACAATTTAACAGTGCCAAAAATAGTAACCTTTTAACTAATCACTTACTAAATAGCTATTTTTTTCCTAAACGTAAAGCATTGCCATTAATTCAGCCTTTATAAACTGCATTTGAAGTGGATACAGAATTTATTGTGGCCTTATTTTGTCTAACTTTGTTTGCGATACATCTGAAACCATCTTAGTGAAACTAAGTGAATAAATTCAGTTCATGCCAATATGGAAAGACAACAGAACTTGGCTCCCTATGTTAAAACCTGTCATACAATACCTTCAAAAATTAAGAACTATTATGGTGGTTAACTTGCTGCACTGATTTACAACAAATCTGTAGATATGATGCACCAATATCATTTAGGTACTGCATCATCAATAAACATATGACAACTTTATTAAAAAAAAAGATTGAGAATTATGAAGCTACTCAGCCATCTGTGCTGTTAGGACTGCAGGCTTTCAGCATTATTTAATACAGACTAGCTAATACACATTCCTGATATATAATTAGAAGTGGGGTGGTTTTTTGACTAGAGGATGTTATTTCATTAAAGAATTTTTTGCATGGGTAGCAACTATTCTACCAAATTACATATACAAAAGGAAACCAGCCATTTTTCAGAAGCAATCCAAGTTTACATCCAAAACAAACCTTGAAAGGAAACTGCTTAGAATAAAATCTTGGTTTGGGCATCTTTGGAAACTATTTATTGAGCTGGTTTATCTTTTCCATCAGCATCTATTACATCTCTCAGAATGGTGTCTTTCGGCTTCAAGGGACTGAAGCTAGTTACATTTCTGTGCCTATTCAGTCTCTTGTCCTTACTGGGATTATTATTAGCATAACAAGGTAAGAATTAGGGTTAAACTGTCTGCATATATTTGCAACAGATACTTATGAACTGCTTTACTTCATAGAATTCAAGGTTTTAGATAACTTTTCAAATAGAATTGTGCAGTTAAAATTGAATTATTCCTTTCAAATATTAACAGCATAAATAAAAATAAATATAAAAAATAAAAAAGTTTTTTGCATCACTGATATATCTTTGAAAAACATACTCTTCTTGGAGTCACAAGATTTAAATTCCTAAAAAGTTTCTTCCCACTTAATGATTATACTTCAGGGAACTTAATAGGCATTCACATGAGGAAAATTTGTATTTAAGTGTCTAGATGACATGTGATTTCTCACCAGTGTTTGAAATTGCACTAAAACCATTTTTTGTGTGGACTTTAGGGCTGCTTAGCAAGTATGTAGAGATCACATAATTCTGAGAGCTCTCACCTGGTCTCGAGCTCTGGGTGCCTGAAGGAATCCAGACACGGAAGAAAAAAGGCTCAACAGTGAAAAAGGCCCAGATTTATTGTGACCTCATCTTGGCGTTACTTCTCCTGTACAAATAAATGTAAGATCCTCAGATCTGATGATCATTACAAAAGCCTGCAATTGTTTTCACTTCAAATCAACAGCATTCCTATACAGGAGGAAAGCGGAGGAAGTCTAAGAGAAAGCTGGAGCTTAGCTTGGACCCAAATGCCTACAGATCTGCTTATCTGAACAAACTACACATGCACCTCCAAGCCCACAAGTAGCCCCCCTGAATCAGCTGTTTGCTCAATGCAAAGGTCCATTTTTGAAGGTATCCTCTACTAAAACATGTGTTTGGCTGGGGGCGGGGGGGGGGAGGAACAGAAGTCCCTATATAAAGTCCGTATTTCTGCAAGAATGTTTTTCTATGTTCTGAACAATTCTTTCTTAAAGTCTTTTCCAATGAGGAAATGTGATCTTTCAAAACCCTTGGGTGACATGTGGGACTAATCAAGATTAGGGGGAACTAGGTTTCCACACACAATTTAACACCATTTGATAAATCTGTAATTCACAATCCCACAGGCTTTCCTTGCCCATCCTGTGTTATCCTCCTAAAGAGAAACACAAGGTGAACCTCTAAAAATAAAGACCAACCAAGCAGGTAGATTTCACAGATGTCCTGTGTTGCTCATTACACCAAAACTTAGAATGCTCATATCTTACATGTCAAGTAATGTAAAATATTAAAAAGGAGTGAAAAAAGACATTGAAAACCAGATTGCCTTCACTGTCTGTAACCTTTTGCTTCCAGCAATTCATGACCATACTTGCTAAAATTATGCATGTTTAGCATGTGCATTACCATAGCAGCATCTCTTTGGTTCTTAGCTTCCTTTTGCAGGGCTGTATCAGAGTATGCTAAATAATTATGGTTTCTTTTTACCCTGTTCCCAAAGTGCTTCCTTTTCCAGGCCTAATTAGAGCTGATATTCAATGCAATTAGTTGAATTTAGAAATTTTCTATGAAAAAAGGTTGATCTGCAGCTTCTCATCGGCTTATATCATGGGAAAAAAAACACTGATGGTTAAATATCAACAATATATTTGCAGCTTTTCCAAAGATATTTATACACAATTAAAATAAAATAAAATTAAACAACCAGTAGGAATACAATTCAAGCTGCCTTACCTCTATTGGAAAGGGGAGGAACCCCCAATAAAGCTAGCTGGTTTAAAGGCCCATGAAATTCAACTTTGCAGAGATAGTAAAGCATCAGATACAAGATCATAATAAAAACATTAATTCATATAAAGTCACTTACTCCTAATTCCTAAAAAAAATTAAAATAAATAAATAATAATTTTTAAAAGCTGCTTGCGTCAGATTTCAAAGATAACAACACTCCTTTAAAAAAAGTTTCAGAGATCAAATACAAGTCTTCTGTCTAAGGGTTCCTCTACGCATACAACTGGACTGAAATGCCTTTGAATCCATCTTCTTTTGAAATAGCACTTTTATAAACTTTTAGACACATTACTAACATTCTGTAAAGATTTAATGATTATTCTATAGAGTAAACAATAAGAGGAGGAACCTCAAGCTGCATACATTCATATTCTATTAACCACATATAATCAAATCTCTAGTAGAAGCAAGCTTCAATAGAAGTCATATATCAACAAAATTGGGAAATATCAACAAATGATGTCTTCATCATATATACAAGATAAATAGGTATGGGTGGGTTTTTGGGGTGTTAGTTTCTTTTTTTTTTTTATTTTATTAAACACACTAACATTCTTAATTGCATTTCAGGTTTTCTGCAGCCATTTTATTTAATCTAAAATTTAAATTCATGCACAGCTTTCTATTTTTCCTTCTCTTATACTACCCACAGTTTTAACAAGTTATCTCAGACTTGAAAATATATTTTTACCATTAAGAAGAAGGAATATTTGAACTGAAATGATAAAAATCATACTCAAATCTTACTTGTGCTGTGAAGAGAGGTCCATTAATTTTCTTGTAGGCATGGCTTGGCTGACTAAAAGCTATCTAAATGTGCAGGTGCATGAAAGCACAAAGCACTAAACAACATAGATGCATACCAAAATAGGAAACTTTAAAATATATTAATGAGAATAGCAATTTCTGCTTCATCCACTGAATACATTTAATTAGATATGCATATTCTCTAAGCAAATGAGTGCTAGTACGATCTCACAGCAGGATGTATGAAGGTAGTTTTATTTACTGAATTATCTTTCTGACTAGTATCATCAAAGGATTATTGGAGCACTGAAGACATTGTTCAGAATGTCTTAGGTCAAAAAAAAAGTGTCATTTACAGTGTTATATTTCTGCAGCCTCATTTTCTAGGGGTTCATTCTACATTATTGTCATACCAAAGAAGTACGAGAACAGTTGGATGAACAGTAACCACCTCTTGTCATGCTCTGCCATACGACAGGTTCAATGCCACAGCACGTTTCAGTGACTGCAAACCTCCTAGACTTTTCCCCTTCTTTTTTTGGGAAGAGAGCTAATTACTGTCTTTCCACTCTGCCTTCAAGAAACAACATCCATCAAGTTCTTCTACCATTCAGTGTTGGTCACGTACCCTAACTCCCACAGCTCCCTGTCGCACCAATAAAGGACGGTGGAACGTTCTGTGGAACGTCCCAGGGTAACAGTCCTCAAGGGAAACACGGAGGAAGACCCAGGCAGAAGATCCCGCTCGCTAGGGACTGGGCAACCTTGGGTTCCTGAAGCACAGCAGGGATCTGCAACTGGCTCTTGCATCTCGGTGCACGTCCTCAGTGCTTATTGGTTTTGTTCAGCTTCCTCCTACCCCTTTCAAAATTGAATCCTGGATCCAGGAAACTCTCAACCTTATTACCAGTTGTTATCTATCCCAGATGTTCAGTTTGCTGGATTCTATGATAGGAACGGGGAGAAAGTAAGCTCCCGCCCCATTGTCAGAGTAGCCGCCGAATTTCAGAAGAACATGAGGAACCCCTCTGCCGAAGTGAGCTGTGGCACGCATGGACCTGGACCCAGCCATCTACCGGCTCAGCCAGGACCTCTGGTACCATCTGCCAGTGTGGCCCGTTTCCACCTGCCTCTCATGCAAACTTGTAGCCACAATGCAATCAAAATCATAATTTTTAAAAGCAAACCCCATCTAGAACTCACTTTAGCGTAGCTACTCACTGCAGATTTTTGTG
Source organism: Haliaeetus albicilla (assembly GCF_947461875.1). Classification (NCBI taxonomy): domain Eukaryota; kingdom Metazoa; phylum Chordata; class Aves; order Accipitriformes; family Accipitridae; genus Haliaeetus; species Haliaeetus albicilla. The sequence continues at coordinate 6,770,294 of NC_091488.1, forward strand.
TGTCTTTAGACACAGACCGTGATACTTTGAAAGTAATGCTCAGAGATACAAATCAAACCTCATCACTGTGACGAAGGAAAATACAGCTTTAATGCAAGTCACTACTACTCTGTTGCTCTGAATTGTATAAACAAAGACATTAGTATTTATAGTTCAGTATCTTGTCTGTATGTTATGGAGAGCAGCTTATTCAGTATTTTCATTCCATAGATTTATGACACTGCCCTTATATCTGAGGCTGCAGGAATCATGTCCTAAGCAGTATTTGGAAATTAATAAAGGACTAGAAGTACAGGGTCACTCATTACATTATATGTAGCCCCAAACTGCACTTTATGACCAAATTACTCATAATAGAAAAAACAAGTTGGTTGTTTGGTTTGTTTGTTTTTCAAATTACTGAAACACAGAATAAAGCTCCAGAGCTTTGGTGGTGTGGGTTTGTTTGTTTGGGGTTTTTTTAGGGCAAAATTAACTTATTTATATGTTAATCAAGTTTCCAGTGCCTTTATACAGCCTAGTATTTTACACTGAAATACAAGCTCTGAAGTCAAGAAAGTTAATTGGTTTCACCCAGGAAAATAAGCTACTACCTCTGTGACCACCCTGACCTGGTTTGGAGTTCTCCCTTACTTGTAATAAAAGCCAACTTGTCCTGATAGAAAATAGCTCTGTTATCCTCTCAAAGTCTCCAAGCAAAACATGACATCCTAATGGCCAATTATAGCGCAACACCTGCTGCTGGGAGGAGAACCTCGTTACTACCTAATTTGAAGAACAGCCACTTTAATGTTTTCTGAAAAATAAGTAATAGCTGAGCAGCCACTTCACCAAGCCAGCTAACCCACAGGAAGCCTTCTCCAAGAGTGGCCACAGAAGTCAGGCAAATATGAATGATTGCTTTGCCACCTGAGGAAAGATGACTGAAATCCCATTTTGCATAGTTTTTACAAGAAAACAGAAGTAGCAGTTCCAGAACCTCTTCCTTCTGGTTATCCAGAATATGTCCATCCTAAAGACTCTCTCTCAAAATTGTCATTCATTGCACGCTAATAAACACATTTAGAAAAAATGAAGACAAAACCAACCTAAAGTGTTTTTCCAGACTGTTGATTTAATGAACTTACATTTCCAGTAAGTTTCTCTCGCTATAAAGTAACACAATTAGCAGACTGAACAAAGTTGATGTCTTGAAAACAGAAGCTGAAGAACATGAAGAAGAGACGCACAGCAAGTCACATGATACTGGTGATAACATCACCAGCATGCTAACCAACATGATGCATTGCTAACACCATCCAGTTGTATTATTTGTAAAAATAAGAAGGTAGGTTCCCCCATCTGAACCACATACAAATATTTTTGTCAAATGCTGCATGAAGTGTAAAGGTAAGGTTGAAAGTGCTTCCAATATTTCTGATGCAACAGCTGTTTACAGCTAATGTTTTGACATCTGTCAACAAGCTTGACTATAGAAGATGCTAGCAAGTATTAGCTACCTATCCCACTGCATGAGATATAACAGACTTCTCTGATCCAAACTTCTCTTTTGGACCCACCCTCTTCGAGATCCTGTGTGACAGTGCACCTCCCATGTTTGGAATTATCAAAGACGTGATAAAGATTCACGTGAAAGACCAAAAATGTTGATTAAATGATAGTTTGCATCCAGAGGCAACATACAGGATGGCTTACAAAAATGTACCTTCCAGTTGGTGTGAAACTATAAGTAATTGTAACAGAATAACATTATTATATGGGATGGGGTTTTTTTCTGCAGTTAAAACAAAATCATAACATCTAAATTCTTTCTGCCACAATACAGAGTGCAAATTAAGCCATTTAAATTCTGTGTTTCAGCTGCTGTGTCCAACTCAAAGCCAATGGTGTTAGTCTTGATTTATTAGTCATTATGAAGGAGATTAAGATTCTCCTTTGTAAAGCTATAAATGCCCCACAAGTATGACTAATATGAACAGGGTTGATTGTATAAGACACATTAGAAGTCATTGACACTGTCATGAGGTTTCCATTGTACCCCTTTTATCAAACACAGCCTAGTCAGGCTGAAATTTCAATGCTTGTGGTCTTACTTCTATTTTTAAAAATTATAGTTAAGAATAGTTTAGCAATTTTTGAAAGTCAGACTAGGGAAAAGATTTTCTCCTGTCAAAAATATTCATCTTATAGCTATTTTCTTGGGAGGCATCTCAATGTGTCCTTGGAGTTGCAGGGAAATACAGTGTGCCTGGATTGGGACGCATCCATCCTAGTCCCTGTGAGAAGAGAGAGAGAGGAAGAAAACACCTAAACTTGGAAAAGTTGCAGTCATGAGAACCTGACAATTGTATTTCGGTACTAGGCATGTGGCAGTGCATCAGGGAATGGTCAGAAAAAAACGTTTTCCCTTTTTCACAACTTTTACTGGCTCCTATTGCAGTGAACACAGAAAGTGAAGCCCCTGTGCTTCTGCTATTTCTCTCTTCCAGCACTTCCTTCAAACATAAAATAATGTGGAACGAAAGGTGTGAATAGTCCTGGAAAGTGAGCTAAAAATAAAAGAAATACCATGAGAACCAGTGAAGAATCAAGGAACAAATGGCTTGCCACACAGGCTAGGTCACCCTCCCCCCAAAAAACCACCATAAAACCCCACAAGTTTTCATGAAATTCATTGAATTTATGTTTGATGAGAATCCACAGAGGAGAAACTAGATCTCCTAGAGCAAGAACCTGGAGAGCACAACCCAGACTGGTGAGCTGCTGGACACGGGGGTAGATCACCAGGAGGGGCTTACGGGTGGAATGGGGAAACACAGCAAAATTAGAGAAGCAAGGTCAGGCTCAGATCCCAGATCTCCCGATGCCCCAAACCGCGCTTTTCCTGCATTGTCAAATGTCTGCAAAAAATCACCTTCAGGGATATTTTTGGCCCATTCCGGTGGTTAGCCTATTCAGAGAGTGCCAAATTCCTATGAATTTAACGCCAGCGGCAAAGATTACAAGCACAGCTGATAACAACACACAAAGACACATAGCCGCACCACATCTACCACTAAATTATGCCCTAAAAACATTCAAAGCCACGGCACTAATTACTCTGAAAAACTGATTACAGCTGCCTCTGAGATGGATCCCAAATTTAACATCTACTTCTAACTTTGATAGCTCTGCACCGTGGCTGCTTCTTTGTCAAATGGAGGTATTAATGCCACGGCACCTTGTAGGCAGAGTGGAAAACAGACTGCCCAGTGTTTGTGAAACATTGAGATTATATGGGAATGAGCACCAGCATGTCATTGTGCACTCAAAAGCTGTATCAAAATGCACAGCAGCAATGGGAAAAATGAACAGTTGCACGAGTATCATCAAATGGAGCATTTCCTAGTTGTTGGCATCAGAAGTTCAAGACAATTTTGTGTTCATTTCTACAAGAAATACCAGATGCCTCACAATACATAACAGACTTTACATTTGGGGTATCTTCCTAATTTAACCTCAGCTAGTTAAGTATAGATTTTCTTGAACTTTCCCATTAAGAAGAGATGTTACAGAAGAGAAAGTTGCCATAGAGACACATACACTCTTTCCAATCATTTCAAATATAGACTCAATTAATTATTCAGTTCATCACAAAACCATTTATACTTTTATATGAAATATTCCAGGGTGAGAGATATTTTTTAAGTATGTAAAAAAAAAATCTTCAAATAGTAGTAAATGGTCTCAGGAAAAAAAAGGTTAAAATTGTAATCAGAAATAATTCTGTTCACACTTTAGGTAAAATATCAAGCAGTTAGGCCTGTATTCCAGGTAATTCTGTATTTCCTTATCACTCTCCTATATGCAGAAGGTTTGGGAGGAAAAGGAGTGGTTTTGCATTTATTTTACAAGCCTACAAGAAAAAAAACACAAACCTGTGAAGGTTCATATGTATGCTTATTGAAAGGTTATATGAATCTTCTCTTTGAAATGATAATATAAAAATAAAGACTAAAATTGTCACACTTTTTAATGGGAGTGAAAGCAACACAATACTGATGAAGAGAATCTGGAGCTGTCATGCAGAATGCAATCCTCTTGATTGGCAGCTGTGACTTGGTAATACTGAGACCTTGTGCTATTTGATTAAAACAATATCAAGATGGAAAGATCTCTTCAGATTAGAGGTCAGAAACATCAGTCTCTGATTTTTCTGCAGTTGTCAGAAGTGATACGGGGTAATTAACTAAGTCTAGAATAATGTCAGACAGGTGGTACTTTTCTTTTGAAGCAATTCATTAGGGAAGGCTTGTCACTTGTGACATTCCCACATAAATCCTGGTGCTCGGCATCTTCTCCAAATCAGTTTAAATTGCTCCCTCAAATATGAAAATACTTTAAAGGAGACTACATAATCATCTAATACACTGGTTTAGAATTCCACCTGGCAAACATTTAACCAAGGAAAAAAAAAAAAGAAAAAGAGAGAAAAAAAGAAAATAAAGGAAAAAAAGCACAATTCCCAAATGTTATATATAAGCAACAAGAATTTGCAAAGTGAGAAGACCCACAGAAAATGGAGAAGCTGCTATCAGCAAGGAAACCAGAATAAACGTTGCCAGGCTAAACAGCAGATTTGGTCAGTGCACAACTGCCATTTGAATATGCTCTACTCCACTAGGTTGCCTATTCTTACTATGGTTGTAATAACACATGAAAAAAAAGTTCAGTGAGAAGAAATATGACATATAATTGTAATTTTTTTACTCTATCAGTGACTTCAAATAAGTCCTCTAAAAAACTTGAAGATCATCTACCAAACCAACTATGTCATTCACATAAGCATCATGCACTGAAATACTCAAATGTGAAAAGCCACCAGCAAGCTGGAAAGAGAACAGACGTGGTGTCAAAATAACTTCAGTTTGCACCTTTTAATTGGGCATCTTCAAAGAAAAACAGCTGTTATTTTTCAAAATTTTGTTTGTTTGTTTTAGACTGAAGGGAAAGAACAAACGCTAAAATCCAACCCAAAACCCCAAGAAAATACATTCATGAAAATATATTTAAAACACATTGCAGAGACCTCACTTATAATGAATATAGTCTTTTAAGACTACAGGGGTCCAGCTGAGGAAAGTCATTAAAAGCATAAGCAGTACAAACTCTCCTAAATAATTGTCTCTAGTACAAGTACCGTCCTATCTTGCAGTTAGGCATATTGAAGGTCTCAGTAGGATTATGGACTTGTTAGTTGGAAAAGCCAAATTTCAAATGCTTTTACATAATGAATAAGTATTTTTAAACAGTTTTATTTCATAAGGTCAAATATGGATCAAGACAGCCTCCTAGACTACCTAGCAGCATGCTTACTCAAAAATTTACTCATGCTGCTGCAAATATACATGTGGGAAATAAGATCATGGCATCAGCTCCATGCAGAGTTTTCAACAGTATCTATTATAGTTTGGAAATTTAATTTCCTTTGATTTTCAATATTCACATTAATTTCCAGGCAGAAAGTCTTTGATTTATAAGCAGAAGTCTTGGTGCCTTACCTGAAGGTGTGTCAATTACTTTGTGTTAATTTATCTGGGGATTTTCAAGGAAGAACAATGTCAAAGACTCAGAGGCCCTTAAATTAGTAGATAATATATGTTCTGGTTTTATTAATTTTAAAAAAAATATCACTGGCTATGATTTTGCACACCTTTTCTCTAGAAATAAATCTGTTTGACAGTAAATTACTGCTATGCTAGTCAGGAAAGGCAAAGCTCTTAATTTCTCTGTGTAAATGCATTCTTGCTAAGAGAAGTGACTTCCATCATGTAGTAGCCTTCTCTTCTTGAACCGACATTCACATCAGCCATCATTCTTTGTAGGAAAAACTTCTGTCTGCATGCAGCAACAACAGCTTTTGGATTTAAAGAGGCCCTTAAATGTTTACCTCTAAGAAAGCCAATCATCATCTAGTGACAGTAGGGTTTTTTTTTTTAATTCTAACTAGCACTGTCAGCTGCAAAGATACTGACAAGAAGCGCTGCAGAAAAGCAGCTTAATTCATTTGGCTGTGAAAGAAATCATTGATCAAGATTTGCACAGCTATTGTCATTTTGGCTCCACTGCAAAAGAAACTGGAAATTATGACAGCTTCTGGAGATAGTCCTGCCTTGGTTCCCATGATTGCTTCAAATCCCATACTTTAAATATGAATGTAAACAGTGAACAAAACGAGGTTTTTTCCATCAGCTTTTCAGCAATGGAAACATTGACTTTCACCAGATCACAAAGCACCTTTATTAATCTGCATGCGGAAGGACAGGTCAAAAGGTGTGCTTGCTTGTATCAGGGGACTAGGAAAAGCTGTATATGCTGTGCCAACAGCTATATAATAAAGTTATCCTTCGGAAAAATCACATGGTTTGTAAACAGTATGCACACAGCATGTAAAATGAAACATGTAAGAAATAGTTACTTATCTTGCATTACACTAACTTGGTTTCCATAATAAATGAAAGATTGCAGCAGCAAAAGTAACACATTTGCTTTGCTTTTAAGCTATGACGGCAGGCCGCCTGCTGAGTGAGTTTCATTAAAGCCAGCCATACAAAGTCAAGCCTATTTTCAAGAGTAAGCAGCAGTGTCTGAACCCGTGTATTTTCTTTCTTTAGAATTAGACTTTGGATTTAACTGTCTTCTTGGAGGGTACAAATTACTCCTGCTAACAAGCAGAACATTTTCAAAAGAAAAGGTCATTACAGATGGTGGGAAGTTGCCATTTCTTTTGCTGGATTCAAAACGTTTGGGATTTTTTTTTCCACCGTTCCATGTTTGCATGTTTATATTCTTTCAGTTTTAATTTACTCTTCAGCTTTTTTCCAAAAGGTTACCTTCCCAGAGGTGTTACCCAGAAAGCTGCTCACAGTAAGTGATGGAAGTATTTTAAGGATCTCCACACTACCTTGGCTGTAATTAAAAAGTTGGTTAAAATAGCAGGCCAGGGCATCAATCCAATGCTCAAAATGGTCAACTGCCTTGTTTCCAAGTGTGACATCCTTGGCCTTATAAGAATTTCCACTAAAAACAAGAAAGAAGAGGGAGGGCAAAGACAGGTGAGTCAAGCGAAACAACCCCAAATCGTTTCAAGCTGGACAACCCTACGATGTGTTAAATCCAACTCAGTCAAGATGTTGCAGACTACCACATACGGATATGTCAGCACATAAGCGAACGATCGCTCTGATAGCCCTTGCACAGCAAAAACCATCGCGGGCAGCTGCACACACAGCAATTTCATGGGAGGCAGCGACAGCTTCTTCCAAGATGGATTGTTCTTATGACATCTTGATTTCCTCACTACACGGTCTGCAAATCAGGCCGGTTTCTCAGCAGATCGGGTGCAGGTGTCAAGTCTCTTCAGACAGCGCACGGCAGATACATGCTCTCCACCCCAGCCTGCCTGTGGTTGTTGCCGCAGACCTCAAGAGGAGCCCCGACATCACTCTGCCGTGCAACAGCCTTGCGTCGGCTTGAGAGTAAGAACCCTGTGCCAAATCAAGAGTTGGGCTGTGGCCTTCTAGGCACCTTCCCAGGGACGTGTGGGAGGAGGATGCCTCTCACTGGGGTAGAAAAAAGAATCCCGCATAAGTGGCACGACAGAAATAAGACCCACTGCAGAAGCTATCACCTCAAGCTAGGCAATCGCCCCATGTCAAAATTTGGGCAATACAGGAATCTGCCCTGCCTGAAACCCCAGATACAGGAGTTTACCTGCTTTTTAAACATATTTGCATTCTCCTGATTAATTTCTTCAGGCTCTCCTTCCTGTACTCCAGCTTTTCAGACACCAGAGCACTTTATGTAGTCTAAGTCAAGTGTCTTCAGGCCTGATGCAACTATTCGCAACTGCATCTTGATTTCAGGACATTGTGATTTCTAATTCTTTCTTCAGGTACAGCCCAATTCCCTTTTCTACATGTCTGTGATATATAAATCTACATAATTCCTGAATGTGAAATATAGTTTCACGTGTTCCTATATTGTACCTTGTACTGTTAATACATCTTGTATAACCATTCCTATAGACATGATGGCAGAATTGGTACGATCCACTGCTACTTTTCAAAACTCTAGGTTTGATGTGCTTTGTATTACAGCACTTCAAAATGATCAGCTGCAATTCTCACTTTGGTAGGTGTATGTACACACACACAGAATTGAATACGGTTTACGTTACATGCATTGAGAGTGACTTCCTGCAGCTTTAGCAGAAATGAGAAGCAGAATGAAAAGATGTACATTTCTTAGAAGAACTGAGGCACAAAAACATTAACTATTCCACCCAAATTCAGAAACATCATCTGTGTAAAAGGCATAAAAAGAATGCTTTCATCTTGAATCTCGGTCTTGATCACAAATCCAGATCTCTGTAAGGATGCACTGCAAAAGGCTCTAGCAGAACACAGGTTAACCAATCTGCAATAGATATCTACAGCGTTGCTCTATAACATGGCTAGGAGTCATTGCTGGAGAGAGAAGTTTTCATCAAGTAACCCACAAAAAAATAGAAATACAATTGTTAGACATGCATCATTTTGCCTAGTCAAATCCATGCCATTAATGAAATCTATCACAGATAAGGTGAATTATATAATTTAAAAATCTCATCGTGAACAGCTTGCCAGTTTTACCAAATGCACCTACTTATGTTTCTATAAACTCACTGCAGAAAAAAACCTACTCAACTTAAAAACCAGCTCAGCTTCCCCACCTGTCCCCACACAAAACTGTGTCTCAAGCTCACAATTGCTGGCAGCAAACAAAATGAAGTATGATTAAACAGCGTGGTATTTTTCTTTAAAGATTCCTGAAAAACCCTGATGTTCTCACAGTAAACAGCTGCCATTCACAACTGCCTGCTAAAAATAAAAACAAAATATCTAATTTGAACAGATAACGGAATTTAAAAGAAAAAAGTAGGCTCAGTTTGTGGTTAAAATTACTCCCCCAGCCCCAAAACACGCTATAATGCAACCGATGGAGTTTTGGCACATGCTAAATACCTTTTTTAGATAATGTAAGCAAAATAAACCACAGTAAATTAGATGAATAAGTACCATTCTGCGTGGCTGGCACAGAAGCAGTTGATGCATTTAGGGGAAGGGCTGAGAAGCCTTCGCGCCAACGGCAGCCCACAAAGCCTCCTTTGGAGCCACTGTGGGGCTATCTCAGTTCTTCCCCTGCATCCCTGTCAGCTTGAAATCTCCAGCAGAGAGGACTGAAATTTTCCTATAAAATTGTTACACACATTTTTAAACATAGGTAAAATAAAACTCTCCTTAATCTTGTTTCAGACAAATTATTGGGTCAGCTTCAATATATAGCACTGCATAAAACAACCTATATCATGCTCTTCACTGATGTACAGTAGAAAGTGCAGGGATATTTTAAGCAAAAATGGTCTTGGCAGTTCCTTATAAACTCTTCATTTCCTCTACCACAACAACAAATTGCTGCCCAGAGCTAATGCAGTCCAAAGTAAGCACATGTTCATATTTGCTTTAAAATATTCATGTATCAAATTAGATTTTGAATTTCACATGGCTTTGCCTCACTCCCATCAGTTCTAATTACTGATTTATTTTTGGTACCAACAGCTTATATTTATACAGCACTCTCAATCACAAATTCTTCAAAGCAATCTGATAGAGATCTCTCGCCCACCATTACAATACAGACCCCGTTGGGACTGAACTTCATTCTGGGCCAATAATGTTATAATTTTACAGAGAGATGAGAAACTTGGGTAAAATCTTATGGGGACAATTTAAATAGACAGTACAGTTATCACAGCAGGATTTTTTTGCCAGGCGATTGAGGTTAACACGCCTAACTCCTGCCAAAAAGCCATAGAACATTTAATGGCAGGAAGTCATTTCAGTTATATCCTAGCAATTTTATAGTATAAATGATGTAATAAAATTTAACATAGGATATTCAGCATGCATCTAACATTTAAAAGTATGAAATGCTGACTTTATACAGTATTAATATTTGCATGTGCATGCACATTCACTGACTTTACATCTGCTTCCATTTTAAAAATAAATCCATAAAGTCTATTTAAACTGTTCAGAGTTATCAAGGATAAAAGAGCACGGATAATTTGAATAACATAAACGCTAGAATTTGGTTGTAGCACCTCATGTAAATGACTCAGCAGCCATTAAAACAATCTCTTTTATTCCCAACTACAGCTTTATCAGAAATGCAAAGTGATAAAGCTGAGGAACTTTGTAGATGTGTTATGTTTACAGTGAAATCATTAGCCTACATCTAATTCACGTGAAATGTAGGTAAACAGTATTGAGGAAAGTAGCGCCACACCATTTTTCCCTTAGAATTTAAGACAGCAAATCAGGATGGAAAGGGGAAGAGACTACTGAAGTGTTACACACAGCCTTCTGCTTCTTACAGGCTAGGTGGATTTAAGCATGATGTTTCTATGTTACCATATAATACTCATATTACTAATTTGTCCTCCACCTTTTCACCCTCAGTCTCATAAATCATGCAAAAACTCCACCTAACATACACTCTTACTTTCAGAGAAAAATATAGCAATAGTGAAGGGATCAGAAACTGCATCAGTCCACATATATGTAGTCAGCAGCATCTTCATCAGCTTATCAAATAAAAAAAAAAAAAACCTACACAAAACCCACAACAACAAACGCCCACCGATCTCAACCCATCAAAGCTGGCACATCCACACAGTATATTTGATTATAAATGGCACAGATATGATATTGCATATAGAATTCCAAGAGCCATACAACCTTAGTATATAAACTATATTTTAAAAAGCATAAAAACTACTACCTTAAGCTAACTCGAGACAGCTGAGGTGGCTGCATGGCACTGAAAAGCTAGGAAGTGAGTTTTATTTCCATGAGACAGCTGGTGCTGAGTATCTGGGAAGCAAAAGCTGTCAAATCCAGCAATAGGTGTAAACCAGACAAATCCAACAGACTTAGACCCCGTCACACTGTCTGACTCCTTTACAGGCAATTACAAGACCTAAAATTCCCAAAATAAAAGGAAATATTTATCCATAAGTAACTCATTCTTTCAATACAGGTTGCTGAAGTAATGTAATCATTTCTTCTAAAAGAGCCAAGAAACACACCTAATAGATTTGTGTTTAATTTAAAGTCCATTTTCTGGCACGTAAGTGATTTTCCCAAACTAAGGAGGTGACGTACAGCCAAGCAGTGCACAAACCTCACTCCTCTGACTGCCCATTGACTTTCCTGATAAGGAAATTAATAACAAGTTAATACGAATACAAGCTCAAGCCTCCTCCATTTCTTCGTGTATAAAGACTTCTGTATTGCGCATCATTTCCTCCCACGTTTCCTTCCTTTTCCTTGGTCCCTAAGGGTCAGAGGCAGCAACCACCTTCTCGTTTCAGTGAACTGGCAGAACCAGCCGCTCTTCCCCTCACTGGCACTACCAAACCCTGCCATCACCTGCCAGAATGTGCAGAACCTACTTCAGACAGCAATACAGCTACCTACTCCAGGCATACCTGACAGTAACTGAGGTTTACTGGAACACAGTCTTGTTCTGATTTGCTATTTTCAACCTGTAGTCCTCTTCTGTTTATCGAGATTAAAAACGTGGATAGATACTAGCTGTAAATGTTGCATTGAAGCAGGATTTAGTATTAAGACACGAAAAAGTTAAGACGTGTCAAAAGTGAAGCGGACGACAATTCCCACGTCCGTGTTTTCTCTGCAGGATCACACTTTAGCGGAAAGGAAGGGCTGTCCTTTGGTGAGCATCGTCTCCTTTGTTCAATCCACTTTTCCTGCCCCACTAACCACCAACTCCCACTTGCAGCCGCCCTCACAAGTCCCTTTTTCACCAAAAAAGCTGTCGCTCTGCTCATCGCAAAGACTGCTGCTGAGGGAGCTGTGGGGAGAAACCCTCATTTTCTATCTAGAGGCAACACCACGTTCCTGCCGATTCCTGCAGCCCCAGACCGAAGCGTGCTTGGGACCATCGCAAACCGCAGAGAAAATCATTGCCAAACACTAACAAACCTTAACTCAGCAGATGCAGACTTTCAACTCCAAACCTGTTCTCCAAAATGCTACTTTTTCTCAGGAAGCGCTGGCATTTCATTGGGAAGACTTTTTGTCACCAGGGGGAAAGGGAGGGGAGAAATAGATGAATCTTTCTTCATCACTTTGTTCTCGGAAATGGCTCGGACGTTTTAGATGAAGCTTCAAAATAAGCAAGCCAAAGTAATCAGCCTGAAGTAGCCGAACAGCCTAGAAAATGTTTGCTCGATTGGCACCGTTTTGTAAACAACACCTTAAGAATGGGAAGTACCATATACCTAACCCAGGTGAAAGTGTAATTATCAACATAAGAAAAGGAATTAGAATCTGACACTAATCTGGTAATATTCTCCAACCAGCAGCGCAAAGAGCTCTATTAAGGTTAATATTAGAAATTGAAGTCACCTCGAAGAAGGGTGAAATAGGGATGAGAAGAGGGGGTTTCCCCCATCAGAAACTTTAATAGCTCTTCTGAAGAGAACCGACATTCAACTTGGTAAAGGCCTGTGGATATTAATGTAATTCACTCATTAAGTGGATTTAGAGCTTAAAGCCAGATGGGACCATTCGATCATTCAATGCAACCTGCACACAGATCATTAAGTTTCACCTACCTAACCATAAAGCGAGCCACATAATTCACATTTGGCTAAAAGGTAACATTCAGAAAGGTATTGTTATTGATTTGAAAACACTGAAAAGTGAAAAATTTAAAACATCTCTTCATCATTTGTTTCAGTATTATCTTTGTTGTTAACCAATAACAAAAAAAGCTTTTACAGATCCAATGTTTAAAATTCATTTCCATCCTTCCCTTTATGTGTATCTTTTCTAAGGGGAAACCCCAAGTATTGCCTAGAAACTTCTCCCTCCAGTGTTGTATGAACTATCCAGGCTTCCTCCTACGTTGAAATGAAAGGAAGCAGGGACCTCGTCTGAAGTAATTTCTTCAGTTCATTTTTTTGCCGCTTGCCTTCTCTAACATCCCTTGGAAACCTGACAGGCAGCGTGTGCTCTGTGCCAGTCTCGCCAGCGACCTGGACGAGATGTACTGGCAGACCAGATGATGGGTGATTTCCCTCATCCTTATTATTCACAGCAGCAGTCATCTCCCAGCCTCTTCTGACAATTCCCCCGCCTGTACCCGTGGGGATTACGCTTTCAACCCACAGGACTGCACTGACAGCTTGTGTTTAATTGCTGATTCACTGTGATCCTCTTCTAGGGCCAATTAGAAACTTATGTCCGCAGTTCTGATGTTTGCATGTCAGAACATGATGATTTATTCACTCGCAGAAATGCTCCAGGGCTAGCTGGTTTTGTCAGCATTTCTATTAAGAGAAGATAATTCGGTGTTTGAGGATAGGGCCTTCAAGACCGTGCTCTGAGAGCTTCTGAGCAGGCATCTGAACCTCAGCCATCCCCGTCCCTCAGGAGATCCTTAAGCTTTGGGCAACAGAACCCCTCTGTCTCTTATCCTGCCCAAGTAAATATTTGGTTTTTTCCTAAGAAGTAACGGTCCAGATTGGCGAGACAGGCTAAGGCACGAGACTACGGTTCGGATGAGGTAAAGCTGGGATGTGAAGCTGGGTGACCTACCAGAAAGACTGCACAAAGTAGAGCCCCCTCTCAGTTTTCAAATGAAGTTCGGGAAATCCTTAGCTCTGTTCTAATGAGCACTGAACAAAATATAAATTGTAATACTTTTTTGTTAGATAAATAAATTACATTCTGACCATCCCTGTAGCCAAATTCTTATCTGTGTTCTCTTTTGGGGGATTTTCCCAATCTGAATTTATTAATTCACTCCCTTTTAGATCACATCTATCCTATACTCTATACTATAAAGAAGCCCTATTTATATTAATGTATGCATTCTAACGTGATTCAACTATCTTAAAAACAAAATAAAATAAAATACAAGTATTCAGAAACATTACTACTTAAATAAGAAAAATATCAGCATTCCACTTGATATGTTTGTAAAAAAGCGAACCATTATACAGTATACATGGTTAACTGCTTCTGCTTTTAGAAAACAAAGTAATTTCTACTTTGACTGTAACTGCATTGTGAACAGCAATAATAGATGTTGTAGTATCAGTGCATGTTATATTATTTTAGTAATGCAATTCAGTTTCATAAACTAGAGGCACAGTGGCTTATAAGCAATGCTAAATTATTTAAATCATCACTGAAATTTCTTCTATATGCATGCTCTTAATTACTCAATGTTTGGGGGTGGGGGCAGAAGACAAAAGCAAATGTGTATCCAAATAAAAAAAATCTGTCTATGCTACCTAACCATTTAAGGTCACCTTTAAATCTAATCAGCTTCTAGGACATCTTATTACTTATCTCTGTTCTACATTCATGACTATTTTTTTAATTAGCAGCTCTAATATAAACTGGTGTGTCTTCATTCCAAATGAAATTGCAACCAGCAGTTACAAACAGGAATATCTTTATGCCTCACCACATGGCTTATTTAATTTTTTGTTGAAAACTGAGCATTAAACTGAGCCAACGAGTCACTTCTCTAACTTTTATATGCATTTGCTTATGGGAAGAAGACTAGCTCTACTTCTCTTTAAGATTATAATATTACAGAAATAGTACAATCACATAAGAATAATTCCCCAAAAGAGACCCGTGGGAAACCATTAAACTTTTAATATGCCATTAGATTAAAACATATATTATTGACCACAGAAAGGCTACTGGTAATTGTACATATGTCAATAAAAAGGAACAGGGACCTTCCACAATTTAGCTGGTTAGAAACTCTTGTTAGTAGGAGGAACAGAAATGGGAAGAGGTGATTTGGGTAACGATTTCTGGGAAATTAATTTGACACCAAGGAAGTCGTTTGACTTTTGTGCAGTGAGTAATAAAACGATAAATCTTTAGCTATATTAACGTGTTGGAATAGACTAGATGATAAAAGTGTTTTGGCACTGGGTTATGAGATAGGTTAATAGGACATTTGTGAAGCTGTTCTGCTCTAATACCAAACTGACAACTATAACAACCATGAGTCATCACATCTTGCCAAGACACGAAGTTGCAAGGATGAAAGTGATAGCAAACTACTAACGAGACTTTACTTTTAGAGTTCAGAAGAATTGTTGCCTCTCAACTTCTGCTAAGGTAACTTGTGACTTCACATGTATTTGACAGCTAGCTTACAGAAGCAGCAAGCATTAAGAGTCATAATAATTTCACTCTAATCATATGATCAACAATATACAAAGTCAAACATACTGAAGGTCTTAAGGGGATTCATAGAACCCTTCAGAATCTAAGGACAATTTTTAAAAGGTATTGTAAAACTTATCTCCTACCATTTTAACTGTATGCTTCCTACCATATAAAAATATGTCCCTTCAGGTATCACTGACTTTCAATTAAAATAAGTATCAAGTGAAGAAGTATCTCTAATAAGATACTTCCAAGTGTACCAAGTATCGTTACACAGCCGGTGTATCATTACACAACCAACAGCCAAGTATCATTAAAGGTAAGGTTTAGATGAAGCAGTCATGGTCTACCAGAATCACTGGCAGAAATTTTGAAGTGCACAGGTATCCGTTTTTAACAGTTTGCAGCTCAGTATTCTGGGCATGACTGAATGGTGCAAAGGAAAGAAAATTGTCTCCGATTTGTAATCTGCCAGAAAACAGTATTAGTAAATACAAAGACCTTTACCAATACAAAAAAAAATCCTCCACCAAACACAATCAGGTTATATCCATGAACCAGAACATCTGAATTCTCAGTACATTAACTCAACAGTAATTTCTCTCCTCCATAAATAAAGAAGAAAAGTTTGGCAGATTTCAGGTAATAATTCTGTGAAGGGATGCTGTGGGCGGGGGGAATGTATTCATTAGATTCTGACACTGGAAATGGACAAAACAGCACTGATTTTGGAAGAATTTAGGATATACAGAAATTCTCAAGGTGGTGAAGACAGGCATATTTTCAAAGGTTGAAGTGTTTCCTGGTAAGCCTGAAACTACGATGCCCTTGATATCCTATTTCTGTAGCAGTCACACATTCCCAATTACTGACGATCCAAAACACTGTAACCAGCTGTGAATGTGTACGGTGTAGAGCTGTCAGTCTGATATTTCTACATACACAGGGCAATCTTCCACTAGAAGTACAACCATAACCTCCCCAGGCAGATATCACTTCACACAAGACGATCACCAACACAACAGGTGATCTTTGACAACAAATAGTATATAGTCGTGCATCAACAAAACAAAACAATTCCAATAAATTCCAATAAAAATATTCTAACCATAAGAAACTCTAAGCTTGATATATAGCTTCAGGCTCAAAAGTATTCTTCCACCCTCCAACATTCCTGTATTTTGTCACTACTGGAAACATAATGCCATGCCTAAAGCCAATTATTTTCCCCCCAGACGTTTTCCTAATACAGGCTCTCCAGGTTGGCCGAGTATCATGCAAATGCAGTCACTGATATGTCAGGAGGAGCAGCCATGACCCCCTCTCTTTCCAAACATTCTTTCGGCACTGACGGACAGGTAGCCCTTTCATAACTGGGCTATTGCTACCAGCAATCCGATCACAGTTATGCTCAGAGAGCCTGTGGGAAAGCATCCGTTCCTGCTGCTATTCAACTTTCTATTAATCAGCCTCTCTTATTCTCTGCTTTTTTTTCCAAATAATCCCTGGTTCTGGATGCTTTAAACCGTTCCGATCTGAGACTACAGTAGAATTGCTGCACAACCATGGAAGAGTAAGAAGTGCTACAACAACAAAACATCGGCTAAAGGGGCAGTCCTAGCCAGCGCCGTGGTTATCCACACCTTACGGAAAGTTGCAGCGCGAGGGTAAAGAAGAAAGCTTTTCTCCCTCTCTCACAGCAACAGGCCACGAACCCTACAAAGAGTGAGATTACTGCTCCAATATCGTCCACAGAAGCTCATGGTGTACAGCTGGTCAGCTTCGCCCATGCAACAGCCGCCAAGCTGGGGACAATATTGCTTCCATTATCTCTCCAAAGTCCATCTGGTGCAGAGCAGCTCATGCCACACGATGATGGTGTAATTTCTACAGGCTAACCCCGAGAAAAGCAAAAGCGAAATTGTAAGTGAGACTCGCTTTTATCAGCCAAGATGCCAAACCTTAGACAATAAAATTAAGTGATAAGTCTCATTTCCTGTATAAGCCGCTTCCAGTTCAATTTATTTTACAGCTCTCATGAAAAATTAACATTTTAATTTTAATTAACATAAAAAAAACCCAAGCCATTTCTGTTCCTACAGAATAGAGAATGACCACCTTTTCCAGTTAAGAATCTATCCTTTGAATATAATGACCGAAAGCCTAATTTATAAGCTTTTCTTGTTAAAAGCATTAATCAGGCTTTACTAGACCTGCTATATGATTCTTTTCCTTAATTTTTAGTATTATTCAGCTGAGCCAAAATTTTTGAAAGCATTTAAATAAACCAAGATCTTAAGTCTCTTTGAAAAGCAAACACAAACTTAAATCCAATTAGCTTTAGTGAGCACCTCCTCCTAAGTCACTTTTGCAGCTGGAACTCAAGTGTTTCTGATTTTTTTTTTTTTTGCAGATTCTTTCAAAGTCTTTAAAATCATTCTTATTTACTTATTTAAAGCTATATGAAAGCAATAGTTCGAGCTGGTTGAGAGTAGAAAATGGCCTTTGAAAATATTTAAATGAATATAGTTTAGTAGTTTTAAGGATGTTTCAAACAAGGCCAATTTTATAACATCATAAAGAAATTATAATATAGACAAGCTGTATGGACACCATAAAAAATTGAAACACCTGAGTATAAGATATATTTCAGGGACTGAAATGTACAGTCCAAAGACAGACATATATGCAAATCAAACTTGACATATTTGGAAAAAAATATTAATAAAATTTGACCAGCTAAGTTTCACCATGAATAACACTGTCTCCTTTGCTTTTAGTCTCCATCATTTCTTCGACTCTTATTTAAAATAACTATAGGTTTGCAGTTTCTAAAAATATCCCCCTTTTATGCCTGCTCCCTGTTGCGAATGAACCTGCACACCTGATTCCTCAAAACAGGTTATTCAGATGTTGTACCTGAACCACCAGCTGGTCCCTTATTCAGATGGGCTATTAAGAGCAGGGGAACTCATGGCCAAAGGAACAGATCTGTGAGCAAGATCTTTGCACATTCTTGTGTATCAGTAACCTACTTTTCTCTGGACAACTGCCAACCCAAGCAGCAGATAATAATTCTTACCTGTCAAGCATTGCGCACCAGAGTGTTTCTTCTCAATTAACAAAGGCAATTAAGAATCATGAATATTAAAGGCAGCATTAAAACCTATATTTGCTAATTGATACTACATCAACTGGTGAAGAGAGGAGAATTAGCAACAGCCAATTTACAATCTGCATAAAAGTGCTTCACGTTCTTAACTCCTTATGGTAAAGCCGAGAAGCTCGACAGCTCATGCATCAAGTTCTTCATATAATCCAGATACCACTTGTGGAATCTAATCAACAAAGAGTAAATACACCTTCTTACAAGGTTGCCATATTGTATCTTTTAATACCATTTCACAACATCTCTTGAGGAATCACACTTATTAGAGTGGGAGCATTTCTAAACAAACAAAGGCACTAAGGGTAACTGCTGACAGAAAAGTAAGATGTGATGGAAAAGAAGAAAACTTGTATATACAACTGGAAAAAGAGAAGGGAACACACACAACTCTAATTTCCCATACTATGTAATTTCTAAGAGCCTTTTTTTCCTCCCAAAATTAAGGCAAAATGTGGGCTGTAATTATTTTTTTTTCAAATTGAATTTTTGTTTTTTTAGATTTCTGAGTTTATGGAAATATTTACTAGGATGATTCGAAAACCCAAAGGAAGAAATACCCAGACAACCATGGTGTTTTGAAAATAACAAAATGAAACACCTTAACAGGTTTTTCTGCAATGGAATATTTTCCACAATGAAATAAGAATTTGAGCAAAAGAATCAATGAGTTCATATTTCCCCAAAATGTAGCTGAAAAGTCATGAACCCATTTTAATAGATATTTCTTCAAACACTAAAAGGGTTACTTGACATAGTAAAGCTTCTAATATAATGCAGATGAATACAACTCTAGAATAAAAATGCATTCGCATGTAAATCCATCAAATGCAATAGCTAAGCCATGACAATTTGAGATGTTAAAATAAAATAGCTTGTTATTAATGGAATTATAAATTTTTAAACATTGCAACTAAACCTTCAGTAAAAGAAATAACCAGTCCAGCAAAAGACCATAACTTTTCATAGTTCTTTTCTACAGTGTCCACACAATCAAAAAAAGAGGCTAATGAGAGGATAAAATTAAAGTATGCATTTTTTTCTTGTTACTGATATGGAACTGATGCTCAAAGCACGCCAAGAGCCTGATGCAAAAACTCTACTGAAAAGAGCAGGATGTTTTTACTGGGTTTCTCATGGCACTTTTGAACAAGAGCACATACTCCAAAATACACAATTCTTACAAGGAGACTTGACTGAGGACCAATCTTGCCAGCTGGGACCAGCTTGCCTAATGCTGGAATGAAGAAAAACCCTTGGAGGAAATCACTAAAGGAAATATGTACGGCTATACAGTTCAACAGAGGAGTCTTCCACTAAATATTGCCCGTTTGCCTTTTCTAGGAACGACTAGTAGATTTCAAACTCTTGCTCTAGAATTAAAGAAAGTGCTTGTGATCCCAGACCTCTGGGCTCTTCTTGACCACCAGCACAGATATCCTGGCAAGGTCCTGTGGGGCTCTAATCTTCTTTGCATCCCCTGACACTTTCACTAGTGCTGTCAAGTTCAGCGTGGTACGCAGTGTGGCATCCCTGCAAGTGTAGCATCACCAGATGGATCACAACACTGCTGGATCTCATCCTGCAGCATGCACAGCATTGCTGTAATTCTAAGGGAGAAGGACAATACGACTCACTCTGCAACCACTATGTAGGAGTTACTTCTCCAGAACTTCCAGCAGCCTCCTTATCTGCACATTTTGGTTGCTTCTTTCAGAAGTGAACCACTCCAGGGGTGCCTGAAGCACAGCCTGAAGGAACCAGGGATGTCAGCTCAGCAATGCTATTCAATTGCTGCTCAGAAGCAGCAATTTGCCTTTGTTCCTCAAAGAGGAGGAAAGGGTAGACCCCTCCAACTACTGCAGCAGAACTGCTACACCCTAGTGTTCCCCTTTGCCTTCCAGTTGCACAAAAAAAAAACCCAAAACCCAAAATGAAACCCACCAAAAAAACCCACATCTTCAAAACAAACAAGAACCTCTCCTCCACCCCAACATGGCTTTTTCTTTTTAATAGTTTGTGTCTCATTACATTCCTTTGCTTTGGTGTGAACTGCCACTCCCACACTGAGCAGGATCTAAGGATGTTAAATATGCCTGACTCTGGGAATTTGGAGCAGTCTGGAGATTCCCATACATAGTTCATCTGTTTGGGATTTGTTCTGGGCTACTTTGTTATTCTAACATTGTAGCTAATTCAGACAAGCACCTGCGTGAATCCCTGCCTAACACAAGTATTATTGCAATGGAGATAAACAAAAGAATTAGCACACTGTGCATAGGCAGGTCACTGGAAGCCACGTGTATGGTGCTGCCAACACCTGCTACGCAAGGACAGAGAAGCGGAGAAGCAACCCATGCTGACCAGTCACTCTCTGGTCCACAAGCCACTGACAATTTTACTCCCAACTTATCTGCATGACAAAAAAAGTAGACCTCATAAGACCAGGCACCATAAATCCCATTTCAAAGAAAGGTCAAATTAGGAGTCAGGTTGACACTCAGGTCTTCCTCCATCTCAGATACAGGTAAAACTCAGTTAAAACAATTATTTGAGGACTATCATCAGTGAAACAACGCATGGTATCCTGCTAATCTAAAACCATCCAGAAACCAAAGGCTTCTCAGGTGACATGGTAGGGATGTCCCCTGTCCTACAATCTGAGTGGAAGACAACTCTTGGAAAAATCACATAGGAACAAGAACTCTCAGGTCTGAGCGGGTGACTCTTACAACTTAATACACCTCAGCCCAAACCTACTAGACAACTTCTCCTTCGGGTTATCAAGGTAACCTTTTAAATAGCAACGATGGACACCCATTACTTGGAGGAAATACTGACATAAGAACCATGACATTACACTGACGCTTGCCCCAGTCAAACTATTTACTCTTCCTGAAGGAAACAGTTTTCTTTCTCTTTTGTATTGCATCAAGGAGAATGACTATTGGAGTGAACACAAAGAAAAGGCATTGGATCTACCAAATTAAAAAGTAATTATGAAAAATCCACTGGTTATTACACTATTTGGCCACCTGAAGTTTAGAAAGACTAGCTGCACACTATCATACGCATTTATATACCAGTGTGACTTCTCACTCCTTGGTTATGCAAGGCAACTTTTGAAACATATAGAATAAATTCTGGTGAAAAGTAGAACCCAAGTGGAAGAAAATGAACTGCATATCCACATAACTAAAAAATGAGCATCGGAAGCTATCACTACAAATCCGGGGCAACAACCTTGTGTGTGTAATGAAGCTTGAGATGTTGATAAAGGTCATATGGTGAGACTGTAATGAAGATTCATCTACTTTAGTCAGATCTTCTCTGGCTTTACCTTTAATGGCATCCCATTATTTCCACTGGCAGAGGTAGTCATGTTTGTACACAAACTAATTAATGAGGAACTCTACCAAGACTTTTAGTGCAGAAACAATCATGCATGTTGACAGTTACTAATAGCAGGAGGGAATTCTCATTCATGAGGGATGAGGGCTATTCATAGCATTTATCTGTAGGCTAGTCGCTTTGTGGGGAGAAATGGTAATTAAACTGTTTTACTGATCAGAAGAAAAGGTAAGACATAAGGCATGTTGAAATTATTTATGCTTTACAGGTAATGAAAAGTTTATATCTATTCAGGGATTATTTTTTTTTTCCCCAGAAAACCTCATGAAGAGATTTATGTAGTTTTTCTTGTTCACTTGCTCTTCCCTCATCCTTTTCCCCCCTCTTCTCCCCTTCTCTTTTTTCAGACTTGCAAACTGAGAAACAGAAAACACCACCATAAATTATGACTGAAAAATGTGCAATATGAGTTTCTATACACACAAAAATAAACACAGTGAAAAATATTTCTTTTCAAAACTGAAGGAAAACAACTTGAGGAGTGAGACTGAGTTTGAAATTAGAACCCTAATTTAGGTGTCTACCCTAGAAATAAGAATAAAATCTCATTAGACATGATGATGACGAGGCTATAAAGAGTGTTGTCTCCACACAAGCACCTAATGCATGGGAGATATCTCAGAAGGGCTCACAGCATTGGTAGATATAACAGAGGACCTGGCAATGACATGCTTTTCTGCATGAGCATTTAGAGGCTGAACAGGAGAAGCTATAGATCTTGAATAGCACGAAATGACTCTGTCAATGCTGGCAACTGAACCAAGACCCCAGATGCAGCATCTGCTGAGTCCAAAGGGATCTCAACAGCCACTAACTGCCTTTTTTAAGGCTCTTCTCCAGGCTTCAGAGACTGCATTTCCTCACAGTGGTATTCTCTTGCCTATATATATAGGCAGCTGGTGCTCTGTGGCAACCAATGACACCTCCGTGGGGCTTGCAGATAGGACACGGGGCACAAGAGTCTCATCCTCCTGCAGCTCCAGCCGGGGCCAGGCAGGACATCTCACTGTACTTAAAACAATGCTAAATACCTCGGTGTGCACAACTGAATCTGGTCCAAGACCTCCACTGGCGACAGTTGGAAAGAAAATGCTTACATTTAAGCGTCTTAATCTGAAGCTGCATTCCTGCAATGGAAGCGTAAAGTCTCAACACCACCTTCTTTGCCCTCCACTCCCATCAGCTCTGGTGCTTGCTAAAGGGTTCAGGCATTACTGGGAAACTTATTCTTTAAATGTTCAATATGTTCTTAATTCCCACTAGTCTCAGAAGCAAAACACATTCTCTTTAGTAAGCAGTTTTTTTAAAAGAAAACATGCAAAACCATTTTTCAGAACTAAGTGATGCCCTTTGATAGGTTTTAAAGTTAGGGTTACAGGAAGGAGTTAAAATTCTATGTAATATTGAGGTTGATAGCCCCAAATTAGCATATCAGTGAACAGACAAAAATATTTCAGTAGTAACATTATTTCTTTCCTTGTAATAAGGTCAGATACATCTTAAATGTAATTGTAAATTATTCTAGTGCGCTACTTCCACACAAAAGAAAACAATACAACTATTAGTAAATTATACTGTGCATGATCTATGTAACAAGTTATAAAATAATTAAGATGGCTGAGATACTATCTACTGATATTATTGTAATAGCAGGTGATTATTAATTTAAGAATTCCATTTACTAAAAAGTAGTTTTCCACTTTCAAATTTAAAGATTCCTTTCAAGCTTTTAAAGGGAGCTGCTACGGCGTTACTTTGTTCCCAAACAGGGCATATAGAACAATCACATATGAAAGAAAGAAGCCTTCTTCAGTAACAGTAAATCTGCACTGACTGAAAGTACAACAGCACTCTTAACTCTTTTTCTCCCCCCCCAAGCCCCCCTTTTAAATCAGATCTTGGCAAGGATGGCTGAGGAAACTCATAATCTGATCATAGCCTCTGTGAATTATGATTGCCCCTGCAATTAGCCATAAAGACAGATTGCTTCCTTCTCATAAAGCCTTATTCCATGCAACATAACAAATTAGACCACTGCATAGGTCTAGCCATGCACATTGAAAGAACAACTTAAAGACTGATAAATAGGAAAGGAAACAAGCTAGTGTTTACTAGCAAACACTAGTAATGACAGGACGTAAATCATTATTTTTGCACTTAGAACAAAAGTTGAAATACTTAGAGATTAAGTCACTAACAAAATTCTGTCATTTAGAGAGATCTTTTATTTCTGTTTCTCAAGGAGGTTCAAAAGAATTTAGTTTTATTTAATATAAAATCAGAATCCAGTAGCTGTGGTTTGCTCGAGGCATAGCTTAACACAGGGACAACCACAAAACAGAATTCCAAATGTAGAGACTGCATTGCTATCCAGGAAAGAAAAATGTTATCCCTTTAGCATCTGGTGCAGCATAAAGCCATTATAATGCAATTAGGTAGACTAAGGACCAGCTGCTAAGAAACTAAAATTAAAAGATGAAGACTTTGGTAACAGATTTCTTTCAAAGCATTTCTCTTACAAAGTGTTTGCATTTTGCTCTGCTCAGGACACTGATCCGGGTTAAGCTTCAAAGATTCAACATAATACAGATCAATGATGTCTGCCCTTGTACAGAAAGATTAGCTACACACTGCCACACACTCAGTCCTCTGTTCTTTACACTCAGATGAAATTTAAATTTGCTACCTGTTCAAAGTGGCACTAGAAGGCAATCATGGAATTTGAAAAATAATTTGTAATTATTTATCCTTTCTTCCCCAGCTCTGGAAAATTTTGCTTCAAAATTTGTCTGGGGCTCAAATGTTGCTGACTTCTTTAAAAACAATCAAAACCCCCCAATTAATAAGCATGACAGCATCATAAGAAAATTTAGCCAGAGCTATTTGATTTTCAGACTGATTTTTCTATCACAATTTTCTTCACTCAGTCCAGGAACAGATCCAATTCCTAAAAAGACATTTCTTGCTCTAAGAATTTGCATTTATCAAAAAAAACCCAAGTGATGTTTTAACAAAAAGTACTGTGCAATGTTAAAGTCTTAATACGAGCTCCATAGCTAGAACTGCAGAACAGCTGAGGCTGGAAGGGACCTCCTGAGGTCTCCTCGTCCAAGTTCCACAGCAAGAGGAGGGTCAGCAGGAGCAGATTGTTCAGTGCTACGTTCAATGGGGTTTGACCATCTCCAATGATGGAGTTCCCACAACGTCTCTGCACAAGCCATTCCGGTGACCAACCACTGAGAACAAGTTTTTCTTATACCTGACCTGATTTTCCCTTCTTCCAACTCGCATCCCTTGCCTCTTGTCCTATCGCCACGCACCTCTAAGAAGCATCTGTCTCTCTCTTCTCTACAAACCTCCAGGCAGGCAGTGGTAGATGGCCATCCCTCTCACCCAGCCTTATTCTGAAAGGTGAATAAACCCAGTTCCTCCATGCCATGTGCTCCAGCCCCCAACCATCCTGCAGCCCTGCTCTGGACTTCCCAAAAGCAGAGACTGCACTCCAGGTAGGTCTCAGGAGAGCTGACCTGTGAGGAGTCATCACTTTCTGATGGTGTGCTGTTGATGATCTGTGTACATGGCACAGTTTTGCCATGCTACTAAAACTCTATAAATTGTATTCATTTTTTTTCTTAAACCCGTCAATAAATTCTCTTTTTCTTCATTTCCAAAGAACGGTGGGAAAAACCTTTCATAACCAAAAAATGTTTTACCATTTTTTAAAATACTCCTAGCTGCTTCTATAAAACACATCAGATAACTTGACAACTCTTAGTACAAATCACCAGAACATCTACTGTGTTGTTAAAGGAAGGGGGAACTTACTAATTGTCAATACCCATCCTTCACAAGTATTTCAATAATTCAAATGATCACAACAGGGGGTTTACCACAAATGGTATTTCTCTCCTTGATTCCTTTTGCTATAAGGCAAAAATGGGAATCAATTGTATAAATCCAGTTGAAGCAGAAAACAAGCTAGAAATCTAGACAGATTCAGTTGTTTGAACCTGAAGAGCTTGCTCAGAATTTCCCTGGATTAAATTTGAAGTTACATCACCCCAGTACAAAATGTTACAGGATTTTGCCTGCTGCACTTCATAAATAGTTAAGAATTTATATGTAAATGTTCCAAAGACTGTAGTGTCACACTACTGCAAACATACCCCATAGTGATCTTGATGACATCTTTGAGGATATTGTTCCTTGGATCTCCTTTCATCACAGACTTCTGTTGACACATCTACAGCTAAGTGCAATGCAGCATACTAACAAGGTTTGAATTAGTTATGCAGTAAAGCTCTCCGAGATTGTGGAAATTTCATCAAGATGATAAAACATGACTCTAGTAAGTTGGGGAACTCACTGCTCAGAAAAATCAGCCCTCTAGGCAAAGGAAAAGCCACAAAAAGTAAAGTAACTTGAGATGGCTGCAAAGTCTTCAATTCTCTGTGAGAGCTGTGCAAGCTGACTCAAAAGGTTCTCAGAAGTACAACCGAGATTTAGTTTCCCCTTTCCAAAGGTGAAGGATAAAGTAATTTATTTTCTTCTCATCACTTACACAAAATTTAATTTTGCTGCTGGAGAAGTCCCGACATCAGAGACGCAGCAAGTTTTGCGGCCAGTAGTGGAAAAGCTGAGAGGATTCAAATGACTCCAGGGGATTTCTGGGCTGTTCTCAGTCTGCCGCAGCCATGCTCACCCCTCCAATTCAACTGTGCCAGGTACCGAAGACCCAACCCAAACCACGGACCAGAGCGACTTCAATGCAGGTGGCTGTACCTCGTTGGCAATTGAGGAGCATCCTCAGACATCGCTACCCAGCCCCTTGTTGGGGAAAGGGCCTGGGGGAGAATGGGGGAGAGAAGAAAGAGCAGGACCAACCACTAACATGGTGATCCAATTTACAGCTTTTCAGAGCAGCTGCCTGGCGCTTGCTTGGTTCCTGGGCCGAAGAAAAAGTCAGTGGACATCACAGTCTGATTAGTGGCAGTAGGCAAAGACTATTTTAACAAGGAATTAATCAGATTAATATTTTTGCTTCAAGCTTTGAATCTAGAAGAGCCAATGAATACACATAGGTGGTACGTAGGTAAACGGTAAAAGCACAGTATCTGAATTATCTGGATCATTTACAAAGACAGGAATTCTAACCATGGATGTGCTGCAAGTCACCGGTGACCAGGGCTAGGGGGGCATATCCTACCTCCAGTCATTACCAATACTCCTGTCTACAGGTGACGCTTCATTAATCACACCAACAAAGGAATTCATACTGTCTTCCCTATGTATGTGTGTGCCTTTAGTCTTTTCCGGGCCACAATGAATTCTACCAAGGAGCATTTTGCTTAATTCTCATCATTTCTGAATGTCTTGGGAAATCCTCAGATTAAAAAAAATTAAAAAAAATTAAAAAATGCTAACAGGCATGGGCTTTTATCTCTTCATTGACGTACATATCTTTTCTTCTTATTTTGTTTCAGTCAGGAAGAATGTATAAAAAAAACCCAAACAAAATTAGCTGATATTATAAATGTAGAGATTAACCCAGAAACCTGCCTCTAAACATAGCATCCTGTGACCTAGCGCTACCTTCTCAGAACAAAATCCTGAATGAACAAAGCAGCTTTATATTTGTGTTCTCAAAATCAACGGGTTTTGGCAGATCAATGGAAAAAAATAGTGAGAGCAAAGGCTTTTTTTAATGAGGAATAGCATACTTCTAGACTCTATCTTGCAGTACTTCAACAAGAAATCTTCCACTGACCATGGTTCTTAGCAATGAAAAAAAATAAACATCTCAAAACGATGGCATTACTATAGCACAATTATGTAAAGTCTCCAAGCAGACCATTTATAAAGGAGAAGCATGTCTTTATTTAGGCGCACAAAGGCAAACATCAGTAAAACTTAATGAGTAAATTGGAAAAAAAAAGCACCTTTTTAAAAAAAAATCTCATCAAACAAACAAATGAATCTTGCGTGCTTGAGCTTGTCAGCAGAAGATTCAGTACCAGCTTGCCTTGTTACAACCCTGGAAAACCATGTACTCATTTTACATATTATAGTCAAGTTTTCAAAGCCCACCCTATCCTTATCGGTTTACCTGAACCAGGATTTTGAGACAGCTATTATTTTTTAAATTATGTTGTATTATTCATAATGTTTTCACTTCATACTAGCACTTAGGGGGCTTGGTGTCTACTGATCGAGACAACACAAAACAAGCAGAAAAAATAGGCTCTGCCTGAAGCATTTACATTTTAAATACTGTACAAAACAGCACTTGTGCCTTTATTCACTATAATGGTATAAAACTGGCATGACGGCAACTTGCCTGAGCAATCTCTGTCAAAAAAGTTAGAGAAGCTATTGGTTTGGTTTTGAAATTTCTTGTCCTTTCTGTTCTTTCTATAACATGGAGATAGTTAGAGAAATCTATCTCCAATTATTTATTTTGATAATTTTATTGTACATTTGCCTCAAGAAACTTGTTTACTCCCCCTTATCCCATAACTTCCTCTGAAACAGGCAGACAACGATGCTCCCCTGATTCCGTTAGGCTGATTAAGTTTTATCTGCAAGAAATAAGATACTGAAGAAAGCTTCTTTCTTTCCCTTGACCAAGAGTAAAGTCCTAAAACCAAACCATCATCGGCATTAGTCTCTATGCTGTTAAATAGGCCATAAAAATACACTTTTTTAATGGAAGTGAATTTCTTAAATATGTTTCTGTACACATAGAAAATCTGTTTTGAGAGGGAGGAAAGAAAAGTACTGAGAAATATCCTTAACTAGCACTGCTACTTTTTAATGATAAAATGATAGCTCAACCTTTTTATTATAATCTTTAAGAAGCTAGTTCAGTAGCAACACAATAACCTTTCACCCAAGCTTTGCACTGACCGTGCTTGTACTTATGACCTGACTATCCGAATTGATGCTTTCTAACATCCAATATAATATTTATTTTAAAATTGAGTTTCATGGGAGCGTCCTGCTCTGGTGGATGAGGATTAGACTGCAAAACCCACAACATTTTCCCCTGAAACTCTGCTTGTAACTATCATCACTACATTTAGCTATTAAACAAACTGAAGTCAAACACATCTTGGAACGCTTACAGCAAATTCCCTTTCATTTGGTAGGAATAGTTATTCCTGTGATGAGTATTAAAAGGGATGGTCTCCATCTGCCAGAAAATATGCGGTCGCTGAACACATCAAGTGCCTGACAAAAATGCAGGGCTGAATTGTGAGCAAAGCTGAACAGTGCATTTGAGAATTACATGTTTATGATAATTTAAATACTGATTGCTTAAGATGGGCTTAACAAAACTTAAGTAAGGTAAACATTTTCATAAGTTCTGCATTCTGTTTGGAAAACAGTAAACAGAAAAAATCCATATAACTTTTTTTTAAATTACCTCGCAGGGCTATCTATATTTAAGACTTATCTTGTTCAATGTTACACATAGGATGTATTCGGGGTGCTTAAGAGTATATTTTTACAGAAGATTGCTAGACATTTTAGTTGGAACCTAATACTGCCCTTAATCCCAATGCTTTCCAGTATGTTCACAAGGCTTAACTTCAGGCAGAAAAAATTGGTCCTAATGTCTAATAAGTGCTAAATTAAGAACCTTTTATGTATACAACACTGACCAATGTACAAGAGTCAGCACAGACTGAAGACACTTAGACCCCCTATGTCTGCCCTTCTTCTTGAATTCTCATGTAAAAAGGAAAAGAGACCAGAGGATGTTACTACTGTAAGAGAAAAAAAATTCAGAAGCCAAGCTGACAAATGGCATAAGAAGAGAGTAGCTTGAGGGACACGAAGTAAATAAAATCAGAAATATCATTATGAAAGATACAATCCTATGAAATATATTCAAATATTTTAAGATATTTCAGGAGGTTGTGGGTTTCTGTAGATTCTCCAGACTGACTTCAGCTGACCCTCCCATGCACACAGAACACCATTAACTTTAGAATTTCTGATGATGAACCCTTGCTAGTTTAAATGCTCTCTCCAAAGTATGTTTCATTTTCCACAGAGTTAAGAAACTGTATGTAACTACGGGGACTGATTGGTATTTTCTGTATCTACTTACATAAGTGTTTTAATCAGATAGCAACACCTTAAAGTTATTCACACAAAGGTTCTAATAAATAAATCCGGGCTTCCCTCACTATCCAAACTCAAGCATTTAAGTTAGGAGACTAATCTGCTAAGGCACAGGCAGTTGAGGAAACAAGACACCAATGTTCATTTCTTGCTTGGACTTGCTTGCTGAAAGACTTTATTGCTCTCCATTGTCTAGATATTTGAGCCTAGTAAGTCTTCGCAGATAATTCAGCAGGCTACATTACATAGCAATCGTTAACCAAAGCAAATATTCCCCCCCCAGCATATTCCTATGATTTTTTTTTCCTGTTGTACCCTTCGAACACAATTTGCATTCAACAATCAATAAGCAATTACTTTTTATTTGAAAAGCATAAACTCTTTATTCATTCATTGTTGAAAAGGAACCAAGAGCCCAATCAAAGACCATTCAACTACATGGAAAAATTCTCCAACTTTTTTTTTTTTTTTTTTTTTTTTAAATATCTGATTTCCCTTTTGGATGTTTATAACTGGCTGCATACCCACAGTTCTAAAAGGAGAATGAACAACTATGTTAACCCAGTTAATGGTAGCTATGAAAATGTCCACATGGGAAAACAGCTTCCCCTGCAACCCAAAAAGAAAGAGAAAAGAAAAAAAAGAACCCATGACTTCTTAAACTATCCATTTTACTGGTGTTGAATAAATAGCACATAGTTTTCTGTTGCTTTTGCAGAGATGCCAGGCAGTTGCACTATCTTTGATCTATCTCTGTTCAAGTTACATAGAGAAGCGTCTGAAACCATGATAATGTGCACTATTGATCCAGTAATATCTTGCTATATAATCTACTACTATATCTTATTTTACTGGCTAAAAATAGGGTTTATGCAGACAGGATGTTCTGGAGAATAGCACAGAGCATGGGATGCTCTCACCGTTAAAAGCCAAATTATTTTTTTATGGTATTTATGAGCCTCTGATTCAATTTGCTGTTTACTCATTTGATACATCACTCCTCACAAAGATCTATATGGAAGTGAGATAATCATGTTATATAGTGCTGCAAAACAGCCAGGTTTTGTTTTCAGATATAAATAGTCTTTTGAACTGAAAATATTTGTTCTGTTTACGAGCTGCTTTCTAAAGCCTGTAAGATGCTACAGTCAAATCTGA
Organism: Haliaeetus albicilla; assembly: GCF_947461875.1. Classification (NCBI taxonomy): domain Eukaryota; kingdom Metazoa; phylum Chordata; class Aves; order Accipitriformes; family Accipitridae; genus Haliaeetus; species Haliaeetus albicilla. The sequence continues at coordinate 6,801,470 of NC_091488.1, forward strand.
AAGTTAATATCACAGAGAAGGACACACGCTCACCTACCCAGATGAGATTGTGTTAGCCTACTCAGATTTCTCTAATGTATCATGGTCAATGAACAAGAAGATCAACTTCATTGTCCTAACTGCATATTTTATGAACTGTGACAAGTTTGTTATAACTCATTTGCTCTAAACTTTTCTTCTGAGATTGCACAAGCACCAAGAGATAAACTCGGCAATGTCAACAAGCTCGGTGGCATAGTTCAAGCTGTGAAGGTTCAATAAATAGGTCCGTAAACATTGCAAATCAACACAGCTTTTGATGAAATGTCAAGCAAGACAGAGCTTAGCTATATTCAGCTCAGCTTGAACTCATAAACCATTAACTGGCCTCTGTAGTTTCCAGAGAAATGTGTCTTATGAATAAAGCACAAATGTTGAAATAGAAATAAAAAGAAAACTTTTTTTTTCTTTAAGAGAGAAGATTAATAAAAGCCATTTAATAACAGGAAACAGTATTTTAATCACTCCAGTAAAGATAGATTTATAAAGCCAGCCAATATGACAATGCTACACAGTGCTACAATGCCACATCCTCATGATAGAGCAACCATTATTTCATATCTCCAAGTTAGGAAAGGATGCAAAAAAAATAGGAAGAGAAAATAAAATTAGTTTTGAAATACCCTGAAGATACTTCAGTTTTGAACTACTGCAGAAATCGCTGGGTTTTTTCCTGCATGAGACATAAAAAAATATTGCTTGTTTCAGAGAAAATACATATTCTCCCCCCATTTTTAGAAGGGAGAACAGAATAAAACTTGTTATAATGCATCAAGGTACCTATTCATAACAGGAGCTAGCATTAATTTTTTCACCCCCAGTGGAGCATTGTATTACATATATACAGTCAAATATTCTCTCAAGCTTTATTTCCAAATGGCCTGAAAGATATGAAGTTACTTTAGCTACTTTTCAGGATCAATCCTCTGCAGACAAGTCTATGCAATTACCCTAGACTGAATGCAAGGTTGTTTTCGCCCGATGGCCCAGTTTCCAAGCTATTTCTATATCATCAGTTGAGTAATTCATTTGACCACGTCCAAATTTGTTTGCAGAAAACTTCACATCTTTCTGCTGTCTTTATAATGAGGAGCTCATTTAGTAAAACAACTAAATCCTCTTTGATCAGCTAGCATCTATTATCTACAACTGTGCAAACACTCGGTATTGCGATTTGAACACACTGCACCGTCCATCGGCAGGGAAAAAAAAAAAAAAAAATCTGTTTAGCCTAATCCAAAACTTACTGCATGCAAATGTTTGTTTGTTTCCCCTTCCGTATGAACACCCTGTTGCTATTCGCCAACCCATTTTGAAGCGGATTTCAAAATAAAGTTCTGCAAGGCACGGCTATCGGGCAGAACGGAGCTGGCGCTGCGACGGGGTCAGTCCCCTCCCGGGAGCCCCGTTTGCCCTTAACTTTGGAGTCCTTTCGGCAGAACTTCCCGCAGCCCCCTCGACGCAGCAGGCAGCACCCCAGCCAGCCACAGACATCCCGGGAGGCAGCCAACTGACCTAAATGCCGTCTTTAGGGTTGCGTTGCTGCTGCTCTTCGCTCTTTTGAATAGTCCTTGCATTCATTTACAGCCGGTACTCACCCGAGGCATCCCCAGGCATTGCCGGCACCGCAGTGTCTTGCTACCTTCGTGGGGAAGCGCTTAGTTGATCTCCCCGTGGGTACTTCTCTCTAACACATTCTCCGAAGTAGGAGAAACCTGGAGGGAGACTCATTGCCAGGCGCAGGTAACGCACGCACGCAATCACCCTCCAGCTTCACGGGCACGAAAAGAGCACCCTCTTCTCGGAAGCCGAGAGGAGAATTACGGCCAATTTTGTTTTCTTAAACAACAGCAAGGTACTCTCCCAAGGTAGGCAGCCAGCATATGCTGCACTCCCTCCCTTCTCGCTGAAATGGTTTCTCCCTACACAGGCTCAATCTACCTGATTATGTTCTCTCCTAATCAGTAATCTTAGTTTCCCCAGCAGTAGCAGCCCTCCTCTTTCACCCAGGATTTCTGGAGGGCAGGCTGCAGCAGCAGAGCAGTGGTGCTCCGGGGAAGCAGGGCAAGGGAGCAACGTTTTGGGAACACTCGTGTTTCTGTCGGCTTTTTGTTCGAACGCTGGAGTACAGCGTACGGCTCTGTGTGAGACAGATTATTCTTCCTGCTTCTACAATCCTATTCAAATAGGCTTAAAGTCCCTAAGAGAAAAAAAAAAAAAGGCTACCTGCTTCATCAAATAGGAACCGCTTTCTTCTTTGTGGTCGTCTTTGTGTATCATTTCTCTAAAACCAGCTTACATCTCTTTCATATATGACAGTATATTTCCATCTGCAGTAAGTTCTTCCCTAATTCTAGCCAGCAAATAAAATAGAAGAGGTATGATTCTCTTCCCCTCCTTTTCTCTTTTTTAAACTAAAAGAAGAGGGGAAGGATAGGTACAACACATACTACCATAACCAACTTTAACACCTTCTGCTGTCTTTCAACAAACATGCTTGCTCTAACCCTGAAAGGGTTGTTTGGTTTTCTTTTCTTTTTTTTTAATGACGGGGGGGGGGGGGGGGGGGAATGTGTGTGCAGACAAAAGAATTTTCCTCTTTTCTCTATATTTTTGTCCTGATTATTCCAGTTAACATGATTATTATATTATTAACTATTACTCTCCCGTAAAACTCTTCTAATCCAAGTTTGGAGACTGTATCAGAATGAATTCAAAAGTTCCTTTACTAGCTCACAGGCTAGTTTTAAAAACATTTGTTGAGAGAAAGCAGTAGGCAAAGAATTGGTCAAGGAAAGATTTACACTAGTTTCTCTACTGGGCTGTAGAGCGTGTGGTCTGTCAGGCACAGTGCAGCATAAAACCATGACAGCGAAGAGGCAGGAGATGTGGAGGCAGTAAATACTTAGGACCACTCCATTCTGAGTTAGTGTGGTACTGTATTTAAGCATTGTGAAGATCTCTAAAATCTAGGGATTTTATTAACTAGGCTAAACTGGCTTTTGTGGGCAGTGTAAAACTGGGAGTAATCATAAACCTTGGAATCTGTGTAGATAAAAGATGGTACTAATCAGCGTTCACCTGACAGCAGACCCAATCCAGGAGGGGAAAAAAAAAGGAAAATCACAAACTATATAGCATTCTCCTAACAAAAGCAAATGTCCATTCTTTTCTATTTTCAGCACAGAAGCCCAGTACAGAGATGCTTCCAAAGGAACAGACAGCCTAAATATTACTGTACAATGTTGACTTAAAGTGGCTTCTCCTACATTTACTATGGTCAGACACAACTCTTCCCTCCTCTTGCATCCTGCACTAAATAGCATCACTGTTGCTGGAAAGGTCCAGCTACATGGTCCTGCTAACACCTCAGCAGAGTTTATTAGTAAGAATTTGTTTCTTTCTCAAGATTTACTTTTTTTCCAAAACCATGTAATACAAATATTAAGTACAACGGTTATTTACCTAGTTGATTACCTGTTGTTATTAAATGCAGCAAACCCCAAAATTTGGCAGTTATGTTCTTTTATAAAGAACAAAATTAAAAGTTAAAGTAAGAGGAAAAAAAGTAGAAATCTAGAAATCCAGATCAAAAAAAAAAAGCCCAAACCCCAAAACTATGCAGGCATTGATTTCACATGATGGAGATGTTAGCATGCCAGATACGTCACCTTTTGTGCCACCCTAAACCAAACAATGTTCAGAAAAATACATTCTTCCCTTCGGAGGGAGGTATATTTTCTATAACCCACTCCGCTTCTCAGAGTGGAACTGCCACACAGAGTTGAAAGGCTCCAGCATATATACTAGATGTATTCATAAATGGGTCTGTTCAATTTACTGAACTTTTTCACTTGAGCTGCAAGCAAATAAAAGTATAATAAATTCAACTAGGCTCCAGCTTGAATTCAACTTTGCTGTGCTTTGTTTTTGTCACCCAAAGAAACATACTCAGCCTCTCTTCGTTCGCTGTAACAATCCATTCAACTGAAACTAAAGGTCATTTCATGTCCTATTCAGTTGTACTCAAGACTTACCATCTTTTAGGACAACAGCCTAGAAGGTTATGTGAAAGTAGCTTTCAGTTAAACCTGTTAGATTAAGCCATTTGAACTACTCAGTCATGGAAAGACAGCAGCTAGCTGAAACTTTCTTAATTGAATGCACAAGATAATAAAGCATCTAGGCACGTCCTCCACGCCATTTACAGCGTGGGCAGTGCCTCAATGCCTACAGCAGGGCTAAGCACATCTCACAGCAGAATAGCATGTTGCCGCACTTCTGGAAGGCTCCGAGATGCAATTTCAAGCCTCCTTTATGAGCAGAACAGGTTGTGTGTTTTCTTTCTGTCACCTGTTTTCCAAACAAAATTCAGCAGAAACTGTGCATGACTGAACATGTATATGATGGCAAGCTTATTCCAGCACTAGCATAGCACAGAACAAGGTCAGTAAGCAATTACAAATAGGGATGCTGTGATCATCTCCATATGATATAGCTATTTACTCTTTGTAACTCTTTTAACACAGAGACCACTGTCACATCCATGTCTTGGAGAAACAAGTACTGTAGAAACACAGGACTAGACACAATGTCTATTCCCAAGACCTTCAAAACTTTGACAAATTTGGCATAAGCATGAAAAGCAGGCAAGAAATCAAAGAGAAAAAAAAAAAAAAGAGTAAACCCACTCAGTTACATAAATTAATAATTCACAATAAAATAATAGTTAGGGAGTATAGAGGAGTCTAGCACGAGCCAGAGCATGTTGCTCAATTTCTTAATTTCAGTTGGGAAGAAGAAATAGCTATTTTCAATGCAATCTACTTCTCCTTACAGAAATTGTTTTCCATCACTCGGAGAAAGGGCAGATATGCATCGCAAAGGGCAGTTGCTTCCATCTTTACTCTGTATATCTGCACCACAGGAACGCAAGGACAGGCCTCATCCAGCAAAGAGTTTGTTAAAATACGAATATCACATATGGTTACTTTTCCTCATTTATGTTTGGCATTTATCAAAAGCTTTTCTGTTCTTTTTTTCCTAAGCTCCACAAGAGGGGTACATTTGCTTATAGGTACAGTCTTGTTCAGGATCATTAGCTCATGTAACCAAAATACCCCTAAACATTTAAGCACCATTGCTTAGGTTCCCTTACACCTAGGCAAAGTTATTGCTATTCAAAAATCAAGTGCTTTCTGTGAAAGGAAGGAATTTCTTTTTAAAGGAAGTGTTACAATTGATAAGCAATCTGGACTAATGGCAAGAGGGTCCACAATTTTTTTTTTTTTTTCATGTCCAAAAGAACCATAAAACTCCTCTGTCACATACAACTCTTCACGTCACGCATGAAATATAACCACAAATCATCTGATGAGAAAAGCAAGTCTAAAATCATATACCAGAGCTTAGCTTTGGACTCTTCCCCCGTATGGGACTCGTAGGTTTGGAGACGTACCTTAGGGACACCAACTCTTGTTCTCTGACCTCCGTCCACCTCATGGGCTGGAAGAGCACTCAAGGACCATCTCTCCCACCCTATCCAAATACCTTCTCACCTTGTCATGCCTGCCACAGTGTTTTCCTTCCTCCCACATCACTGAAGCTTCTCTGCCCCCCGTTCCTGAGCAGGGGTTGACTTGGGGAAGGAGGGTGTTATATGGAGGAGCTGTGCTGTTGTAGGGAACTCAGCCATTGAAAAAGAAAACCCACATAGGTAGTTTGATATCAGAGCAGAGATCTTGTTTATCTTTGTCTCCCTAAGTAATCTGGAACACAGAAGAGAAACTTGCATGGTTTTGCAAGAAAAAAACAGAGTTTATACAGAGTAAAAGTAGTCCTTACAAACTGCTCTGGAGAAGGAGGCTTCTACAAGGAAACCGCTTATATTCTTCTATAATTGAGAGCTGTTACTACTGAGCGAGCTTTATACAGAGAGATACACATTTTCCTCAGGCTGAAGTGATTTTTGATAATCTGGGATTAGAAAAAGAATAGCTAGAGAAGAGGCAAAAAAACCCCCAAACAAAAAAACCAAGAACCACAAAGGCTTTCAGAAAGAACAAATTGATAAAATCACAGGCAAAATCCTGATTCCGCTGAGGTCAAAGGCAAAACTCCACTGGAAATTGATTTTGCTTCAAGATCAAAAGTCAACATCTGCTCTATTTAGTGTCACATTATGGAAGAAGATAGCTGTTCATTTCTGCTGTGCTGGAGAGGCCTTGCTGAACACTCACAGCATGTCTCTATACTTTCCTATAAATGTATACAAATAAAGCTATTCTGTATTTTCATATATTTTCTCACACTTTTGTATACTTTTTATATATATATGCATGTGTAGAGACACAGAATTTTAATATATGCTTCTATTTCAGGGGTTTGGGGTGGATGTGTACACTTTTTTGAACCACAAAGTTCTATTTTCATCAACCTGCTGCCCCATTTTTGTACTTCTGTCTTACGCTTTTCTTGCCAGTGTTATCAAGTGATAACAGCCTGCCAAGGAAACACACAGCTTTTAAAACAGTGGGTTTTTTAAAAGTTACAAGCTATAACAAAATTTTGACTTTTTTTTTTCCAAAAGAAGGATACGAAAGGAAAATTGAAGGTCATTACTGCTGTATCATACTTGCAGTCCCTGAAAACATCTCAAATGATCCAAAAGTGTATCCCCTTACATCAGGTGGCTGTAATTTTTCCATTTTCAGTTCCTTTATACATTCACAGCTTGGACTACCTGATGATACTGTATGTAAGCCTAACTCAAACGTGTCTGTTCAATCTAATGTCTTGTTTGTGATAGTAAAGGACTGCCTCGTTAGGTCAGGAAATCAAAATGTGTAAGTTTTGCCACACAGTTATAATAAAGCATAAAAAAAAAAATTACCTATCTGTTGCAAAGGTTTTTATCCATCCCAAGTTGGAAGATAACAAGTGTTATGTGTTAGTGAGCCATGACTGCGCTGCCCACTAATCTCCCTGAAAACTAATGTATAAATATATGAGAAATAAATCTTTGGAGTCAGGGGTGTTTTCAGGAGTAATATACTTAAATTTTAAGGTGCAACAAAGATATGTTAGATCCTAATTCCTTCAAAAATTACTTCACTGTTATAATTATATGCATTCTGACTCAGTTTCTCAGGAATATTCAAGAACTGCTATTACTGTAGCCATATGATATCTACTTGGTTGAATGGAGATAAAAAGCAGTTTCTGCCCTGGAAGACCATACATATTGAATTTAAACTGTGCACATAGGAACTAAAGACATTATCAGATATAGCATAATGTACTGAAGCTTGTCCAGTTGTCAGCTGGTGTCGTGATAAAGTAAAAGAAACGTTATTAAAACCTTATCTACACGCAAACCCACTCCCAAAGACCAGTTGGACTTCCCAGGGTACCGAACTACCAAAAAAGCCAACTTATCTACAGACAACTGTCAGAAAATCATAAGTTACTAATATTGTCTGCTGGATGCAATGATTTCTGATAATTTTACAAACCACAGTTTCACTGAATTTTATAATCCCAATTTGCTGTAAATTACTGTTTGCATGGAGTTTGGATAATGTCATAATTAGGCAAGCTATATAGTAAGAATTATTTCAAGATATTTCAGCTCCTGCTTTCTCTTGCGAGGCTTTTCTGCCTCCTCAGGCAGCAGCAGAGGTCTCTAGCAGAGTTCCCCAGACTCCTGCAGGGCAGTCCTTACTGTCACTGTCTTCTCCTACACCGCATTTTCTTCCTTAACTTCTGATCCAGTTACATTTATTTTTCTATTTCAGCGCTACAAGGAAGCATCTGGGGCAGCTTCTGAGTGAAACTACCACCTCAGCCTCCTCACTCCTCAAAAAATCTGTGCTGCTCCATCCTTCGCCCACTGTCCCTCAAAAGCACTGCTTTCCTTTGTCTAGTTTTTTTATGACAACTAAGATAAGGACCAGGGTATTTGGGCACTCTCAGACTACGGCAGTGTTTGCTTTCAACAGAACAGCCTTGGCAAGCTGAGTTTTAAACAAGACCCCTCACAAAGATGGGCTCATGCTGCATACATCCTTGGGAAGCCTTGAAGGCTGGACCTCATTACCAGAGCTCCCTGCACTGCTCAGGGAAGACAAGCAAACTGTAAATCCAGTACACTTGAGTCAAGGAAAGCACATCATGTCTTCCCTAACCTTCAGTGTGTAATATTTTTTCTGTATTTATTTGGAAATACAGACACCGTAATTCCTTTCCTGAGTTTTGGCCTTATTTTTTTTTACTCCTCGTCTTCTGATTTTATTTGTTTGCCTGAAAGTCCAGTTCACTTCATATTCCCATTGTATGGTCTGTCTTTACCTAAATAAAAATGAGCTTGTCTACAAGAAAATTATAGCTAACATTTATATTCTGGTTTTAGTAAAGCTTATTCAGTCAAACTTATTTATTAAAGAAGGAAAAAGATACAACTGTAACAGCAAAAACATCTGTTGACATTCAGGAAATGTGTGTTTCCTTCAGAATATATTCTGGTTTTCATTGACCAGCACCATGACTCTGATCCCACAACTATATACTGTGCCAAGAAAGTAAAAAGAAAACCAAAACCCCCAAACTCCCCAAAACTACAAACATCCAAAAAAGTAGCAAGTAGCACATCTCCAGCAGGACATTCCCAATCCATTCTGGAGCACTAGTTTGGTACTAAATCACAACTCGTCTTAACCCTTTTTTCCTGCATTGTCTCACCCGGGTTCAAAGCCCTATCGTGAAATCTTACATGATCACATTTACAGCCATAGCTTCAGCCTGCAGTAAAACAAAACCTTCTTAACGTACATCTCACCGATACGTCTTAATTTAATTAAACTGACCACTAAGATCAGTGTAAATTGAATTGCTCTCTCAGACTTGCTGATAATCGCTTGACAGACCAATAAATATGGGATTTCCAAACAGAATGAGTTATGGTGCTCCATCGAATACTGTCCCCACTGCTCCCCTCCCTTACTCTTCACCTCCAAAATGTCACAAGTATTACACAATAATTTGCTCTAGAATGCTTGTCAGAGATTTGCTGTTTTGATCCCAATTAATTGAACAGTCCTGAGTCTGCGTACAGAAAGCAAGTTGCAAATGTTCAGTGTGATAATGCAAAGCGACATAACATCTAAGGCATGGATTGTAAAATACACTAAAATAGTCATCACTTCAGTTGCAGTTACACAAAAAGTAATGCAGACACCGGACCTGAATCCAAGCTCAGAAAGGTTAATGAAGGAACACAGCTAGAAGCTAGTCTGCATTATTCAGAGTTTTTTTATCTTTAAATAAAAGAGTAATAACACAGTGATAAAAGTAGGTTTTCTCTTCTTACTCTTCTTTTTTTTTTTTGCCTATCCAGAGGATGGGAACAGTTATTTTATACTGCAAGAAAATAGGTTTGTGGAAATATCAAACAATGGTTATACTTAAGAGTTTTAGAAGAATGATTACTCCCAATTCATTGAATACTAGTTATCTTTAAAAACAAATGAAATGTAAGGAACGATGAAAATATAGTAACAAATTCAATGATTTTCATAATCATTGAGACTGATCCTGTGCTGTGGAAGCCAGTAGTTAGTGTTACTAACAAAATCAACATGAACTTGGTCAAACTTTCTTCTGTTTGCAGTCTCCTTTCAGAGATATATCTGGGATACAGGGATTGGTATTTATCTAAACCAGACCAACATACAGATAGATTCAGTGATTGCCTCATGCGGTATTTTTGAATTGTCTCTATGTTTTCAGATTAACCGATTATGAGCCTAACACAAAATTCAAATGGTTCTGTTTTTCTGCACAAGTTCTTTTCTTCTTTTTCCACATAGAGGACCAGCACAGTAATGCCATTTTCTAAGTGGAATTGCAAAGATCATAGCTTTTTACAACAGACACATCTGAAGTGACATGGGGATTTCACCTTCATTCACACGATAGAGGCATCATGTTAAGAAAAATGTAATCATGTCCATGCATGAACAAATACACACTCTGATCATATGACTGGATATACACAGTGCCATGACAAAAACTGACTGAATCTATATCACACAACGGGGAAAAAGTATCAGGCAGCAACTGGAAGAGATTCATTACTCTAAAGAGTGAAAGTAATCTTTAAAATTACAGGCTGGGCATCCCTGGCCTAGCTGAAACTCATTAATGGCAAACACAAAGTTGGAAACCTGTCTTATTTTGACCATTTTTGGTTGCTTGCTATTTTATCTAGGCTGTTAAGAGAAGGTTAAGAGGAAATTACTGTCTGAAAACATCCGTGGTGAAAGAAAACAGTAATAGCAGGCGGCTATCAATCCAGCAAAAGAAAAAATATATTTATAGCAAGATGAAGCTGGACAAATTCAGAACTGCAACTGCAAATTTTTAACCATGAACAATGCCAAACCAGTATTTCTGGTTCTGATGTTCTCTCCAGAACTTTGAGTCATGATCTGAGAGGTTTCTGAAAGAAAAGCTGTAAGTCTAGCTTAAAACTAAGGATGTGGTACAAAAGCTACAAGAAGCATTAGGGAGAAGTCAATCTAATCTTAATGGTCCCTTCTAGCCCTAATGAATCAGTTCTATTAGTTTTCACTTGACTTTGGTTCATGTCTTCACCTTTCTGTGTACACAATGAATTAACAGCATAGTAATTACATGGTTCCTAAATAACCTAAGATCGATAGAGGTCCATTTACTCTTTGGGTTGAATTTGACTCTAATTAATAGTGTCTCACATTTTTTGAGACATGTTCCCAGGTCTAGATTAACAACCAGCATTTTGGTGTTGATAAACTGGCATAAGCACATTTAAAAATAGACAGACAGCTATCCAAACATCATAAGCATAAAACTTTACTATGAGACATTATTTTTTTTATGAAGGATTTCTAATGATATCATCGTTGACAAACATTGCTTACTCTTGGATGCATCTTTATGAATCCTCTATGAAATGTGGTAATGACTCACCAAAAGTGACTGCTAAGATGACTCTCTCACATACAGTACAATTAAGGTGCAGCAAATAAAACAAAAAACAGAAGGAGCTTCAGTTTCATGGTCAGTTCAAGCTTGAAGTTAAATATATGTGCAAATAATTGTACAATTGGGATTTAAGCCATGCCTATAGTTGCTTGTTTGGTGTTGGATTTTGGTTTTTTTGGTTTTGTTTTTTTTTAAAAAGTATGAATTGTTTACTTCTTTCTGCAACTCTGCAGGCAGTTTTGCAAACCTTTAAACAAGTAGAAAGAAAGCAGAGGTAGCTATAAGACAACTTGATAAATCGTTAATCATACACTAACATTTCAGTGCTTTTTTTTCTTTGCCTTTTCATTGATCTACAATAACAAGAATGTCTAAAAGTAAAGAGGGCAATCTTACATTTTATTCTTTAAAAACAAGATGAGATTCTAGCTGTGAATGGACACATAAATCTTCACTACTAAGTAGGTCAAAAGGTGTGAAGAAAGTTTCCAATCACAACTGCTACAATGCTGATATACTGCTCCAACCAACTCCTTGGTTTTAACTTTCTGCTTGAAAACTCTACTGAGAATTAATAAAATACAGATTTTTTTTTTTTTTTCCTCTTCTGTCTTTTGCTCCCTGCTCCTCCATTTCACTCTCCAGCAGTATTTTTTTTCCTTCTTCCAGGCCACCCCTGGTTGCCCACCCAGGCAGTGGGTGGGCAGGGGCTGAGGAGAGGGGGAATGATCTGGGCACACGGGGCCAAGCCGTGCTCTGCCTTTCTCTGTTTCGTACCTGCATTGGCACAGGCGGTGTGGAGATTGGTGACCTTCGAGAAATGCTCTAATTCAGTGGGAACAGGAATTGATCATTAATGGACTCGCACACGCGCAGCTTGTCTCGTTACCTAAATTAGCACAGCATCAGAGCGCCCAGGCAGACTAATGGATTGCATGATTGCACAGCTCCCCCCAGTAAAGAAATAGTAATTTTTTGGGCCCTCTTCCCCATTTCAGTATATCCTTTGCCTTCCAACTTGTACATGAACTGCAGGTTATCACCCTCCGTAAAAGAAAGACTCAGCTGTGTCCTTGTACTCTGTACCCAGTGCTCTGTGCTACACTTACATCGACTGGCAAATGGAAAGGAGAATGTCATTTTAACTAGAAGCAAACTTCCTCAAAGATCTCCAAGAATACCAAATGGTGCCCTTTTAAGTAGATCAATGTTTAGTATAGTGCAGCTGTCAAAAATCCCACCCATTTCTGGACAAGACTTACCAAAGTAAATACACTAGGCATTAAAGAATATTGGCATCTAAAAGCTTCTCTCTTCCCAAGAGATATCAAGTATTGACCAGGAAAAAAAAAATTAAAAAAAAAAAAAAAAGCGGGCACTGGCAGCTCATTCTTCTTCAAACTAGGGCATATATTAAACAGGTTTTTAAGTACCTTTGGCAGACTGTCAGCATTAACTGACTTTCAGTACTTGCCTTAAAGAACAAGAAAGGGAAAAACCTGCTGTTCCTCTCTGTAAAGCCTGACTGCTTAGTGCTGAAGAGAACTTATGGGTAGCAGCTAATTTATTTATTTACATTTTCATTGGAATTAAACTGATATCTTCCTAACTGATTTTTGCAAAATAGCAATATGTAGAACTGTCAAAATGAAAAGGTTCAGTTAGCTCAACCAGAGACCGCTTTCTCCTTGCCAGTAGAGGCTGGAGCGCCTTGGAATTTGGAAGCTCTCCTATCTCTTAAACCTTATGAAACAATTGCACCTCTAAAAAAATTTTGTGTTTTAACAGCCAGGAAAAAAGAAGTATTTTCATATTGATAATTTTCTTTTCCAACCAGCTTGCTTCCCCACCCAAAGCCACTTTTGGGCTAATGTTGCCATAGTGTCTTTTTTTTTTTTTTTCCCTCCTCACTGGGATAAACCACAGTACCAGGCAATGGAAGCAGAAAAAAAATATCAGCAAAGCTGTGCATCAATCCTTTTAAATAGATATTTTAAGTAAAACAGTGTTTTGACTGTCTAGAGCATGATGATGGTGACAATAGGGTTGAGTGTTTATTCGTAAGAATCAGGGGGAAGGCCAACAAGGCAGATATGGTGGGAGTCTGTTATAGACCACCCAACCAGGATAAAGAGGCAGATGAAGTATTCTATAAGCAGCTGGGAGAAGTCTCACAATTGCTAGCCCTTGTTCTCATGGGGGACTTCAACTTACCGGATCTCTGCTGGAAATACAATACAGCACTCAGCAGCAGTCCTGGCTAACCAGGGAGGTCCCAGTTGACTGGAAGTTAGCAAATGTGACATCCATCCACAAGAAGGGCTGGAAGGAGGATCTGGGGAACTACAGGCCTGTCAGCCTGACCTCAGTGCAGGGGAAGGTTATGGAGCAGATCATCTTGAGTGCCATCACACGGCACGTACAGGACAACCAGGGGATCAGGCCCAGTCAGCGTGGGTTGGTGAAAGGCAGGTCCTGCTTGACCAACCTGATCTCCCTCCATGGCAGGTGACCCACTTAGTGGACGAGGGAAAGGCTGTGGATGTTGTTTGCCTGGGCTTTAGTAAAGCCTTTGACACCATTTCCCACAGCATTCTCCTGGAGAAACTGGCTGCTCATGGCTTGGACGGGCGTACTCTTCCCCAGGTAAAAAACTGGCTGGATGGCCGGGCCCAAGGAGTTGTGGTGAATGGAGTTAAATCCAGCTGGCGGCTGGTCACAAGTGGTGTCCCCAGGGCTCAGTATTGGGGCCAGTTCTGTTTAGTATCTTTATCAATGATCCAGGTAAGAGGTTTGAGTACACCCTCAGTAAGTTTGCAGACAACACCAAGCTGGGCAGGAGGGTTGATCTGCTGGAGGATAGGAAGGCTCCACAGAGGGATCTGGACAGGCTGGATCGATGGGCCGAGGCCGACTGTATGAGGTTCAACAAGGCCAAGTGCCGGGTCCTGCACTTGGGTCACAGCAACCCCATGCAGCGCCACGGGCTTGGGGAAGAGTGGCTGGAAAGCTGCCCGGCAGAAAAAGACCTGGGGGTGTTGGTCAACATCTGGCTGAATATGAGCCAGCAGTGTGCCCAGGTGGCCAAGAAGGCCAACGGCATCCTGGCCTGTATCAGAAATAGTGTGGCCAGCAGGAGCAGGGAAGGGATCGTCCCCCTGTACTGGGCACTGGTGAGGCCGCACCTCGAGTGCTGTGTTCAGTTTTGGGCCCCTCACTACAGGAAGACATGGAGGTGCGGGAGCGTGTCCAGAGAAGGGCAACCAAGCTGGTGGTGAGGGGCCTGGAGCACAAGTCTTGTGAGGAGCAGTTGAGGGAACTGGGGCTGTTTAGCCTGGAGGAAAGAAGGCTGAGGGGAGACCTGATCGCTCTCTACAGCTACCTGAAAGGAGGCTGTGGTGAGGTGGGGGTCGGTCTCTTCTGTCAGGTGACTAGTGATAGGACAAGAGGAAACAGCCTCGAGTTGCACCAGGGGAGGTTTAGATTAGATATTAGGAAAAATTTCTTCACCGAAAAGGTTGTCAAGCATTGGAACAGGCTGCCCAGGGAGGTGGTGGAGTCACCATCCCTGGAGATACTTAAAAGATGTGTAGATGTGGTGCTTGGGGACATGGTTTAACGGTGGACTTGGCAGTGCTAGGTTTGCAGTTGGACTCAATGTTCTTAAAGATTATTTCCAACCTAAATGATTCTATGATTTGCAATAGAGTTAAAAACTTATGAAGCAATTTGCTTAATTTTTATCTTCCTAAACATTCTTAATATGTCGTATTTAGTTATATTTGCTTGATATTCACTTGATAGGAGTCATATTTTGGAGTGACTTATGGATCACTGGCATGGCAAATATTCTAAGGTTACCCTCACTGATAAGAAAATGCTTATCAGCCCTATATAAGTGATAGAAATAAAGATGGGTAAGTGACTATACAGCAGATTTATCTGTCTGAGACACAAGCCAACTGCAACAGCTAAAAAGCCCCTACATCCTACCTACCAAAAGGGGAAAAGAACAGCATTAACTCAGCTTCTCTATCTGTTCTGTATACCACAGGAATCAAAGGGAATGCGAGATTAAAGTTTTGCCTTGGTTTTAACTGTTACATTATAGCGCATATGGGATGTGACATACATTTAGAAAAAGCCTAAATTTACAATATCTGGAGTCGTGTATTTCAGTTGCAGATACAGCACTATCTAAAGTTATTTCTCCACTTCATTTTTCTGATCGAATTTGTTTTGTTATATAGCTTCGGTTTTAGGCTTTCAAATAAAGAGGTAAATGGAAAATGGAACAAAATGAATCATGAGTTTGCAAAAAGAAGATTGCACTAGATTAACCTGATATCCTCCTCTGAGAAGATAACTGAACTTCTAGACAAAGAAATGAAATTGATTTAGTTTCTCTGAATGTCAGCATTTGACAGCGCCTCAAGTACCTAAGCTCTGGCTGACTAGTATTCACCAGTGGAAGGCAGCTACAAAAAAGGCAAGTTTAATGGAAGTCAAGCCTGAGAAAAATAGGAATTCATTAAAGAGTCACTAGACTAGTAAGAACAAGGGGAAATGTCAATTAGTGTGATGAAAGGGAATCACTTGCTGATAGTCAAGTTTCTCAAGTTGTTTTTTTTAAGAAGTGGTCCTGGGACAGGAGGCATTAATGACCTTTGTACAAACAGTTTATGCCAAAGAAGTCCAATGATGACAAAAAAAATTGAGAATCACTGTCAAGACAGAGAGAGATTGAAATATCAGACAAAAAGAGACAGGCAATGTTCAGGACCATGTTCAATAGAAATGGGCTGAAATTCAGTAGCAGAAAATGAAGAATCAAAGAATATGGAATTTCTGCTATATGCTGTGGAATCAAGAATTATTTGAGTGCCTTAAGTGCAGACCCAGATTTACCAGTGGAAGGTAGTTATTAAGAGAGAGAGAGACAGAGGGAGAGAGAAATGCAATAATTAGGTATATCAGGTGAAAAATTTTCATTTCAGATAGAGCACTATTAGTATTGTTAACAACTGGACTAGACTCCAATGAAACAGCAATGGTAGGCTTGAACAGCAATTCCCCATTCCTCCCAGAACATCATTACTGCTTTAACACTGGACACCACAACCTTCCCATGATCAATTTCTAATTCTATAGACTAACAGTCACCATCCCAGCAAACCTGGTGTGCATGTATATTTACGCAAATATGGAGATGCAAAGATTTGGCAGAAATGCAGAGAACCCTCGAGTACGTGTATATAAGGAAAAAGAGAAAGCCCGAGCTGTGAATATTACCCAGTTAACTGATACTGTGGAACATAAAAAGTTCTCCAAGATACACGCTGCAACACATTCTTACAGCACAGATTAGTTCATGATATGCTGCTTACAGTAAATGTCAGCATATGAAATACAGCTGAGTTACAGCTGTGACAGTGAATTGGTAGGTCCAAAATCAGCTACTGCTTTCTGAATATATTAACATTTAGTCGGTATTCCTTTAAAATATGGAATTGTTTACTTTCCAGATGTAAAAATAAATTAAAAAATTTCACTTTCATTTTCAATCCACCCATTTGTGGACAGCTGTTCTAAATGGGATCGCATTCAGGATTTTAATGGCCTTTGGAAACTGAAAAATGTCTGACAGTGTCCCTCACCCCTGAAGTAATTTCCCTCAATTTTCACCTGCTTTAATTTGCTCTGGCAAGAAGCTACACTCACCACATGACAGTCAGTCTTGTGCACATACACCACAGTCAATTCTATTATCAAATACTTTCAAGTATTTTCAGTTATGTTTTTATTTCATAAAATAAAATACTCTGTAGTTTTGCTACTATATTCCTATACAGTTAGGGTCAGCCCTTCTCTCTCCAGTCCAATAAACCTACTAAAAAAAAAAATATAGAACTCTTCTACCTTTACAATAGATCATCAAACAGTTTCATCATGACCCTATCAGTTATTATGAACTTATTCTACAGATTCACTTTATTTCTAAAACTCTAAAATAGCTTTGCTCTCTCTCTTTTACACTCCTGACATAACTGAAATATTAGGATAATACAAGCACACATTCCCACAATTTTTAAAATTAAGTAAAACTCACTTCTGTCTTCACAGATGCTCATGAAACGCCCTGCCAACGCGGAGGTTCGAGAAACCAGAAATTCCTTAAAACCAGAGCACAACACCTTGCAAGCTCAAGCCCTTAACTCATGATCAAGCCTTTAAATAAGGACAGTCGTGTCCTGGGTAGTTACCAGCAGTGAGATTGCCTGCACCTGAGAGCTGATTTAGGCTTACCTGGGCACTTAGGCACCTTTCTTAGTGTGCTTGTTTCCTTCTTTCTGCTACTTCAGATTTTAATAGTCTACCTACTTTAAGTGGGTTCATATTTGTGGGTTAGTAGTGAGATAAGTGACTAAACCCCAGACCTTTAGGTTTTGAACACAATGGTTGTATTTTTAGGCCATTACGCTTTCTGCCAAAAAATGTCAAACTTAGTTTTCAGGGTGTTTTCAGTGATGTTATGTCCATGTTCGCTGTCATGCGTTTTTATGACAGAAACATGCACTTTCTTTTGACAAAATTCCTTCTCCAATTCAAATTCTTCATTGCAAAATCCATTAATGCTTGTCATCAGCTTGTCAGCTTCTTAAAACCAAGCTTTTTACAGCAATCAGTCAATGTCTTGAAATCAATTATGGGTAATCTAAAAATATTTTAAATTAAATGTGTCATTATTACTTAGACCAATTACTTCAATTGATTTTATAAAAGATTAAAAAGTTGGTAAAAAGTCAATTCAATTTTATTTAACTGTGCTTTATTAAGCAAATTAACTGGTTTTTAAAAGTTTTGGGAAGGCAAAAGTGAATTATTTCCCCCTGTTGCCAATTTCGGGTTTTTTTAAGAAACACCTTCACTCACAAGGGTGAGACACACAGAGGAGTGAGGTGCAGAAGTGTCAACTACAGTCAGACAGACACACGAAGAGAGTAAGAACACCACTAAAAAATTAGCTTAGAATTTTTTCCAATTTTTCACTTTGATTGTCCTCTTTAGAAGGTACCCAGGACAGCTGCGTTATGCCACTAATGCATTTAACTAGCAGCCAAACCAATGTGTTTACCAACAACATCTAGACCCTCTTTCAATAATCAAGACTTTTTTTTGTTGTAACTGTTAAGTTCACCCAGTCCTTTCAGCTCCACCTGGAAATTAATCTACACAATGCATTTTTATTACCTTGTAATGAAATCAAAAGTAAATTTCCATAAAATATTCACAAATAACATTGATTCTTTTTGAGGGACAGCTATGCAGACCAACTTCTTACATCTGTTATTTTACCTCTTGAGTACAAAAGATTTTATACTTTGTATTTAAGAAAATGTTGAGGATGAATTCATTTTAAAATACACCACTTATCTCCCAGTACAATGACTGATCATTCTGTCTTTATCCAGGCACAACTCCCCTTGATGCCATGGAAAATGCTTTACAAAGGCTGCATGATCAGCTTCATGCAGAACAAAAATAAGAAAGGCTCTCTGCAGAGTGCTGTCAAACCTTTACTGGTGCAAGAAAATCTGTTACAACTTGTTCTTTACCACTGTAATTTATAAAGCTACAACTTCTGTTTTCTCTTCCATGTACAGCCAATAACTAATCATAAGGGTGTTTTTATTTTTTTAATCAGTCTCTTAGCCTTTTCCTGATATTCTACCAAAGTATTTCCTTTTAATTTGCTCCTGACTGCTAAAAAAAAATAGAAATTTCTTTCAACTATAAAATACAAATAAATAAATTATCAATTAATTTGTTCAATTATCATTTAAAAATATGACAAGGCTTAAATTTCCTTTGATATCCTAATAATTTATTGATCACTCAAAGCAAACCCCAATATTTTAGTTGTTAGAGTAACCAAAACCTACATTAGTTGAGGATTGCATATGGTAGCAAGAATGAAATGTAGTAAAAACTGACATGGGTTGGTGTCCTAATCAGTGGGATGTCTCCACACTGCTGAAGTGATTCCTTCCTGAGACAGTCAAGATACATTTTTAAAATAAAGATTTACTTTAAAACAAACAAAAATAAAGTATGAAGAAATCCCATGTTAGAATATCATCCCTAAGCTCTGAATCTGGAGGAATACAATTTGATAAAAAGCTGGCATTGGAAAAAACTAAATAACTAATAAATTGTGAAATTTCTTTGGTTCCCTGCTCGGTCAGTTGTCCAATCCAGCTGTAAAACCCAGCACTCTGTAATCAATTTAATTTTTGGCAACAAGGTTTCCTATTTGCAGAATGAAAAACTGAGTCATGCAGCCTGAGCTGCGATTCAGGAAACAAAATCTGTAAATGAAGTCAATCATGGGATTCAGTCTAAGTCAAACATGGGATTCAGTCTAGGCTTCAGCTACAGAAATTTCCATCATAAGCTAAACTTTTCACGTTTGCCCCCAGCCGTGGCACATGGATGTTCTCCATGCAGAAGAAGCTGGGGCCTGACCCAGTGCTGATTCAAGTCAGGGAAACTCTTTGCTTTGGCTTAAACAAACTTGAGCGTGGACCAGTTACAGCCATTGCTAAAGGTCATGTTTTAGCTTACAGACAACTGAAAGGATTACTTCTAATTAATTTTTTGGTACCTCAGAGTGCAGTATTTCCCCAGATAACAAATACCATAAAACTGGATTTATTTCAAAACATACTGTATGCTTTTGCCCATTTGTCTTTCTTGCATTTACTGTCTCCAGTGATTTATTTCATTGTATACTTCTTCCAAGACTAATTATATTAAGAAAATGGCTAGATTACTATTCAAAATCTGTCCATTTTCCATTAAATACTGGGGTGTTTTTTTCACCCAGCAGAAATACATGAAACATAACTGCTAGTGTCAGCTGACTTAGGAATTTGGGTTAAGGAAAATAAAAAATAATGGTACTGCCTTAAAATTTCCTATGCTTGGTCAAATTTATGCTGGAAATTTTAGGAGTTAGGTTTTCAGTGAGATTAGTACTGTATTTCTTCCTGGTCTAAGATCACACTAGGGAGGACTGACACGAGACCTGAAAAAAGATTGAACTTGCTTGCCTGAGGTTGATAGTCATCTTCTGTATAAAAGTTTAGGTGACTTCTAAATCTGATCTGCCATCTACCTCAATCCCAGTTGGGAATGAGTGCTCTAACTTGCTATTCCATATGGTATTTTTTATCTTTAATATGAATTCCATTAAAAATATTTTTAATGTTTCAGTATATGCCTCTTGTTTCTAGAAATACTTTGATTTTTTCCCCTCTATTTTTGTCAAGTATTGCTATGTTATTTCTAAGATAGAATTACTAATACGTTGCTTCAGGTCTTCCAACACATTTTATGAAGTTCTTAAATACTTTTTTCCTACTTTACCGCAATCAGGTAACATTAATGCCAAAGTTCATGAAGTTCATCTTCACTGCTACATAAACTGCTAACAATATTTGCTTTTACCGTCCTATCTTGCTTGCTTAATTAATCTGCAGTTCTATTTGAATAGTAGGCTTCCTAACATGTTGCTGGAACTGAATCCTCTCAATCATTTCTATTTGTTACAGTCTTTTCCCTCACAGGCAATATTTTTAAGATTTTTAACCTATTTTGGATTCAGTGAATTGTGCTGTAAGTAACAGTTTTACTAGAAGACTCGTTTATGTTCAGTAGCTTCTCTGCAATGTTTAGATACACCATATGAAAGAGACAAAACAGCCTGGATTATATACATTTTGCAAGTCTGAATGCAAACCATTTATTGCTTTATGAACACAACATCCTCCAGGGAGTATCCCAAATAACATGTATGTCCTTGAGTCTTTTGATTTTGCATTTAGAATTTTGACAGAATTAAAATAAGCATAAAATCACAGTCATACATGGCTTCATCCATTGTGGACCTAGGGAGTCTCTTGCATACTGCTTTTTCCAGCAAAAACTTGGGAGTTAAGTAACCTCCCCTACAAGAAATAAGTTTACAACATGCACACTTTAGATACTGGGATTGGTATATTTACTTTCTCTTCCTTTTAAACTTCATATTTCAGTCCTCATTCATGATAGCAAAGGCTAAGCAGGTTCTTTTTTCCTTATTGTAATCTATATTAATCCCTGTTCTTCAGTCTCTGCTGTCTTTTGAACAAAGACTTTGTTCTGTTTTGGGTTTTTTTGGTTTTGGTTTTTTTTTTCTTTTTTTAATGGGAAAACAAGGTCTAGTTGGAAATAAATCACAGTTCAAACCCTTTCAAATACAGAGCCACAAAAACATTGGGATTGATGTGACCAAATGCTGACCAGCATCCACCTCTGACTAGTCACTCTAAGCTCCATTTTTAGCCAGTGGAGAGGAACAAGAACAGCTAGTTCAGGGCCAATCACACTTCGTAACTTTACATCTTAAGTAGTCATCGGGGCTGCCTTCATAAACAAGCCTTCATAATCTCAGCCTAGAACAGGCATCTAATGTCAAATGAATCATTTCTCTGAAGTCTCTTTGAAGGCGTTATTTCCCTCCACTAACTAAATAGGAGCCTGAGGTGACTACCTTGGAGGTACGGCTATATATTATAGACATCTACAGTAAGATAAGGACCATCTTACCTCATGTCATTTATTGGATAGCAGGAGAGATTATCAGAAGGATTTAAGAGCAGGATATGCCTAGATAACCTCCCCCTGCCATCCAAATCCTTCCAGTGGTCTACAGCAAAAGGACTTCCCGCGCCCCAGGCACTGTGTACCAACCACCCCTGTGCTGTTTACGTGACTTCTCCCAGTTGCTTTTTAATTCCATCTGTAATTCGGCTTCTAAAGCATTCCATGGCAATAAATCCCACACTTAGTCATATATGGGGGAGGGAGGTGGGGGGTGAAAAAGAAGACTCAGTTTGCTCTGTTCTCAACCTGTCGCTCAATTATTGCTTTTAAGAGTCTTGCCATTTTGGTGTGATGGGGAAAAGCAGAGTCTACAAATCCTTATGCACTAAAGGCAGGGCAGACTTCTCCCAGCATCCTCTGTGTGTGCACGCATTGCTGCTTTCCATTCCCAGAGGTAGAAACACTTCATCAGGGCTCTGTGCAGAATGATAATAAAATTTAATTTGGGAATTCTCCATTAAATGCTGCTCTACACTGTAAATTAGGTTCTCTTGTTAAACAGCTAATTTGTAGTATTGAGTCACTATGTCCTGAAGGCAGCAGCACCTGAAAGCTTATAAAATTGACTGAAATTTGAAAGATAGAAATAAATAGTACGAAAGTCAGCCTAAACCAGACAGAATTTCCACTGGTAAATTTTTTAAATTACCTCCATTACTCACACTTCATTAAGCGCACATTCTAATCATGTCCCCACAATTCAGTCAACAGAGAGAGTACTCTGTGTGTGTGTGCATGTAACCCTTCAGCACAGCCAGCCAATGACCGTAGTCTTGTTTCATAGGAATGTTTCTCAGTACACAGTTCATTTGTTTTAGCTTTTTTTCCCCCCCGAGTTTGTGTGGTCAGATGAAATTCAGCCTTTTTCCATTGTTTGGATAGACAGAGGTCTACAGTCTAATACAATATCCCGCAAAGAACTCCTGGGAAACTCCTTCCTAACATAAATTGTTGCACGCAAGTCCTTCATTATAGAATGAAAAAATCCTGTGAAGCTTTCCTGCTTCAAGAAACCCGAATCTTTTCCAGTGGAAAACTGTTCTGCCGGAATATTTTACAGCACTTTTACAAGATAATGCAATTCACTCTGTATGTGTGGGATTCATTACAGCAGGGATTAAAATGACAGCTTAGTGTCATGTGAAGCATGCAGCAGGGGATCTGAGACCGAGTTCAGCTGCTGGACACTAGGCCAGCTGAATTGTACTTACTGCTGAGTTACAGTAATACATATAGCTTTGGAATAAAGGAGTATGAGGATTAAGGGCTATCCTTCAGAGAGACTTAATAATACAGAGATCTTATCACACAGGAAAACTAAAAATGGACTTACTGGGAAATTTTATGAGAGTAGTGGAGAAATGGCAAAGCACAAAAAAAAAGTAAAAAATCTTCATCATCATAAAAGCCCATTGCAGTCATATAGCACAGGTGTTACACAAATGATAAGCAGGTGGTTTTAGGTAGACTAAATTCTAAATGATCCCACTGTTATCAATCAACATCCTTCAAATAAATTCAATGGAAATGACGGTAAGCAAGAAGAGGTTCCTGGGAAAACAAAAAAGTCAGTTCATGTGTGTAAAGGGTTAAACCGCACCACAGGAAAATATTTGTAGAACTGACATGACAAAATCCCTAAAATTACATTTCAAACTTAAAAAGCCACAATATTGAGGGCCTCGCACAGGAAATCCAGAGGAATATTCTAAGAGGATGTGAATAATTCATGGCTTCTGAAGCACACACGAGACAGATGATCGGAGAACAACACGGTATCCAGGTGTGCTCCTGTCAAGTGCAGTGACACGAGCACACTGTAAATCTGCTGGAGAAAAGCGTATGCTCATCTCCATCCCACCAAGACACACTATGAACTGGCTTCCAGAAGACGTGTACCTGTTTTAACATCAAAAGGATGAAAAGCCCGGAGAAGGAGACTGGCTATTAAAATACCTTAAACATTCACGGAAAATAAATGGTCCCTGGCTCTAGCATATATTAGAATTGACCTTAAGGTGATTGCCTGGGTAGAAATAAAAAACAACCTAAACCATACCCACTCCTGTTCCTTCAATTCCCAATAGCTCCCTACCTTTAATCCCCCTTCCCCTCCCCTGATATGCCCTTTGAGTGACATATTTTTTCACAAGTGTGGTAGTAACTCTTTTATGAGGAAAATAACTGTCTTTGTTACAGTGCTAGATTGTTCCTTGTGGTGAGGGTTTAGGTATAAATTTGGTTTCCTATTGTAAAATAATGCAATCGAAACTTACGTAAATTTCAAGAACCCTTTAAATGAGAAATACTAATATGCAAAAATATGTTTCAGAGTGATACAACTGGCAGGTGGATGTAAAGCTCAAAATAGGCAACTTCTACTACATGCCTTGCAGGTTGTACCCTGCCTTTTCAGTCCAGAGGGAATGGTAAGACAGGCAGGTCGACCACATAAAATATTGAACCTGCCCAGCGTTCAGCATCTATCAGGGTGTCCACTTCACCCTGAATGATTCCCGTCCCACTTGCCTCTCTAAAACACCTCCTGAATGTGTAACCCAGTATAAAAGCTAAGCTTCCCAGGTAACAGGGCTTGTTTTGATCAACTTGGAGACATTTTTACTCTTGGAAATATTCTAGCATAAGTACAACGTATGCCAAACCCTTAAAATGAACAAAACCACCAATTCAGCAGAATCTGTCTGTAAATTAGGTCTGGAGATAGGAGGGAGTGTGAAATTATTACTATGAATTTCCAAGAGAGCTTTTTGGGGATTTTTTTTTTTTTTTGGTACACACACGTGCTTGTTTCTTGTCTAAAACTGTTCCACATAATTTCATCCGCTGCATAGGAGGTATTTTACAGCTAAGCTGTTGAAATAAATGAACATGCTATAGATTCCCTTCAAAACTTCACGCCTCTGGCAACTTGAAGACACAAAATATGGCAATCCAACTCTTTTGTAAAGAGGCATATAAGAAAGAGCAAAAAAAAAAAGTACAAATTCAGTGAATTGTTCATTCGTAAGTTTACATGGCCAATATGATTAGATATACTACAGATACACAGTCTTTATCCACACACATACACCCCGGTAGCAAACATGCACAGACACATATATATACAAACTAAAAAAAAAAATCTGTGCTACTATTATTTTATTTAGTTCATTACTAATAATATATAACTGACAATATTAAGTCAACTGGCCTTTTGACTTTTTTTTACCAAATTAATCTTGGAAGAACAGATGCTTATAAAAGCTCCTCTGAAACCAATGCAGTATTTTCAGATTTACAGCTAAAGACATTTTTACGACTGGTGATGAATGCTCAGATTTATTAAAAAGCAATTATTTTCATTACTCCTTGTACCAAGTAAGTCTGATCAGACAGCACTGTGTAGTAACCAGAGTCCTATTTCCCTTTTGCTCCTATACTGGTTTCCTTCCTTCTTCAGATCTCAGAAGAAATCCTGGACGAACCTCTGCATCAAGCCAACGGAGAGGACCACGATGCAATTAAAACCATGACTCTTTTTGCATCTACCAACGGGGGTAATACGGCCTTGGCTGGGGGACTGGTGGTGCCGAGGAGAGACCCCCGCGCCTCAGCCAGCTCCGGTCGCGGGCCGGCTGGGGTCTGGCCCACCCAGGCGGACCTTTCCCTAAGGAATGGTAAAATGCAGATGGATGAGCAGGCTCACGCTGTCTTAGCTCCTCCGTAAGTCTACAGACACATTGTCGTTGGGTCGTGGACGTTAAACTTGTGTGTTTGTGATTTAAAATGCAGTCGTTATTTGAAATTTACAGTTAAAGTTTCTTGAAAGATAAGTGTGAAGACTGTAGGTCTGAAGTCCGTTATGAGATCTGGTGCTGAAAATGCATTAGTTTCCCCATTATAAATTTGATTTTCCTGGCTGCCCCCTTCCCCTTCAATCTCAGCAGCTGCTCTATTTGACAATTACCCTGTATGACATAGATCAACAAGTTTTACTTGGCTGAAGGAAGAAGGAGAAGAGAGAAAGAAGAGGAGCTGTCTATCAAAAAATCTGAAATTGAGAGCCAGCAGGCACAAGCTGGAACCCAGGGGATTCCAGTCAGATGTTATTAAAAAAAGAGTTTTCAGTGTGAGGATAGTCAAACACCAGCACAGGGATCTCCATCCCTGAAGATACACAAAAGTTCAGTGCTGGAGCCCCATCTCAGCAGCTGTCCTGGGAAGAGGGTTTAGACCAGATGACCTCAAGAGGCCTCTTCCAACCTAAATCATTCCATGAGTCCATGTATCTAATACTTGAAATGGTCTTTCCAGTAATTAAAAACATAACAGGAAATCGAACAACAAAACCTGTCTAAAACATAGTGGAAATAAATGAAAATTTAAGACACGGTATTCACTTCCTGACAACCAATAACTGTTCTATGAGTAATTTCTTACCTTACATTTTTCACACAATTTTACAAAAACTTCTGCCTGAGGGAAGAAGAGGGGCAGAATTTGATTTTAGAACAATTTGCTGTATAATGGAATCATACCATGACTGGTGTTGATAACTAAATAATGATCAATCATGCAACTGCACGTACAGTTTGTTTTAAATATCTCTAAATACAATCTCCTAGTTGCCCACTCCACTGACATTAAGAGACATAAAATACCAGTCGTATTGCCAATCTGTATGATATCAGGCCTTCGCTATACAGTCTGCTTGGACAATTAATTATCCAAAATCATCTTGAAGAATATCAGAACATGCTTTACTACGATATATTTTTATTTAATTTTAGTTTATGATTGCTGCATATGACTTTTCTGAGAATAATCACGTTGTCCAGCCTGGACACATAAATAAGAAGCCCAACTCGTCTTCACATTAAATAGGGTGTAAAGGGGATAATTCAAACTATCTCAGCTATGGGGACTAAGAAATATTTCCCAAGCCTGGAGTCCCTTTGAGCATCCCGAGCAGGTCTCAACTCTATCTGAGAGTAAGACCCAAGAGCATAGCACCTCCCTGCAACACATCCATCTTTCCAGGAGGAAGGAGCCACGATGCCTGGCCTTGTGGGGACACAAGGCAGCTGGATCCCCGGTCTGCACAGCTGGGGAATCAGAAGAGCACAGCCTACTGTGTTGTGCTGTCTCGCAAACCTGTTGCATCTTTTAGCTGCAGGCTCGGGATGGAAAGTCTTCTCCTCCATTAACTGCACAGGGGGCCCAGTATCCCAATCTAGGCATTTAAATAATGTCTGAAGGTGGATGATGTAAATTCCTCTCTGATCCCTTTATTCATACCCACAAATGCACCCATTGTTGCTCATTAGCTGTAACTTGAGAGCCGAGTTTCTGAACAGAGCACATGAGAGTGTAAAGAGAGTGTAAATTGCCTAGATTTTTTGCGATTCCCTGAATACTTGCATATGCAGTTATTTTCATCAACCTCGTCGACCAGAGCACTTGCATACAAAATCATAACCAAGACCACAGGAGATGCCACACTGAATCCTGCACGTTTTCATCCACAGGGTTTCATATTCAAAAATCTTGTACAATGAGCAAGGACAAGGTTTAGCCTGAGATTAACTTCTATTAAGGCTTTTTAGCTTATTTCTCACACATAGCACGGTTATCAGATACAGGCTCAGTGACCACTACAAAAGCCATCACCAGAAGACATCATTACAAAAAAACCACTTCGCATTTATTTAAATTTGTATTCTGGTTTCTGGACTTGTGTATAGGAAGTAACATGTTACACAATAATTATCACAAATTAAATAATGATATAAAACTGTAAAAGCAAAAAGAAAAATCCTAGCCAATCATCACACAAATAGTCCTAATAAAAAAGGACTGATTTTCTTTCCACTTTTCCTTTTAAAAAAATAAGCTGTATGAGAGTTCAATTCTTTTCCTCTAATTCTCTCTCAAGAGGGAGTTCCCATTTGACCCAGCTGTCTGTGCATGAAAAATTTATTAACTGGCATGGTTTGCTTTATTTAGAATAAAAGGAATATCTGTTTGCCATTATTACTGCAGGGAGCAGAAGGCAATGCTAGGTCAGATCAACACAATGCTTAAAGGTTTCTTTGTCCTTCTTATGACCTCCTGCTACCTAAACTGCATATTAAAAACCAAAATAATCCAAAAAGAAATGCAATATCAAAATAGTATCACTACTTAAAGAAATATTTATCATAGAGTTTATTATCAACTGACATACCAAACTCTTTTAATTGCTAAAACCTGTACAATTCACATTGTCTAGCAATAGAAAATGATGCTTCCCAATATCTCAATAAAGCATGAGTTTAGCACGACATTTATGAGTTGTAGAAAGATATGGCTTTATTTTAAAATTATGTTTAAATTATTTACTAAGTATTTCTAAAATACTTTCTTAATAAAGGTCTTTATTCCTGCACACTTTTTGTTAATGTGAAAAGTGAAATTAAAACCACTGAACTGACTATAAGTCACACTCACTTTAGGAAGCCTTTTTTAAAGGAAAAAAAGATTCTTCTGGTACATATATTTCCTCTATTTTCCCATGCAGAGATAGGCAAATGATTCATTTTGATAACATGGTTAAAATTTTGCATTGGTATTGGGCTAATAAAATAAGGAATTTGAATTTATATTTTCTTTCATGGCCGCAACTTCACACGCAATTAATTTGGCTTCAGAACAAAACAAATTTTCATGTGAGACATTTTGGAAAAAAAATTGGTCCAAGTCCGATAGGTTGTCACATTTTGTGTTTTATTTTCTGGAGGCTGATGCCTTCCAAATAGCAAGTGCCTTGAGCACACAGGGCAGCGTGGTAGGGAGGCAAAAGTTGTAAGGACTTACTTAAGAGTTTTTTGGCAGCATTTATCATGATTTGGAGAACTGAACTTCTGCAGAAATGGGACTATAGGGTTTTTTGTTGATTGGGGGTTTTTTTACTTACAAATTAATGGAAATTTGGCCCCATCTAACTTAGCAACTACCTTGCTGCTGACTTCCTGACATTTGTCACTGCCTTCTTAGTTCTGTGTTGGTATTTTACAGGTTCAGTGCTGCCATCCTTTCTCTGACCCAGGAACTACTAGTCATATGCAACCTGAGTCAGATTCAAAGACAGCTGCGAGCTCAACTTCATGCAAACGTAATTACTAAATACTCTGCAGCAGCATCTGAAAGGAAGACGATGTCTCGTCTAGGCAAAAATCCGTCTTTATAAGAAATACCAGGCTGACGACAGCAAACAAACACAAAAGCCATGCGAGTCCTCTACACTGCTATGACAATTTGTATCAAGCCTGACTTCAGCATGTCACCTGTGAGGGCATGGAAAGATCTGTCTCCATCCTCGTTTTGCTCCTTTTTTCTGGGCTGTTTGCTCTCAGAAAGCATCCTGGTTAATGCCAGTAGAAAAGAGAGGTCTAGTTACATAAACTTGTTTACTGGGAAATGGAGATTTTTACTACATCTAATCCTCAATTCAAGAAAAATAACAGGTTCGTACAGAAGCGCAATGGGCACATACTGTGCTAGGTATACTGTGTTGTGTTTAATGTAAGAAAAACACCTCCAAAATGCATGCCTTTCTGTTAGGGAAGGCTACCTGAGTACTACAGCCACTCAGCAGCAACGGCGTTCATCAGAAAATAAGACATAATACCAAGGATAGAGACAACAAACTGTTTCAGAAAGTTTCCAAGCCCGTGTTTAACCCCGATGACCTCTTCCAGTTACTGTGTTGGGTGGAGGTAAAGCTGATAAGAGGCTTGGGAAAGAAGGTGGAAAGCACTGCCTGGTGCTCCATCACTACATTCAGGGCACCGCGAAACCTGCTGTTGATGGTCTACTCACCATAATGGCATAAAGTGCATTTCTGGGACGATCTTTTCAGAAACCCATAGAGTATTGGTGATGTTCCTGGAGAACGTGATCTGAATGCTGCTACCTACACTGATATGTGAAGAAGGAAACCGTGACAGCCATGGATGTTGTCTATGCTCTCTGATGCCAAAGTCGACCCTGCAGGACTCCGAGGACTAACGTTGTTTTTCTCTCTGGCTTTTGGAGTTAACAGGGTGAAAGCAAAATCAAATTCTTCACTTGTGTCTAATTGTAGCCTAGATACAATGGGTCCCATTGTATGTTATGTCTTACAGATTTCGAAAGCTTTTTACATTACTAACATTTTTTTTAGTAAAAAGTTTATGTTGAGCAAATATAGTCAGCACACTTCTTTGTCTCTCTTGCCATATGCAAAAAAATGTCACCAGTTTCTAAGGCCTTACACAGGAGAACAGGAAAAGCCATAGTTTCGTCTTCAAATAAGAAAATTTATTAACAGCACTTATAGGGGGAAAAAAAAAAGAAAAAGCTGAAAATTTCTTTTTCCACTAATATTGACAATTTAAAAAAATTTTATTCACATTTCTTGTACACCCTAGACTGATCACCTAACTCTAATCCAATGCATGGTCCAACCAAAACTTTGTTATGCACTGAAACTGTCTGAAGCCAACAAACATACCAGAGAGGGATAAGTCTGCCCAACCTTAAAACAAGATATATGTCACTTCAGCTGGACAGATACGTCATTTTCATGAGCAAAACTTGAACTCACATCTTTGGATCCATAGAAAAATAACAAACAACTGGCCCTGAATTTTCACATAAAAAGACAGGTCTTGGATACTACTTCTAGACTTTCTTCTCATTTATAAACACAAGAAAAAACCTCTACAATCCAGTGTTATGCAAAATAGTATTTTCTGTTTACACTTTTTACACATTATTTTCTGTCCATAAAATACTGTATCTTGTAATTTACAAGCTCAAGATTTTATTTATATTTGTTTGCTTGTATTTTATCCTAATAAAATCATCCAACCAAAGTACTGGAAATGTTCATCCAAGTCTAGTTACTAAGAGACACTATCTCAAATAATAAGATGTCAGAACTCATATATGCAATTTCAATCAAAAAATTAAAGCCTTGCTTATGCACTGAATTCATGTTTCTACTCATCTACTGATTTTTAAAATAAGAGATGAAAAATGTTGCTAATTACAGAGAAGCAATGCCCTAAGGTGGTCTCTTAGTTTAAAACTGTCCATTAAGACAAAATTATCATCTGGAACACTGGGGTTCTCAGGTAGGGTGGAATTTCAGCCAGCAAAATGTGTCGAGATGACATTTCCTTTAGATTTTTCATGGGAATATGAAAAAAGCAAGTGCTTCATGTTAAACTCTCCTCCTACTTATGCTCCTGGATAATGTAAAATGAGTGGAAAAAAACCAGTGGTCTGAGGTTAAGAAATCCATCCCTAAGAAATTAAAATTATAAATTTGCTAAAAATAAGACAAATATACTAAAGTGTCTTTATTTCACACCTATAAATAAACATATACACAAGATTTGCTAAACTAAAAGAGAACATTCCATCTTCTCTAGCCTCCTGCCTTGATGGAAAATAAGTAATACATTTAGCACATGTAATAAATGTGTGTAATACCAATAGGAAATATCAAAATGGGTCATGTTTTTACTTTGTATGTTGACACAGTAATTGGTCAATTACATGTAATGGAGACTAACTGCCTCTTACAAAAAAAATACTTACACTCTCTCCATTAATAATAAAAAGATTTTTTTCCGACTCACATTATGGAAGCCAGACAAGATAAAAGCATGGAGGGAAAAATCAGTCACCTGTGATTTGCACCACCTAGGAGCATATTGTTCTCAGCAATCGCTTAAAATTGTGCAATAGGAATGGCCTGACAGACCAGAAAGTGTCAGCACACACGAACTTACTGAGTCTGATCTGGGGTTTTGGTACGACTCTGCCCTTTTAGTCGAGTCTTCCCACCGCTCCCCTGTCTGTCACAGACCTTGCCCTTCTCTTCACACCTTACAGAATATGCCCAACATGAGCATTTAGGGGTCAATCAGACAGCTCAAAATTATGATTGCACATTAAAATAGTTGCCTAATCCTCCTCTATATTAAGGCAAGAAGGAAAGGTGCCTTTAGAGGAGGATTTATCTCTCCCTTGGTATTTAAAATATAGGTGATAAGCATCACCCTTCAGACCTGCCATTCTTTTTCCTCTGACTACAGTGGAAATGCAGATGATTAATTTTTAGGTAGCCAGAATTAGGTGAAATTGATCTGACTCTACTAATAAAAAATATCTACCTCAAAATATATTTGGGCTAGATCTCAGTATACAGTATGTAAGACTGAAAAGGAATTCATTTTTACCAAATCTGGTTTGAATCAAATGAAGTTTCAGTGACATTGAAGAAAAAAAAATCTTTCACAAAGTATCTCTGTGATAATAAAAAAGCTACTAAAAATGTCCTTTGCATTTAATTTTTAAAAAGACTTTGATTTACAGATAAATTTAATTTATTGCTTGGGTAGAACCTTTGGGCATTTTACAAAGGACTGAGGAACTATTATACTATCTCTTGTCACCTTGCAGATCTCATTAGTGTGCAAGACACTTGCACTGAAGGTCTTATTTTCATTCCTTACCCTATTTACAAAAAGCTAAAAGAATGGTTAAACTATTAAATGAAGTTCCTGAGTTATACCTAAACATTTATTTGCTCGCTTCAAAGAGCGGTAGAGTTGAGTTCTTGACTCCACCAAGGGCAGAGGTCCCCGCTTTCCTTTGGCACTTGGCTAGTCTGGGAACTGACTTGGGATCCCCAGGTATCCATCAGGTTCTTGGGCAGGAGGACTTGCCCATGTCCTGGGTCCCACAGGACATCCATGTGCCTGTCAGGGATGGTTCAGAAACAGGCTGGCAGAAAAGGAAGAAGGAGAAAACAGAAGTTTTCACTGCTTTCCTACGCAGAGGTCATGAAGGGACAGTATGTGACCTTCCAAAACACCTTTCTCTGATGTGGCTATGGAGGCAGAGAAAACCATAGCCTAAGGAAATCCAACAATGAGAAAAGAAAGTGTAAATGAGATCAATAAGAGGAGGAAAATTTTCCAAGAGCAGTGTACATAGAGGAAAACAAGGAAGAGCAAGTAGTTTAGGAAAAGAAAGAAAAAACTTGAAAAGAGCAACTGAGGATTGTTATGGAAAAAGGAAGTAAAAAGAATGGTGAAAAAAACAGTAAGATGCTCAGGGAAGGAGATCAATCTTTATTTCCCAGTCCCTCTCACTTGCCACAGGTCAAAGCTACGAAGACAGCATGACAGATTTCCACTGACTATCATGATAAAGTCCTGGCACATTGTCCTTGCTATTACTGTCAATCAGGAACAACTGTCAAAAATTACTATGAACAATGAAGGTACATGTACACAGAAGTGACCACAAAAGATGACAGGAGAGAGGATTTTGACAGATTAAGATATTATTCTGCCTTCCCTGTGTATTTGTTTAACTTCCAGGATTCAATGGACAGTTGAGTAAAATGGCAATAGATCTGTGTAACGCAGAGGCTGGTAACAAGGCAGAGAATCTATACGTTATCTTGCAAACAAAAGAACAATAAAGGCAAAGGGAACGGTCAACAAGAAAAAAGGTAAAAATAAATAAATAAAAACAAGTCAGAGAAGCTGAGTGTGAGGGAGAGAGAAAGAGATGGGGAGAGCATCTAGGTTTTGTTCTCATTTACCCTCAAGTCATGGATTTACACTCGTGTAACTGGCAACACCATTTGGCCAAGTTCTCCTTATCAGCAACAGGCAGAAATGAATGACAGACCGTACAGACGGAAAAGACCTATTTGCTCATCCACTTGTCTTCGTGACAGAACACAACTGTTCCCTATTGTACTTGGGGGTTTTTTGCCCCTGAGTTTAAATTAGTCTCAAGAAATTGAGCACCCAGGACACAACATTCATACTGTGCATTTTGATTCTCACCTCCCCTCAGTATCCCTCCCCACATAAATATATTACAAGCTTAATCACAAATAAATACCATTGCAAGAAAAAAGTCTTAGTCCTTAGCTAGAAATTAGCCTTCTAATCATTTCTATTACTCTTAATTGCATTTAATCAAATTTCATGTCGTCTACCTCAGATGAGGTAACATCAGTTATGTTATCTTAAACTTTAAAATTTATAGTATTTTCTGAGCCAATGGATTAATAGCCATATAAAAATGGAGATGCTTTTTACCCTCCATGTTCCACTGTATGTTATTCTACGCTTCAGACCTCAAGTCATGCTTAATATTTTTTCCCACCAAAATGAGAAAATCCACAGTTAAAAAAATTATGCCTTCTATTATTTTTACAATCACAGTTAGGTGATTATTCATGAACCAGATCTCACACACATCCACAGTGAAATTTTACTGTATGTTAACTTTTGAGGAAAAAAACCTCCTGGCTTTTGATGATATATTCAGTTATGTTGTTTGAATGTACTTTTTTGTTTAGATTTTTTTATAAGCTATCAGCTGTGATGGATTTTCTCCATCCACTGAGCACCTGTAAGGCTTGAAACAGCCAGCCTTCGCATCCTGAAATGCATCACCTCTGTACTTCTCAAACTAAAGCTCATTGTTCTTTTCTATCCATATTTTTAAATGTTTCTTTTTATTTCTAGCTAATGGTGCTTCTATTTTTCACTCACATCTGAAAGCCTGTACCTGAATCTTCCACTGGAATCTGCACATGGCAGCTGTGAAGAACAGTACGGCACAGAAACCAGACCAGGAAAACATTATGCCATGTATCTTTGGGCTCATGTTTACTTAGGATTTTATCCCTAGTGCAGATTATTTCTTGGATAGAGAGAAATCATCTATTAGGTACATGTCAGGCACCAGCAAGCCTCAGAGCAGTGTCAACAGAAATCCTTCATCACAGACCTAATTCAAACGAAAGTCAGCTACTGTTATCCTAAAAGGTGCAGAGATCCTAACTATAGTTTGCTATCAATCATTGCTTTAACTCAAGATTACAGCGTAATTTAACTTTCTTATCTATTATGCTATCTTCAAGTAGAAAATAATCTAGAAAAGATTAAAAAAAAGAGAAATCTTTACTATGGAATAAATCATTACTGATTCTGGCACAGAAAGCAACAATAATCCTCCTTAAAAAATTGTTATCAAGCTAATTTTCATTTTCATCCCTCTGCCAGTTTTTAAGCCATACAGCAATGCTGAACAGAAACATTCAAACTGGTCAAAGTTAATTTTGTGAGTATGAAAAAAGATGAGAACAATGAAGATCAAGACTTTACTATGACCTGTTGTTGTCTTTGGGGGTATTTCAGATTTCCAGTGTCACATGGATCAGCCTGATTTTTTAAACTATTTTTTCTTACTCAAGTTCAAACACTAGGCTCATAATATATTTTTCAGAAGAAATAGCGTGGTTTCTTTTTTTTATACACTACTGAAAATAGTTCTGCTAATGCATAAAGGTTGAAACTTAAGTGACAGTATTGCCAACAAACTAATCACTGCTTTGCAAAAAACTTTAAGGATTTTTTTACATAAAAATAGTTAATCGTTAGAATACTGATCTCAATTCTAAAAACCTAAAGTTTAAGTTATACTAATACAGACCAAACTATTAGGTTTTAGTGTCACGTTGCCACTGATGCAATGTCATTCCTCAAGCCAATTTTACTCATGATACAATCATTACATTGTCTTATAGATTTTTCATCACTTTTGCATCTATTAAACCAGACATATGAGGTAATACCAAAACATAATTACATTTACAGCTTGAGCTCTACTGTAAGCAATTTGACCAGAGGGTTCATTGAGGTCTGCAGGTTTATTCCAAGAAAAAACAAATCAACAGAACCCCCAAATGAGGGATTCTTTCAATTTTTGGAGACTGCAAAAGTAAACTTCAGAGATATCTCTGTGAGTTCAGCTTGTTCCACTGTTCCTCCCCACCTCCATGATCAGCCAGTATCAGAGCCAGGATGTGGGGCCAGATGGGCTTTGGGTCTGACATGAGTGTTCTCATGTAAAATATGAAAAAAGTCCCATGACCTAAATGCAAACAGCCAAGATTTTCCCGGTATCAGTTTGCATAGTTTCCACCAAAACATACATTACAAATATTTCCACAAACCTGAAGTTCTCTACTCTCTTAATAAATCTCCACTGGGGTGAAACGCACAAGCTCATGGTAACGTGCCTATTAATTAATTGCCAGAAAAGGAACAACGTACCTTTAGTACTAAAAAAATCAAATCAATCTATTTCTAGCGGTGTATATCAAAACATTATTTTGGTGGCATTTTGTGCTGTGCTGCACTGCTCTTCATAGCCATCTGCTTTATTGTGTCTCATACAGGACAGGGCTGCTTTATTAACAACAACAAAAAAAGTTCATACAAAACACAGCTCTTCAATTCTGCACTGTTAAAAGGTCACTTCTCCACTCACCCTTTTTGACAAGAAAGGGATACAGAAGAATTACTCGACTTTGTTCTTTTCCAGTGTTGCACAGAAAGCTTTTAAGGAAGAAGTCACTCTAATATGAAAGCAACACAAAGGGGCCACATGGAATACTGTGATTATTTGAACCTAAATGACTCTGTTAGTGCACTAATCTTTCATCTACAGGGAATCAGACTCTCATGTCGGTCACGGGGGACTAGGAAATTATCTCTGATCTTTGTGTCTATTTTTACACATCACAAACCAGCAGTAACAGTTTGGTACAATTAATTGGACTTAGCCATCAGCTTCAATTTAAACTTGGGCTTTTCTGGACAAGTACTGCTTTAGCCATATGTTAAAGCTCAAACTAACCCTCCAATGCTCCCGCATTTGTTCAGATCATGTCTGTGAGCAGGACACTCTCCTGCCCACGGTCCTGTTACCGCTACAGTTTCGGCTATGAGGCTACTGCCGATCTGTGTCTCCTGGGGTCAGAAGAATGATGTGAACCATCCCGAGCACGGGAGCTCACAAAGGTTTCGCCGTGCTTGTGAAAACGAGCAATGCATGCACTCTAAACGGTAGTGAGACCAGCTTAACCTGCGTACTGCACAGTCAGCATACAGGAGAAAATACAATAAACCACTTTCTGATTTAGAGATTATTTTTTAAAAGCCCTGCTATAGTTTACAGCCATTTCACATCGTGTTTTCCGTAAACAAGCACAGTATCCACAAAAAATAGTCACCTCAGCGGTGCACAGTACACGAGGAGGTGGTAAATGGTGGCACTTTGTCACAGAGGCAGCACCCTCTCCCGGGCAAGGATTGCCCCTGACGAGGGAAAGGAGATTTCACGGTCTTCAGTGATCACCGAGCATCTGGCCTCCAGTCCAAAGGGACATACGGAAATCTCCTCAATTCTGTCACATTTACTGAGCGTCACCCTTCCCCTCAAAAACATCTCTGAAGTACCACAACCAGCCAAAATGAAATATTAGGCATAACAACTCAGGAGTAATTTAGCCCTGCTACCTGCAAAAACTCTGGTTGAAAAGGTCGGCTCCCTGATCAATCCAGGTAGTGTTATATAGGCTTCTAAGTATTCACAGCTTTTGTTCAGTCACAAATATCAATCCTAAAAACTTTAACACTTATTCCTGTTACAGAAGCTGACATATGATCTATTTATTTCCATTACAATTTCTGCTGTTATTCTTACACCAACCGTCACTTCAAGTAAAATTTGTCTGTCGTCCTCCAACATGCAGACTTGGCTGGTGAAAGCCAACTCTGCTTTTCAGAGCTGGGGAGTATTTGAAATCCAAATTGAAAAATGCACAATGAAACAAATGAAACAAAATTAATCCCTTTTACAAAATAAAATCCTCTTTTCCTTGGTGAATCTTGTTAAAAGCAGACAAAAAAGAATAAAATAGAAGTTGGGATTTTTTTATATCAAATGCCAGATTTATGGCCTCCTATTGACATTTTTCCTCAATAAATTCAAGCAATTCTTAGAACATATTTATCCCTATGGAAAGTTTAGGTCAGCTATTTCATGTTCGAGGGAAGTATCTATTTCTTCCTTTATTCCTTATTCAAAATACCTCCTTTTATATTCTATTCTA
This sequence comes from Haliaeetus albicilla, assembly GCF_947461875.1. Taxonomy (NCBI): domain Eukaryota; kingdom Metazoa; phylum Chordata; class Aves; order Accipitriformes; family Accipitridae; genus Haliaeetus; species Haliaeetus albicilla. The sequence goes on from NC_091488.1 coordinate 6,839,262, forward strand.
TAATATGCCTCCATTTATGCTTCATACAGGCAATGTGTGCAGAAAATAAAGATGTAATTAAAACTGGAAGGAAGCAACATATGCACTGTTCTGCCATTCGACGGGCTCAGCAAAATATGTACGTATGGAGCCTATATACTGCCACACTCCATTTCTTTACTGTGGTTTTTCAGACTCCCACTTAACAAGCCCGTCATTCCCAATGACGGTTTAACAGCTTTGTATTTTCATTCTGTGCAACGCTGGTTTCAACACTATTATGTCAGGAAATAGGTCTTTTCCCCCATTCTTCCAAATGTTAGTGTACAACCTTTATTTTGTTTTTAGATGTAGGCAGTGTACGTGTTGAAGTTTAAGGCAGCTATTGCCATTTACAATGTATTTCACCAGCCGATAATGGGAACTCTGTAGATTCCAGGGTGCCTGCTTTTTTTTTTTTTTGGAGGGGGGCATTGGCTGAAATCTGTTTTCTGGTATATTGCCCACAATAGTGCTTTACCAGGGCTCCTTACTGTCACCGTACTGTAGAGTTGCTCAGACTAGGACTCAGCTACTATGTGAAAGGCTTGAGAGCAGCCACAGAGGAAAACACTGTCACAATTCATAGTAAATGTCCTTGTGGGCTCTGGAATGTTAATGTGCTGCATACTGCAGCAAGGACAGGGCACCCAAATAGTTTCAAACTATTAGAACCAGTTTAAAATTGCCCACTGGTAACTATTTAAAGGTCATTAGTTACTTTTTATATATATAGTGCATGTATTCAGCTAGCAGAAATCTGGTACTACATTGTTGGCCATAAAGGGAAAAGTTGGACAAGTTCTAAAAAGAGATCAAAGCCTGGGCCAGATCCTCAATTAAAGTCAAATGAATTATATCCATGTACATCAGCAGAGGATGTTTTACAGAGTGCAAAACACTTTGTGTCAGAGCAAGAGTTAAGTGACAAACCACCACTGGTGTGACTGCAATTCTAACTGTTCTTGTCCAAAACATTCAAGAACTCGGTTGAACAAAATAATAAAAACCAACCCATAAAGTGTTGATTTCATGTGTCATCTCACTTCCTTACAAAATTCACCCTCCTCTTGCCTTCAGGAAAAATGAAACTGCAAAAATAATAGATAGTGATAGCAATGGATACCCTGCTTCCACCTTTAAAACAAATCTACATATGCTCACAAGTAACTTCTAACACAAGCAGAAAAAAACCCTGTATTTGAGAGTACAGTCATATGCAGCATTTGTGTTTAGCAATTCCTATGGTTTTGGGTAAGATATCTGATGATCTTGAAAAATGATTTTTTTTTTCTAAAGCTAAACAAAGGAAAACAGCTAAACGATGCATTTACTAAGGTCACACCCCTGAAGGGTAAATTGTTTAATTTTCCTAACAATGAAGAAAATTCTATGATTCTTCCTGCTTCCATCTTTAATTTGGTAATGCCTTGTGTTTCTATATACACGTGCTGCATAGTAATAAGTCCCTTTTTAAACTAACAGGCTCAAACAGTGGAAAAAAGACTAAACAAACAAACAAAAGCCTTCAGGTTTTAAGTTTGTAAGTGGAAGGAAAGGATAATAGGTTGCCCAGAGCAGTAGGAAACTGAAAATATCTTATCAATTTTACATGGTTGACTTATTGTGATTTACAGGGTTTTTTTTGTCAAATAATCCCACGGTGTACAAAAAAATTCTCTTCTGGTCTGTTTGGTCACAAATTGAGGAAAAACTCTGAAGAGGACTAAGAACAAGGGAGGATATTGGATGAAGTGGAACTGAGAAAAACTATCAAAACAAGAGTAAAGCAAAAAGGAATAAAACAGGCTTTATACAGTCCATATGGATTAAGACTCACTCATTTGTAATTCTGAAGAACAGAAATTAATGCTGGAAACATTTGCTGAACCGTATTTGTACTTTTTATTGTAAAGGTCAAAGAGGTGTATAATGGTTTTGCGAAGAGAAAAAAGTAACTGTAATAAGGTCTATTACTTACTATACTTGCTCTGTAACACTAAACCAAAGAGCAATGAACTGTACCTTTGGAAACTCTAAGGAATTGCCTTTTATAGCTGAAAGGTCAAAACAGAATTTGGAAGAGCAGCTATTAAGTTACATGGTCTTTATGTATCGTTAACAGTTTGCCCGTGAATTTACAGGAATGTCTATGTTGGATAACAGAGATAGGGCTTGTTCCCTTTCAGTATTTAATCCCTTTTGCATATAATCCTTCCCCCCCCCAACACAGACAGTCTTTCAAGAGTATTTCCTTACTTTTGTATGTATATGTACCTATTGAAAATGAACACAAGCCTATTTCATAAGCTCTTCCCCGTTCCTCTCGCAAGGCAGAAGCTGGCACAAGTGCAAACATGCCGCAGAGTTGGGTCAGGGCAGCTGACAAGTATGCGATAGCTGTCCCATCCCCTACGTGTTTTGCGAAAGCACTGTCAGTCCATGGGAAAGCTCTCTGAAGTTGAATGAGACGGCAGGAGGGGTGGCAATAAAGGAGCTGCACTAAGAATGTCAGCTATTTAAGCTGCCCACAACACATCGACATTTTGTCGAAGGCACAGCATCAGGATACCTTTTCACTGTGTTGGCTGGGCACGGACTGCTGCACTCCCTTTCTGCCCAGACAGAGGAGCCTGGAGAACAGATATATCCACAAAGAAAGGTGGGTTTTTTTACACTTGGACACTGAACTGTTGGAATCTTCAATGTTGCATTCTACAGATTATTGCCTGATGCGTACCCGAGAGTAGTTTCTCTGACCTTTTCCTGCTTTTTGCACAAGGGATGTGAATAAAACAAAGACCTCCATACTTCCTACTTAAACCAAAGTGTTATGACAATGTTCTTCTTTGGATGCTTTAGCCAGCTCAGGGTTAGACAGCAGATACTGTCCCCAGTCAGAGTCACGGGGAGAAACCTCATTCACCATTCCAGCTTTGGATCCTCCCTGGGAAATTCGTAATGGCATAAGATAAGGTTTTTACAAAGCAAATGCCTCACAGCAGTCATTACTTAACCACTCTAGACCAAGATTAAAATTATTTCTTTTATTGAGGAGAAAACCAAGGCAACTGCTGACATTGTTGTGGCAAACACTGTAACTATCCTTTCTGCCAAAGAGGAATGTTCATCCATCTGGCTCATTAGGAGTCCGTGCTCCAGTTAATCCAGGTCAAATCTGTTTTACTTCTGTGCAGTGGAAACTATTTTGAGAAGGCCTATGCAAGGGCCACAGATTGAGACAAACAGATCTTTGAGCACAATTACTGTGCAACAAAAAAAAGAGCCTTCTGCCCCATGTACCATTAGATAACATAGACCTAAACGTGTCAAGGCTCATTTTTGATTGTATTATTGGGTACAGAAAGTACTGTTATTTCTCTGTATTATTGAGAAGCAGTTCTAATAATTACAGAAGACTACAGTCTGGAACCTTTATGCTGAGAAAATATCCAGATAGCATGGTGTCTCACTGAAATAAAGTTAAACACAAGATAGGATTGGCAGAGTAGTCCTAAGGGAGGGCGATGTTGAGGAAAAAAACCCACAGGTTGTGGAAAAGAGAATAAGCAAATAAAATAAATAATAGTTTCCAGGAATAAATTTTTGGTTCAACTGATAAGTTACAGACTTTCAGTGGTTTTCTCAGAAAATCCATTGAGCTATATCTCTATTCCAAATTAGATATGCTTAGGACATTCTTTGTAAAGCAAACATAGAATTACAGAATAATATGGGTTGCAAGGGAAGCCATCGAGTCCAACACTATGCTCAGAGAAGGTCCCCCTTCAGGGTTAGATCAAGTAGCTCAGGGCTGTGTCCAACTGAGTTTTGAACACTTCCAAGGGAGGAGATTCTACAACCCCTCTGTGCAACCTCCTCCGGTGCTTAACTGGTGACACCCACAGTAAAAAAATAAATATTACTGGTATCTTGTAAAAATTTTCATTTTGGAAACCTGTTTCATCCTTTCCCTGTACACCCCTGAGAAGAGTCTGACTTAATTGTCTCCATAACTACCTCTTAGGTAGCTGAAGACAGCCATTAGATCCCCTCTTAGCCTTTTCATGTCTAATTAGTTCAGTAGTTTTAACTTTTCATCACTAGGGAGAAAACAGTTTTACACTCAGTACAGTTCCTACATTTTTGTAATGATAGGATTTTAGGTCTTTTTCAATTTGTAATTAACTATGGACCTAGCTATAAGTAAAAAGATGAGAGCATCCTATATTCACATAATTTCTTTCTTATACATACAAACTATATAGATGTCCACAGTATATTATATTATTAAACCTATGCAGAATTACCTAAGTTATCTAAAGATGTCTAAAGCAAACTCAAACAATAGTCAGGGAAACCACGAGTGGCAAAGTTAAGCTTTAGCCACAAAAGCTGAATTATGTAGCATGTTTAAGCAATAATGAGAATAACACATTTGTGACATAGTCCTTGAAACCACTTGCCAAATTTTGAACAAAGCATGTCTGCATTAACAGGAAAAGGGTGAATCCACACTTAGCAAGTGCATCTTTGAATCAGTTGCTGATTGAGCTACCCATGACCTCTGTGCAACTCTCCTGCAGGTTCAATGTTCTAAATCAGGGAAATTGTTATTTGTGCAAATATCTTTTGAGTCATTTGTAGGGCAGCTACAAAGAAGGGCAAAAGGGCTTCTATCTTAGATCCAGAATGCTCTATATTATCAGAGTATATAATAGAAACATAGATGAATTAGCGAGAGAAAAAAAGGCAAAAAGCATGATAACCCATTGATAACTTAGGGCCAAATGGCACAGAACAAGGAGAAAGCAAAAAGGAAGAATTTCTTTGTTGGCTAGAGATGCCTCCAGAAACCATCTCTAAAGACCTGAGTATAAACAGTTCTTCAAGGCATGGCAAGCCCTTGGAAAGGCCAGTAAGCCTCACGCTCTAGCAGAGGCGTTGAAAGAGCCAAGAGAGAACCTCACTGGGTGATGTTTCAGTGTCTTTCTCATTGTAACTAAGTACTATTATGGAGAAAATAAACTTATTTTTATGCATGTATACCAAGCACACCAATCTTTGAATGGCAAAATTATTAACCAAGGGTGGACTGGCAAATTGGCACATCTTGTCCCTAGCAGACTTGTGGGCTCCCAAGACATTAAAGGAACTGCAGTGCAGATTTGTAAGAACCTAATGGGAGGCAAATACTATTAATTTTGAACAGGCAGTGAGGTCTCCCACTCTGCAAGCTCCCAGACAAGAAAGAGAGCAAATCATCACAGATACCATTCACAGTAGGATTTAAGTCAAAGTTGTTATCAAAAGAGATCTTTGAATACAGCATTGCTGCACTCAACTTAGGCATATAAATTAATAAACCAGAGAAGCTGCAGTTAGTCAAGTTTCATGGTAAATGGCCAAGGGAAAAGATCTGTAAGTTTATTAATATTTCATAGCATTGTTACACTAAATGTGGTATACATTAAATATGAAAGCAGTACTGAATTTCCCACTTTCTTTAGGAAAATACACTACACAATGTTTTCAATACACTGGAAAATACAAGCATTGTTTTTCCTAATATCATTGAAACACTTTTTTCTCTCAGTTGAGAATGCGAATTAGGTTCCCAGGAGAAATTTCTATTCTTCTCTATCACCTGTTTCCTCAGTATCCAAGTAACTAGCAAAAAGGAAGACTGAAAACACAGCAAGAGAAATTGAAGATCCCTAAGGAAAAGAGACAGGAGTTTCTGTCAAGGATCAAGAGGGGATTAAATGCATACAGTCAGTTAGAGGGAACGATTCTGGGAGAAGAGATTTACTAGAAAACAAAATTGCCTCACAGCTGAAGGCACTGGAAAGTTTGCAAACCTAATACTGAGGAAGAAGATGAGGAGCAGCCAGACTTTCCCACCCCGTCACAGGGAGTATTTAGCCTATTTTTCTTGGCTCAGAGAAGTCTCACTCTACAGCGACACTTACATTCTTTGGAGATAAACAGTAAAGTACTGTAGGTGACAACGGCCATTTTCGCAGATCAAGAGGCAATATTATCGATACCATGGAAATAAAATCCACGGTAACTCCTGTTTGTTGCCTGATGACTAAGGTTCCAGAGAGGATTTTGTTTTGTTTTGTTCTGTTGGAGCGTTAGCTTTCTAAAGTGGTAAGGGAATAAGATCCTTTCAGACAGGGAGAGGGGATTAGTGTATCTTGCTGATGATTCGGGGTCAAGCCTGGCAGTGTAACTGCTGGGATGGTTCTTAGCAGTAACGAGGAAGCTGTCTGAAAAAAGGAAAAGAGGGATTCAATATCAGTGGCCACAGCAAACCGTGTTACTACTTCAAAAACTTCAAGTTACTGACAATAAAGAAAGAGAGTGAAGAAAGAGATTGAGCAGGACATTCGCCAGCGGCGCCCTTATCTGCTGTGCAAGGCAATCAAGCCCGGTCCAACTTGCCCAGCTTTTTGTGCCAAGCTGTTACAGGCCCCAAAACGTCTTTTACTCAAACTATGTACAAACTGAATCTAATTTTTTTCTGCTGAGGTGGGAGGACGGGGGCGAAGGGAGAACCGTGACAAATAAATTAGCAAAAGAGGGCCAGAGCCGTGCAGCTGACGGAGCGGTTTGGCACGGGCACCGCTACCCAAACAGCGGATAACGGGATAACGGGAGCGGCCCGGGAGAAACTCCTGCGGTCCCGGCCCCGCAAAACTCTGGCATTCCTCTCTTCCCTCCCTCAAGCCTCCAGTGAGTACATCTCTGTTTCAAAAGTACGTGGGCCTGTCAGGCTGCGGCCTCAGCCCAGATCTGAGCAGCAGCTTTCCATCTGTGGCTTTCAGCCCTCGGCGCAGGAGGTGGACGTGTCCCAGGCGGTGCAGAGACCTGCAGGCAGCACCTGGAAGAGCACAGGTGCCTCCCAGAGATTCCTCCTCCTTGCCGGTGTCTTCGGACACCTCTCCTCTGAGCTCCAGTGACAATAAACAAGCTCATACCAAGCCCTGCCTATCCACAAACCAGGCTGAAGTTGAAGATGTGTAATAGAGATGTCCCAATTAGGCACGAAAACTAAATAGAAACTAGGCGTATTACAAGCGAGGTTTAAATTAACTTAGCCTGTGATTAATTAGACCGATCACAATTTATGCATAACCCGTAATTTATGCCATGCTGCATACCACCAATCATGTGGTTTATTCTACACACAGAACAGGATGATTTAGATTATAGAGAAACATAGTGAAGTGACATAGAGCAGACCTGTCGTGGAGGGAAGGGAGGAGAACTGGAAAGGGCTCTGAGTGAGAAACCTGTGTTTGCTTATCCTTGCTATCACACTCGCTTTGTGAAAGCTGTAACTCCAGCAGCAAACCTACCTGTCAATCAGTGTGAGAAGGCGTGGTGACACAAAGACGCAGATTAGAAGTAAAGACTGTTAAAATACGCCCCCCACCCCATATCTGCTATTCCTACTCATATTTCTTTAGGGTTTTCTCCACCTTGCACTCTTATGCAAACTCGTCTCCGGCTGCGTTCTGGCTGATTGCTGCCCTCCCTCTGCCCCACATCCCCGTGTGGCTTTTCGTTTCTGCTCTTCCATCCGTTCCTACTGTCTCCAACAGGCCCCGACTCTTCAGGCATCCACCGTTTACCGCAATATAGGTATCATCAAAACAAATTCTTGTAATTATTTTCTAAATATAGAAACATGCTTCTTTTATTGTAAGTGTGAGAAGATGTGAACGCATGAATAAATGATCATATAAAGGGGAGGCCTAGGTGCATGTAGTTGCCCCACTAGTGTTTAGACCGCATTGCCAGCTAGCTCCGGTCCTATCAGCAACTTCACCTCCGTAGGGAAATCTTGTGGCACAAAGGCTCTGTGCACAAGGAAACCTAGGGTACTAACTGCATTAGTCCCAGAAACAAGGGATTCACTGATTTTCTGGTGCAATTCTGACTAGCTTACAGCACTGACATTTTTGTCTGTTAAAAATGATAATGATATTGTTAATAGTTAGGGCCCCATAAGAGGGTTTCTCTGCATGAAGTCAGGCTTGAGTGTTACACTTAATCTGCAGTTACATTTTAAATTGCATTTATATTATAGCTTAATTGAAGTGTGCATACGATTTCCCACAAATAGTACTTTCAGTTGTTATACTATATCAATAATAATTACAATGATTTATACATTCATTCAACTTAGGTTATGTGAGAGTTAGATTACGAATGCATTTGCATTACAGTGGAGTCAACTGTATACTGGCATAAACCAACCTGCTGATATTTTCCTTTCCCCCCTCATATACGCCTTTTTAGAAAGACTGACTCTGATATATGGGTGCAGAGGCTGATATGCATCTTGTTAATGAGTTAATGCTGGATTTATTAAAATACTTGCTTTTTATCCCCTTCCCTATCATGTTATCAAGGACCCTGTGATACGCTTCAGAATAACTAGATCTTTTGACAACTGCTGTAATAGCTAATAACTGTCACTGCTGTCATATAAGGTGCTTGAAGCTTCATAAACTCACATCTAGGACTCCCCTCTTTCTAGCAACATCTTTGATTTTTTCCAGCTATGAGTTCAGCCCTGGCCACAGCAATGACAACTTCTCTCTTCATACAGAAAATACATTCGTGCTCTCTTCTGCCAACCTAATTTCATTATTCAAGTCCATCGACTAAAAAATAACCAGGCTTTTGTTTACAATAGCTACAAATTCATAATCCTGTCTGGGCCTCAGAATTTTGCACAGCATATTGGCAATTAATATCCAATTAATGCTCATAGACCCATTGACTGTGTTACACATCTACAAAGCAAACTGTTGACACATTCATTTTTATTTCAAACTGCATGCTGTAGACTATATGGAATAGGGATTACATTGAAAATTCTCAGCATATTCTGAACTCGGGTACAACAACTCCCCGGGAACATATTCTCACCAAAAAAACTTGAAAATTAAAAAAATCCAGGGATTTTTACCATGTAGAAAATACAGAATTACATCATTATAGACAAAAAATAATCTCCAGTGTTTATTAGGAAGAGGCCTCAGGCAATTGTTGTTTCTGTGTGAGAAAGAAATAGTGGATTTCTAAAAGCAACTTCCCATGAATGGCCACAGCTATGGGTATGGCTGTAGACCAAGAAATAAGCTATGGAGGATGCAAATTAGAATACAAAGGATTACAACAAAATAAAATAGAGAGGATGCAAATTCATATGCTGTAAAACTGAAATAGAATATAATTTTCAAAGAAGTGGGATTAACTTAAGGAATCCTGGAAGCTGTGACACAGATGGTACATTTTCTTTCTGGCTCAAAAATACTCTGTCTTAATGAAAAGCTGTTATATAGAAGTACATCTTATAAATTTCCAAATCAAGAGTCCTCAGGTTTCCAATAGGTTCCCAACTGGGAGTCCTTCCCACTAGAATGGGACTGAATGACTTCTGATTATAAGTCAGCATTTCAAATATCTCACTTCAAACATCTTATGCTAAATTTCAAAAAATTCCGAGTAAAATAGTGTCAAAGAGACTGACTTTGAGAAGATTGTGTTATCAGGCAGACAGCAGTTAGTTGCACTATAAATTCATAGAATTGCAGGATATTCATTTAACAGTTTAAGAAGCAGCTAATTCTTTCTTTGCTGCACTTTAACAAGTGAAACATTTCTTATTACATTTTTTTGTTTGTTGTTACTCTAAAATAATCAGGAAGTATAGTGAAATTATCATCATAACAGAAAATGATAACAAAAATTACCAAAAGATAAGACAGATAAGGAGAAAGACACAACAAACAGAGTTTATCTACAGCTAGATGTTAAAGTGGCAAAGTTAACCTCATTTCTTCTGCGAGAGAGATACACTGGATGTACATTGGATAACAGCATTCATTTGGAAGGCGACAAACATTTTAAAGGGCTTAATTTGATTTCTTTTTCTAATTAAAGAGATCAGAACTAAAATCTCAACATGCTTATACTTATTTAAACTAAAGGTCTTTCAGGCTTTTTATGCATTTTTGCACTCAGAGTAAATTGCTAATAAGTCTTCAAAATAATAACCATGTTTTCAGAGAACATGGATTAAATAATTTACGATACCACCTAAGACACTTTGCTAACTTTTAATTTTTTAAGCAGCTGTCAAAAAATGTACTGATACTACTGCAGGTTTGGTGTTACGTTTTTAAATGATTTTGAACTTGGGCAGACTTTAAACAAATAATGGACGTTCTGTACTAGTATTAATTTCATTAGATGGGCTTTACAGTAAAAGGATGTTCAGAGAAGCTAGAGAGTTCAAATGAATATATCCTTACAGTCTAGCTCTAAATTGATTTGCGACTAGTTTATAATACGGGCACACAGGCAAATATGGATGGGCTTGATGTTTATGTCGTGCCATGCAAAAAACTGGCATCAACAGAGACATGAGAGACCCTAAATCTCTCTTTCCAGCCACGTTCCGCACTGGTCAGAAAGGCTGCTGGCAAACAAAAGCACTGAGAGAGCCGGTCGATATCACCGCGAGGTGACTACCGATTATTTGAGAAAGGTCTTCGTGATTGTGGGAGGCTCCTGAGGACTAGGAAGAAAGCAAATGGCACTCATTTTCAAGAAGGGCAAGGAGGAGTATCTGTATAGCCTGGGAAGGTGATGAAGCAAATCCTCTTAGAGACCTGCAAATCATCCTCGAAACCATTTCCCAACATAAAAAGGACAAAAAGGTGACTGGGAGCAGTCAGCATGGGTTTACAAGGAGGGAACGATGCCTGACCAACCTGACAGCCTTTCACGAAGAGGTGACTGGCTCAGTGATTGAGGGGAGAGCAGTGGATGTTGTTTATCCTGACTTTAGGAAGGCTTTCAACACTGTCTCCCGTAACATTCTCATAAACAAACTGTATGGACTAGGTAAGTGGCCAGTGATGTGCATTGAAGACTACCTGAACTGCTGGGCTCAAAGGTTGGGACTAGTTGTACAAAGTGCAGCTGGAGATCTGACAGGAACCTCATACCGGTCAGCAAAGTCAAGTGCTAAGTCCTGCACACGGGGAGGAACCACCCCATGAACCAGTATATGCTGGAGACCTACCAGCTGGAAAGCAGCTTTGCAAAAAAGGTCCTGGTGGACGCCAAGTTGGGCATGAGCCAGCAGTGTGCCCTTGCAGCAAAGACTAATGGTATCCTGGGCTGCATTAGGCAGAATGTTGCCAGCAGGTCAAGGGAGGCGATCTCTCCTCTCTGCTCAACCCTGGTCAGACAAAGCTGGAGTGCTGGGTCCAGGGCTGGGCTCCCCAGTACGAGAGAGACATGGACATACTGGAGCGAATCCATCAAAGTGCCACAAAAACGATTAAGTGATCAGACCACCTTTCAGATGAGGAGAGGTTGAGAGAGCTAGGACTGCGCAGCCTGGAGATGAGAAGGCTCAGGGGGATCTTATCAATAACTATAAATACTTGATGGGAGGGAGTAGAGAAGGCAGAGCCAGACTCTTTGGTGCCCACTGACAGGACAAAAAACAATGGGCATAAACTGAAATAGAGGCAATTCCATAGGGACATAAGAAGAAAAAAATTTACTGTGAGGATGGTCAGATGCTGGAACACGCTGTCCAGAGAGGCTGTGGAGTCTCCATCCTTGGAGATATTTAAAACCCAAGTCGACATCACCCTGAGCAACCTGCTCTCGCTGACCCTGCTGTGAGCAGGGAATTAGAGTAGATGAATTCCAGAGGCGCCTTCCAGCCTCAGCTGGTCTGTGAGTCTGTGCGATTTCATCAGTTTATAGGCTGAGCAACAGTTTCTGGAAGCACTCCAAGACAGACACAACACCTCTTAGGAACTCATAGTCCATCAAAAGAAACCTCCACAGACTGACTTATTGCACCAGGAAAAAATGAATTTCTTGGTTACTATTTAGGGCTAAGACGTTTTTCACTTTCTAGATAAGAATTTCCCGGATAAGAAGCAAATAATCTTTGTGTCTACGGTAGGAAGATTTAGGGAAAGAACTCCGGCCACATTTGGAACAAGTCCTTGTTCGAACCACGTCCTTCCTTCAGTTAAGGGGAAGATTACTGGTCAAGTAAACTTTGCTTCACATTCGCCTGCAACATGTCAAGAGCAAAATGAATCAATTCAGCAGTAGCAGCAGCTGGGAAGACTTGGCAAAACGACTGTTAAGTCAGCTTAAGATGATATGCAAAAATTAGCAAGCCTTCTTGGAGGAGGAAAGGGCTTATTTAAAGTAGCTAAAGCAGTACAGCAATGGATGTGCATGACTCAGAGAAAAGGGCAAGTGGCAAAAGGACTAAAGAGAAAATAAGAGAGCTGACAACAGTATCAGTAGAATGACTTTGGGCTTCACAATTCAGCCGCTATTCCCTAAGAAAAATAGGGTTGTCCCTACAAGATGAAAGGGTGAACGTTCACCGTCATTCAGTTTGTTTCAAAACATAAAATGTTTCCAATTATGGTTTTTAGCTGTAACAGTTGAAAAACACTATTAAGTTAGCAACTGTGCTAAAAATAGCAGGAATTCTGAACTAATTCTGAATTAATTCTGAATAAACGTGCCTTGTTTTGAACCAGAAATAGAGATGGACAACATAATCCCACAGATTTCCTTTCCCAAGGCAAAAATGTGCCCCAACTTACATTCTCCAAAGCTTTCTATCAATCAGGTAATCAGGTCAGAAATACCACTTCACTGGGGATATCTTTTACTCCTAATAGAGGAATTTGATACCATTAAGTACAAATTCAATTTATATACTCTCTAGAAAGCATCTTGATTTAAGCAACATGTTTTAAATCTACACTAGTATCACTGAGCCATCCTGTATGCAAGGGTGCAGATATGATGGAACTTTAAACAGGGGAAAAAAATAAAATTCAGTTTTGTGATTATTCCTTGCATCTAAAAGCTTTTTTTCCATTAAGTGTTATACATTCTACTGTTAGATAACTTAGCCTGAAATTCACCATCTATTTCACAGTTTTAAGTTTCCCTCCTTGCTCTTGTTAGAGCTTTCAGAACTGATTTATTTAATTATTAGGAAGAACAGAAGGGACAGAATCAACCCTATAACATGCTTGTCCTTTACAGACTGCTATAAAAGGAATTGTTCTCATGTTGGCGAGAAAACAAGAATTCCTTTTTGTGAAAAGTTACTTGGCTTCACCTTTGGTTTCCATTCAACATCCGATGCAACTGAAACTTTCTCCTCTGTAAACAGAGAGTATAAGCAGAGCAAACACTTTAATCTGGATCATCTGCATTTTTGGAGAGTGAGTAACCATCAGTCGACCAAGCGTTTATAAATGTGGCCTTAGAATTTGGTGTAAAAATATACTGATTTCTATTTTCAGCACTGTTTGCAGGCCTTGGAAGGGTGGGGCAGGGAATAAGCATAAAATATGTACTAAATCACATGATAAGAGAAGGTTGACAGTAAATAAAGTCAAATGAATCAAAGAAATATTGTCATCTTCCTGAAATCTAGTGCAAAATAATAATTCATTTGGGGCTGCTAACAATCATCACGAAAAGCAACACAAAAAAGACTAAAGCAAGTTTGTTCGAATTAGTAAGGCTGTACACATCAGTCCACAAATTGACCATCAGGCCATCACAGGTTGGTACCTTCTAAGTTTCTTCTTCCGCTTCGTTTTGACGGACAGTTTTAATGAGCTCTTTTTAAGCTGGGCAGGATTGCTGCCTCCGAGGTAGTCCCACCTGAGTCTCCCTGCAGCAAGGAGTGCCTCTGTCCTTCTTGCTCCCCCCCGGCCCCAAACAGATGTCCTCATGTTTTCCTTTCTTATGAACTGATCAGCTTTGGGATGGGTTAGGCAGCCAGGCAGGGTTGGGGAGCTGGCTCATACTTTCTAAGCCCAGGAATGCGACAAGATAGGTTTACGTCTAACAGCATTTTTCTCCGTATTTAAGAAATGGGCACAAATCTTCCCAGTTATTCCCATCTTCAGCATCAGCCATTTACATCAGAATGTGTTGTGGGCTCCTACCTGCTTATTTACAACATCCATCATCCAGGAAATTCACAAGTTGCTCTTTAACACCTCCAATAATGCTTACTACAGAATGTTATTAACCTTTTAGAAAATACAGTGCCTGTGTTAATTTTCCACCACCTCAGCAACAGCTGGGAAGCTCCGAGCTTTGCTCAGAGAGAAATAATTCATGAACAGTCTATTCCAAAGAAAAACTTTGAAAAATTGGGGAAAAAAAACAAATGAGAGAACAAGGTGAAGGGAACGCTGAAGTATTTGTGTGTGACGAGCAGGAAGAGGGTTAAGAGGGAGGAGGACAGATGGACAGAGACCTCGGAGGTCTCCACAAATCTTTTGATATATATGCCATCAGCAGAGTGCTAGTTGGGTCAAAGTAGTAATAGAAATGTTTCTTATGAGAAGCTTGTACCTGGTTAGGACCAATAAGGAAATCTTGCTTGCTTGCTTTCCTCTCCCCCTCCTCCCCGCCTCCTTTGGTTTTTCTCCCCCTCTTCTGCCATTGCAGTCCATGACCTTCACAAGAAAATGCTTCTGCTTTGATAACAGGCTGCAAGCCTCCAAGGACCAGCACTGCTTTCTGGGAGAGAAAACTGTTGCCTCGCTCAGAATCCAATCAAAACCTGAATGTATCAAGTGAAAAATAAACCAAGGACATCATTATTCCGTCTCATTGTGATTTGGCTTGCCTTCAAATCTCATACCCTGTATATCTGAAATAGCAGCACGCCTCCATTAGCTGAGCCTTCCAACGCTTTAATCAAAGTATCTTTCAGAATAAAAAGGCAGAAATGTCAAATTCCAATCACCCTTTAAATTCCTTCAATTCCCTGTGCTACACAAAATTAAAAGCCTTACCCGTGGATAATTTCCCGTAAAAAACAGCATGCAGGCAGGCGCTCAGCCACGCGGGCGGGCGCCAATTTTAGAACATGGCAAGCACGGGTGGGACAAGACAGGGAGGCTCCGCCGTGGGCATCCCATGCTCACAGGCACGCTCCTGCAGTCAGCGTAATTGGTTTTTCACGAGTGATAACAAATTCCACACTTTATAAGAAATATAGATTATCGGGTGTTCAGCGGGACAATGCCACGTACCTAGTCTAGTGCACATTACAAGTAAATTTTTGCTTTTCTTCCTTCTAAGTTTACATGAAGAATATCAGATACTGGGTTTGCTGTTTTTGCTGGAACACTTTCAGAGGGCAAGAGACCCACAGCTTTCTCAGACTCTACTTGCAGCCAGAGGAATAAAGTGGTTAAAAGAAACAGGCACGGTTAAAATAAACAGGCACAAAGGGTTTGATTAGCCTGACTAAAACTCTCTCTCTTGATCTGTGGTGCTCATAATCCCACTAGGTCCCCAGGGATCTTTCAAAATCTTTTAGCAAAGGTAAGGTAAGCAAAATGTGATATTCTGGGTCCCCATTTGGATCATGTCTACACATTGAAGAGATTTAAGGGTTTTTTTTAAAAGGAATTCCCAAACCACTAGGATACTTCATAGAAAAATACTGTAGAAAAGAAAACCATCATCAGGACTAACATACTTCCCTAATGTTTCCTATGATGAAACTTTTACAACTGTAACTTTTTAATGATTAGAATTGTGCTAATTTGTTTCTGCTGAAGGTGATGATCCTTTAAAAATGTTCTAAGTAAGAAATTAAGTGTAAATGTGCCACCTTAATTTATCTTGTATGGACATATTCAAAATTACAAGAATGTATGATTTTGCTCTTCTATATATGTTTGCAATACTTACAACCTATATTTTGCCTTTAGGAATAAAAGACTGTATGAAACTGATAAAAATTTAATCATATAGATATGGATTATTTAAAAAATACGGAATTAGAGAAAGGATCAGAAAACCTCCCAAGTATTATCAGCCTCATGCTCTAAGTAATACCCCAAAATTAAAATAGGACTTGCGACCAGAACCAAGAAAGATTATGACTTCCTTAAAATCCAGCCTATCTGTCCTTCAAAACACATCATTAAAAATGTTCCGACTTGTTGCACATGTGGCAAGTCATCTAGAAGGGAAGTCTCTGTGGTCTTTGCAGCGAGTACTCCGAACCCAAACAAAACAACTCCCTTGATCCACGTGTTTTTCCAGGAAGATGAAGGAGCGTGTTCCCTGGCGCAGCCCAGCTGGCAAGCCGTTCTGCAAAACCACACTCCGCTAACCATTATTTCTCCTTTCCATAAAGCTCAGTCTTTGATAAGGCACAGTTATTTAAAATTCCCGGTGCTGTTGTGCTTCCCCTGACAGTGATACGGTATTATCGCAAGTGCATCCTCCTCGACAGGAACATGATGCTATAAAGCACCACTAAATTTATCGAGGAGTCTTTTCCTAGTGGTTTGATGTAACACAGTACAATGGTTATCCTCCTAAATGATAATTAAACTTTGGGGTAATATTTAATTGAAAATGTACTGTGAAAATCAACAAGTCAGCCTTTTCAAATCAAGGCTGCTTGGTTCACAATCCCGTTCAATATGATTTTGTCTAACAGTAATCCATGACAAAAATATATGAGCTTAATCCTGTTCTCTCTGGCGATCATTTAAAACTGCTTAACCCCTTGGACAATTCTGAGGCTCAAATAATTTCACAGTATTAGTCAAAGGTTAACCTTTTTCTACAAATATTGTACCTTTTCAGTTATAAATAACTCTATCTGCTCAGTAACTATATTCTATTAGTAACGTAACTGAATCTTTTCTTTTGGAAAAAAAAAAGTTTTAAAAGTGAGGGAGTTAATTTTCACAGGATTACCACTTTCATATGTAAAACCCTGCCAGACTACTGTTCCTTGAATGTGGTCCCCTGCTCAGCAGCCATCCTGGAAAGAGCCACGACCAGCTGCGATGCCCACGGGCAGCCTGGGGACCAGGGATGAGGGAGCGGACACTAGGTAGGAGCAGACAGGACAAAGCACCCTCTTGTACCAGCTGGGGAGTGACTTCACGAGCAGTTCTTTCCTCCCATCCAAGATCCAAAGAAATTCGCTGCCATCCTCCTCCTATCTCACCGAGTTGTCTTGGGCCACAGCAAATCACGCAGCCCAAGAGAAGCAGCTTTGTAACGCTCTCCCCGAGGTGTGCGTGCATCACCAGGCTTGTTTCGGAGGAGTTTCAGCGTGACCCCGATGCCCCGCGCACCCAGGCAGAGTTTGTGCCCGTCAGCCGAACCCAGAGCACGTCTCGGAGTTCAGATTCCTCCCAAGGGCTGCGGGGCGAGTCCTCCGAGATGCGCGCTGATACACGGTGATAAGCAGGGACATCTGGGAATTCGCTTCCGAAATGCACTTCTGACCTGAGCTAAAGCACTAACCTCGACGGACCCCTGCTCAGTAAACCCATGATAACTGGTAAGAGTCCCCTTGTGGCCACCAAATTTCAGGCAGGATTAGTTTCTTTTCTGCACTGGCTCTGGTTTGATGATTAATTCTATTTTTAGTCGCTACTTTGTGCAAATCCAAGCAGAGAAAGAGGAAGCCTGTGTGCAACTGCAAGCAGAATTTGGTTCCGTGTCAGACTGAGGACGCAGAAAGAGGATTATATCTGCTAGGAGAAGAAATACAGCATATGATACTGAATCCCCTAGGGAGGGTGGCTTCTGAGATAAAGTTCACAGTAATCTCATCTTAATTAAAACAAAATGAAATTTATGATATATCATTTCCCTGCCATTTTATTATTTAGGTGTCATTGTCAAAGACTCTGCAGGAATCTAGGAAGAGACAGTCGCTGCCCCAAGGAGTTTCCAGTCTAACTCAGGCAGAAGTAAACACTGAATAGCTCAGCAAAGAAAGTAAAGCCCTCGGCGATGAATAAATACCTTTATGTTTTCATAAAGGTCATTCTCAGCAGAAGTGAGGGAAAGCAGGGAATGGAGAACCCGCCTTTACTGCTGTGGCACAGGAGAGAGCAGAAGAGAAAAGGGAAGAAGTGAATGCAGAGGTGGATGGAGGGTTGGAGAGGGGACTTTTCAGAAAAGAAAAAGGATGGATTTAAAAAGCAATGCTGTCACCTCTAAGAGCAAAAAGTTTTCATCCGATATAGAGAAAGAAGCAAAGCAAGCACAGGCAACAAGTAGAAGTGACATGTCCTGAATGAAGGCTGGGGATAAATTTAAGAGCATTATTTTAGACACACTTTGTCACAAAGTGCAGATACGGTTTTTCCTTTTTTATTGAAATAGAACTATAAAAAACCTTAACAATATTATACAAAATTATATCGAGAAAAATGCCATGCCCTTTGAAGGAGTGAGGATACAGGTGAGGAAATCAATTCAGCTAAATAATTCTGAAGAAGCGCTAGGACAGCTCCCTTTCATTTTAGATATGAACATAGTTACGTGACATAATTTAGCAAGTGATTTAATGGCTCTTGTCATGAATGCTATTCATCTGCTAGATGCAACTCTGGTTTTCTATTCATATTTTTCAAAAGCTCTAACGCAGCTATTTTTTTTCTTTCTTTCACCTACTACATCTTCAGAGTGCAATTATAACTTTTGAGCTAAGCAGCAAAGATCTTTCCCCCTTCCTTAGGAAGCACCTGCCCAGCTTCCCTTGCAGCACCGTCTCCTCGTCAAGGCTGAGGACAAGCAGTCTGAACTGATATTGTGACTCCCTTGGAAAAGGAGTATATAGAAAAATGAAGACAACAAATCCTCCTTATTCCTTTCTAAGGAGGACTAGTGGAAAAGGTTGGGCACTATGTGGCTTGCTCTAGAGCGTGCCATCTTCCTCTTGCCAACCAGGAGTAAAGGAGAAAGCCACAACATTGCTTCTTCCCACCCCCACCCCCAATATTTTCGGAACTGAAGCAATCTGCCTTCTAATTATTTAATACGTGTAATCATTATTCTACCCCTTCCTGAACTGTCAGACTGTGTCCAGTAAGTAAAGGGTCCTACCACTGCAGAACCTCTCCTTATGGTACAAAACTCTCTGGAAAATCCACAGCTGATTTAAGTCTTATTTACTGCACAAGAAAACACAATTTGAGTTTATCTTGAAAAAAATGGAAAGCAAACTGTGGCATAAGACAGCACCTGCACCCTGAAATTTTCCGTTTTAAGCTTCCTTCCTCTCAAACATAAAAAAATCTAACATTATTTTCAGGAAGCTTCATCAGAAGTTAGTGACCATAGAGTCCATTATATGTTATGGGGGAAAATGACAGTGTGTATGTATTCCCCTGGCTTTTATGATCAGAAAAACAGAAATTCTATCATTATAAAGACACAGGACTAAGCTGAAAGTGGAAGAGCCAAAACAGATTATAAAAAAGGAGGCAGGGACAATAGATAAAAGTCTGGACGATACTGACACTTTTTTTTTTCCCCAGCACAATCTGTTTTGGGAGCTTGGGTAGGGGAAGAAGAAGAAAGATCATCTGGGAGCACGGTAGATGGATTTTAAAACTCTTGTCATTCTTTCATTCTTGGCTCTCTTCAGTCTCCTATTCTTGGCATCCTCCGTTTTTCTTCTTATTGCACAGAAAGGATAGCTTTAAACTAACAAACAAATGCAAGTCTGGAAAACATGCCTGTTCTTTTCTGGGAAGCGCATGGGAGAGCTCAGCTGCTGCTCACTTTGAGCAAAACTGACACCCCCTCATTCGGTTGTTACCAGACAGTTCAGTGGCCAGAGAAGAGCTCTCTTACTCCGTAAGTTAATATTAGGCAGTGAAACTGTGTATGCCATTAAAGTTCAAAGAAACTGATTAATCCTTTGATGTGTTGCCAGATTATTAGAATAATGACTCTATTTTTTTCAAATGTATTGGTCTGTCTTCTCGATTGTTTCTTTTTTAACCCCATGCTTTAACAAGTGGCGAGCCTCAGGAGGAAAGGAATTATTTTTATTCAAAGGAGAGCAGGGTGCTGTTTCTGGAGCACTTCTTTTATATAGAATGTACAGGATATTACCCCCCTAACAGAGACAAAAAAATTCTCTTTATTTTTCCCCCCTGGTGCTCTCCTTCTTTAGACTTGGAAAGTAAACATTTAAAAATGCATGCTGTTAGTGGGCTGCGTAGCACTACACTGCTCTGTCAAAGTGAATATTGTGATAAATTATGTCAGTCTGTTCATACTTACAATCATCTTCCACTTCCTCATACCAAAGCATGTGAGCAGACATGAAATCTCTCCACAAAAAAGAGGAAAAAGAAAACAACAGCAAAACACTTCTTGGCAAAGTGTATTCCAACTTTGCTGCTCCAGTAGCTTTTGCTGAATTAGGCTCGTCCCTGCATTACGACAGATTTGTCCCCGCACGGAGCTCTGCGGAGGAGAGCGCGGAAAGCTCCCCGGTGGGACGCAGCTCCGGGCTGGCTGCCGGCAGGGTCCGCGTCCCGGGCAGGGAGAGGCAGGGATCCTCACTTCCACCCAGCCGGCATGGTAACTAATGCCAGTGCTCTTTGGAGGCCCCTAAATGTTTCAAATTCCAGGACCTGCGCAGAAGCAATGCTCTGTGCTTCCCTCAAAACAAAGTTGATTTCCCATAATAGGACAGCCCATGCACTCGACATATAAGGCTCTGCTTCCAGGGTGGCATGTGCAATGGATTTAAATTATGTGTTACGGCTTCCCCAGGAACATTTAGCGCTACAGAGCGGGGTGAGGATGTTTACTGCTCCCTTTTGTGCAGTTCCCCCGGGAGCCCTATGAAATAGATTTGCCCCCTTGCCAGCAAACGACTCCCAGCCCATATCCAGACGGGATCCTCCCTTTTTGGGAGAGGAGCGCTAACCTTCCTGTATTCGGCCATTCTCTCCCAGATGAGACTTTGGGGATTGCAACCTCTCTCCCAAGCAGGGGAAAAAAATAAACAAACCCCGAAATAGTGCTGTCGCCAAACGAAGTGTGTAAATACTAACAGAGGTTGTGATAAGTCAGGAGCTGCTTTTAAAAAAAAAAAAAAAAGCTATTGACTTACAATTGACCTTTCCACTCCCAACAAAACCACGCGGTACTGCTGCTATACACAGCCCAGAACCACTCCGAAGAAGCAGCAGAGGCAGGACTGTACGCAAGCTGTCTGTCACTGCCTCTTCCTAACGGTGGGAACATCCCTTCACTCCCAAATCCCAAAGGCTGCTGGTCCCAAACAGGTGGGACCTGGGCTCACACTCTCCCCTGCGTTCAATCCCAGGCCTCCTTAGTTTATACGGGAAGGCAAAGCAGGCATCCACACAATACTTGAGAATGGGACTGTGGCGTCCTCCACCCAAACCCAGATTTTGATAAGGCTGCTTTCTACAGTATATACTTCATACAGTATGTATGGCCTTCAGAGAAAGGCCATAAAGGATCGTGTTATTAATTCATGGCTTCATTTGGAAAGTCATTTGAAAAAACACTCTTAAGCTGTTAATTACTTTATACTTTGAAAGCTATCCCTAAAAAACTGAAAAATTACATTTTTCAGTTTTAAAAGTTAGTGTCTAGTCATGGTGACTACAAGTTATAAGAAAATTCCTGGATTATACAGTAAAATAAACACAAAAATGAAGTGCATAATATACCCTTACAGCCACTGGCATTTTCTACACCGATAGTCAAATTAATACGCTGGAGAACCTGGATGTACAGCACACGCCAACAGACTCCTAAGGATTAATTTGCAGCCCACAGGAACTGCAAGTCATGAACTGATGTAGAAAATAATCTGAAGCAGAGCAGAGCATGCTGTGACAGCAGCAGCATTTTGATTATTTGAGGGAAAAGGAGACCAAGCAAACTCAGGAAAGGAACTGCTTATTGTGCAAAAGTTCTGTTTTAAAATAACTGAGGTCACCCTTGACAGCACGTGCTGTCAGTAACTGAGGCCCATTAATGTACTTATGGACTACAGGTGAAAGTTGTCTTGAAGGTAGGTGTCTAATGCTAGAACTGTGATCCTCCTGGCTCCTATTCATTTCAAGGTGACAAACTTTTTCTTCAAAACTTTCCAGGTGCCTAAATCTCCGTTTCTGAATATGACTAGAGGGCTTTCATCTTGACAGAGCTCTGCTTTCCACCTAGCTCCAGTCATAACCCACAAAATTCATGTGGATTATTCATCCTCTCTGACGATGTCTTTGAGACCATCAGAGAATACTCAGATCAGGCTCTGCAAGAAATGCAGTGCTACTCCACACTTTCTTCTAAAACACGGCTCAAAGAAGTGTCTAGTGGTAATATTTACAATAGCTTACAAATTAAACAATCCTCCAGATGCAGGAAATCCAGATTTGCTTCCCCTCTTCTTGCTGGGGGAGTTCAAAACTTCTGTGTCTCAAGAGAGCCCCCGCTCCATTCACAGCAGTGCAGAAACCTTCAGCCTAGAAACATTTCCCCTTCCTCCTATTGACACTCGTCCAGTCAATGAGAAAAGAGTCAAGGTTTTTTGGGCCATACAGAGAAATAACAAGAGTATTCAAATCTACTGGGTTTTTTGGTTGGTTTGGGATTCATAGGGGGTTGGTTTGTTTGTTTTTAGGTTTGGGGGGGATGTAAAGACAATTGAGAGGGTCTTAAAAATTAAATACTATTTTCAGCAGCTATGAATGCTGTAATTGGTTAACACTGAGAAACATCAACTCTACTGAAAAGAGGTTTTATATGCATCTGTCAGTCCCTACTGGCCAGCATGCTGTACACTTATATTGCATGTATAACCTGGAACAGGTTTATCATTTTAACACACCAGGTTTGCTTGCTTATAGCTTTTTTTTTTGTCTGAAGCAGCACTGAAAGCTCTGGCTCTCTTCAACAACAGAGAGCAAGTCACAGCCTCACTGTAGATCTACGTGAAGTAATCAAGGTACACTCAATAAATGCTGGTAGTCAGAGGGCACCTGCCTCACTCTTCCTTCTAGATGCAGCAAGCAGTAGGCTCCGACCTGCTCGGTGCTCTGAGACTACAGGGCTTGTGCTACGAGAGGGGAAAGGAGCAAGCTTCAAAGTCACAGATAAGTTGGAAAATGTAGAAAAATTGGAATGATAAAAATGTATATTTTTTTTAAATGATTGCTGGCAGCTCTCGTTTAATGTTGCCTTCCTCGTTCACAATCAGTAATGGGTGAGATGAAAGAAAATTGTCTTCTTCACAGTAATGGTTAGGGTGATTTTCAGCCACCCATTAACAAACACTTTATACAGAGGCTGTTTATTTTCCAGCTTGAGAAGTCCTTTCAAAACCCAAATACTGATAAAGTTGAAAATATCTCTTTTCTAATGGCATGAGCGTGACAGTAATGCAGAGCTGGAGAAAATGCCGAAGAGGCCAGTAGCAATCTGAAAACAAGGCCCAACAATAAACTGCCTGTTCAGGGACCATTTTGGGTTCAGCATACGTCAGCACGACCTTAGAAAACAAATGGATTTCAACATCCAAATTTGGCAGCCAATTTTATTGTCTCAGCAAGCTAAACCAGAGGGAGGTTAGGACTTGAAGATAATGGTCAAACCTTAGACTGGACATGGGAGCCAAGTTCTCAGGTCTCTAACTCTTCCTCTCCTATACCATATTAAAGGGCTACATTGAAATTCAGTTCTCTGTCAGGGGAAAAAAAAGAAAAAAAAGACGACACGATTGGAAAATTATGGTTTTGATATAGAAAAGAAATATTACAGTAGCCCAAATAATTTATATGGGAGGAGAGGTCCCCAATTCAACATAAATAAATCAAATGAGAACTTCATGTTAACAACCTCCACAGAGTAACAAATCTTCCATCTCACTGTAATTTACTATGATACAAGCACCAAACAAACCCCCAACAAAAGAAAGCACACTATATTGCCATTTATATCATCTAACACAGACAGTATCTCCTTTCCTGTTAACAGATAAAACAAGAAAATAACATATAGGTAGCATGCCGCACAGAACTGATTCACAAACCTCTTATGACTTTTTAAACATCCCAGTAGCACATGTTGTTTGCCAATACAACTCAGCATCAGGCAGAGTGCTTACAGCATAAACCTAAGACAGATGATATTTCGATTATAATTTCAGAAAACATTTCAACCTTTATTCCACCCTGTTTTTAACTCCCTGCCAAATGCTGACCTAAAAAAAAATAAAGGCAATCCAAGCCTGTCACTCAGTTCAGCCATTAGGCTCATAACAAGATGTCTCTCTGCTCTTGCCAGTATTTGCAAATCTATCACATCTATCTGTGTGGGAAGAAGTGCTGAGCTCTAGGGACTGTGTGACTGATGTGAAGGGAGAACTAGGGTGGGAATCTTCTAAGCACTGAAGCGCAGCGTGGGGTTTTGCCCTGGTGGTATATTGGCTTGGAGTCTTTTTGTTATTCACTTCCTGTTATGGGAAAAAAAACCCACAACCAAACCACTTGCATGTCAGCAACAGAGAAAAAACAAATCTTCAACAGCTTTATCACAACAGAAGTAAACAGATAGCTTCTGATTTTCCTGTGAAATCAGCAAGCAAAAAAAAAGAAAAAAAGAAAAAAAGAAAATCTTTCCAATGTGAGCCACTAAAGAACTTTCATTTCTTAGCCTATTTTTACTTCAAAAAGGAATACATTGTAGAGGTTTTTAGTGCAGGTTGCAAGGGTTGTTTTTTTTTGTCTGTCTGCTTATTTGATCTGCAGACCAGAAAGTAAAAGACCAAAAAAAAAAAAAAAAATCACTTTCGCTAAATTCTGAAGGAAGTAGTAGGTTTTGGCTTCCAGAGTGGAAGATATACATACAAGTTTATAGTCAGAAAATTAGTCAATATAATGATTAAGGCAAAGCCCTCTCATATGCAAGGGGCTGTTAAAAAAAAATCTAGCTTCCATTCAGTGCATTTCTGTATCATGAAATACTTCTGTTTGAAAATATGCTCTAGCATATGAACCAGGATATTAGTTCACTAATGTGTTTGTGCTCTCCCCAAGCAAGTTATCATGTCCTTCGTGCCACAGTCGCTGTGGAATAGGGGTTACTCTTTTTTGGAGAGCACCTAGCACAAAGTAGGGCTGGGCTCACTTCTTACTAGTTCAACATAACAAGTAATGCTCAGAAAACAGGCAGTAATCACTATCCCTTTTGGAAAGCTTCAGCTAAAGAACAACCAGTCCTTTTTACCTAGGGGAACCCTCACTGGGGTGAGGTCCCAAGCAGATTTAGCAGGGCTGTATTTGCTGCCTCCATTTCCCACATGCGTCATGTTCGTGCTCTGCAGTTCTTTATTCTCAAGCCCTGCCAATTCTCCAACTTTCAGAAACAACTTTCCCCTCACCAGAAATGAAATCAAGCTTAACTGGAGTCAGTTGGACCAGACTACTCAGAAGATATACTGAGCCATCAAAAGGAAAGTGTAAGAAAGGATAGCAAATTATATAAGAACTAATATTAAGAGTACAAAGAAGAGAAGAGGAAGAAGATTTTAATTACTGATATATACATGGTAGGAGTCCAAGTAATAAAGAGGAATTAGAATTACTCATTTATGCCGTTAAAATATCTGGTCTTAATCTCTCCAGAGAGGCTCAGATGGCCAGAAGGGAGAACATCTTATTAACTAATATATTTTTCTCTAGATTTAGGCGTGTAACTCAGTCCAATCACCATATGCATCCCACGTAACCTACAGAGAGGATCCTCCTTCGGAGAGTGTCTGAGTATCTAAAATAGGCTCCTGCCCCAAACTGCCCTCGGGACTGGGGGGAGGAGGTGCCTGGCTCTGGCTTTCTCTTTTGTTGGCCCACCCTTGGTTGTGTGTCCAGACCATGAAAGGCTGAGATCAGCCTGTCCTTCTTCTCCCCATCTTCTCAACATCCACAGGAAGAAAATCTGGGCACACGGACCAGAAGTGAGACACAGCACATCACATGAGGTCCCCCAGTTCAACAGAAAGCCCGTTGGTGCTGTTATGTTCTCAGGGTGGGTCCAAAACACACGTGAAATTTACCCCAGTTCTGAAAGCCATTGTGACTCACCCAAGGGAAGTCTGTATTCAACGTCATCAACATTACTGAGGAACCGATCCCTGACTCCACAATAAGTGGTTGCTTAAAGGCAACTAATAATGATAACTTGATTACTTGCATCGCATGTAAATAGTAAAATACTAACCAATTTTTATGCACACACGCACATTTGCATGCATGTATGTCACAGAGAGACCAAGTGCACGCAGAAGCAAGTGCTGGCAATGGTAACGTACGTGTGTGCATATTTATACAACTTTTAAGAGGACCCAGTTTCACAAAGTTGAAAACAATTATAAACCCTCATCAGTGAGAAGAAAGAAGTTAAACAGAGAAATGTGAAAGATAATTGGGAGATGCTTGAAAACACTGTTTAGGTGCCTATGTGTCATTACTAAAGAAGTTCCTCTGGTTAAAGACAAACAACTGCAAACAAAAACAAATTCAGTCTAGAAGAGAAGCAGGTATTTAAAAAACAAAGCAAATACAATAAGTAAGGAGCTGAGGAAAAATGCCAAGCTGATTGCAAAGAATATCAATAAGGAACTAAGAGGTAATTGTGAATCAGAATCAACAATCCATACGTACGAGACAGAGAATTCACCTAGGTCTGCAGGCAAGCTGTATCATCTCTGCCAAAGACAACTCAAGGTCATTTTGCATAGCAAATGCGTTAGCTGATAACATAAACACAGATTTCTTTAGGGAAACACAACTCAAGCACCAGCTGCCTACGCATCCCAGTCACTCCATCATGTGCTCCCTTAGCTTTACTCTGCTCCAGTCAACGTTTCAGCTGTGTCCAGTTTTGACACAACACATTATGAAAGCCACAGATAAACTGGAGAGCACTTAGCATCACAAATATCCAAACAGGCAGTTTTCTTTGTAAAGAAAGACTGAGGGAACGTCACGTGTTTAGTCTGGAAAGGCAAAGGAGTAAATAGCTGCTGCCTTTCAGCATCTAAAGAGGACAACGCTCTATTAT
Organism: Haliaeetus albicilla; assembly: GCF_947461875.1. Classification (NCBI taxonomy): domain Eukaryota; kingdom Metazoa; phylum Chordata; class Aves; order Accipitriformes; family Accipitridae; genus Haliaeetus; species Haliaeetus albicilla. The sequence continues at coordinate 6,866,280 of NC_091488.1, forward strand.
TTTTCATGTATGCCGAGGAGAGGGACATCCTTTGGGATAGTCAACTGAGATTTGATATTAGGAGAAAATTGTGAGAGTATCGAGTTAATTACATATATGAAAACATATACGCACAGAGGTCATCAAACCCTTGTAACTGGAAGCCTGTAAGGAAAAGTTTAACAAATTCTTTCAAGGGTAACAAAGTGTATTTGATCTATCTCAACCCTTGCAGTAGAGGAAATCTAATGCCTTTCACCTCTGTATTTCTGTAACTCTCTGAAACAAGAATTACAAACTAGTTAATACGACCTGTCAAACACAGTTCAAGTTTGTATTCATCTCATAAACAAAATTAATTGTGCTGCAAAAGGAGAACAGCCCAATGCATACAGGAGTACACCGACAATCTGGAGACCTAAATTCTATTAGCAGTTCTGCCAGTCACTCAGCGTTCAACTTCTGTTTTTTTCTTTCCCATGTAGAAAATGAACAATTACAAGCTAAACAAGTGCTAAACACTAGCATGATCAATTATTGTTTAAGATATGTGACAAACTGCTTGAAGTATAGGGCTATTAAGGGTCTGTGTTTTAATTACATTGATTTCACCTTAAGTCCCCCTGGATGACAATTGCTCAAAGCCTTAGTTACAGTGGCAAAAGACTGTCACATTAAATCTGCGAAGACTGGGTTATTATGACAGCAAATTATGATGACAAAATTCTGTTAGTTCAAGTCTAATGAGACATTACTGCACACACTAGGATGAATGTTAAATTATTTCTGTGCGGTTCTATATGCAGGTTAGTACATCAAGATGATGGCAAAATGAGGTTAATGCAAGTCTGCAGAGCTGACATTACAAATGTCAAGATGATTGCAAAATGATGCTGCTGCTGCCAGTGAACTATGATTAAAAAATAGGACACTAAACACAAAAATGTGTTAAGTGAATGTAAAAATAAACCCACAGAAAATAAAACCAAAGAAAATGTTACTTAAAGCAAAAGACATACTGGATACCACTAGTGCTGCAAACCAATTCCTTGCCAAACTGGCCAATGCTGATCAGGAGGGCACAAAGCCAGGATGAGACTGCCTTACAAGTAACTGCCCATAAATTCTTACTAATAGGATCACTAAGAGATTTTTTCCACTAAAAAGACGTAATTGACTCTGCGGAAATATAAATAATTTTTGAAAAAGGGCTCAAGATTATTGTCCTGTGACAGAACCCGGTTCGATCGGGAAATTCCTTCCTAAATTTAATCATATTGACGTTTTTCTCTCTTGTACTCTGGCAGGGTTAGAAGCACATGTCTAAAAACCAAATTATCCATTAGGCCCAAAAGAAATTAGTCCAATCTCAGGTAAATTCAAATACATAGGATCCACAGCATTAAAAGATTGAGGAGATTACACATTTAATATGCAGAGTGCTCATAATATTTTAATGTGATTAGATCAGTAACACCAAAGATCTGCTAGTGTATTTCCTTAGTGCAATGTTTAATTAGTAATTCTAACATATCAGAAAAAAAACCTAATTCAAAACCTGAAAAAAAGTAGTCTCTTTTTTCTGCATTTTAAGTTCTTCCTCCTTCCTATCATCTTTCTATCTCCTGCTAAAGAGGTGCACTTCATTTCCAGTTTGGCAAGAGCCAGTACTCCATGTCCTTTCAAAGGACTGGCGTATCTATCTACCTGTCTGTCTGTCTATCTATCTTTCTGTAATGTTTTCTGTTAAATAGAGGAGGCACTCTATCTTCATAGCACCCAAAATATATGATGCTCAATTCCTGATGAATTACACTAGTGAACTAAAGTACTTTGGTTAAATAACAGGCTTTGTCAAGTAGTTTAGGTAGTGCCTGACCTTTAAGTGGAAAGCATGCGTAATATTGTCCCATCTAGTAGAGAAGAAAATGAAAAATTTACTTTTCTTGCAAATTTGTTAGTTTTTATTGGGCATGTTACCCATCCTACTCAGCAAAACAACACAATGGTAAACTCTCACTAAAAAAAATAAATCTTAAAAAGAAAACTTATTTCAGAGATAAGTCCAGAGTGGCTTGTGCATTCTTCAGGCTTTTCAAAATAGCTCCATGGCTAATAAATTAGTAGTCAGAGTACAAGAAAGGAGATCAAAACGACGGGTTCAGGACTCCAAGTCACTTACATTACAGACTGAAATTTGTACGAGTCATTGTCACTGCATAAATTACATTAATATTCATGTAGCTTTTCTGGAGACACACATACATAGCACTCGAAGGCATGCACTTTTTTGAAGACTGGGAAACCAGTACAGCCAGCTACTCACTAAATTTGTCTAGTTGCAGTGAACCTGTGCCAACTGAAGTTACCTGTGAATCTGAACTGAACATAGGAAAGAAAACACAGACTGAAAGTTATAAGGGAATATCTCACGCTGCCTGCTGATTTTAATCTTACTAAATATATTCCAGTGAAGATATATATTCTGATGGCAATGAGATAAGATGTGTGAAATGCACTGAACTCAGTGTTGTTCTGTAAGACAGAAAAAGAACAGATGATGGGAAAATTTACTAAACAATTATTTTTTTAATCATCGATGATAAGCAACACTAATCAAATAGCACCTAATTATAATAATGACATGGAAGAGGTCCAGCTAGGAGTTTTAAAATATAAAAAGTCTATTCTCTAAGGAATTCTTTCAAATCTTAATTGCTTTAAAATGTTTAATTTCATCAATGCACCTTAAATTGCAGGTTGGTTGGGGGGGGTTCTGAGCATGTTAGTTGCTTATGCAATATGTATACAAATGCTTATGTGATTAGACCTGAGGGTTGACAAAAGTCCAAAGGGATTGTGTGCTGTGTGTAAACAACTGCTTCCTCGAAAACATTTCATGTAAGTTTAAAAATGTAATTTAGATCAGAACTGGGGCAGCTTTATTATTAATACGGAAAACAAATTTTTGGCAGTCTTTTCTGTTATAGATCCTCTTACATACAGCCTGAGTGCCTACTTTCATATGAGCAAAATGCACCTCAAACTGTTTTTGTGCAGCAAATCATGGCTTATGCATGTTACATAAGTAAAACTAGTTGATATATTAACACTGGAGAAAGTGGGCTAAATTTAAAATTCTCTAAAATTAATCAGTCCATGGAAGATAGAGCAACATGTCCCATATGGAGGACAATACCGGCACAGGGATTTGAAGAGCAAAGCATTGGTTACAAGCTCTGTAGACTTTTTTCTGAGAGCTGCAGATGACAGAACTTAATCTGCCTAATACTATTTTAGGTGTTTATGGTAATTTGCCTGGCCTATACTCGCTTCTCCTGAAAGGCACAGATCTTCCATAGACCCTGGGTGAGAACCACCAGCCCAAGCCAGCGGTTCCAGTCACTGTCAAACATTTAAAATGGCCTGTGTCTAAACACCTGATTTATTTCCTACCAGTGCAGCACAAGTAATGACTTTTTTTTTTCCTTTTTAAAAATGGAAAAAATATTTCAGATTAAACTACTCTGTCACTCTGCAATCATTCCAATGACTTTTTTTTCCCAGTTTGATAAATATACCCATATAGATCTTCTCATAAGGATATTCTTGACCAGGATATAGATGCATCAAAGTCTACCAATACAATTGGAAGAAATATTTTTTAATCCAAAATATACAAATAGGCTTGAAATGATTTTCATGAAATCAATCTTGAAATGATGATACATATTTAAAGTATAAAATACATCAAAAAACCAATAAGTACTTCAGCTTCTGTGTAAAACTGTTTCAACATCAGCTGGATGAAAGGTGCCAAATGCAATGCCCATTCTTTAAAAAAACTCTTCTGGAACTAAAAATCAGTATGTCAGATCATGGTACCAGCCTAATTTTCATAAATTATAATAAGAATAAAATTAACAGACTCAGATGTGAAGTAGTGGGGAAATGGATTTTACAGGGGGAAACCACGCTTCACGTATCTGGTAGGGTTCTTTGGAGGAGCCAGTGAGCACACAGTCAAGAGAAACCTAGTTTGTACAGTTTAAAGAATTTTCAATGCTGTTCCTCATTGAACACCTTAAAGACACAAAGATGTCATGGGAAAAGAGATCCACTTTCTCTCATGAGCTAACAAATCATTAAAAGACAAAAGGGAAAAAAATGCCAAAAACATTCAGCTTTCTCAAATGTGTATGTCACGGCCAAGTTTCACAGATCAGTACCAGGGCTGGTCAACATATAAGGTACATTTATATCATTACATGGATCTAGAAAAAGAAGGCAACTTTCAAGTTTCCTAACAGTGCTAAGGTATCCAGGCAAATAAAAATGAAAGTTGGCTGCAGAGAGATGCAGAAGAGTCTCAGAGTGTCAACTAGGCGATAAAAAAGACAGATGAAATTCAATATCGAGAATATGCGGAGAAAAAGAAATCTCAACTTTACGTACTCAGCATGGGCTCTGAACTAGTTATTACCACTCAGGAAAGGGATCTTGGAGTTATAAAAGGTCTATGAAAATATCAACTCCATCTTAGAAGCTGTCAAAAAGCAAATCAAATGCTGGCCATTACTATGACAGAAATAGACAGCACCATACAAAATATCATTACGGTATTATTTAAAGTCTTCAGATGTTCATACTTTGAATACTGTGGGCTGTTCTACTTCCCCTATCACTTAAAAGATATAGCAGGAAAAGTAAGGACAACAGAAATGATTGAAAGCTAGGGAGAAACGGCTTCCATATAAAGAATGACTAAAGAAGAGTCTTCACGGTAAGGAGAGGGGACTGCAAATGAGCATGCAAGTTAGGTCCTCCGAACGTGACACGGAGGAAGAGATTTCCCAGGGACGCAGACACTCAAGGAAGGAGCACAGCATTACGCATCGAGGGACTAATCACCTAAACCGTGCCAGATTGGGGCTGGGACCCAAACAGGCAGGTACAAGTCCAGGAAGAAGTCCTGACATCATCACCGACAGTTCTCCAAAATCATCAGCTCAATGCGCAGAGTGGACAAAAAGAGCCGACCCAACGCTGGGCATCCCCACGTGTGCTGGGAACAAATCAGAGGGGTTCGCTCTGCTGCTGCAGAAGCCAGTGGTGTGTCCATACCTGCAGGGTGGTGTGTGCATACCTGAAGGGCTTCTTGCAGTTCTGGTCTCCAGGAGGATGCAGTGGAGATAGAGAAGAGGAACTGGAAACAATCAAGGGGCTGAAGATGCTGCCTTACAAGCAGACTCAAAGAGCTAGGACGCTTCAGTTTGTAGAGGAGAAGGCTCAGGGGAGATAGGGCAGATGGGACTGAGGCTTGAAAAGCCTCAAGAGGGTGAACAAGCTGCATAAGAAAGTTATTTACCAAATCTTGCAACACAAGAGCTAGGGGTATATAATGCCTGATTGGTTGAAAAGACAATACGAAAGTATTTCTTCAGGCAGTGGGCTACCAGCTTCTGGATCCTCCTGCCAAAGGATGTTATGTATGGAGGCAGATGTTTATCAGCCGGTTTAAAATAGGGTCAGATAAATCCATGGACAACAGGTCTATAAACAGATAGTAAAAGGAATAGGCCAGAATGTAACCTCTAGCGTTTTTAATGCAGTAATGGCGGATCCTGGGGGAAGATGAGAAAATGGACCTCAGAAAGTATCCAGGCTGATGTGCTCTGTTGCCTTTTGCTGGAGAAATAATCCTGGGCATGATACAACATTGGTCTGACCCAGCAGGACATTTTGTATGAACTTAAGTTACCTGGAAAAGGAAAGACTACAGCTGAACATGACTGAGGTGTACTAAATTGAGAGTCTTTAGAGAAGACAAACAGAGAACAATTTTTCAGTGTCTCTCTTAGCACAAGAGCTGGATACAAAAGAAACCAAAAAGGAAAGAAAATCAGCAGGTGGCTGGTTCAAAACAAGCAAAAAGAAGTACCTCGTCACACGACATGTGGCTGAATTATAGGACCCTGCTACTGGATGTTGTGGATGCCAAAGGTTCATGTCAGTCCTACCGCAGGAGCTCAGCCTTCACCCCAGCCTGCTCCCTGGCAGAAACTCCGCACGGGCAGCACGTCTCCTCGGACACTCCTCTCAGATGCTCGAGCGTTTCTTAAAGGAAAAAGGGATTGGACGCATCACCTACCTGTGCCCCACTTCAAGCACCGAGCAACACTCTGCAGACAACGTCATACCAGCTCTTTTCTCACCACCCCAGCTGCAGTCATTTCTTTCTTTCCTCTGCCCCAGTGCCTCTCAGGCAAAATGCTGCTGGTAAGCTTTGATGGGAACAGTGCAACACAGGTTAAATCACTGGTATTATTCTCATCTTTTGTAGTTACAGCCACATCTGAATTCAATACTGCTGCGTGTTTCAGTGCAGCAGTGTTTGCATGACAAAAAATTAAAGAGCTTTCCACCTTTTTACCATATATCCTGCTTTCAGGGGTTTATAATTTAGCTGGTAAAATGCTCACAGCTGAAGATCAGCATTCAAAGTCTCAGTGTGGAGGCAGCCTTTCATTTCAATTGTGAGAGGGAAAACAGTATGTCATTTTTGTAACTATCAATAGAAGGCTTCTGTGGGGTTTTTACTTTCTGGATTTTTTCTGGTATGAGAGATTTTCCCATTTCAAGTTAAGCAACTGGATGTATTAATAAGTGACAACCACTGATGACAGCATGAGCAAGAAAAGCTAACTGTTAAAAAAAAGATGTTACAAAATTAGTTTACCTTTTCCACAGTTTTACAGGAAACACAAAGATCCAATTCTATAAAGCATAACAATATAGTCATCACTACATGATGCAGTGTTGACAAAGCTGTAATTGATATTGAATATTAGGTTCATACCTTTGCATTTAGGAGAAAAGACAGATACTAACAGGAGGGAGATATGTAAGACAGAGGAATCCTTAATTTATAATTTCCAAAATCTTGCAAGGAATAAAAAACCTATTCTTCACTTTAGAGAATTCACAGATTAAAAGAGGATACAGCCTTTGCTTCCCAATTCTCAAGTTGTATTGGTTGTTTCCACTGATATTACTTGAGAAATATTTACTAATTATGTAGTCATTATATCAAAATAACTTGTTTATTAACATAACATTTTAATTTCTTCTCCTTTCTTGCTACCTGCAAGCATACAGAGAAATGGACTTGTCTAAAGTCCCAAAACATGTATCACATACATAGACATCTGTGTGGAATTCAATTCATGGCATGAGAGAATAAGAAGTTAATTGCATTTCCAACATCCATCACCAGAGGAACTGAAATGATAAAATATTTTACTTTATTTAAGATTGTGTGCCTTTCCCTTCTCTCAAGAGCTTCATGAGAAGCAGAGAGAACGGGAGAAAGCAGGAGGAAATAACCACCCACCAGAAACAACCATCCCTACAGACTGATTAAAAAAAATCCACACTGAACAGTAAAACTGATATATGTATATGGGTATACACATACTCAGATACAAATATATACACACATGCAAACATTCACAACTCACATACACAAACAGTATCATTTTAGAGTAAATACATAGACATGGAATGTGGGAGGAAACAGTAAATGTCCAGGACTCATTGCAATATGAAGTTTGACAGAAATAGGGTAATTGCTGTATCTGGTGCTGGCATGGGCTTCTAGGTACCTTAGTTTAAATGTATCTAGAAATAAGAGAAGGCTTAAGACCACTGAAAACTTCTGTGTAGCTACAGTTCACAAAAATACTCCAGTGCTTATTCCACTAAGGGATAAACATGTCTCATTCCTGGTTGACAAACTGCATAAACCAGCTTGGAGCTTCTTAATGCACAGCCATCAGCCCAGTCACAATTCAGTGATGGATAATGCAAGTCATGAACTTGTGGTGACAGTTCGTAATTTCTTTTCTAGGGAAACTGCTGATCTGTTGTATTGGGTTTGTGTGGCTGGGTTTTGGTAGTGGGGGAGATGCTGCACGCGTGGCTTCTGTAAGAAGCTGCTAGAAGCTTCCCTGGCTCCAAGTCGGACCCACCTTTGGCCAAGGCCGAGCCCATCAGCAATGGTGGTAGCGCCTCTGGGAGAACAGATTTAAGAAGGGGAACCTGCGCTGGGGGAGGAGATTGGAATGTGACAGCACCAGCCCTGCAGACCCCCAGGTCAGAGAAGAAGGAGGGGAGGAGATGCTCCAGGTGCCGGAGCAGAGGTTCCCCTGCAGCCCATGGGGAAGACCATGGTGAGGCAGGCTGTCCCCCTGCAGCCCAGGGAGGTCCACGGGGGAGCAGATCTCCACCTGCAGCCCGGGGAGGACCCCACGCCGGAGCAGGGGGATGCCCGAAGGAGGCTGGGACCCTGTGGGAAGCCCGCGCTGGAGCAGGCTCCTGGCAGGACCTGCAGCCCCGTGGAGAGAGGAGCCCGCGCTGGAGCAGGTTTTCTGGCAGGACTTGTGACCCTGCGGGGGACCCACGCTGGAGCAGTCTGTGCCTGAAGGACTGCAGCCCGGGGAAGGGACCCACGCTGGAGCAGTTCGTGGAGGACTGTCTCCTGTGAGAGGGACCCCACGCTGGAGCAGGGGAAGAGCGTGAGGAGTCCTGCCCCTGAGGAGGAAGGAGCGGCAGAGACAAGGTGTGATGAACTGATCCCAACCCCCATTCCCCATTCCCCTGAGCTTCTGGGGAGTTAGTGTGGTGGGTTAACCCTGGCTGAACGCCAGGTGCCCACCAAAGCCGCTCCATCACTCCTGCTCCTCAGCTGGACATGGGAGAGAAAATATAACAAAGGGCTCGTGGGTCAAGATAAGGACAGAAGAGATCACTCACCAATTACAGTCATGGGCAAAAGAGACTCAACTTGGGGAAAATTAACTCAATTTATAACCAATCAACCAGAGTACGGTAATGAGAAATAAAATCAAATCTCAAAACACCTTCTCTCCACACCTCCCTTCTTCCCGGGCACAACTTCACTCCCGGATTCTCCACCTTCCCCCGCAGCGGCGCAGGCAGACGGGGAATGGGATTTACATCCCACGTTGGGCACCAAAAAGGACTGTGGTGGGTTGACCCTGGCTGGGCGCCACGTGCCCACCCAAGCCGTTCTATGACTCCCCTCCTCAGCTGGACAGGGGGGAGAAAATATAATGAAAGGCTTATGGGTCAAGATAAGGACAGTTTAATAAAGTGAAGGCAAAGGAAAACAAATGATGTTATTCTCTACTTCCCATCAGCAGGCGATGTCTGGCCACTTCCTGGGAAGCAGGGCTTCAGTATGCGTAGTGGTTGCTCCAGAAGACAAAAATGCCCCCCTTCCCTCTCCCTTTATTTAGCTTTTATATCTGAGCTGACATCATATGGTATGGAATATCTGTTTGGTTAGTTTAGGTCAGCTGTGCTGGTTATGTCCCCTCCCAAGATCTTGCCCAGCCCCAGCCTGCCGTTGAGGGGGGCAAAAATGTTGGAGAGACAGCCTCGATGCCGTGCCAGCGCTGCTCAGCAGTAGCCAAAACACTGGTGTGTTATCAACGCCTTTCTAGCTACCGATGCATAGCACAGTACTACGAGGGCTGCTATGGGGAGAATTAACTCCATCTCAGCCAGACCCAATACAGTTAGGTAGAGAATTTGGGAGTGAAGCTGTGCCTGGGAAGAAGAGAGGGGTGGGGGGAAGGTGTTTTAAGATGTGGTTTTACTTCTCATTATCCTGCTCTGATTTGATTGGTAACCAATTAAATTGATTTTGTTTTTCATTTTTCCCCAAGTCAAGTCTGGTTTGCCCATGACGATAATTGGTGAGCGATCCCTCCCTGTCCTTGTCTCGACCCATGAGCCTTTTGTTATATTTTCACCTCCCCATCCCACCAGGAGGGAGGACTAAGCGAGCAGCTTCGTGGTGCTTTGTTGCCAGCTGGGCTTAAACCACAACATCTATCAATCTTTGAATTGTCTGCATCTAATCCTTGCTCTGGAAATATATCTTGACATAATCAACTTTATCAATTATTGCACAATAGCTAATCTCTTGCTACAGAAGAAAACATAGAGAAGGCGTGATGGCATTACTACAGGAATACTTTGCCTGTCCCCTACATCATTCCTAGACTATTAAGCCTCAATATAGTTCAGAAAATTTCACTGATGGGCCCCTCCAGGGCATTACTACTATATTATTACCCATGATTTGATGACAGGATATGTTATAAACAAACACAATTGCTTGAAAAATATTAATTGCAATGTATACTCTTGTGCTAAGCTCTTGCCGGTAGCGATCTCAAAATTAAATCCCTTCAATGCCATTTTCATATGCGCGGATATTGTTAGAATATTCTCGTGGCAGTACATAACGATGGCTATGTACTCATCTTCCAAGTGAATCCCACAGTCCGCTCCAGGTACCTTGGTGGTTGCCTACATGGGGGGCTTTGTGCAAAGTAAGGCTGCATTTGAGTTCACTGCTCAGTAATTACTTCAGATAGAGTCTTCATGCGGACACCCTCGTGTGAGGAAACACTTTTGCCTTAACTCAGAAAGTGGTGTTATCTTACACAGGGGCTCTTTTGGGGCTCAAGAAAAAGTGTCAGATGAGGGTTAAGCTATCAGCTCACTGTAAAAACCACATTAGTGTTTTGTGTGCCTTTCTCCACTTGTGGATATGCCCTTATAGATTATCTCTCTTTCTATGTCCTTAAACTGCTTTCTCCTTCAGCCTCACCTCCGCTATTTAAAAATAAATAGCCTGCCATTGTAAGGTAAAGATTTATAGGCTCCACCAAAAATATCCTAAGTTTCAAGTTCAAGAGAGGCCAAGGTTGTCATGCATTAAGCCTGGTTTCTCTTGCCTGATCTATTCTGCAAAAAGTCTATCCGAACAGTTTATTTTCATAACAAAATTCTTAGAAAACAGCTGTAAACCTTCAGTGTCCTAAAGGCATCTTTTAAAAATAATTCCCTCAAAAAGAAAAGCATTGCCAAAAATACATCCTCTTATGTAGAAATAGCAGTCAGTTCATTCAAATGCAGCGTAAAAACTTCCATGAAAGAGATGTATCCTTGAGAGAAACAGCACAAGAGATTCCAGAACTCTGAAAAAAATATTTTGGGGACAATTTGAACAGAGGTGCCTCTATTTGAGCTGGTTTTTTTTATTAGCTGAGAGTTTAAAAATTCCTCCAAGCTCCAGAGAGAATAAACAATTTAGAATTTTTTATTACCTATCATGGAAATCATGTAAGTCTAAAATAAATTATTAAAAAAAAAAAAAAGCATTCTGGATGAGGTATAACATGCCAAAGCCCACCAAGCCTTCTAGCAAATGTAAACTCTCTCTTTGATAGCATGCGGAGATAGTGAAAAAAGGGAGATCCCCCTGCCTGCCCCGTCCCGCATACACACATACTCATACACACACACAGACCGCAATACCAAATGCATGAAGAGACCTAGGTGAATCCACATTAATGGAACTTTAAAAAGCATGTAAAAAGACAACAGAGAAAAACAAAAACATTAAAAACCATGCCCAGAGAGAATAATAATAAGAGAAGCCACGCTCAGTTATGCGGTCAGAAACGCTCTTCTTAGACGGGGGCGATTTAATCACGCGGGGACGGACTGCAGCGCCGGCGGAGGTGTGTGTGCCCAGCTGCACACCAGCCTCATTACGCAGGCGGCTCCTGGCTTCCTCTCCTATGATCTGTCTCTTTATAATAAAGAAATAAAGACTCCTAGAAGGCTTTGGAGGCTTTGTGAAGGCAGGATGGGGATTGACAGCTGTACGGTGGGTGTTGGAGGTTGGATCTCAGGAGGAACATCCCCCTGGGGGGGGCCTCTTGTTATATGCACTTCTGTAACTGGTAGGCAGTAAAACCAAGGTGTTACTGTGTGTAAAATGAACCATCTTTGGCCCAAGAGACCGGGTGCAGGGTGACCCTGGGCTATAAACCCCTCAGGAGTGGTACCCCTCATCATCAGACCTGTACAGCCTAGGCAAAACCGGTTTTAAGGGTATTAAAGAGCCACCACCAAGCATATTTAAAAACCACGCCACGCAGAGCAAATCCAGGTGTGACACGGGATTACAGAGCAAGCTGCAGAGCATGGCAGCACACATGCCAAACCGACTCCACGCGCGTCTTGGAGCAAGGAGGGAGAAACCATTAACAGCAACATCACCCTCCTCACAGCAAAGGACTTGGGGGGGTGCAATGACTCCCTGAACTCCCCCTCCCCAGCCTGAAACCTTCCACCTTGAGATGCAGAGGGGTAGCAGAAGGGTGAGCTAACACCAGAGAAAAGGCTGGATACTAGAAAGTTGGCGTACACGTATTAACTGTATGTAATACGATCACTAAGTGTCATAGCATTGTAACTGGACGAGGACTTCTTTGATTAGCCTGCCAAGATTTTAACTGGACTAACAAAACACCCTAGGTTTGCCCAGCAGCTCGGCTCCTTCCACCCACAGCAACACTTTGAGCGTATCCAACTGGTGAGGGTTCAATCCGCAACTTGGGTGCAACGAAGTTTTAATGGATTTACAACAGACCAAAACAGTCAGAAGCTCTACAGATAAACCTGAAACATTTAAGAATAATGCATCATAAAAAAAAAAAAAAAATCTAGGCTCCAGAAGTCAGACTGATTTGAGGCAATATTTTGTCACAAAGACTAGACTGGCTCATCTTAGGAATGGAAACTTGAATTCTGTTGTGCGCCTAGGCACTCAGATGACATAGTGCAAATAAATCTACATTATCATTAATAAAGTTGACAGGACCAGTATTACAGAAAACCAGTGACTTCCTCAGTGTCTAGAATAGAGCTTCAATGATTTTGCTGGCATTCTGAAAAAATGCTAGATGGGTAAAATAAGTTATCTCTAGAAAACTGTAAGGGCAAGCTGCAGGGACTAGGGATTTAAATGGAGGGAAAGATGATAGGGCATTAATACCTACTGGGCTCCCTGCCCGTGAACGGGAGAGGCTTATCAGAGACAGAACAGAACTCTCTAGAACTACCTGAAAGTAAGTTGTAGTGAGGTGGGTATTGGTCTCTTCTATCAAGTAACTAGTGATAGGATGAGAGGAAATGGCCTCAAGATGTACCAGGGGAGGTTTAGATTGGATATTAGGAAAAATTTATTTACTGAAAGGGCTGTCAGGCATTGGAACAGGCTGCCCAGGGAGGTGGTGGTGTCACCATCCCTGGAGGCGTTAAAAAAACGCATAGACATGGCACTTCAGGACATGGTTTAGTGAGCATGGTGGTGTTGAGTTGATGGTTGGACTCGATGATCTTAAAAGGTCTTTTCCAACCTAAACGATTCTAAGATTCTATGATTAAACAGGTAACTTATGGTCAAGAATATGCAAGATCATCCTTAAGACTAAAGTAAGCAAATACAAAGCAACAGTAAAATAAGCAAGAAATAAGACTCTCTGAAAAAATAATGTTCCCCTGATCCTTCCTAATTATGCAAAAATGAAGACAAAGCTCATCTTCATTATCTAACCAAATGCAAACTGGGAAATAAAAAAGTGAGATTTTTTTTCAAACCACTGAGAGCCATGCATTGTAAAAGTCCTCTCTCTTCTTCCAATCACATAATTGGAAGGTTATTTGCGTTTGTTATAAATTACGTGAATTACGGTAATCAGACAGAGATTTATTCGGAGAGAAGGAAGCCCGCTGGAGCTTGCACTACCAGATGATGAACCTCCCTCACGTGCTGTGGCTCAGGCGTCCCAGTCAGGTCAGAGCTGCATTTCACCATGTAATGAAGCAACTTTGAACTACTTATTCAAAACCTTGAACTTAATTAGCAGTAGAGCAAGGCAACTAACTTGCAGTGAATAAGTTGACGACTTTGCTTCTTTCTATTCATGAAGCTTCTATGATTAGCACAAATTATTCTTATAATTATTCACATTTAATTCACCGCATTATTAAAATAATATTTAGTCTACAGCTCATTCACCAGGAGCACAAGTGTTCTAAATGGGTTTATTAATTTTGAATATATGAGTAGATCACATGGTTCAAGGTGTAAGGCTCAGAATCAGAGTGCCCGGGCAGTCACTTGCAGCACTGAGTTTTACATTAACTTCCCTGCTTTATACTCTGAACACTGAATAAACGTTGGATAAGTTGATTGTCGTTGGTCTGCTTATTCGCTAGGCACTTTTGGAAAAGAAACATAACTGAGGCACAAAAGTAACACATGCAAGGGTTTGTAAGGGGAAGGGAAATACAGGCAAAAAGTTATGAATGGAAAACACTAGGATTTTTCACAAGTTCAGATACCAAGACTTTGGACTAAGCTGTGCTTTGGAAAGTTAGCAAGCTCCCAGTTAGTAACATACTTGTTGATAGGAACAGAACTTACAAGGGGATGCTTCACCTCGAAAGTGTACTTGTGAAGGTGCTGATAAATCTGAGTCGGCATTAAACAACCCAGCCCATCCAGTGCGACTCCTGCATGGGCACACCCATGGTACCTAAAGTACCTAAAACAAGAGCTTGCTGTCTTGCTTCTCATGCTGCCCTTAAACCCTTCCAAGACCTCTCTTGAAAATTTCTCCTCCTGAAATAGAGCCTTCAGAGAAAAGAGAAGAAACCTGAGTGCTAATGAAAAGGACATTTTGGATTATGGAATAAACCCTTCCCTCAAAGACGGAGAGAGACTTTTTACCATGGCCTGTAGTGACAGGACAAGGGGCAATGCTTTTAAACTGAAAGAGGGTAGGTAGGTTTAGACTGGACAAGAGGAAGAAATTTTCACGATGAGAGTGGTGAGACACTGGTACAGTGGAGAAGCTGTGGATGCCCCATCCCTGGCAGTGTTCAAGGCCAGGTTGGATGGAGCTCTGAGCAAACTGGTCTAGTGGAAGGTGTCCCTGCCCATGGCAGGGGGGTTGGACCAGCTGAGCTTTAAAGGTCCCTTCCAGCCCAAACCATTCTATGATTCTGTGACTCTTTGTAAAAAAAGCACAGAGATGAGAGGGACAGATGAGAAGAGGCATGAAACAATTTGTACACTAAGTAAAAAAAAAAAAAAAAAGTAGACTGGGAGTCTTTGTGTTGGGGGAAAAAAAAAGAAAAGATGTTTGAAAGCAACTAAGCAGGACTGTCGTGGCAGAGGGGGGGAGGCATGTCCTGCCCACCACACCACAGCCCTGACCCCCAGCCGCGGGGAAGCTGGTGGACCTGCACCACTCTGCTGCAGCAGCCGTCCTTGGAAAAACCTGCGTGCACAGGGCATTCACTCAACCTGCACTTGGCCACCAGGACTGTGGGGCCCGACTACAAGACAAGAGTGCTTTAAGCTTAGCCACAGATGTCGAGAAAAATCAATGAAGAGCACAGAGAAATGAACAGGGTTTATCAGGTGAAACAGTGGAAATGGGGAATTATTGACCAGCAGATCTATAACAAGAGGAATTTTTTGCTTGTTTTCTTTGTCATCTTTTTACCTGAGAAAGCAAAGCAAAGATGTCATTTAAGGCACAAGACAGTACCTTTAGAGGGTCCTTGATAACCAGGAGGCTGGAGCACCAGCCCCAGTGCAGCCCCCAGCCCGGCACACTCAGGAACATCCCCCTTTGAGCACAGGTAGGGCACACGTTGGGGATCTCCCCACGTCACGATGGTGCCTGTTGCCCACAGAGATTGCTTTCAAAGAAAAGATTTTCCACTGATAATTGTCAAACAGGCAGCATCGTGCTACAAAAAGCTTCTGGTGTGGCTCGGGAAGTAGTGTCTACAGTTTTTGGCAATTCTTTCCAATTTTTATGCTAGATATTTATACATTGTATATATCGTTTCCAGTATTTTTCTAGCTCAGAACTAACTAATGGAAACACCATAAGATGTCTTAGAATAGATTTCCCCTAGCTGGAAATTGAAACATTTTTTACAGAAGCATGAACACACTCGGGCATTTTCTCTTTTAAAAATCAAGACTGTAGGCAGAGCACGTATGAGATTATATAATGAGAAATGAGAGGCATAAAAGCTTTTGTGTTTTTAAATGGAAACCACACCTTTACCCCCCCAAGCGTAGAACAGGTCAGAGGAAAAAAAAGCTGCTTCTGTTATGATGGGCTCAACCTTGGGGACAAGCCCTTTTGTTTAAGGGGACAGGCACACGGACAGGTAGCCCATCCTCGCTCTGCTACTGTAGTCTTGGGGGCATCTGCCTCTAAAACCTTTGCAGCATCTCTTGCCATCAATAAGTTACCATCACTTTAGTAATCTGTTATGAGAAGTCCACCCTAAAATTCAACACTTAGCTGAAGCTTTAACACCAGCACCCTATGAAAATGCCCCATAATTTCAGTAAGATTTCAGTTATCACAGTTAGCACTGGTCAAAGTTCAGATTTCTGTAAGCGCAAGTTGAACTCTTTTCCAATTAACCAGCTGCACATATTGAGCAATATCTAACTATTTACTATTTATGCTCAAATGTATCATGAAAATACTGTTTCTGTTAATATAATAATGCAGGACAGCTGTTCAGTTGCCTGTGCAAAACGAGCTGATAGTTGTGATTTAATTTACAGTGGACAAGAGACCATATGTAAGGAATACTAATTGTTCCCTTTTATTGGTGGAAGCTGAATAGAAATGAAAAGTAATGTGCCCTAAACCTCCCTGGTTCAGGAAATAATCCATAAGAAAGACTACTTTAAAAAAACACACAAACAAACAAACAAAACCAACCAAAACCAAAACAAAAAAACCCCAACCAAAACCAAAAAAGGGAGAGGGAAGAGAAAGGAGGGTGTCAGCTGTAGATGAATAATACACAGACATGTCCACAGTGATCTGAATAATTCAGCACACAAAATTAAAGTATGTTTCACATCTGCCACCATAAAAGATAAAGCTATCTAGTCTGTTTTAAAAGTATAATGATTACACGAGAACACTTTTGATTCACACTCAGGTCTAGTTTGAGCACCAGCCCTGTGGTCCCCGCAAATAAACACCTCAAAACTCTGGGCTGAAAGAGCTCCAGCTGCAAAGTTTTAATTAACCCAAAACAGGCAGCAAACTTTTAAAATGCCACTTGTTACCAAAAAACCCCGGCGGTGCCGAGCAGTTGGCCAAGACCCCTACACCCGTGGGACATCTCCACCACGTGGGATGCACAAAGCTGCCCACTTCAGTTGCCTCTCCGGCTGCTTGCCAGCGAGAACAGCCCCGCTCTCACCCACCCTCCCTGCCGACTCTCCTTCTGCACCCAAATTTGGGATATCAGTCTAAGAAGCAACCCTTCCAGACTCCTAGGCTACGTGCAAAGTTGAAACGCCGCACCACCTGAGACTACACGTGGTACCAAATGCATGGATTTTCCATCAAATGCTTCTTTTCAAAGCGGAGAATGACCGGCGGATAAACACCAACCGGCTCTGGTGGGTCCATACACCTTTCGAATTTCCATCAAGGTGCAACGAGAGAGGAAATACAGTAAGCAGGAAATTCCTTCCTACCCTGTGGATGATACGTGACAGCCACAGCTTTACTATACCGTTACACCGTATGCACTCCAACCTGACGTAAAACCGGGTCCATCTCCTTCGGGGAAGCCAAGGAGGACACGTGGGGAGGTGCAGCTGCCGCTGCAAGGCCGCAGAGCAGCAGCCCATCGTTTCCATCGCTGAGCCAGCCCGTGCCACTGGCGGGGACCCGTCTGCCGTGGGCCAGCGTTTGCCTCCCCGCCAGCCACCCACGAGCCAGCTGGGGAGACATGGCTCGGCGCCTTTTCTCTGGACCAGCAACAGAAGCGCTTCCTGGAACCTCTGAACCATTTCTCATAAAGAAACGGTACGGTTATACACGCCGCTACCTCGGTATTTTACATGAGGAGACCTATTGCAAACAATATTTTTTTAATTAAATTATTTTTTATTAAAACGCAGCAAAATAATCCTGTATATTTTCCTTCAATAGGGAAGAGTTGCTGCTAGCTAGTTTTGCAACGTAAATTCTCTAAAGCCTTGATGGGGGTTTTGGGAAAAACAACTTCGATTTCCTCTAAATAAACCACCATAAAATCTGCAGCATTGTTTTCATTTTAGAAAGTTACTTATACTGGAAAAGAATACACACCAGGTATTAAAAAAGAAAATTGCTTTTAATCCGAATATGGAAGTCACTGTGTTTTTCATCAGTGAACAACCAAATCCTTTCTTCTTTTGTACTCTGGAGTATTAACAGGTGGCCGTAGCCCCTAGCTGCATGAAACCACCATATGCTACAGAGATCAAAATTAATAAACTAACAGTACAATGTGCCAGTTTATTGTGCTTGTATTTAATTTTAATTTTCTCCTTGGTGTTTTTATTACTAAATAGTCATGTTTGGTGATTTTTAGCTTTAATAAGCTTTAGTATCAGTAGCTTCCTTATTAACAATTTTGAATTGCTTGTTTTAGTATCGTACCAGGTAACTACATGTACAGAAATATGTTTCTGACACCACATTTCAAAATACCACCTCATTTGTACTCCTCTATGACTCTCTATGCTAAAAAGTTAGCAGTTCCATATACTTTAAATGCTTTAACAGTGGAAAAGTTAACAAATTTCCTCTGACATACGATTATGTGCACAAAAAAACATGTTCTGAATCTCATTTAACTGTACAAATTCAGTCCTTGTTAAATACTAATCAGCCAGAACAAAGCATCACATACAACCTTCTGTTCCCTTCTCCACTTGGCACCTTTAATGGTTCTTTTAAAAAATTCTGCTTGTTTTCCTCCATAAAAAGTGTTAATAACTGACAATGAAAAGGAAACCCACTGATGCAAATACTAGATGCATATGGAAACCACAAAGCATGTCTCTACACGGAGGAAATGAGCAGAGGTGCCTTCAAATATAAACAGGCGATGCTTATCCAACTCTTCAGTGAGCCTCAGTGTTGGCTCCTAAACCGAAGTTTCTGCCAAAACCTACTAAATATACCGTGTCCAAAAACAGGAGGAAAACACTGTCCATATTGTAAACCACTTGCATGACAATTATGGCCTTGATTTAGTAACCTTTTATTCATGTGAGTAATGGGTACTCCGGTGAGTAGTTTCACTGACTTCTCAGCCACCACTCGTATACAGACACACTGCAGAAGGGCTTCGCCCTACCTCGCTTTAAAGGCATCAGCGGGGTGACTGCCAAGACTTACAGGGTCCAGCACAAGCTTTATGCTGGGGTTACACCAGCTCTGACCATGTGCCAAATTAGGGTCTCGGCCCCCCTGTTTAGATCATTTCCCAACAGCAACCCCAGCCGTCCTCTCCCCAGGTATTTCTGGGAGGACCTGTGCCTCGCAGTGTTCCCTCTTTTCAGCTGCTCATCGGCTATGCTGCTTTTAGCAAGAAGTTCTGAAAACACTGTATACATCCTTTTGCCCTTCATCTTGCAATTTTATTGTCAAACCCTCAGGGCTGTGGGCACCTCGATGCTGGGAAGAGTGTCCCGTTCTGGGTTATGGACAGGTTACACACCGCGGCACGGCAGTGGTAGGGAGAGCTAAGGTTATCATCTGGGTCCACAGCCATTCCCTCAAGTGTACGGCATTAAAACTACAGAAGAAAATAGCAGAATTCACTGATTTTTTTTTTTTCTACCTTACTCCTACAATCTCCCAACCACTGAGAAAAACAAAGAGCCCTTTTCACCCAGCTCCTTCCCCAAAACCTATCTCAGTTTTTTTCCCCGTTCTCAAAGGCTAGGAGAGGAGGAGCAGAGTCAGCGGTATTAATCCTTCCTTAAAGTACTGGTTCAAACCCACTGAAATCAATGGAATTAAAATAGCTTCCAGTGATTTTAATAGACTCTGATCACAGTCCTCAGCAGACATGATCTGTCTCCAGCATACGCCATCCCGGAGAAAAAAGGCAGACAGACGCTCAGGTACGATTAGTGGCAGCTGAATCAAAACTGCTCAGTCGCGGGGACCCCGGGACATGCTGGCAACTTCAAAGACACAACAGAAAACAAAGCAAAAAAGCCCACATACTAATCTACTTTGTCAATATGCATACACTTCATTGAATTTTGTGATTCATGCCTCCAAACACAGGAGCTAGTTGGTTTTTTTTTTCCCTGAAAGAGATTGTTTTGATGTTTTCTAAATAAAGCATCTTCATGTTTAATTTCCAAATTACACTTCAAAGCTAGATAAATTATATCATTGGAAAGCTTTTCCATAAGGAGCTTTTCAAAGGATGCCAATTCCTGATTTTTGCAGGAAAAGAAAAAAGATCTAGAAAAATTACCTTTTTTTTTTTTCATAATTTTTTATTGTGTGATGCAGCCAGTATATAAATTTGAGTAAATTATTTATACAGATCTCATCCCAGACATTTGGTCAAAATGATGGCAAGACATCTTTTCATCTATGACCCACCAAAACTTTTTTGAGATACCACTAAAATAAGAGCCTAATCCCCTGGTCATTACTCAGGAAAAAGTTTACGGAAATCAAACAAGTTTTACCCCAGAGAAGGCAGGAGAATGAGGCTATAAACTATAGATGGCTTTTCCTCAGTCAAGGCGTTCTTTTAATTTTTATGCCTCGTTTTCATTTTGCTTTATTCTTAGTTCCACAGTAGCTCAGTGTAAGCACTACTCAGCTTTATTATCATCGACATACACCAGAATGCTCTTATGAACTTTATAAGATCACAATATAATTCTGCTAATCTAAACATTTCTTATTTAGATCCCCTTATTTAGAGAATCAACGCTCAGCCTGTAAAATAAGAGAAGCACTAACAGTTAATACAATCCTAATAGTCAAAAGACAATAAAGAAACCCAAACCAAAATAACACGTTGTAGAGAAAGCATATTCCATTATCTCAGCCTCACAGATCTATTTCAATTTACATTTAAGGAGACCTGAGATGTCATAAAATAAATGTAAGTACTAAGTTTCCAAGAAGCGTAAACTGAGCTGTAATTCCATGCGAACATACTCCATCTTCTCAAAGAGCTGAACAGTGGTTTCCAGTGTTGGCAGAAGGCGCTCTTATAATAACATTACACGTATACTGTAGTTCCCTTGATGCCTTTCATATTTTTTCATAAACAAAATTACAGTGACAGCGCAGTTCATTACAGGAGGTTTCATTAAAGAACTGGTTTATTTTAAGAGAACACCAGCAGAGAACTGTCTTCGGGATGGAGCTGAGTAAAAAGTCTGATTACGCCTCCGTGAAAATCAGGCACGAATTATGCAGGATTTTGACACTGTAAACCAGGAAAATCCTCTTAACAGACACAGGGAACAAACCGTTCTAGCGTGGCACAGCGTTAATAGGCAGGTGCAGCCTTGTCAAGTCACTGCAAGGTGACGAGTTGGGCCCTAATTAGAGGTGGTCTCCCGCTCCTTCCCCCGGGCAGGCAGTGCCCCGGCCCCAGCCCCCCGGTGCCGGAGGGGGGGTCCCCAAGGAAAAGCTGTGCTGAGGTGCAGCGGCTGGGAAGCAGGAGCTTCGCCCTCGCTACAGCCGGGTACCACGGCGGGTGAAGCCCCGCCACGCAGCCCGGCCATCTTCTTTCGCCATCGGGCTGCACCTGGCTCTGCAAGGAGCGGTAAGGTGGAGTCCCTCAGCAATTTCTTTTGTCTTATTTTTCCTTCTTCTGGTGCCAATAAGACCAGCTCCTAGAAAACCACTGCATTCTGACTGACTGGCAATTTTTTTTCATTTTTTTGAGTCGGCTGCTTCTCTTTCACAAAAAAAATAATCTCCAGTTTGGGATTAATCAACTAAAAGGTCACCTCGCTGCTCAGAGGTTTCACAAACTTAATCCAAATAAATGCGATACGGTAGGTTTTTAAACTGTGTTCCTCAATCAAATCAGATATGCTGTCTCCTATTGTTACTGCAATTTACCTCCCTAGTATACGCTACTAAGATAAGACACAATCAACACCATCTATGACTTCAGGGGATGGGTTGATGGAAGAGTAATTTCTGATTTTATTTTTTTGTTGACACTATTTTCACTCTGTTCTCTAGCATGACAGCTTTGAGGTATCTGTGATAAAGATATGCAGTCAAGAGCATTACTGGCTCAAAAATACTCTCTCTTCCCCCAGAAAAATTGGTTCCAGGATTGTAAAAAACCCATTTTTAATCTTCTCCCAGAAGGCAAACATAATTGCCCTTTTCTACCTGGGCTCCCACAAAGTACTCAAAGTCACACACAACAAAGCGTCTCCCTGCTATCATTTCCCCTTAAGGCATGGGCAGTGCTTGAATAGAACCACCGATCTTCTCGTACGCTGAAGTCCAGACACTACGGGCTACGTCTGTAACCCAGCTGGCAGCACAAGGCATCAAGCTATTACCTCTGAGGTATGACCACAATACCTTTTAAATGTGAGGTCCTTCTAGGCTGCTATGTTTCCTTTTAACAACTTCAATGAAAGAGAGTAGAGAGAGGCCGTAGGACAGATTTTCATCATTCCATGCGGTTGTCAGACTGTTTTCCTCTAATGACACTATGAATACATAACTCACTGCATTTTCCGAAACATGTTTAATGCATGATATTTTAAGAGCTGTAGAAAACACAATATTAAAATTCTAACATGAAGAATAATAGCATTATGGCTCATTACATTCTCTATTGCAGTCATCTGAACTGTGAGTAACATACTGTCAACCTGTCATATAATTCTATAAGATCTGTGATCATGTTTTACACGATGTCATTTATTTCACAGATATAAGCAGGATAAAGTCTTCAAGATCTGAAGTAGATCAGACGTGTTTGCTACCGGTCACCTGAGAATGAGGTGCACTCAAAGCTAAATCTGCAGAATCAAAAGACACCAAAGAAAATCCAGCCAAAAGTGGAGAACACTGGAACCAAAGCCTTATGTTTACAGCGGGATTTCTATTTTCAATAACAGTAGCAGATCTTACGCGTTTACTCAAAATACTTATATTTTCATGCCATCTTTAAAAAGAATGTGGGTTTTTTTCTTGACTCCAAACAGTTCTGGTTGCTAGCATTTCTAACATCGCTCTGAAAACACTCGTATCATCAAAGCCCTACCAAGAACCTCATCAGACCACCTCAGAACTTCTCTTTCAGTGTTGCTTTTACCCTGCCACCACCTATGGCCACCCGTTGATTAAGAAAAGTTCACATATTGCTAGGGGTTTACCACAGATACAGCCTTTTCTTAAAAACGTTCATTGAAAACACCTGTTAGGTATTATAATGATCCAGCATAATGTGCCAGAAAAGCACAAGTCCACATTCAAAGTGTATTCAAAAACACCTGGAAATGCCATGGGCTTTCAACTGCTCTATAAATCATATAAATTTACATCTCCTACTTAGTAAACATTTTCTGATTTAAAAACCGTCTATTGCTTCTGACCACTCCTACAAAAGAGGTAAAATGGCATGTATTTTAGACATGCTGGTGTTGAGACAGACCTTCCCGTTAAATTAAAATACTATAATGTATGCCATGATGACTCTCAGAAAACAAGCTGGCACTTTGGTATCTGCACAATTGCTGGCATTTATTTTGCATCATTGTTTAGTTTTATGGAAGCAAAATGAACCTAGAATCCTAATGGAACTGCCTGAAGTCTGCTGTCTTCTCCAGTCTAATAAAAGCCACTCGGCACCAACCTAAATCACTGCAACCAACTTGGAATATCCGGCTGACAAAGCTGGAGCAAACTGCACATTTATCTTGCCAACACCCTCCCCCTCTCTGGGCATCTCAGAGAGGGATGCCTTAGAAACAGAATAAACTCATAGTGGTAATCCTCAAGTATATCTTCCCAGCTTTATGGCACCCTGAGATTTAGCAAGACAGAAGGCTGCCGGGTCAGAAACTGTATCTACAAGTAAGTGTTTTCTTTATAAAAACAAACAAACAAACCCCTTCAGAACTGTAATGTATTTATTCTATCCCATAAGGAAAAAGCCACAGGGGATTCAGCAGGTAATTGCCTGGCTTTTAGGGATCCACAAAAAAAAAAAAAAAACAAACAACCCAAAACTTTACCTAAAATAGCGAGTTTTGAATACAACCCTTTTTCTAGCTCATACAGTGGCTACAACGATGAACACCAGTAGCACTACGCTCATTTTGGTTTTGCATTATTTTCCCCATATGTTTAATCTTGGCTGTGGAGGGTGGCCCATTTCCAGGCAAGCCCGTATGCATTTGATGAGGATGCACAGCTGGGGCTTCCAGTGGACAACCTGAGGCAGACCACAGGAGGCTGTAATGGCCAGGGAAAGGCAATGACTCAGGAGCCATCCTGCACATTTGGGCCCCACAGCTGCCGGTCCTGGCCCCTTTCCTCGCTGCCACATCCCTGCCTCGGTGGCATGCCGGCGGGAGGGACTGTCTGCCTCCTGCATCTGTCCCCCAGCCCTCCCCTTATTTATCACTCTTTTCTATAAGAGACAGAAAGCATCATTAGAGAAACTGCATGAATGTGCCTTCTCAAAAGGTACCTCCAGCTAATGTGACAGGAGTCATTTATTAGGGCAGACGGTACAAACCAGTTCCCTGTAATTTAGCTCTTTTCATGCACTCTTTGGGCTTTCTTGGGGGTGGGAGGAGGGCAGTGAGCTGTTTACGGGCATGGCAATACTTGCAACGCATTTTTTTTATGACTGAAAAGCAGTATCTTCTCTTAAAGCATCACAGTCTTTGAAAACAGTTAAAATTAAATTCCAAGTCGAGTTTCTTGAAGTTATTCTTTCTGTGAAACCAGCAAATGTTTCAGGTCTGGAGGGCAAACACACAGCACCAGTACGTTTCTCTGACTCATTAGTTTGCTTTTCTCCGTAGGATTTAGATTGACATCTATTGGCCTCACTTGTGACACAACGGCCCAGTTCTTCAAATGTCAGCTCTGTCGTCCCTGCTTTGTAAAGCTTCCCCTGGTACAGCAGCTTCAGACTCAGGGTTTTAAAGCAAAATGGTTCAGTTTAGCCACTAAGGCAGAGCCTATAGATGTGAAAGCAATGTTCACATTATTTCCCACCTTGTACTCATAACACAGAAAAGATAAAAGCCAAGGTTTAGGGCTTCAGTCTCCTTAAAAAAAGAAAAAGAGGAGCTCTAAACATGATGTACCAGGGGGTTGATGCTGTGTTAAGTCAACTGATTCAGGCCAAAGAAGTACTGGCATAGGCATTAAAGATGCATTTATTTACAGTCAAGTTATTGAGAATATATTTTTTAATAAAAGTGAAATAAAATGAGATTGCCCTATGCTTACATGTGTACAAATTACATCCATGTACACAGAATACAGTTGTACGTCTTTATTCAAGTACCTTTTCTTCCATTTTTTCTGCACGAAATTCCTGTATGCAAACTGTATACAGGCAAAAAGCCTGTAAAGCTCCAGGCTATCTTAATTACAAGAATGCACACATCCCTTCAATCAGAGGATCCTAGATGGCTATCTTAACATCAGTTTCGTGTAAAACCACAAACACAGAGGTCT
Organism: Haliaeetus albicilla; assembly: GCF_947461875.1. Classification (NCBI taxonomy): domain Eukaryota; kingdom Metazoa; phylum Chordata; class Aves; order Accipitriformes; family Accipitridae; genus Haliaeetus; species Haliaeetus albicilla. The sequence goes on from NC_091488.1 coordinate 6,891,764, forward strand.
GGGGTTTGGTCTATTTGTTATTGGGTTCTTTTGGCCATAAAATGCAAATAAACAGCCCCCCAAGTGTACCAGACGTTTGGAACAGACTAATTTAATTATTCAAGGCTTAACTTTTGGGAACAGGCTGTAGATAGATCAATAGATTATTTATTGAAACAGGCCGATAGGCATAGAAGACATATATCCATACGGTTTGCCTTTTCTCAGACAGGATATAATGTACAGGTCAAAAAGGTTTTCCTACTACTAAAATCAGTAGTTACTTTTCCTAAAGCTCGGGGACATGTAACCCTCAAATTTCATTTGGGTCGTGAAAGGAGCAAAAGAAATTCAGAAGGTCATACAGAAACATAGCTCTTCCTTCTTAGCCACTAGCAAACTAGCGGCAAACACATTTTCTAGCTTTGGTTCCTCTCTGGAGGAGGCAAAAGTAATAATTCTATAACCTGACCAGGTTCCTTCAGATTCTGTGTTCATCTGAAAAAAGATCTTTAAATGTTAACGTAAACAAAACAATATATTGTTTGTTTGCACTATTTTACAGCTTCATATAGATGGAGAGCTTTTTTCACCCCTTCCCTTCTGCATGCGGACTGGTCACGTGCTTACAATACCAGGAGCTTCAGAAAAGAAGAGGTTCATAAAATAAAAATTGCCTCAAAATACCACAACTTTCTTCAATAACAGCAACTAGTTCAATCCTCTTGACTGTTGCCAGAAACCAAAGTCTTATTATTACTGCATTTTGCTCACTTCACGAGTGCCCATTGTGCCGTGCTGTCAAAGGCTGAAGTGTTGTGCTAAAAATCTTAGAGCCCTTCAAATTACAGGTGCCTCGATGAGGCTTTCACAACCTCCGAGCAGAAGATGGCGGCTCCTAATTCAACAACTTCAGACCTCACTAGTTCTAGAACTAGAAATATCCCACAACAGGCTGACCTCATTAATACAACTGACTTAATCAATTTGTCACAAACCAGGGAGTACAGCTACAAGAAGTGGTTCGTTGTTCAATTTAATTCAGTTAATTGCTTGCAGATGGGGCTAACGTTTTGCAAACGGTTATCTTGGTGGTCTTAAAATTTTGGAGTTCAAGTTATGCTTATGTTTATGCTGGACTTAAATTTTTGTCAGTTAAAGATAGGAAACCGAGTTTCATCTTATTTTTCTGTAAAAGATGAGTGGAAGCTGCTACTGTTTCTTGAAATAAATTTATAAACCATAGAGATGATTTAAAAAAAACCCAACATGCAGCCATGCAAAGCGAGTGCTGTGCCTAGACTTACAGCTTGTTATCTGTAAAACTGTAACACGAAGCAGCAGACTAAGCTCTCCTCCTGACGAACGCAGGGCCTGAACTTCAGGAAGCTTACATTCAAGTCAACAAACCCAGCCGAGACCAGGACCCAAACAACTTCACTCAGATCTGTGAGACGTGAAACCCTTTCAGCAGCGACTTCCTTGGCCATCCAAAGTTATTTTCACTTGGTTTCACAACAGGCTGCCGTTCTGCACATCTGCGCAGCTCAGCGTTTTAAGCCGACAGCTCAATCCTCTGCAAATCATCACGCTAGGTGCCGCGTTGCCTTTGCCCCTGACTGCCACCGACCACGTTTGGCCCGGGCGAGCCGTGGGTCAGCTGGGTCCTCCCAGCCGGGATGGGCAGCAGGACCTCAAGGGAAATGGATTGACCCTCCTGTCCTCGAGCTGCATCTCCTGGGGACCCTGGGAGAGGTGTCAGCTTTTTTCCCAGCCTCGCTTTGCCAGAAAATCTTATTTACATCAGCTTTAACAGGTGCCTAAAGCCCATGACACTTGTAAACAAAAAGCACTGCTAAATGTTTTCAAGTAGTAGTAGAGAACTGGAGGCTTTTTTTCTCCCAACAAAATTGTTGTTTCATATGTAAAACTGTACTTTAAGACAAGACTTTTGTTTGCTTGCTTTTTGTTGTTATTTAATCTTCCTCTTACATCTGTTGGGTCTCACCATCTTTGATGAAAACAAATACATCTTAACACAAGCATAGCCACCAGGAATAAAATGACTGTAGTGCAAGCTGTAACTACTTTTATCAAAGATGTATTAACTAAGGGGGTTTTTTTTACCTCTCATTAGCAAGAAGCGTGTTTCGACTTTTCTTCCCAAGGATTCCCATACGTCGCTCTTCCTGTCCTTAAGATCAAAGGCGCGTATATCGAACCGGTGGTGCGTGGCGGGAGCGCGAGGGCCAAGGGACATAAACAGACACAGGGGAGGCTCGGGCTGGAAGAGCATCCCCGGGGGCTGCCCCGCGAAGCTGGGGTTCCCCAGGTGTGAACCCCCACAGCACCCAGCCCTGCGCAGCCACCGACCCCCCCCCAGGGCCCAGCTCACCCCAATTACCCCTCCATGCTACGTTCTTGCCACCACACGCTGCCCATGGCTTTACTTCTCAAAGTGAAGTAACCTTGAGTTGTCAAGCTGTCATGTTCATGCTAAACCCTGCGGTACACTCCTCCCCGAAGACACAAGTGAGATTGATTGCACTTGTGACTTGTTCATTTCCACAACTATCTTACCATTAATATCCCCCTCTCATCCATTTGCAACACCTGCTAAGCACACAAAATTGATTATAATGTCCAATTCAGCAGGTAAGATCTTCTGGGATAGGTTTATTTTTTTCCTCTTCAGACTGCACAGGGAGGGAAAAACCAATAAAAACAGCAACACGTGGAGTTTCTAAAAATGAATTAGCTTAACAAGAGGCCAAAAAAAAAGTCTAGCCTTGTCAGGGCTGCCTTGTGCCAGTGTAAGAAATTATGCTGTTGCCTTAGTGCAGGTTCTAATTTACGTATCCAAAAGCGCTATATCTCAGAGTAGATTAAGATAGCTACATGTTTCAGCTTTAAGTGCTCATCAAGCCGAGAGATAACAGAACTGATGAATGGGACATTTCAGATCCTCAGAGAAATGAGCACTATTACATAAAAAGTGTGATTTGAATTTGTCTTTCTGCCTAGGCTGTGCCATCCTAACAGCATTTATAAATAGAAACAGAGCCTTAAAAATCAAGAGCTGCCAGAACGCTTTTTTTTCATCATCCGATCACTGAAGTATAGGACTTCCAAATCCATATACTTGCATTGGAATAATCTGCATGTTGTAGTCTCTCCTCTTCAAATCAATTTATTACTGAATAGCAAATCATAAATGAAGTTATTCTTTCAATCTGACAAAAGCGAGTCTCTTGGTCATTACCTTATGAAAGCTGGAAGAAACCAAGCTCCTTTAACTGTTGAGAAGCTTGAACATAAAATAACTGTGCGCTCCGAAGGACGGGTATGATATGCCATTAGTTTTTAATAAAGTGATTTCCTCAGACTTGCTAGATTTACAGGCTCAGAAATCAACTACTGATGAATCAATCTGTTTTCCCCTGCCGAGATGTCAGAACAGACAGGGCCACTCTAATTGGAAAACCAGACAGCAGCAGCTCTGTTAAGGCAAAGGCTGTATCGGACATTAGAGACTATAAGTCTTCATTCAGCCCTGCATCATGTTCTGCAGAACGCTTGTTGACGATTCAGTTTAACAGTACATCCTGAAACTCTAAGAGGCGAGTAGGAATAAAACACAAGTCTGCTTGAAATTTGGAAATTCCAGAAAACAACTGCTGAACACACGAAGGCTGCTCTCAGCATTTTTCCTTTTGCAAAATATTGTACTGCAGGGGACAGACCTGATGCCTGGGTGTGTATAGCAAGGTGACACGTGGAAAGCCTTTCGCCCTGCACTGCCCTGCTCCACCTGTATAATCCTGTCCTTTTTGCTTGCCTGTGCCAGCACAGCGATTATAAGGGCCCAGCACTGGTCCACCCCTGGCCAGAGGGCAAAGCGATGAAGGAGGAGAATGTGCTGATCCTCTCGTTATGCCTTCTGGCTGGCTCAGTTTACAGGCACCAAATGCCCTGTCCCCTCATTGTGCTATATTACACAGCAAATTATTTTATTATGAGTCTGTAAAATACTGTTTTGACTTTGGTATTGCAGAGCCACATTCAAGCAAAGTGGCTGGAGCTATGCTTTTATGGTAAGAAACCTACTGAGCCTGCCATCTTCTCCCTTTACTCAGCACTCACTAGACCGGTGTCTGGGGCCTTGTGGTGTGTTGACCCTGGCTGGAGGCCAGGTGCCCACCAAAGCCGCTCTATCACTCCCCTCCTCGACTGGACAGGAGGAGATGATGAAAAGCTCATGGGCCGAGATAAGGACAGGGAGAAATCACTCGCCAATTACTGTCATGGGCAAAACATAACCTCCGTTTTCAAAAAGGGAAAAAAGAAAGACCCAGGGAACTACAGGCCAGCCAGTCTCATTTCTGTGCCTGGCCAGATCATGGAGTGGATCTTCCTGGAAACTATGCTAGGGGACATGGAAAATAAGGAGGTGATTGGTGACAGCCAACAGGGCTTCACTGAGGGCAAACCATGCCTGACAAATTTGGTGGCTTTCTACGCTGGGGTTACTGTGTTGGTGGATAAAGGAAGAGCAATGGATGTCATCTACCTGGATTTGTGCAAAGTATTTGACACCGTCCTGCACGACATCCTTGTCTCTAAATTGGAGCGACATGGATTTGATGGATGGACCACTCGGTGGATAAGGAATCACCTGGATGGTCGCACTCAAAGAGTTGCAGTCAATGGCTCGATGTCCAAGTGGAGATGAGCGGCAGGTGGCATTCCTCAGGGGTCAGTATTGGGATCAGCGCTGTTTAACATCTTCGTCGGCAACATGGACAGTGGGATCGAGTGCACCCTCAGCAAGTTTGTTGATGACATCAAGCTGTGTGGCGCGGTTGACGTGCCGGAGGGAAGGGATGTCATCCAGAGGGACCTGGACAGGCTCGAGAGGTGGGCCCGTGAGAACCTCATGAAGTTCAACAAGGCCAAGTACAAGGTCCTGCACATGGGTCGCAGCAATCCCAAGCACAAAGACAGGCCGGGCAATGAGTGGATTGACAGCAGCCCTGCGGAGAAGGACTTGGGGGTTTTAGTGGACGAAAAACTGAATATGATCCAGCAATGTGAGCTTGCAGCCCAGAAAGCCAATCACATCCTGGGCTGCATCAAAAGAAGCACGTAGAAGGGTGATTCTCCCCCTCTGCTCTCATGAGACTCCACCTGCAGTACTACCTTCAGCTCTGGGGCCCCCAGTACAAGAAGGACATGGACCTGTTGGAACGAGTCCAGAGGAGGGCTATGAAGACGATCAGAGGGCTGGAGCACCTCTCCTATGAGGACAGGCTGAGAGAGTTGGGGTTGTTCAGCCTGGAGAAGAGAGGGCTCCAGGAAGACCTTATAGCAGCCTGCCAGTACTTAAAGGGGGCCTACAGGAAAGATGGGGAGGCAGTGTAGTGCTAGGACAAGGGGTAACAGTTTTAAACTGAAAGACAGTAGATTTAGATTAGGTATTTGGAAGAAGTTCTTTACTGTGTGGGTGGTGAGGCACTGGAACAAGTTGCTCAGAGAAGTTGGGGATGCCCCATCCCTGGCAGTGTTCAAGGCGAGGTTGGATGGGGCTTTGAGCAACCAGCATGGGCTTCCCACGGGGTCCCAGCCTCCTTCGGGCATCCCCCTGCTCTGGCGTGGGGTCCTCCTCACGCTGCAGGTGGCGATCTGCTCCCCCGTGGACCTCCCTGGGCTGCAGGGGGACAGCCTGCCTCACCATGGTCTTCTCACAGAAGCCACCCCCGTAGCCCCCCCCGCTACCAAAACCTTGCCACACAAACCCAATACAGGCCTTCAGAAGAGGAGAGAGAAGGACAAACCAGAGTGAGTCCAGGGGAACCCTGGGATGGTCAGGGCAGGAGCAGTGGCCCGCGAGGAGGTGCCAGGGGAGCTGGACTTGCTCAGCCCAGGGAAGGGGCCAAAACCAGCAAGAGACACGTTCAAAATGGCAAAGTAAACAGAACCGTGTTCATCATGTGGGGTCTGAACTGACCTTGTATTGCTATGCTGAAACACATACAGCAGGCACGCTACGCATAACTACCAAATAATCACTCACAAACTCAAATATTAATCTCTCAAATCCTATTTTAGCTCAAAATGTATGGAAATGATCTGCTATTTTAAGCATGCTTGTCATAGGCAATTATAACAGTCTCTCAAGGCCAGCGTTTTGAAAGTTTATGAGAGGTTGTCAGGTACAACTTGTAGAGGAAAACATATGCTACAACTATTTGTCCTGATGACCTCTAACTACCGTGGTTTGTAGAATCTATTCCGCACACAAATAGTTATAAACAACCTATTTGTGTACCCCAAATAGAAAAGATAAACACTTTTAACATTTACACAAGATAATCTTAGAGGTACAAAATGATCTGATCTCAGACAAGCCACAGAAGCCGTACCATGGGTGTGCAGTTATCCATAATGCTGGCTAAGTTCTACCTGATGATTTAGCTCTCAATGTCAAGATGTAAAAGGTCCTTCAGAAAAAGAAAAAAAACATAACAAAACAAAACAAAAAAAACAATCAAGCCCCCAAAACCACCCAAACTCCCTAAACAAAACCAAAACACACACAACCCCCCACCAAGAAGAAACAAAAAAACTCCACACCACCAAAACCTTTCCTTTGCATATCCTTAGTACTTCCATGGTTAAAAATACTACAAGCGTAGTCCTCTGTGGTACTTGGCCACTTGGAATTCCAAGTCTGCCAGGAGTGAAGAAGGTTTCAAGACCTCAAGATCTTAACTTGATTTCAATTCTAAAAATAAGGAATTGGCCTGGGTTCAGAATAGATGTAATACAGATCCTTATCGAGTCTGAATTAGTTTGCTCAGCACTAACATGAACTAATATGACAGCTTTAGTTTACTCTCATATTTGTCTAAAAACACTCTATAAATTTGTCTGGAATTCTGCCAGAGACAGTACAGAATTACTGAATGACAGATTGAGGGCATTTCTTCATAATCTGAACTTTTTAGGACCATTAATACAAGTAGAAACCTCTGTCTTCAATGTAATAAACTCACTAAGTCAATGCTTACTAGACCGGCCAGATTTTATGATTGAAAGCAAATTATTTTCTTTCACTCAATTTATCTCAGCATAATTAAAAGACCTTAAACAGTTATAAGCGATGATAGGGACTTATTTCCCTGGAAGACACTTGGGCTTCAAGTTTGAATGTTTCCCCACTTAAATAACTACGTATATGAAAAACTCCACTCAACGTAGAAGGGATATTCCCGAGACCTGTTCTCAGGGTGCGGGACGTCAGCACTGCAGTGATTACTAACAGGAAAAGGCAATATACTATTCAGCCCTAGTGGAACTAACTAAAAGCATAAATAAAGCGAGGAACAGTGCCTCAGACAGGAATGTGAGCCAAATTAAGTCTCCCATGACAACTCAATGAAACTTTAAACTAATACTTCATTCTTACTGTTGCACTGAAACTAATCCTCCTGTGTTTAGGAATTAGTCAGAAATTACAGTGAAACAAATACAGTACCCACAGCATATAAACTTAACATACCATAAAAAGAATATCCAACAGTCATGCACAAATAAATCTCTGTAATTAAATTTATTCTTAGCGAGCTCAGTGTGGGTACTGCTGGGGTTTTTTTTTTTGCAAACTGTACTTTTCAAATATTTATTGTTAGCCCGTTCATTTTAAATATCACTTTTAAAGCATCTGCACTAAATCGACTTTTATTTTAAACATTTTGCTTTTAGTTAACCTTTTTATTGCTTGCTCCCCTGACAGTATAACATCTTTCTCAAAACATTTATAAAGTACTCAATTGAAGGCTGGGAAAAAAACTAACAGAGCAAAAAGTCAAAAGCTTTTATGTTTCTGGGTTCACTTTTAAAGTCTGTTCCGTTCCAACCAGCTTTAGAGAAGTTTACTCACAAAATTCAGCAAAACCAGGTTACGAGTCCTTTATCACTCAGTAAATTTTTTTGCATTTACACAAAAGTAAATAACCCTCTATTGCACTTTTGAGATACACTAGTTGTTTCAGACATCCAAATTCCTAGTTATTCCCTAGATACATGTCTAAAAATCAATTTTAGATACTTAAAAACCCCTGGTATTTAGTGGTGGGTTTTTTTCATTTAGATGAACTGAATTCTCAAAATAGTTGCTTGGCAAAATATTCCTTCAATTTAGCTATAACCTCAGAAATAATGGTTGCTGTATTCCGGGAAGGTTTGAGGCAGTATTCCAGGAATAAGAAAATTAGGTGCACATATTGGAAGCTTGTTCATTTTTACTGCATATACAAGCCTTTTCTTCTTTCTTTGCAATTACAGTAATCTGCTTTTTATCAGATATTTATTCAAAGCACACTAAATTAGCTCAGATTTCATAGAAGTAAAGTCTGAGGTTTCAATCTCATGAAAAATGTATAGAAGAAGGTTCAGTAAACTGTCTTTGTTCTGAATTTCAGTCCTTCTGCTGTGAATGCCACTGGAAGGAAAGGTGGTAGTAATGCTGCTGCAGCCCTCAGCCTTCATCCTTCCCTTCTCAGTTTTTCCTTCACCCTCACAAACCCAGCCCTAATTATCTAGTGAGAAACTGCATGTGTTTACACAGGGGCAATGATGCTGTCATTTCAGACAGATTTATACGCAGGTCAAGTAATACCTACACACATGGCTCCTTCCAGGAATCAGGGTCGGTCTGGTGCCTTACAGCACAGATAGCATCCTCACCAGTTCTTTAGAACAGATTCTTAAAAAGACACTCCACTCCGTTACGTTAATTTTACACCACTATAAATTTGCAGAAAATGTACAAAAATAAAAGGGATGTAAAGGCTTAATACTCCTTGAAATTGCTGACAATGACAGTGATTCAGGTTGGAAGGGACCTCTGGAGGTCATCTGTTCAACGACCTGTTCAAAGCAGCATCAACTACAGCAGGTTGCTCAGGGCCAAAGAAGGGGATCCCACAACTGCTGTGGGCCCCTGCTCCACTGTTTGGCCACCCTCACAGTGAAAAGCATTTTCCTTATCCCTGTCCTGAATTTCCTGTATTGCAGCTCACATCCGTTGCCTCTCTTCCTTTTGCCGTATACCTCGGAGGAGAGCCTGGTTCAGTCCATTCTACATCTTCCCATCAGGCAGATACGCACAGCAATGAGATTGTCCCCTGAGCCCTCTCAGCAATTTCCCATCCATTTTTTAATCCGCTAATCCAACTTGTATTTCACCAATCTATCTGTAAGGATACTATGGAAGACAAAGTCAGAGACCTTGCTGATGTCAAAGGTAGGCAACCTCAGCTGCTCTCCCCTTAGCCACAACAGCCAGCCAACCCATCAGAGAAGGCAACCTGGAAAGTCAGGCATGTCTTGCCCATGGTAACTCCATGCTGGCTGTTCCCAATCACCTTCTTGACCAAACACAGAAGTGTTTGGACATGGTTTCCAGGAGGATTTGCTACATAACCTTCCCTGGATCCTCCTCCTTGTCCTTCTTGAAGCTGGAAGCAATGTTTGCCTCTTTCCTGTCATCGTGAACCTCTCTGAAGATGACGGAGAGCAGCCTCGCAGTGACCTCTGTCAGCCTCACCCCCAGCACTCTTCGGTGCAGCCTGCCTGGTCCGTTGGACTTGTGTATGTCCAATTGGCTTAAAAGCTATCAGAGCTGATCTTCCTCTGCTGTGGGTAACTCTTCACTCCCCCAAACTCTGCCACTTGGCTCAGAGGCTGAGGTGAGGGCAGAATTTACCAGGAAAAACCAGGAAGACACAGAAAAAGTCAAGGTAACCAGCATTACCTCACTAGGTAATGTAGTCAGCCTTTCTTTTGCTGAAAGCTATGTACAGAAGCTTGTACTTTTGGCCTTCACACCCTTCCCAGTTTCAGCTTCAGCTAAGTTGTGGCTTTCCTGCACCCCTTCTCCATCCATGCAATCTTGGAGAATGCCTCTCTGTGTTCCTCCTGGGTAGCCCACACCTGCAACCCCCTTTAGTGTACTTGGGTTTGTGTGTGAGTGAGCTCTGCCCGTGCCAACCTCCTGCCACATTTGCTTGATTTCCTGCAGGCTGGAAAGGACCGTCCTTGTGCTCTGAGTCCTTCTGCCCTCCAAGGCAGCCTCCCATGGGATCCTGCCAAGCTGGAATCTGCTCTCTGAGATCTTTTAACTATTTACTGGGCTTCACAGAATTCTTGACATTAAAATACTGCAGCACTAATTTAACAAAAATGTTGTTTATCATAAACCCCAAACCTTTTCAAATAGATTAACTACACTACCCAAGCATTTCTGTTGTACATATTATACTGCCTTGTCTTTCTCAGAGCCTCAAATAAACCAGGAATCTGTTTATGTTAGTCATTCAGTAAACAGCACAGTCTCAAGCAATGAGTGCACAAGGACAGAGCAGTGGAAATGAAAAAATAGGAAACCAGTATTATTCTAAGGTCGCTATTTTTGTACAAACGATGTGGACATGTGGGTTCTTTCTGAGCCCTGGACCAGTTGATTTCATATAAAATTAATTATATGAGACTGTGCCAAAGTCATTAGTGAGGCTAGGTCCTAAAGTCAGGATGAAATACAAGGTTGTCCAGGAGGAAAAGCCAAATCTTTAAGTCATTCTAACACTTACACACTAGTTGATTATTTTTATTGGTTTCTCTTTGACCAATCTTCAGCAAAAGGTATCCAATTACAAAATTTTGTCTCTACAAACATTAAGTTGTGCTATATAAGTGATTTTTGAAACTTGACTGGAAGTACAGAAGGAAAACTAAGTCAGTTTGTGTACTGGTGTTGTCTCTTCCAGTGTAATTTTTACATGTGTCACACAAGCAGAGAATACAGTTTATACTAAATATAGCCACTGAAAATAGTATTTTATGAAGGATATAAAAGAGGCCAGAAGACTTGTATAACATTTGTTTTTGTTGTTGTCATCACTTTCTAGTTACCCAACTGTTTTTTTTAAAGAAAAACCTGTGCGATTGGCATCACTTCTGGACGGAGGCTGCGGGAGGCAAACAAAGCCCCACTGGTACCCTCACCCACAATGCGGGAGAGGACTCCCAGAGAAGCAAAACTACGAGGGGGATGCTGGCGGGTGCAAAAGGCAGGAAAATTCCTTTGCAAAAAGCTTCATCACACCACGGAGCAATCAATAGAAAACGGGGCTGACAGTTCTCCTCCATTTACGCGCCCCCCGAGGTCGGTGCCTTTCCTCCTGCTCCGAGCCCAGGACAACTCCTACCTCCCCCCGGCTGCGGCTGTCCTCCTTCTGCCCAGAGACCCTCCGTGGCACCACATGGTTCCTTGGGCAATTCTGTTATTAATATCACCTGTTGTTACTCTTAGAGCATCTGCAAGCAGAACAGGGAAGTTTTCTGAGTAATCTAATCTGTTATTTTTGTTTCAAAGATCTGTACCTGCAGATACAATCGCAGTAGGTATACTGATGACGCGCTGAACCTCGGTGTCTTTGAAGATTAAAGGTTCCCCTTTCAGTACTTCCTGCGTCTGCTGTGACGGGAAGTTCTGGAGGACTCAGTGCTGAATCTTTTGGAGAGATTTTACAGGGCTCACTTTGAGTTGTACGGAGATACAGTTGGAGCCCTGTAATCTTCCTATCACACCCAGCTGGAAGCTGCCTGATACATCAATCTAATGCAGTTGGAGCCTGCTGCTTACAGCCCTTCCCTACATCCATCTATCAGTTGTATGTCCAGACCAATGAGAAAGCGATTACTCTGCTGGAAAAAAAGTGATAAAATAATTGTAATAGGCATCTGATGACTAAAACACGCTGATCTACTCTAATGGAAATGCCAGCTTTACAAGAGAACTTCACTACATAACAAAATGCTGTGGATGGCACATAATATCTTGCTAAGTATCCTGGATACAGCTGTTACATGAAAAGAGTAACCATACAACACTGTCCAATTTCTAAAGAAATATCCAGAGGAAAGGAAACATAAGGGATGTGAAACCCTTGCTTTTGCAATAAAAAAGTCAAGTCTCATTGAAAGAGTCTACCATTAACTTATGTTTAAATTAATGTCTTTAATATCCAAAATATTATAAAAATAATTTAATAGTAGATGGAAACCTAATATCTAATTTCACTCAATTGTAACCTGAAAGCACTATTAAAAATAATTAATCCAAAGAAGAATAAAACATCTCAGATAATCTGCACATCTGAGCAAAGAGCTGCATGAGTCACAGGGGAGAATGACAAAGGCACAAAAGATCGGGATGGAAATTGAGCCAAAATTCAGAGCAGCTTCAGAACCAGAGGACAGAGGAAGAATTACAAGGAGAGCCAAGTCACAGGATATGCATGAAGAAACAGTTTGCTTCTCTGTCTACAAGCCTAGAGTGTGCATGCAGCAAAAAAAATGATTTACAGACAGAATAACTAAAAGGTTAATCACAATATGTAACAGGTTAATCTCATAAAGCATTGTAGAATTAGCCAGATAAGGAATTAAAGTGATATTTATCCCTACTCGTCCTAGGGTTTCTATGGAGTCAGTCTATTTTGCCTTTCCTGGGTACTAAACTGTTTGTTAATTTGCATGTTTCCTTCATGTTGCCCTGCAGGGCTTATATAAATATTGCACTCATTAACTCACATGTAGTTTTCTCCTGTCATTATCTATCCATTATAAAACTAAACAATATCAGCCAATTTATTAATTACTTAAATGCCTTCTGTAGAGGAAAAGAACTCAAAACATGGACCTGTCAGATGCTAGCATTGTCAGTTATTTTTGATAAAGGAGGAGAAAAAGTAGCACAAATCTTTCTGACTAACTTCTGTAAGTTCATGTTAGTTGTATGTTAGCTGTATATGTTCTACCCAGTACCTGTGAATTAATTGTTTCAAATGCTGTTAGTTCTTTAAGTCATTCTCTCTGAATCCTCGAATAATCCCATTTTCTCAATACAGGCAGGATGTTAAAGGGGCATAATTGTTTTCCCTTACTTTCAAATTAGCTTTTCTATGCACCAGACCAATTTCTATTCTTTTTCATGCAACCTTTTCCCTTCACAGTGTTTAAAAGGGTAAACAAGGTTACTTAATCATCACACCAAATTGCCCATCCGCCCCTTGCCTTTATGTAGAAAAGTTCATTAACTGCTCTCAATACCGAGTCAGATGCATCAATGCAAGGCTTTGCCGTCTGCGCGCAGATGGGCTACCGGCGAGAACATCTGGGTTTATTGACCTTAGAAGCAAAGTCCACACCAAGATGGAACCGCAACCGTACGCGTACCTTGGGTGCTCCCGCTGCCTGGTGGTAGCGCAGCGTGGTCCCTTCGTCACGGATCATGCCCTGCTTTGGCGCTAGCGGTGTGACCGCGCAGGCGCCACTGATGCTACTGGCTTCGCGTGCCGTTACACCTTTCATGACAAACAGTCTCTTAAATATCCTCATGCCCTTCCTGCCTGTGATTCAGGTGAACAGCTCCAAAAAGTCATTTCAGCTGAGAGCTCTAACCTTGTGCTACAAACATGGTTTCCTCGCGAATCGGGGGACCTTGGTGTCATCTGACAAACTAAAGCCAACCTGAGCACAGCAAACGACATGTGCTCCTTTGACAGAGCTACCTGTAACAGCTTTGACAGTAAGGCTCTGATTCTGTGTTGCTGGAGAACGCAGAAGTGTTCATTAAAGAGCAGAGAGGTGTTCATAGAGCGTCAGAGCCTCCAGCATCTTCTAAATAAGACTAATCAAACAGTTGGGTTTCAGATAAAAGAACATCTAAACAAGTGGCAGCTGGATGTTTGGGATCTTGGCTACTAATGCAAAAAAAGGTTTATTTCTAACATCTTTGACACATGGAAATAAAAAATGTATTATTTAAAATGATGCTCACGTGGCATCAAAATAAAAATCGGGAAAAAATCTCTTGGTTAATATTTAAGCATCTAGATACAGCTGGGGAAAGGCAACAAATTATGAATAAGCAAATCATCACAGATTAATAAAAGCACACATTAGGTATGTAGCATGCTTATCTTTGGCATACGTAGGCTAAAGGAGGGAGAATACAGGTTGAACACAAGTAAACAACAGTACTTCATCACGAGGCCTTCTCTAATCGCATATAAAAGCAAAGCAAGCCTTTTTAATATTTATTTGTTCTTTTACGAAAACTATTCTGGCACCTGCTGATTAGTAATAACTGCAGGATCTACACAGTTCATGATTTGATAAATACTTTACCTTTTTCTAATTATATTAACAATTCGTACACAATTAAAGTGAAGCTGTATAGTCCGCTATGTATTTTGGCCCTATCACAACTGTAACTTAAAACAAGTCCTACTGGGCGGGCTCTGTGGTCCGCAGGTCCTCTGAAGGCAGAGCTCTGACGAGTGGCAGTGACACAGGCTCGGACGCAGCATCCTCGGCCACATACTCACTGACAGCGACGGACTACATGGTGGATCAGGGGGGTTGGGTGAGGTGGGGGGGTGTTTTTAAATAATAAACAGGACTGACTTAGTTGTTTCATATATCAGAGGCTAAGTCCCTAACTGCTCCCAATGAGCTTATATTCTTCAGCCACAAGCTGTCTATTGGTGCCAAAACTGCTTGAACTCCTCAGCATCACAGGTATCTTAAAATATTTACTCTGACCATAGCCACAGGACACTGCATCAGTCAAGTGAACTCCTGCTCAAGCCACAGGTCCTCTTCTGTGCAATCAACTACAAATGTTCAGGGGAAATGGATACCCCCCCTCACAAAAACAGGAAAGATATGGAGAAAATCAAGTTTTTACAATTCCAGTTCTCATCAGTTCCTGCTCTCTTTCACCAGACTCTACAGTTTTCCTAAATACAGACTTCATATCTGATTATTTGCAGAAGACAATCTACACATACGTGTGTATGTAATGCTATATATATAAAAAAGAAAAAAACAAAGCACGGCACTACCTCAACTCCTCAGATAATAACCCCTTGTGCCCCCCCCCGCCCCAATATGCATAAATACTAATGGTCCAAAATCGGTAACACATGTCAGTTTTTAGGTCACTGGACGACAGCCCACACAGAGCAGAAGGGATTGAAAATTAATGGCACTGCTGGAGAGAAAAAACATACAAATAAAGCCAAGAAATGATAATGCTATCAAAACATATTATAGCCTATTAAACAACATTTCTTACCAGATTTTATTCATTTATTTTGACTGAACATTTCAATTTCCTTAAACATACAATATGCAAAAAAAATAAATTTAATAGTTTCTCATTTGAAAAAAAAAGCCTCTTTCAGGTAACTTTCTACTATGTTTTTTCGAAGTTGGCAGTCACTTATGTGCCAAATAAAGCTAATGCTAGCTTGCACAGAAATCATTATCACTTATTCCCCATTGCAGGGGAGGGGCATTTATATTAATTAAAACCAAGAACTACCAGCCTTAGCTGGTAGAGCGTAGATGTTACATGCAATAGTTGTGATTTGTTGTTTTGGGGCTGGATTTTTTTCCTCCTCTCTCAAGCAGCTATTGAAAGATTATGCCTGGAATACAACCAGCTGTTACTAGATTCAATGTTTGTTTTCATTCTGGTTTTTTTGGGGGGGTGTACTCATCTTGCCTGTAATAACTTTCAACCTACAGTTAAATACCTAACTCTCAGCTCATGAGCTCCTAATTGGTTTTTTGAAAACAGAGGCACTAAACGATATGCCTTTTAAATGCTTAATATCTAATTACCTACTGATGTTTTCCCCATGTAGGTGCAGTGCGTGTGTGAACACGCAGCCCGATTCCCCGCCAAGCCGTTCGCACAGCCACCCCGTCCGCTCTCCCTCTCTTTGCCTCTCATTTCCCCCCCCTCTTCTTGCAATACTGAGATTTTAAGAGACACAAAATAACACAGCGCATGACTTTACTGGAGTTTAGAAACTAAACGGAAACTTCTCTGGGAAAGCCGTTTGCCCCGACACTGCCCTACGGGCTGGATTCATCCCCTCCGGGGCAGTTTGCTCCCACTGCTGTTCCCAAGGGAGGGAGCTCCCGAAGGTGGTCCCGGTGGCACCTCTTGCTCCCGACCGAGTGGAAGTGCCTGCAGCCAGGCAGGATCCATCTCTGCCTCAGGTGTTTTCTTAGCACGATGCCTTTTTGGTGCTGCAGTGGCAGCACTCCTCCTCCTCCTCCTCCTCCCTGGCTGAGGGTGGTCTGAGCCCCACTGGAGGAGGATGCTTCTTAACCCCAGCCCCTTTTGGCCAGCTGTGATGCTCTTGCAACATCTGGCCACCGGGCTGAAAGCCATAACCAGAAAAAAATGCAAAACCCCCTCGAGACAAGGTGTTAGCACGTGTCCTCCCTCGTAGGCACCAGCGTAGCTCAGACACCGAAACACCAATCAGCTCAAACGAGGTATCGCAGTCCCTCACCCTCTCCCCCCGGCACCCAGCCACCGCGGCGGGTGCGGGAGCCGAACGCGCCAGGTAAACGCGGGGCTGCGGTGCTGCCACGGCCGCCTGCGGCCCCGGGGAGAGGAGATGGGGGGGGAGGGCAGAAATCAGGCAGTCACTCCTTGCCGGCTGCGTATTAAACTGAAAATCAACCTCTCATTGCTAGCACTTTTAGAGCAGCGTTCATGATCTCTGTAGGGTGCCATTTTCATCTCTTCTTTGATGTGAGAAGGGTGGAAGTGATGGTGCATTAGAAACAAGAATGAAAGGGGCAGGTTGGGAATCATTAAGTAAGCTCCCTGTCTCTTAAAAAGGAAACGTTCTTGAATTTATTCAGCTGCTCATCTCATCTGGACATATTAAGGCAAAGTATCTAGGAAGAGAAAGAAGTCTTGAGTGTTTCAGTCTCACTTCATTTTCCGATATACACCTAGTATTTCGGTAGCCTTCAGGTTCGACTGACTGAAGTAAGAGCTATAGTTTAATTAACCATTACAGCTTTTATAGGGTGTAATTGGCCTCACATCTAGTTCATTAGAGCCACAGCAGAATCATTCTGACACTCCAGCCATGAGACAAGTTCACACAGAGCATTAGCAGTTCAGCTCCCCACGCATTAAGTCGGTGAATGTTTTCTGAACAGAGGAGATGAAATAGTGCCAACCATCTACTCCCTGTCAAGTGTGTACCCAGAAAAAATTTCTAAAGAGTGATGACCAGGAGCAAATAGACAGTCTCCAACCTCATTACTCCCTATTCAGCTCAACATATGTCAAGTGTTTGCACTAGGCAAACTGACATTTTGCATTACCATTGGTCTACCCTGGAAACCTGATATTTATAATGCAATCATTCTATATCTAGCCCCTGGAGCAGCTGCAGTTAAAGGAAGATGAGTTATTAAAGAGAAAGTCTCCATTTGGTGGCTATTCTGTAGGTGGAAGTCTTCCGAGACACTCCTTTTACCTGAAATATTCACAGAATAGTTTTACTCTGCTGGGACTTTGGGGAATCTGGAATAAGACACTTTTCCCTCTGCCTTACAAGTGCTTGAAATTCACAGACTTTACCAAGGTATAGGCTTCTGTGTGGATTGGGACATTCCCAGATGCAGACTTCCCAGAAGCATGTTCTGCCCATGGCCAGAAAAGTAACCCCTGGCTGAGGCTGTCTCTCCACCACTCTCACCTTCTTCTTCTTCTTCACCACTGTATTTTAAGCTTTTCTTCACCCACCCTCACCTCTCCATCTTCTGTCTTCTTTGGGCCATTTCCTCCCTTTACCTGACTTGTCATGAGGAGAAATTTCCAGTTCTCTTCTCTGACCAGAACTAATTTTCAGGAACGACCCCCACTGGCCTTTGCAGTCAGTGGACCTGTCTTTGAATTAATTCGCTTTTTCCTTAGCGCTGACAGGCAGAGCTCAAGGAAACTCACTTTCTCAAGGTATTTCGGCATGGTCATCCCAAGGCAAACACAAACCCCCGCTGCCATCTCTCCAGGCACATGCGAACTTGCTCTTCCAATGCCTTGAGCCAAATGCAACTTGTATGGCCATGGTGAATAGCTGAGCTATTAAACTACAAAGCCAGTTTAAAAAAAAAAAAAAAAAGCTTTAAAGCCAAGCTACTAAGCCTGGTAAGATCTATTAGTTTATCACAGTGTTAGCATGCCCAGATTTTAGTGCATCTGGAGCTTGGTCAGAGTAAACAAATCTGCACTGAGAGCACTGACAGAGGGAGCTCGTATCTGCCTGCAAAAGACAATATAGGAAGAGGTTGATGTGACTGGTAACAACCATGCTGAAACTCAACAGGGCCTCAGAAGGCTGTGGTGAGCTGAGAGGTTTGATGGCATATTAATAAGTCTTTTTCAAGTTCCTCCCCAAATAATATTTGTCTTCAGCAGCAGTGGCTTATGTCCAGAGAAATCTCTGACCTTTAACAAAGGCTGCTGCATAACAATGCTTCTATCCTTTCTCAAAAAAAAAAACCAAAAAACACCACCCACATCCAAAAAACCCCCTTGATTAGTCTTGCCCAAAGTGAATAACCTGTCAGCTTCAATATCACACAATACCTGCACTAATAAGATTTAAATCACTCTAGGAACTTGACGAGCTGCTGCTGTGTTAATTTGGCCCAACTCTGGGCTGAGTTTCACAGCTTAAACCTTGCTGAGGTGACACCCTCGTTACCAAGAACATAATTTGGACAGGTATTTTTAAAACATAAGGACTTCCCACACACATACTTTAAGAGATGCTGTCCTGGTTTCGGCTGGGATAGAGTTAATTTTCTTCCTAGTAGCTGGCACAGTGTGTTTTGGATTTAGTGTGAGAATAATGTTGATAACACACTGATGTTTTACTTGTTGCTAAGTAGCACTTATCCCAAGTTAAGGATTTTTCAGTTTCTCATGCTCTGCCAGCAAGCAGGGGTACAAGAAGCTGGGAGGGAGCATGGCCAGGACAGCTGACCCGAACTAGCCAAAGGTATATTCTGTACCATAGGACATCATGCTCAGCATATAAAGCTGGGGGAAGGAAGGAAGGAAGGTGGGGATATTCAGAGTTACGGCGTTTATCTTCCCAAGTAACCGTTACGCATGATGGAGCCCTGCTTTCCTGCCAAGCCAGAGCAGGGGCAAGAGGAGGAGTTCATTGCAATGTTAAAACCCTGCGCTCCGGTCCAAAGGGATCAGGGGTGAAGATTGTAATGGAAATACTTTTATATTGTTGTAACCTGGGGTTTGAATGGCATTTTATGGGAATTACTATAGCAGGAACCCCTTGTTGCTAGCCAGGCTAGGAACAAGGGGAGGAGTTCATTGCAATGTTAAACCACGACAGATGCACAAAGGGCTCTGCTAACACTTTCAATCATCTTGAATGCTTAAATAATGTTTGAGCACATTTTGACCATCGTTTCAAAGCACGCTACATTACATACTGCATTATGACACAGCGAATATAAAAGAGACATGACAATTATTTGGACAATTGAGAGCATGAATAAAAAATGATTGCTGAATTGGATGCTGTACAGCTTGTAGCTTCTGAGAAGAAAGCCTCTGTCTTGTAGGTTTTATAAACTCCACGAACTTAACTGCCTCAGCACGAAAATTTCTGCCTAAAAAAAAAAAGGCATGCACTCAAGTCAAAGCTCAGGGCATACATCGAGTTTTAAAATACTCAGGAGTTTTGCTGAATCAAGATTCAACATGAACTCTGAGTAGCAGCAAGTAAACTTTGGTCTCAAAACTCTGTTCAGGGCAGTAAAAGGCATCAAAACAAATTCTAAGAGAAAGAAAGCAAACAATAGTGCTGTTAACTCTGTTAGTCCGTAAGCTCTCAGAAATCAGTAAAATAATTTGCAAGTCTTTTTCTTAAAGTAAGTGCCCAATCATTAGCAGAAGTACTGGTCAACAAAGCTGTGTACTATAGTAACAGTAATAGGGGCTTTTAATTATTAATGAAATATTTGTTAATTACTAATTAACTGTTATCAGTTAATTAACTGCATAACCGTTAATGCATTTACCTACTTGAAACATGTATGCTAGGATGGTAAAATAAACTTGATTCATGAATCAAGTCTATGTCCAAAATAGACCATCCACACACCTCCCATCTTTCACTTCCCATTGGGATGTGGGAGAAACAACGAACTGAAACAAAGATGCAGAGAGAGCAGTGGCCACCAGTAGTGAGTAAATACACACAGTGCTTCAAAAGGGATCATCTTCTGAAGTTGAAGGGAACTATTTCAAAAAGCCATTCTTCTACAATGAGTTGTAGCAGTAAGAAATTTAAAAAGCCACATGTAGTACACAGAATGAAGGGAAAATACCAACATAAGAGGCTTGCCAGATTTGTCTGTGTGTGTATGGATGAAGATCAGAACCATAATGACTTGGTTGTACCTCAAAAGGTGGAGGGAGCCTGAGGCTGCGGTGCAGACAGACACTGGAAGAGGCCAGGAAGACAAGAGGGCTGTTAATCCAGGACCGATACCTCAAGCCTTACTTTCCGAAAATAACACCTGTTTGTCATTTTAGGAATTGTAACCTTCATTAAGAAATAGGATAATTCAGATTTTCTGTCATCATAAACCCTTCCATTCCCTTCTCTCCTCAAAAGAAAATACAGCCATTGAAAGGAGTTGTTTCTAATCACTTCAATCAGTAACAGGTCACAGTTTCTTGATGAAAAATTATTTTCAAGTACCAGTTACAAAAGCATGTCTCAAATACCAGGTCTTTAATTTTATTATAATTAGAAGTGTTGATATGCCACCACAGGACCAAGTTCAAGAGTGGCAGAGTAGTGTATTTATGCACAGCTGAAGAGGAGGTGTAAGGCGCTACTCACTGTGTAGCTGACACACGGTGAATGCAAGGGGAGGAGAAGTAATCCACTACAGGGGATGGAAACCAGGGAAATACACATTTGTAAAGTGAAGGCAAACACGTGGGAAACGTAGTCATGGAGAGATCACAGCAAAATGTTGGCTGGGGACAAGGAGAAATCACAGTCCTCAACCAACACATCAATTGACAAAGTCAATGAATGGATGAAGCCAAGCAAAGTCAAGCTAAAAATTAAGAATGGGAAGTTTTGTAGCGACAGGTAGCATAGTGTGCCAGCTGACTGAGCTGAAAGACTGAGGCAAGCTTTCAGCTACAGAAGGCTTATTTATTTAGAAAGGGTGATTAACCGGCACAGCCACACTGCCAAGAGTAGTAACGCATACTGCATTTGTTGTTGTCTTCCTGGTTGTCTTCCCGAGAGCTACGCTTTAGCCAAACAGAAGTTATTGGGATCAACAAAGGGGTACCTATGTGATACGCAATGGTCTGCTGTTTACAGGAGGTCAGACTGAATGATCTAATGGTCCTCCCTGGTCTTAAACTCTCTGACTCACACAGAAAGAGGCTGACAGAGCTCAGAGAGAGAACACGGTGCTGCCGTGAGCCCCCTTCTTGCACTTATCCTGCAGATCCGTGTGCCTCTTAACTCAGAAGGAAAAAGAAGAGTGCATTGCAGAACACAAAATCAGCACCAGAGACTGCAAATATTGGTGACTGGCTGCTGAAGACTTGAAGCAGAGATTCCACAACTTACTGAAATTACCGAAGACCTCCCTTGAAGGGGAACCTGTTGAAGTGTTTTTAGTTAAGAAAATGAATAAACATCACTGTGAAACTTCTTTCAATGTGTAGAGACAGCAGGTATTTGTCAACGGTACTTCAGTGACACAGAGAACCGGACCTGCAAATATTTAGTAACTGTTCTGACTTCACCATCATATCATCTTTCTTGTCTCCACAATTTAGGGAAAAGATAACAGTATTTTTCTTCAGAAATAATATACATTTAGCCTGTTTTTTTGGCAGTCAACCCCAGCTCAGACAAATCTGATGTTAACCCTAGAAGAATATTACTTATTTTTTAATAAGACGGAGCATGTTCTACAATACCAACGAAACTCAATTATACAGACAGACAGACCTGGAATACGTGGCCATTGAGAAAGACCTAATTCACTCTAAAGACAGAAACCACGTTCTACAGCTCAAGCCAGTCTCCTATTTTCAGCATCTTTCAAAGACTTTTACCTTTTTTCAGCATTAAAGCTATAGACGTTTCCCATAAAATATTATGAAAGAATAACTACCCATGCTACAAAGACAACATGAGGTTCTCGGGACATTTAGACTCAACAAATATTACAGTGGCCTGTTGTGAGCTATGTATAGCTAAAAAAATCAAATTTCATCTGCCACTCTGTCAGGCTGCATTCCAAAGTCAGTTTATCACTGCAGCGAATACCAAGATATTTATCTTCCCTGGCTAGGTTAATCTTGTGTTCCATCATTATCATGACTACCATAAACACATTCAATTCTGTTCCTGCATTTGTGAATGTTGCCAGTTTGGGGAGAAACTGAGCTTAAAGGGAGTCGCTTTTCTTTGCTTTCAACTTTCACTTTCAAGGCAAGAGCGGAAATTAAGAAGAATATTGCATTAGGGATTGTATTTATTACTAGACCTGAGAAGATAGCTTTCCAGTTAATTTTTTGGCTCAAACTAAATTAAAATCATTACAAGGTCACCACATTTAAATGTTCCAGAGAGGTAACGGATAGAGAGTACTATGAATATAGTTGGCTGGCAATATTTGTCTGTCTGTCTGTGAATGTGTGTGTGTACGCACACACACAGAGTTTTTGATGAATTTTCCACAGCACTTTCTTGGGATTTCGCCACCACCTTGATTCCTTTGATCATCTGACAAATCCTTCGGATGCAGCACGTTTCAGGAGTCTGCAGGCCTGGAAACTTCACTATCCCCCTGTGCAACACAGCTAAACAGCTTCCAGTTCCAGATACGGCTCATTTGGAGCTGGCATAGCTCTCTTCACTGCACACTGTAGTTGTGCCCTAAAGCAGTTGAAAACATGGTGAGCCAGGGATCTTTCCTGGTAGATGCACTGTGGATTATTAGCACCATTCCTACCAACATCTGCTCTCCTGCTGCTTTGAGTAGGAGAAGACAGAGAGCACCTTTGTCCCTGCTTCCAAAGACAACAAGCATGCGAAATCCCAGGCTCAGAAATATGCAAACCATGAATCCTTTTCTTGGGATACCAAAAAATCTCAGCCTTTTCCTTCCTGAATTCCTCTGAAGTGGACTGACAGGTAAAACCGCAGAGAGAGAGAAAACAGGGCAGGAAGATGAGTATGCCTGCGGACACTGCATGCTTCTGTGTGCTTGTCAAAGGCTGATCAAGATTAAAAACTTGAATTGTTCCTTGTCAAAAGCCAGAGTACGACGTGTGGAGCTCTAAGAAAAGACTGAAATGAAAGTTTTTGTTTAGAGGGTTGAGCATATGCTTTAGTTCAGAGGATGCAAAAGCTGGAGCAAAGCCAGACCCCAAACCCCCTAGGTTTTTATTGGCTTTAGCTTTGCAGGAACATGGCATCTCCCACTGCATCACTTTAGAAGAATGAAGGTGAAGAGAACAGGCTTCACCTAAACTTAGTAAAGATGAGCTACATTTTATGACGTTAATTAAACCCAAGTACAGGCAAAAGCTGAACAAATTAATAAGGCTCTAGCTAGTTTGTATTCACAGGGTCAGCAAAGGCATATGAAGTAGGAACAAGAAGAAGCCATTTTCAAATCTTATTCCTCTCCCTTTTCAGCACAGTATTCTAGAAGGAAACAACAAGATACACAATCAGACAGAAATTCCGTTCCCCTGAGACGGATTTCTTCTACAACTACTGGCTCACTACATCTCCCTGTGCTACTTCCATTTCTAGAACAGGGATAATAATGTACCTACTCATCTGTATATTGTTAAACTCAAAATTCACCCATGTTTGCAAACCACCTACAGTCCTTCAGAGATGAGACTCTAGTGTGATGTGAAATACAATTATCTCATTAGAAGAGAGATACACATGCATACGCGTAGGTTTGTACCAATGTTTCCTTATTTCAGTTTCCCCAAACTTCCAAAGTCTCCATATAAAAAAGAAATTTCTACTCTTCTAGCAAGTTTAGACAAGCTTTCTAGAACTTCACCAGACAGTGAGGAGAATAAATTGGAGGCTGTAAATCCATGCTCCTACGAGGAGATTGAGACAGGCATAATCGGCTGACTTGCAGAGTTCTGGGGCTACATCACTGGAAAAGCAAAATGTGCTTAAAGAACATCTCAGGTGGTGTGGATAAAGTCACCTTTGGCATCTGCTGCAGAAGTGGCAATATGCCAAAATGAAGCACAGACCCAGAGCCACAAGCTTCATTAGCATAAGTAACAGCAGATTAAGCGGAGAGAATATGCCACAATGACCCGCAGGTTCCCCAGCCATACTAAAAATATCTACACAGAAGTACACAAGGTATCCTCCAAATGTGGAAAAAAACCCCACAAGGTCTTAGGGAATCTAAATCCAAAGAAACTTTCTTCCTCTTTTTAAAAACGTCTCTTGGTAACTTGAAAATTCAAAATCAAACAACTGCCTCTCTGTGTGAGAACACGCATGAAAGCTCAAAATAAAGCTACATGTTACTGAAGGACCAAATAATACGTTCAGGTAGAGCTGTCTTTGCTGGAGAGAGTCCTCCTGCAGGGGTAATTCCAGCCTGGACGTCAGCAATTGCTGTGAGGGCTGATGAGGAGAAGGAGGTAGTTCAGTATGTAATAGAAAAGACACAAATCTGAAATAAGTCCAAGAGCTAAGGAATGAGTCATTTTCAACAATTCTATTAATAACAGAGTGGGCAAGCTGTAGAGACTGGTCAATACTATAGAACAGTAAATGCTACCACAGCTATTGAGTATGGCTGGGAGGTGATTGAGACCACATCTACTGGTTATTTTCCAGTTTAAGCATATCTGACAGAAGAGTCACTGTGATGCACACAGGTCAAAGTGGCAGCAACATACCTGTCCTGTTTGTTTGTTTTGCACAGCTTGAATCTAATCTTGCACAACTTCAGGCAGGACGGCAGTGGCATGGAAAACAGGTTGATGTGATGCATGAAAGAGGTATGTCACTTTAGCTTTTATCTGAGAGCTTCAACGGCCAAACAATTTCTTTTACATCTCTGGAGAACGATATGCATTAAATTTAATGTAAGTATTAACTACTGGCACCTTTGATCTTGAGTATTACCTACAGGCATCATAAGATACAGCACAGAAAGCAAATAAAAAAAGGAGTCAAAGTGCAAGGAAGATGTAGCAAATATAAAAAAGTAAAATAAGAGGTGAGAAGAAAATAACGTGAAAGACAAGAACAAAGAAATACATCTTCACTTTTAAAATGTTAAGCATTGATTAATAAAATGAAAACATAAAATAATTACACCAAAATAAAGAAAACTTATTCATTTAGACATTTTATGAAGGCCACGGGACTCTTCAGCAACTCTGTTAGACAAGCCCTGAAAAGAAAGTGTTCGTGATTTTCAGTTTGTTGGCTGATTTTAAACATTAAACATTAACATCAGCTGTTCTAATGCTGACCACAGAGGATAGAAGGCAACCATACGGATGATGGCAAAGATGAAAAAAAGTCAAATAAATGCTGAATAAACTGATTTTGTCAGTTAAACATCAAACTGGGACCTAAATGCACTTTCTGAAACTTTGCAGTTGTGACTCCTCTTTTAGTTCACATCTAATGGCAACGAGTTCCAAAGGCAAAACACGCGGCATAAGAATGGTTCTCCTTTCTCAAGGAATTGCTTTTCAATTTCCCTGGATATATTCTTGTTCTCATATTTTAGGAGAACTGATAAAGGACAGAAACATACTTGCCCTATCATACTCACTATGACATTAGTTCACAGGGAACAAGTCTAGGTATTCCATCACCGATTTCTATAAATCTTTCGAGACAGAAGATGTAGAAAGTGAACTTACTGCTTCTACCACTTGAGAGGTTACAGTCTGGGATGAAACTTGGGATGGGCTCAGGGGCTCTTCCTCTGTAAACCTCAATCTTTTTTATGCTCCCAAACAGACAGCACCGATTCCAAATAACATACCTTGTGACATTCAGACACTAAGCATGAGCTGCAAGGCTGCTTCATATAGTTATCTGTAAGGATTTTAGTAATCGTATGCAAGTGTTTCAGTGTGGCGCAGCATCTCTCTGTCTGGGAATGGTTTCTTGGCAATACTCTTTCTCAGTTCACCTCCTCACATATATGCATGCAGCATTTCCCAACAGTATAAAATCTGAGTTCCAAGGACTGTTCCCCCTGAAGGACATGTAA
Source organism: Haliaeetus albicilla (assembly GCF_947461875.1). Lineage (NCBI taxonomy): Eukaryota > Metazoa > Chordata > Aves > Accipitriformes > Accipitridae > Haliaeetus > Haliaeetus albicilla. The sequence continues at coordinate 6,918,005 of NC_091488.1, forward strand.
TGTTCAGTGTTTGGAAACACAGAATAAAATACTTGAGTAGGTAAAAAGGAAACAATTAATTCTCTTAATTATTTTATTCAAGGTTTTTCCTCTCTCCTCCTATCCACTCTCCTGAGGGGAAAAAGCTCAATCACTCTCATGCTGTTTACTTTCCAGGGTTAACAACATTTACTTTAATATTAAACTTCAGACTTGATCTTAAATGGCTGTAAATAGGATTACAAGGGAGCAAATCTTTGAGAGCTTGAATCTTCATTTTTTTGCTCTGAGCTGAACGCATGCACCATTAGAGCACCATGCTGAGAATCATTTGAAATGCACAGAGAGAAACAGCCGTTTTCTAAATATACATAAAAATGGACCCCTTTGTTGTGTTCTTTAGACCCAAGTAACTTTTCCACATGTAACTTTTCTCTCCCTCTGTACTCTTAAGGGACTCAATGTTCTTCAAGCAGTGATTATAAAAAGAAATTTAAACTGTTTAATTTTAGGTGTGTCTTACCCCACCCTTACTTCTCCTGCCAGGAAAAGAAATCTCTCACTGCTTCAGACCTGTTCTGGCTTAATTAAGTAGGTACTTAAAGCCCTACTCTATTCTTGAAATAATAGGAGTACTAATATTAACAATCAAAGTGTTTGATACTGCAACCTGGTAGGCAATACAGTATCAAAAAAAATCTGAATGAACATGACAAAATTTAGGAAACTACCTAATGGAAGAATGGGATTAAGGAAATTAATCCTGCTTCATCTATATATGAGCTTTCCCTTACTGAATTTTCAAATTTCATAACAACTCACAGCATATCTCTTATGTCGTTCTTGAGCAACGGAGCTCATTACTTACTACAAGGAACTGGACTATTCCAGTCTACTTGCAAGCGTAATCAGCAAGACAAACGACTTACAGGTGCTAAGCATCATGCCAGGGTGTACAAAGAAACATCTCAGATCTTACCTAAAAATGCATCTGCAGTGAAGATTAACGTTTTATTCCAGTAATGGGTTGGGGTAATTTAATTTCTTTGGTTACAAGGAGAGAAAGTACTGCCAGGCTTCCATAAATACTCTTTGACTGGCCTCCAGAAGCAACAGATGAAGACATGAACCTGCTCCTTTCTAACCAGTTTGCTGCCTCCTCCCCAACTCCTTTTCACTGAAGGTAGGAGAGATCTCCAAGAAAAGCCAGATTTTTGTGGGTGTCTCCACTGAACCCTGACATTGACTTTGATGTCTAACCCAGCCAGAAATAATATCCACCTCACAAATTTGAGAAGTGGGCCAAAAGCACTACTGGCCTGCTGTACAATCCAATGACCAACAAACAAAAATAAGTAACGCAACTTGTCTTGGCCCCAACAAAGGAATTGGGGCTCTTTACATTTCCAAAGCCCTTTACATTTCCACTGTGCTGAGTTACGCTTCCTTTTTAAGGCCTACAGCCCCAATGATTAAACCAAGGCTTTTCCCACTTCTCAGTGCAATGTTGGAAGAAGAACTCCAGCAGCATTCCAGGCAGAAAGTAGCCTGGTGTTGTCAGACTGTCAATGCCTGAAGCTCAGCTAGCCAACAGTGGGAAACAAAGCTTTTTAATTCCAAGTCAGAGGGTTGAAACCAGTAATGAATAAGATAAAATGGTCCCAAGGTAATGTTCCCTGCACATAATATCTTCTGACCTTTTACTTATTTCCTGAAATAAATCTTTTTTAAAAGTAAAAACAAGTTCATCTTGAGATGTCATTCACAGAAAGCCCCATCTGGGTGATCCAAAGTGGCTCCTGAACATAACGAACATCTGAACACACCCCATCCCACCTCCATTCAATCTTCATGCTTACAAACTTCCTTTTACAGAAAATACTTTTACTGAACAACTGGAATGTTTCAAACTTGGATCATGTTAGCAATTGTGGAAAAGGAATGCAACCTCCGGAATACAACTTGTTATGGTAGACAGTTTTCAACATCCTGTAAATGACAGCTCGCTCTTCCCCATCTACTAGCAGCCCGGTAAGACATTTCTTAAAACCTTCGCAACCTGAAGACACAATATATTCCCTCATCACTGATTATCTCAGAATGATGAAACAACCCAAATGCTGTAATAGCTTCTTTTTTTTTTTCAAACTCCACTAGAAACAACAGATAACATCTGTAAAACCAGTGTGTTGTAAAATGCCACAAACACCCATTTGAGTAGTGCCTTTTTTTTTTTTTAAAGGAAAGAAACTACATTTTCTGTGATTATTTTTATTGCATATCTTTTCAATAAAGTTTTTCTTCTTTTAACCCTTTTGAATGGACAGCCTGTCACAGCCACAGGCCGTAACCAAGTTTTGCACCAAGTCTCCATCTCTTTTAAGCAGTTAAAATCAACAAGACATCCTTGGAATTGGTTAAAACTCAAGTTTTGGTCATGCATTATGAGTACAGCCAATGAAAAATTCTGATATGTGCAATCTCTCTCTGGTACACAAAAAGTATTAACAAAGTTAAGGCACTCCTGATGCTGCTCAAATGTAATTCCTCATGCCTCTGATCTTGGTTCAGGTGCACGCAATCTACAGTGGCTTTAAACTAGTAATAATGTCCATTTCATGATGGATTTTCGTCTGTCTTTTTAGGGCAAGTTCAGGACAAGTACCTCTGGAGTGACTCACTGCTTCAAACAGAGAGAGGTTTCATTTTACAACCTTTCTTTTTTTACCAAGTATCAGCTGTGGTCCACACCCATCCACCCTAATATCAGTTATCCCTAAAAATGACTGACCTTGAGCTATTACCTCCTGACAATTTGGAAAACTCACTTGGAACAATCCTGTCTAACCTCACGGTGGTGGGTCGACCTTGGCCAGCAGCCATACACCCACCCAGCCGCTGACTCCCCATCCTTGACAGGACAGGGGGTGAAAATAGGATCCAAAAAGCTCTTGGGTCAACATAAAGACAGAGAGACCACTTGCCAGTTACTGTCATAGGCAAAACAGGCTCAACTTGAGGAAAATTAATTTAATCTCTTGCCAATTAAAGTAGATTTGGATGGTGAGAAACAAAGACAAAAAGATTGAAATGACACCTGCCCCTCATGCCCCTTTTTTCCTCAGGCTCCACTTCACTCCTTCACTCCCAACTCCCCTCCCATCACCCCCACCGCGAGGGCCACAGGGAAACGGGAGCTGTGCTCAGGCCATACCAGCTCCTCTCTGCTGCTCCTTCCTCCTCACTCGCTTCCCCTGCTCCAGCGTAGGTCCTCCCACGGGCTGCAGTCCTTTAGGAAACACCTGCTCCGGCGTGGGGTCCTCCCCGGGCTGCAGCTTCCCTCAGGGCACATCCCCCTGCTCCGGCGTGGGGTCCCCCATGGGCTGCCATTTGGATATCTGCTCCAGCGTGGTCTTCTCCAAGAGCTGCAGAGGGATATCTGCTCCAGCACCTAGAGCACCTCCTTCCCTCCTTCTCTCACCTTGGTCGTCTCCCTGCTGCTCCACGCTTTTTGCCCCTCAGTCACTGCAGGGCAGCGTTTTCCCTTTCTTACACAGGCTCTCCCTGAGGCGCCGCCATCTTGGCTGAGGGGCTCAGCTGTGCCCTGCTGAGGGTCCACTGGAAATGGCTGTGTCAGGCACCGGGCAGCCCCCGGCCTTTTCTCATGAAGGTCACCCCTGCAGCCCCTTCCCCCAAAGTCCCCCAAACTTGCCATGTACATCCAATACAGTCACTTAGGAAACAGGCATCACCGCCCCCAAAACCTCTCTCCATTCTTCTTGTTCTGCCTCTCCAGAGAAGCGGTGATGTGGGTGAGGCTAACGCTTCCCGGTCCCGTACCTGCGCTGTGGGTACACAGAATTGCTTTTCCAGTCTTGTCAATGCGGATCTGTCCGGCAGCACCAATATTAGTTTCTTTTTCTGTTAAACTCACTCAAGAGAGCTGGGGCCAAATAAAATCCCAGAGAACAAAATAAAACTGACAATTTCAGCACTGATACACCTCTCCTCAATATTTTTCTTGTGTTTTCTTGTATTTCTACAAATCCTGGGGCAAGGTGTTAAACCAGAAAACTATGCTGCAACACAAACAAAATACCTGGGGTTTTCTCTCCTGAATTATAATAATGCATACAACTGTCCTGAGATGGTTGTTCCCTCAGGTAAAAACCATTACGTCCTGACCTGGCAGATACCAACAAGTTGCATGAAGCAACAGCAGAGTAAGCTGGTCCTTTAAATTAACACCTCTGCCTCCCCCACATCTAATGGACTAGTTCATATTTTCTCTCTTTCAATGCAGATGTTTTTTCTCCCTCTCCTCCAGTTTCAGTGTTTCTGTTGAATTACAGACTGGGAAGGATTCCCAGTGATATACCTGTCTCTGGCTGACACAGAAACTGCAACAACTACTATGGGCACCTCTGTGTTTCCATGGCATCTCAGAATCATCAATGAGCGGTTCGTCTCTGTGCGATACAATTATTATTCAGTGTAAAATCCTCAAGTTGTGTGTCAGTAACAAGGAGGCCACAAATGCAATCCCATTTCTGCTTAGGGTATGTTACAGCTTCACATCTGGGCAAGGTTTGCAGCCATCATTCTGTGTCTGCTTTTAGGGATACAAAGCAGGCCCTTCACATTAATTATATGTCATTTTCTAGAGCAACAAAGTCACTTTTCTCTACACTTTGTCATGTGCCACATACACTGTTGTCACACAAGAAATAATAAAATATTTGCATTAAATAATAATAAATCAATAATAAGTGTTCTGCTCCCTAGGCTTAGGCAGATTTAAGGAACTACATGATACATATAGCCCAACAGAGCTGCTTTGGCTGCTGTTTATTCAATGGGTCAGCCAGGTCACACAGAATCCCATACTAAATACCAGTTTCACTAAGGACTCCTGCAAAATTCATTTGCTTGTTGCCAGAGGAATAATCCCAATTGATACTCTTCAGCAACATACCATTTCCCTATGGTTACAGGACCTTTATTATTTGCACTAACACTTTGGCTAATGTTGGTGTTTAAAAGTCACATTTAGGCCCATATAGTTTAACAAACAGTGCCTGTAAGAAAAGTGTGGGATTAGGTATTATGACAGACAATGAGGTATTACTACTTAGAGCATTTTTAAGTTGCTAAAAGTACTTAATAAAAACTAAAGCATGGCTTCTCTGAAGGAAGCAAACCATATTTGACCTTTCGCGTTCTGAGGGCAGATGATGGTGCCCGTTTTGATTTGCATACGGTGCCAAGGTATGTCAAGCATTTAGAATTTCTGCCTCCTAGTTATATTCTTAAATTAGTAGCCTGAGATCCTCCTCATAACGCTAACTGTTCTAGGGTTTGTGCGATCTTGCTTCAGGCTGCATCATAACTGATCACTTACGTAATCCTCATTATTTCTGAAGTTTTGAAAAATAACAGAACCTGGGAATAAATATAATTAATTACTTGGATTTACCAACATCTGTGACATGCTTTTTGTTCTTAGCTTCTGAAGAAATATCTGAAGAGACACATGCATACAAAGATTTAACCACAGGATCAACTGGGCTGGCAATTCATTTCACTGTTTTTGAAATGTTTTGCTATGTACCAAATTCATTCATAAGATAAAAATCCCTTGTGCTTTTCAGTAGTCTAAAACAAGGCTGCTAAGAAATAAGAAGTCAGTAATTTGACTATTAGCCTGAAAGTCATCAGAGACATTAAACCGTAAACATCTCAAAATTCTTAATACTGTTAATTTCAATCTTCAGTCACCAAATATTTCAATGGCACCAAAACTATTTCACCAAAGCATCCATCTTAAAAGATTCCATTCATTAGGTCTCGGAAAAATATAGCTATAGCATTTTTCATGTACGTTCAGTTATTTAATACCTTTACTTTTCTGCCCTGCTATCAAACCTGATTCAGTCACAATTCAGGGCCTGTGATCATTATTGAAGACAAAGGGTTGCATTTTTTCAGTGTCTGCAGTCCTTATCTCATACTGGACCAACAGTGAATGAAAAGCAGCCTGGGACTGCAAAGTGAAAGTCTGGTCTTTGACAAAACCCTTCATTTAAACCAATAGGTGAATATTCCAGCTTGCCCTTTGAAAGAGTGATGTTTGTACCTAGGGAATATTTATTAAATACAAATTGGGACCATTAGTATCAAATTACAGAGGAGTTCCCATTATAAATGGTATTTTGTAATAAGAGGAAATAAAGATGTGTTAAATATAAGCATACCATAGGAATATATAAATGGTTTACCTAAAAAACCAAAAACGACAAAATGATGAACCTTTTCCCAATATCTTTGCATTATTTGTTGCAAGAACATATGTGACCTGCATAAGGGCTATATAAAAATAACAGGCTGCTCATAAAAAGTATGTCTAGAGAAAACAGCATGTGGTGGTTTTATTTAGTGTGGCTTTTAAGTTTCAGGGAAACAGATCAATACAAGTGATCAGGAGTGAATGCTAAAAGAAGCTGAACCCATAAAAGAAATTCTGCATGCTCTTTATTCCTAAGCATCAGAAGCACACAGAAAGAGGTGAAGGTGAAACTAGGTATAGATTAAGAAAGCATAAGTTTCAGGTAGCTTAGTTTTTGCTCAAATTTTGCTTTAACTTTTTCTGATCTACGTTTTGACACAGTCGTGACAAGTCATGGGGAGGAAGGGAGGGAAGGGAGTGGAGTTAAAAAGAAGAAAGAAAAAAGAAGAGTTTTGTCAGCATTAGTCAAAACCAAAAGTATCTCTGACCATTTCAGCATCTTCAGTTTCTGTATCATCAAGCAAGTCAGAGTACAGGTTGCACTATGTGCAGTATCTTTAGGGATATGTAAATGAAAGAAACACCTTGTAAAGAACAGCATTGTAATGTAAAACACTAAGCTGGGTAACTCAAGGATACTAAAGAAAAACACTTTGTGCCTAATCTTGATTTACTCTTCTGATTTTCCTTTTTTTTAAGACTAAGTTCTATTCTAAAGATAACAAAACCTAAAGAAACTGCAGTGCAGATAGAGGTTCCCTTCTTTCACCTCTCCATTTCAGCTCTCCCTCTTTCTTGACTGCATCACTGGGTCTATCACACCCAGGACATTTCTGCAAGGACTTCACAACAACTGCATTCACAACCTCAGTTTGGCAACAAATCACTTGGACATTTTGGAGCTGGTGGCACAGAAGATGCAAGACCGCTTGTACCTTGTAGTTTAAGAAGGAGATGGACTATATCTACCTGCTATGACACGCAGTGGAGCAGCAAGCTGAAGGCTTTCTTGTTATTTCCAATTCAAGTACAGTCATCTTCTGGTCTGATTTCACCAGAATGAGAAGAAGCAGCAAGAAAATACCAGCCTTCAGAAAATTCTCACACTTTTCTCTGAATGTCTTTGCTGACCAAAGTCCTGCAACTGTTCAGATAGATGGGTCTTTCCCCTGCCCTTCACTCCTTCCAGCATCATGCAGAAAGTTAACATTGAGCTTAGCAACAACCAGCAGCTTCTGGAAATCTCAGCATTTCCTATGGAGATTTAAACTATATGATTTCAGGGATAGGTGGTTTAATCCTCTGTAGAAAAAATAACCCTAATCTGGGGTAGGGAGAAAGGATATCCTTTAGCATTTATTACCAAATACAACCCCCCCAAATTGTTAGCAATTCTGTTACACTGTAAAAATAAATAAATAAATAAATAAACTACCGAGTTTGAACTCTGGCTCTCGAAGGACAAAAATATTTCCTTTTTTGCTAATGGACTTAATTTATTAATACATTGTGATTAGATGTAATATTTCTTTGTGGAAAGCTTTTTGGCAGTGCATAACAAGCTGCTCAGTAATATCCCTTGGACAAGCTTGACTCCCACGTGTGCCTTTCCTCATGGTTTTTTTTGCAAGGTGATTACCATCCATTCATCAAATGACTGTTTCATGGAACACCTGAAGCCCCTCCATTCCTCACCTTACGTGCCATTTTTCCTCCTCCTGCCCTCCTTCGCATTCCAATGGATTTTAAAATGGACAGATTTTAGTGATAGAGAGAAGGAGTAAATCTCCTTCTCCTCTGGCTCAGCTTCTCGTGACCCTTGCCTGAGATGGTCAGGCACTTCCCCACACCGTGGATATTTCTATACTAGAATTTCCACCTTGTTCAGCAGGAACCAGAAGCTGAGGGAAGCAGCAGCTGACCAGCATCAGAAAGACAAGAGCTGCCGCACTACACACATCTTGCTGTTGTCAGAAAGAATATTTGGGACACATCAGGATGAGCTCATTCAAAGCGAGAGGTCCTGGGGTATGGGCAGACAAAACTGTACAGGGAGCAGATGTGGAAGTAATGACTCCCCAACACATTTCACAGGCCTTGCTCCTATCCATTAAAATAAAAAAAATGAAAAAATTAATCGTGGCCTAGCCTCAATAAAATGCTGAATGATCTTGTAAAACTAATAAATTTTGTCTCCACCATAGCCGATCTCCTCACATGCTTGTGCCGTTGAGCGCCAACTGCACAGCTCATAACCAAAGTCTCCCCAGGCTGACGATGCAGCGCTGCTTTCTTGCAAGATTCCTCCAACAAGCCATAGGTCCAAGCACAACTTGGTTTTGTCTAGCACCTTTTCAGGACCATGGTAACTCATATGTCCAGCTCAGTACTAAAATTTCAGGTTTCTATGGGCAATGTTCAAGAGGGTCAATCTCCAATCTTCTAAACCTCATTACTCCTGGAGCACCAGGCAGCTGTCATTTCCCTCCTGGGCAAGTTTTCCTCACTGACTTGAGCATCTCCCTGTCCCAATTCCCTTTTACTGCAGTTAAGAACGAGACATTGACTGAACTTGCAAGTGCTTCATTCAACAGATGTTGATGGGAATTATCGTTGCTCTGCCAGACTGCTCCAGCTCATATCCTTAATCTCTATTTTTGCCTGTCCCCTTCCCTGTACTCATCTCACACTTGTTATTTATTTCCTTTTTTGACCTCTTCAGTTCGTGTACCTAGAGCATCAGTATATATCCCGATTTCTCTCTCTTTGTTGAATTAATGTACATACCATATCCGTGGTACATATCTGTAAATCCATGTGGAAGTGAGTGTACTTTTCTTGTGTTGTCACACTGTCTAGGACTACAGATTTCTTATCCTTGACTGGGATTAATAGCCAGAATCATGTGAAGGAGCACAAACAACCAGCTTCCACCTCAGTCAATAAATAACCCTTTACATTTTTTGTAATTATGGCTGGCCACCATGTGAGTGACAACTTCCCGTGCCCTTGCACACCTTTTAGATCATCCTTCCAAGAAGGGATTTGAAAACATCGGTCCCATATCTAAATATAAAGTGAAAGATGTCAGCTCTATAAATTAATTCAGGAAGACAGAATGGAAAGAGGATTTATAAGTAAGAGTGAGACAAAATCTATGTGCATCAGGCTAAAGACAGACAGATACACAATTGGATATCTGCATGTATCTACAGTGGAAACATCTGCTGGCTCTTATTGCTGCTTCTCTCCTCTTTTCTTTTTCTGTTTCCGTTCTTTTGCTTCCCAGCCCTCTTTGTTGAATGTAGATTTTTTCCTTATTATTCTTTTTCATCTTTGATTACTAGCTTGTAACATAATAAAAGGAAAGGAAAATAGAGAAATTGTTTCCTCTAACCCCACCAGATCTAGAATTTCATGGCTAAGGTCCGCCTAAATGCTTAACATTTTAAATTGTTATTTTCAATAATAATCATTATATACAGGGGCTTGCTCATTAGATAGGCCTGTATTACTGTAGCTCTATTTATAATCAACAGCTAGCTCCACCTAGTGTCCTCTTAATTCATCAGCAATACAGCTAAAACCAAATACTATGGATAAAACAAAAGCAAACTATAAAATCACTTGTCAGCCGGATGATGGCCACAGACAGCATGCAGTTACGATTACTGGCGTCACAAGGAAAAGACCGTTTTAAGTAACTACTGTATGATGATAGCCAGGCAGCACTCTTGAGACAAGGAGCCACTAGCAGCTTCAGGAGTATAAATATAATACATGCAGTATAAAACAGTTTTACTGCTGCCCTGAAAAGGTGAATGGCACTTAAGCTGTTTATATGGGTTATTCTCCCTATGGTTTCATCGTCATCAACAAGAACAAATTATTGTTAAATTTAATAAAACTTCTCTGAAATAGAATAACTTTTTTTTTTTTTTGGTCACCAAAACTCCAAAACTATTTTTGGCTATACAAACCCCATAGAGATCCTCTCCATTAATAAGTACATCTCTCCTCCCAGCAGTTACAAAATAATTTAAAATGCCTCTCAGAGGTGATCAAAGCAGGGAAATGCTCAAACTAGCTAACAATATATCAGTTTTACTGATCTTTACCTTCAAACTTTCTAAAGGCTGGTTCACTGATGTGTATCTAGAAACATCTGTCTTCCTAAAACTGTTACAGTTTTAGTCAGCAACATTTAGTGTTTAATAGCCTGATCCCCTTTTGACAAGACTACATAGAGCAAAGTCATTTAAAATAAAGTCAGAAAAGTGACTATCCAGTATGCCAAGAGATTTCTTAATCATCACCTTGGAAAAAACGATAGACCTAATGAAGAAGGGAGTTTACATTGAAAGAAAGTATTTTGTAAGGCAAAATAATCCAAATAATTTATCATAATCATATCCTGTGAGCTATCAAGCAGTGTTTGAATGGTTGTTGGACCTCTGAAGAGGAAGGAAAGAGTGGTCCTGCCTTACGTTTGGAAAACACTACTTTTACTTCTTAGATCGAGGGTGACCCACTCCGATAGAGCTGATGTCTGTTTTAAACCTGTTCAAATCACCTGTTCGAAGCTGCTTAGCGGTTTCACCCTAGTGGTGATAAAATATATTTCAATATGTACAGTGTACACTTAATGACTGCTCACAGTGACAGGGAGGGAGTAGATGTTGCGGGGGGGAAGGGGGGGGGAGGACAGGAGGAAGGAGCATATATTAAGATGATACATACACCAAAGCAAGCACCTTTACATTTTCTCAAACTTTCTCAAAATAGTCACTTGAAAGTTCTGTTTGTGACTCATCTAGTTTGAAGTATTCATAGCTAAATGCAATGATTATATGAAAACCTCTCTGCAACACAGAATATGAATTTAATAAAACACACACGAAAATGCTCTCTGATGTTTCAAAAATAAGAGAATACTTCAGTTCTCAATAATTTAGCAGTTACTGTCATTTCTCATTAACAGCTTTCAAAATCCTATCTGAAACAAGCTGATACAGAGAAATTAAGAGCAGTAATCAAGCGAGAAATGATAGACCAGCTGGGTAGGCATCAAGTTGGCAAAACGTGAATACAGTTCAATAGCTGAAACAGATGCTGGAGTTGTTGAGAAACCCTGCAGGAGATATTGATGTATTTTCTTTATATAATACCGAACAACCGAATAAATGTCAAGAGCTAAAAACTGATGGGGAATAAAGGCTGTCGGAAAAACTAACTATTAAGCAGAGACGTGCAATAATATCTTTTCATTATACCAAAACATTCAGTACATGCATCTTCATTTCCTCGGGATTCCTGAATATGCCAATATATCAGTCAGAGCTTGCTAGTGAATCAGAGAGAGCCTTTCCCAGTCTTGTTTCACATTTGTTTGTTTCTATCTACCTGAGGCTTCCCAGACTTAGAAAAGACTTTATTCTTCAGTCTCATCCTAACACAACACTCTTTCAAGCAAGCGATTCCCCGAGCTGGGAGGCGAGCAGGAAAGAAAGGGTAACACAAGCATAAATGAAACTGCAAAATCCATTTTGCACGAGGAACGTTGTTTTCAGAGTTTCAAGACCTCAGCAACAAATCCTCTGCCATCGGCGGCAGCTCGTTCTAGCATATGCTTTGTCATGGTCAGTTTCTAATTACATTCATAATGATGCAATAGCTTTGATAATCCTACCTTCCATGCCAGCTGCTTTTCTTGTCACTCCATCATGCCAATAAGTTGGCTGCCGTAACAAATCAAGATAGTGCAAAACAGCATCTTTCCCCTGCATCTGTCATCTTCCTGAAAGCATTCTATTACTGCCGACTGCTGGGAACCAGAAAGTCTATTTGAATTCCAGCAGCTCCCCTTTCGCATGATTCAAGTTAGGTTAGGTGGGCATGCCTAACATGATTCTCTCCATCATTTATTATGCAGCTGCTACACCACCGGTGTGGTAACCACTCTGACTTTATCTGATACGTCAGTCTTGCAAACCTCTACCTCCTTGCAAACACAGGAGCCACAGAAGCATCTTGCATTTAATGAGCATTCTCCCTGCCTAAAGAGAGTGCATCTGCAAATCTGTTTCAAATCCTGCTGCTCGCATTGTCCTCTAAGGCTGATGCAAATGTTTGAAGATTTTTTTTTTTTTATTCTTGCGTTTCGTCTCTTCTGAAAGCACGGTTCTTCACGCACGCTTGAATTATTCACACTTCAGCTAAACGTTTGCTGATTTGTGTCGAACCAAAGAGCACCTTCCCGTTGAAACTCTCTGCTCGAAAGCTACTTCTGAATAACAGTGCTGTGCATTCAGGCTCTCAACTCTGTTTCATTTTAAACATGGCTTTTATAGCTACACCTCAACAAATACATTTAGTTCTTTTCATGCAATGAATAGCTGTCTAATGAGGGAACGGTACATTTTTAAGCAATTTATCTAGGTCTACCAGTAGGTGACTTTTGCTTTTTGTGCGTTATACATTTTAGCAGTAAGTGGATAGCTCTGTTAGAGCATCTTGATATTCTTAAAGTGGTAAGAACACCACGATAAGCTGGGTTTTGCCAGCCTGTGGAGGACACTCTCGAACGACAGAGTTTGCTTAACTGCTCCTGAGTATTGTGAATTAAAGGGATAGGGTTGTTTTGTTGTCTTTCTATTTATATTTTCTGTTGCGGTGGGGGAAAAACACGCTTGCATCAGTGATTTCAAAAGAATATTAATAGAAATTGACATATACACATCAATCATCCTCCAAGTGAAATTAGCTGCGTCTCCTCCCACCACTTCTGCCTGCAGTTCAGAGTCAAGGCATTTCATCTCTAATGCATCTGCTCGCTCATAAGCTGAATAAATATCCCCAACCCCACACTGGAAAGTTTGAATACCTGGGAGAGAAAAAAGGAACAACTTAACATGTGCGACTGCCTGGCTAAAACCTGTGAGTTAAGTGAAGTAGCGAGGGAGAGCAAGGACTCTTGCTGGAGTAATATAATCCCTCCTTCCTCCACCTTTGCATGACGGCAAAGGAGGAGAGAAGAAGGGGAAAGGGCACGGTCCCCCGGGAAGAGTTTGCCCTTGCAGCAGCAGCCAGCTCAGCATCGCTCAATAGTTCTCATATTCCCGGCTCAAAAGCCTCATAGGGTTTTACTTAAGCCTCACTTCTTCACTCAGGTAAGACGTGTTGAACTTCTCCATGGTTTGCAAGCTCCCTCCGCCCAACGGTCCCTTCCTCCCCCACGATTTCCCAGTCTCAGGTAAGTTCCTGACGTCTCGGCTGTGAAAAGAAGCTGGAAAACACGAGCTTAGGGGAGCTCTAAGTCACAGAAAGTGAAGGAGGGGGGCGGAAAAAAGAATCTCCTACTCTGAAAAAAATAGAAATAAACCCCCAGGACATCTGATGGGCTTCCTCTAGGTGTTATCAGCGGGTGTGACCGCAGGGCATGTCCCTCTTTGCCCACCCCAGCCCAGGGGTTAGAGGCAGGGTCTGGGGTCCCCGGACTTGGGGCAGAGGGACAGGCACGCTCCCACGGCCAAAGCCCCCCGAGACGGACGGGCAGCGGCGGGAGCGGGCTGGCACCGGGGGTGCCGAGCGCGGGATCGCTCCCAGCTCTGCTGGGAGGGATCCGACTCCCTGCTCTCGCCCACATCGAAACGGCACAGCTGACACCTGAATGAGCTAACATAGCATGGCGCGGTTTATATTTGATACTGTATTTATTCCTAGCATGCTGCCAGAAAATGCCTTTTTAGAGATTTCATGTAAATAAAGTAGAATTACTACATCTGTTCCTCTGTCTGTAGCAGCACATATCAACAAGCTAATTTTGCATTCAAGGCAACAGAGACAGTCCTATCGTATAGTTGCAAAGTGCACAACTATAAAGTGCCTATCTGAAAATATTGTCAGCTCCTTTTTGCTCACAGTTCGAGTCATTTCTGAAGTGAAACAAACCAGACAATAAATGAGGACTGACTTTGAAGCCACCGTAAATTCAAAGTACATAAAAGGATATGTTTAATATTTCACAATTCTAGCTCCATTACGATTTTTAAACCATAGACACAGAAACAAGGACTTTACATGGTATTTCACAAAAGACGAGTTTGAGTTCATAGCTCATATAAACTGCAGTTGCAGGGAAGACCTGAAGTACCCAAAACCTCACCATAGGCTTGATTTCTAGTTCACTGAATTTTGAGCTGTGCAAGATTATAGATGGAAACATCCAGAAGAACATTTCACATGTTAATAAGCCAAATAATACTGGTTAGAGAATGGGGGCATCTGGTACGGCATAAATATACCTTAGCAAAATCCTATCCCACCCGGATACCTCAGAAGGAAGTACAAAAAGGGGGAAACAGCCAAAAGGGGGAAAAAAGAAAGAGGGAATTATGGAAAATATTTCCAGAGAGATAAGCATGGCATTACAAGGAGGATCCACTGGGGTTTATTATTCAGTATTACTGCCCTCCCAAGCAGAGCATACAGCGAACGTGATGTAGTTTAGCCACACAGACTATTCCCATTCAGATCAGGTCTATAGGAAGTAGCCATTTTTGCCCTGGGCAAAAAATTAAAATTTTTTTAATTATTTAGTGGGGGGGACAGACTGTAATATACCAGTTTTGGCATCTTCTGTGTATACTAGCTGTATAGAAAACCAGCCCAGAGACAAATGGAGAATCTGGGAGGAGAAACCAGTATCAGTCATTCTGTCCACATACTAATAGGCCAGATTAATAGCTGGCTTTGGTCTCTGGGTTTTCTGCATTTTTCTGAGAAAACAGACGCCTTGGGCTGTGCTTATTGTAACTGGATTCAGCATCTGCATAGATATAATTATAGTAACCCACCCATATGGAATGAATTGCTTCAGAGAGAAAGCTCCACGGGTAGCATGCCCAGACTCTACCATAATACAAATACATATTTTTTTGTCTTATACAGAACTGTCCCCAGTCTGGAAAAAACAGAAATAAACAAGTGGAAAAACACTCATCAAGTGGTATTCTGCTTTTTACAGTACTGAACTCAGTAGGCAAAGAAACTCCAGTCTATCTGGGTGAAAATGGCATGAGAAAAGAAGGAAGCTCATTACTCTTCCGATTCCATCTACAGCTTATGGCAAAGACAAGTCTATTTGTTTTAATTGCTTCACTGCTACTAAAGCGACTAATTGGCGTATTCTGTGTGCTTGAGTTTGATTATGGTGGTGTGTGCACATTACGATGATAACTAAGATACCATGTAGAATCTCTTCTTGCTGCCATTTCTCTTTTCCTTTTTGTTTTCCTCTTTGGAAGTACTAGGGACTCCAACTAAGCAAGAGTAGATAATGGATCACTGAAAAAAAATGAAGCAAGCAGATTGGACTTGACCTTCAGCCCTACATGATGCACTCCCTCTGGTATGCAAAAACGAATACTGATTTTACCTAGCAAAAATTATTCATTTGTTTCGCTAATATGTCTCCTGAAGAAAGTCCATTTCTCTTCCCTTTTTCTCTGCCTCCCATTATTCTTAGGTAGTTCATCCCTCCCCCAGTAAACAACTAATTCAATCAATCAATCATGCAAGAAAATACCTTAATGATATACTGTGCGTGTTTAGATTAATAAACATCTCCAATGGGAGCACTGGAAAGTTTGTTTGGACAACATAGACAGAAATTATTCATTATTTCTTACTGTTAATCATCTGATGTATGATTATAAAAGTAAGCTGTCCATAAAGAACCACTTTCCCATAGAGTTAGAGCCATCAGTACTTTCATTTTAATGACAATATCCCAATAGGTTAGAGAGGATGACCTCTGACTGCTCAAGATTTAAAAAATTGCTACAGAGGCGTGTATAAAAAACTGAAAATGAACATGCATACAAAGTCATGTCTCTCAAAACTAAAAGCCCAGTGCAACCATCATCTCCACACAGATGCTTACAAGCCCTGGGACTCCAACGGAATAGTTCAAAGGCTTCAGTCCATCCATCAGTCTGGACCTGACAGCCATCCCAGGAGCTGAAACTTTCAGGGGTTTGACACTCTTTGCTCACCTGCACCACAGTTCATCCAATTATTTTGTGCAGAAGTCATCTTCATTTTTTTAACTAAGTTCAGGCATTTGTCATAAACTGGAAGCTCGGAACACATTCTCCTGAGGACGTGTTAGGAGGACTCACGACCAACCTTTCAAAGTGGGATTGATCCCATTTATGGTAAGAAAGTTTTGCAAAGTTTTATCACAGATGTGCTTACAACAATAATAAGCAGTGATGTCCTCAGCAATCCCAGGATTTCATATTACAGGACTTGGATAAAAAATATTTAAAAAGATGTTACAGAAACAGTTCTCTGAGGGCACCTCTAATGGCAGACCACAGCACGCTAAAAAGTCGATACTCTACATCATTTTTTTAATATTGCTGTGTGATATAGTCATCTGAACACTGCTACAAATGTGGATAATATGGTCTCTCAAATGTGGCAACTGTTGAGGATTTTTAATGGCAACCTCTACAGATAAGCCAACACACAGTCTACATTTTGTTCTCACATAGCATATGTATTTCAGTGACAGTGAATTTAAAATACTAGGTTCTAGCAAGGAAAAAAAACATCAAGTTAACTCATTCTCCAAATATTTAACACACATCAGAAAGCAGAAACATACAAAGTTTCACTATTTAACACTCAGAGAATTAGTGACCTTGAACTCTTCCGGAAACGCTGTTAATCTTCCTCCTTAAGCAAGTCTTGTATGTGCTGTTAGCACAAAACTGAACAATGACATGAAGTTTTAAAATGCTAATTACATAAAACACGTATTTTGTTCTCTTACAACTCATTTTAGATTAGACTGACTTGAGCTACACAGCTTTAACCTTCTTCCATTTGTACCTTTACTTCTTTGGGAAAAGACATTGTTCAGCAACACTAGGCTTGAAATAATTACTGACGCAAGCGTCTTAATTTGTTCATTCTTTCTACAGCTGCGATCCATGTATAAGATGATGCATAACAGATGTACCATGAATTAAAAAAAAAAAAAAAAAAAAAAGAACCCAACAAAAACAAACCCAAAAAACCTGACCTAACACACATCTCTCAGCCTGCCTTTCTGTGCAGCCCCCGTGTGCCAGTACTCAGCTCGCTGTGGTTTTGAGCTCTTCGGCACTCTCACCTGGTACAGCTCTCCAGCAAAGTACTCGACGTTTCTCTCCATTTTCACCAAACGCAGACGATTGACACATAAGCTAAATTAGGCAACTAGTTAGATGGCAGCTGGTCGATAAATGTTTTGGAGATCACAGATCACACGCTTTCAAAAATTTTCTATTGGTCATTTCTACTGCTACTGCCGTTATATTCTGGTTTAGCAGTATTTCCAATTCATTGCATTGGTTTCTTGATGGATCATTAACTGCTTGGTAACATGCATATGACACCTATATGTTACAAAACTAATTAAAGCAATTTCTACCACATTCCAAATTCCTGTAGTATCCCAAACTTATCTTCTCATTGTTTCTTTGCTATAATTTTCCTAAATTAATGATCTATGTGGTTTGGGTTGTGGTATTAATATTAAAAACGGACTTCTGATTAAGATTACTGATGAGATTGTAACTGCTAACACTAGTCCAAAATCTCCAAAGATGGCAACTGAGAGTCCTTAACCGGCAACGCTTCATAAGGCTTTGTTTTTCAGTTGAATGCTTAAATTAAAATCCCAGGCAACTTTTTTTTCACAGGAGTCCATTAAAAACCAGTAACTGCTTCAGAAAGCCCTAGGAAATTCCTTAAAAAAACAAACCAAACACCCCACACAGACAGCACATATCCAGTCCCTTTCAGTACATTAGAGGGTTCCCAAAAAATTAAAAAACATAGGGGGCAGAAAGTAAATTCCTTAATACTCAGTGAACAAGCCTGGCCAGCCAGTCTGGGGTTCCCGTTGCCTGTGGTTTCTATGCCCATCAGCAGTTCAGAGCACACAGTATAAGAATATGTGGAAACCACGTTTTTGGAGGTTAACACCTCCTCCCCTTCCTGGGATAAATACAGCAAGGAGGGTTTCAGAATTTTAAAATCTCATAAGATTTTACATTTACTGTTTCCGTAACAGGAAATAAAGCTACACGACATCATTAGAAGATGTTATGATGTATTTTCTAAATTAATTAAAACAAAATAAAATCCACGGTAGTTGCCTTGCACTTCACAACAGACTTACTGCCTTAGAAAGGTGAGTTCTCCCTGCAGTATCTAGGGCTCTTGCCACAACGCAAGTTAACAGTAGGGGCCACAAAGAGAAGAATCTTCCACCCTTCCCTCCCCGCTTTGTCAGCAGAAATAACATACTCCACATTTTGTATTCCTGTCATTGAAAAATCTGCTTTAATGTTGGAGATTTAAGCTTGGATGTCTACTATTTTATTACAATATATGAACTAAGTAGAAGGACAAACTGGACAGACCCAACTTGGTTTCCCTGGAAATGTATACCCCCAAACAACAGTTGTTGTTATGTTTTGGGGTTTGGTTTCGTTGGGCTTTTTTCCTTAATATGGGATTTGAGGTAAAAATCTAAATCTGAAACAAAAATTGACTTCATCATCCACAACTGTTAGTGCTCAATAACCTTCCCAACTTCAGCATAGAAAGACCTTGATTGTCCATTCCGTAACTGGGAGAGGGCAAGGCAAAAACGTAGGGCAAATCTCCAAAACATTTTTTTTTTTTTAAATGACTTAGAGATGTGGATTCTTCTTCAAACTTTTCACATGAAAAATGAGGAAGAACAATCCTCTGACAGCAGCAGAAGACTTTGTCAGCCTGACATCCTTCCACTGCAGGAAGTTCTGATGAGAAACAAGTTAGGTGGGCTCATTTTCTATCTCAAGGAGAATTAGCATCCCTTCAGTTAATGGACTAAACCAAATTTGCCCACATCTTTGCTTCAGTACTGTTTCACAGGTCCTGCAGAACAGCTCTCCTGTGTGCTGTGGACCAGGACAACCCATTTGGTATGTATTATCTCCTTTAAATGATCATGGCGCTGACAAATGTAACATTAACTACAATTTTCCAGCAGATTTCTCATATGCCTGAAGATTTGAGACCGTAATCCTCAAAGTTCCCTGTAAACTACAGGAACCAGGCAGCGGAGCAGGGACCGTGGGGCACTTCAGCTTCACACATGGGAGCCATGCAGCTACTCCTATTTTCCGATCCACAGGACATGGATATTTCCTATTTTTCAGTACTGTGATTTATTTTTTTTTTTTTTTTAATCCCTAGACTGTCCAGGGCACTGTAATTTATTTGGGCTACCCTATAGGCCCTAGTTAGAAGGGCATATAATAGTAATTTAGAAGGCACTTCAGCAAGTACCTTTTCTCACTCAGCCAGAGCTGAAAGCAGATTTAGGGGAAGGCATGACCCTTACAGAGTCGGTTCCCAGGCAAAGGCAGAAATCGGAGAATGCCGTGGCATCAGCCCTCCAAACCTCACACCTGTGGTGGCCTGGAGCCATGCGTGAGACGTGAGCACTTCCCAAATAGGAGGGAACGAGGGAGGAAGAAGTAACACTCTACATTGTGTGGGTGATTGATGCACAACTCCCACATTAGTTGAATTAGTAAAACTGTGGCCTAATTAAACCTTCTCTCTTGCATCTTGTCAAACTTCCAGCATATCTGGGACACTGAATGGCACCAGTGAGCAGGGTGGCAGCTGCCAAGGATCACTGTGCTTGCCAGGCTTCATTTTTAACATTATTTTGCATAATATCAGTGTGCAATCAATTTTGTATTGTCTCAGTACAACAGCTGAAATTTTGATGATATCAACAGAGTACATAACATAGCTCCAAGTTTTGTTAAAACAATTATAATAGGTGGATTCTTAAACCAGGTATTGCATATGGAAACAGTGTTGTGGGAATACATGTTCCCTAAGCAGTTAATATTTCTTTTTTCCACTATTCAAAATTCAGGGCACATTCTACTAAGCTTATAACACGGTATTACATTACTTGATTCACACTGATTTACATTACCAACCCTTTTTATGCAAAAAATGCAGAACTTAACGACCTCATTATCACCAAAAAATAATTATCTTGCAAATTACCCAGGAAACCATGACTCCAGTCGATACAAACAGAAAGGCAGTTCTGGTAAAAGTGACAGACACCTGCATCGACTCCCAGTTCAACAGGAGCAGTGTGTAATATGTGGATGCTGCTGCATGCAGCATCCCTCTAGGTCATTTTGGAGCTACTAGATCTGGCCAAAAGCACAGAAAGTTGTACAAAAAGGCAAGTAAAAAGGTATCACAGAAAGCAAACAAAGAGACTGCATAAAGACAAGTTCACTGTCTTATGGTACCCAAGCTCCTGCATGCAGTTCAAAAAAGTCAGCAACGGCAGTGGCACCTGGGAAGTTTTTAAGTGCCCTCCTCTCATCCAGGTGCTCAGCAATTCCACCCTCTCCTGAACCCTCTCCTTTCGAAAAGAGTAAGTACTCAGATTTGGTCCATAATCAAATCAAACCTGTCCAAGGCCATCATTATCATTGAGCTTGTATGCTTGGGGTGGACACGACAGAGGACTCACCATTAATTTGCCTTTTTATTCTAATTCATGCCTTTTGCATGGCTTTATATTTTTT
This sequence comes from Haliaeetus albicilla, assembly GCF_947461875.1. Lineage (NCBI taxonomy): Eukaryota > Metazoa > Chordata > Aves > Accipitriformes > Accipitridae > Haliaeetus > Haliaeetus albicilla. The sequence continues at coordinate 6,938,945 of NC_091488.1, forward strand.
AGTTTTAAACACTATGCAAAACTTTTTTTTTTTTTTCCTCTGTGTAATTACTGCAACACATTTTAGGTCAAATTAGGAAAAACTGTGGAAGAGAAAGATAATGTCTCAACACCACAGTGCACACTGGTTTCTCGTCAATGAGTATTAACCACCCTTTCCCAGAAGGGTGCACTCATCTTCCCTCACCAGGGACAACAAAAGCCCAGCAAAGATGCTTCCCTGGTGCAGGCATAAAGCTTCTTCATAACAATTTCAGGCTTATCCCTGTCTGACATTAATATATGCACAGTTGGAGTAACTACAGTTGCTGCCATCAATGTATTCCTGAAGCAGTCTCCATGTCTGTCAATACTTTTCAATTCAACAGACTTGAGTAAGAGCATCATTCTTCTGCTTCTCTGGCTGGCAAAATAGGGCCACGTTATCAGTCAGAAAACGCCTTTTGAAAAACACCAAGAAACAGTCATATCAGCACTTCTGTTAGGAACAGAAGTCAGCTCTTGACTTCCAAGAACAGTTTTGGCCACGAGCCTAAATCAGCATCCACTCCAGACAGAAAATGTGGCAAAAAAAAAAAGCATTCCACAGATAAAAAAAAAAAAAAATAAAATAAAGCCACAAAGCAAGTCTCTTCCCCAGCTCAAGCAGAAAAAGGAACTAAGAAATGTTCTAAGGCCTAAAGCATGCATAGAGGTTTACAGATCAACCCTTGAGCCATATTGAATAATACCAAAGCTGCAGGTGCTCTTTACATCTGCACAGATTTGTTGCATAATCTTTTCCAAAGATGGGTGTTCAAAGAGATCTACATGTGCCTAAATACCAGAGTGAGAAAATCACTTCATGAGTCCAGTATGGCTAAGACACAACCCAAGTTAAACCAAATGCAGAAAAAGACTTCTGAAAAAGAACAGTCTTTAATGAACTAGCTTCATTTTGTTCAGTTTATCGCTTCATGGAAAATACTGTTCAACTGAGTGTATTCATTATGTGGATACATCAAAAGTTCTCTTAATTGTTAAGCACGCTGTGGACTGACAGCGAGTCATTCGCTCTGAGTGTTGGAATACTTGATCTTTAAGAAGTCTGTGATGTGAATGGGGAGATATGACAAGATGTAGTTTCTTTTTGCCCTATGGGATAAGTGTAACACAGTCACTAGGAGAACTTTACAAAAAGCCCTAAGGCTCCACATCTCACTGTGAAAGGACTTGCAATTTATGGTGAAGCAATAGAAAAAAAAAATCATGAAAACATTAAGGTTCTCTTTTTTTTTTTCTTCCTTTTTTTTTTTTTCTTTTCTGAGCCACTTGTGCTTTGCCCGAGGCATCATTCCAAGAAAAGTTAGGCTGCTGTAAGATTTATTGGCTGGGACTAGAGTTTGAATGCAATTTTCTCTCGTCACATTCACACAAAGATATTGCATCTTTCTGTGCTATCCTAGCTAAGAAAGGCATATTTAATTGCTTCTGTGCCAGGTTCTGGGTGGGGGTTTTGGGAACTCGCTTCTATCACTATGTCACGTAACACCACGGCACTGTGTACAGTTCCACTCCCAGTGTGCATGCTTAAGTGTGGAAACTTAAAATTTGTTTCCCGGGAGCACTGATGTGAGCAAAATTTGATTGCTTGAATGTTCTCAGAAAGCAAAACACAGAAGTTGGACAGTGCCTACTGTAACTTTGGTTTTAAAATCAAGAAAACAAGCCTAAGAACTAGGGAAATTTCTAACCCCGGTAAAAAAATCCAGTTCTAAATGATATTTAAACTAAATTCAGTAAATAATATCAATTATGCCCTAGAATGCACTGATGGATGACAGATTATGAAACTGGAGCTGGATAGGGCCTGTAGCGATAGGACAAGGGGTAACGGTTTTAAACTAAAAGCAGGTAGATTCAGACTAGATATAAGGAAGAAATTTTTTGCGAAGGGGGTGGTGAAACACTGGCCCAGGTTGCCCAGAGAGGTGGGAGATGCCCCATCCCTGGAAACGTTGAAGGTCGGGTTGGACGGGGCTCTGAGCAACCTGATCTGGTTGAAGATGCCCCTGCCCATGGCAGGGAGGTTGGACTAGATGACCTTTAAAAGTCCCTTCCAGCCCAAACCATTCTACGATTCTAGGATCATACCAACTTAATTATATACACATATTTCTGATTGAATGATCATACCAACTTAAAATAATTATATATACATATATCTATTTATGTACATACAAACATAAAATGTCAAAATTTATAATATGGACCTATTTCTTTCTTACCCTTCAGAGCCTTCAGCTTCAGTACTGAGCTAGAACCATCCCAGGTTCATAGGAAACACTGGACAGCCAGACTAAGATCTTAATTAAGTGCAGTCCCTGGCAGCCCAGGACACAGAGTGCCACACTTCCAGCTGATCTGCTCTTAGCTGACAACCCTCAGGAAAAAAAGCACAAACTCTGATTGCTCTACCAAAAGCTCTGGCAGCATCCTTCTGCCACCTTGACTATTAAAATACAATTATTAGAGTGAACAGCTAAGAACTATTATCAGGTTATCAGCCAGTGCCCAGGCTATTGGATACCTGCAACATATCACCTGAAAGAGGACTGGAGACTTTCTTGAGTATAGAAGAGAAAGGGGAGGGGAAAAAAAAAAAAAAAAAAAAAAATCAATTTCAAGCCACAAAAGCTTTACCTAATAAGATTATTAAAATGTGCCTCTTCCTTCAAGCACTGTTCCAAGTTTCCCTGGATGTTATAGATACTAGAAAATTAAAATTCTGCCTAGTAACCAAAACCAATCAATATTTGTAACACTTGCTGTTGATCAGTACCTGAGTCTCTCCCTACATTTAGTGCCATCCACCTGGAAAGAGCGTAAGCTAACAACTGGCCAGGCAGAACCAATGACGTTTATAGGTTTCTTCCTCTATTTATCACGTCTGACTGACAGGAATTAAAATATTTTTAAAAAACCCACCACTATATCTAGAATAAACAGCTGACTACCAGGAAATACAGAATAGGAAACAACTTATGAATATTATGCCTAATCCTTCATTCTTCCTCATATCTCACTGTCATCCCTAACAAACGAAATCAAAGCAACATCTACAAATTCTGACGGAATTTCCCAGCAAGATGTTATTAAATGTATTTTTTCATACAAAGTGGTATTATGTCAATAACTGTCCTCTGAAATGAGCATGTGGGAGATTTTTTCCTTGATTGCTAATGAGATGACTATCTCCATGTATTCTGATGTGAAAATACAGGTGAGTTATTACCGCTGCTGTTCATACCTTGAAAACAGCCGGCCTCTGGCTGTTGCGCTGCACATCAGGAGAAAAGGAGTCCTTTGCGTGGGACAGCTTTGAATGCGTTTCTTCAGAAACCACAGCTGAACATTTGTCAGTTTTAGCCTCAAAACTGCATCTTTCCTCCTCTCATGCCAGAAGAGCACATTTTCAGTGAGAACACTGCACTGTACTCAGAGCTACCTCCTGAGCACTGCTAACGCATCACTTGCCACCCAGTTCAAGGCTGCTTTCTTTTTCCCGGTGACACCTTCATGCTCTCAGCGTTCTGACTAGTCCCTGCCGAAGCGAGGCTGAAATGAAGTGTGGATTTTCCTTCAGAGGTTTTCTGAACAATAACTTCGCATATGAACAAGAGTTTGGGTTTGGAACTGAAATCAGGAAAAGAAAAATGCTCTAAAGTAGAGCGCTACACAACTTGCACTCCTATTTTAAGCAGAGGAACGCAATATGGTTCTGTGCAAATCTGCAGGAGAACAACATGAAATAACAACAATTTTATTATATTTTAATATTCATAACGCAATGAGAGAATGAGTAATACATTTTCATTTCCACAACCCTGAGTGGCCGATGCCATGTTGTGCTGTTTCTGATCTGGCTGGCTGAAAAACAATAATATCTCTAATCACAGTCACAGCAGTGCAGGCAGGAAAAAAAAAAATAGGGGGGAGGCAGGGCAGTGGGCCTGGGCTAGTCCCTTCTTGTAGCTTTCTCCTGGTTGGCACAACCATGGGCCAAATATTTACAGCCCTGCCATAGGAAAACACGGCGTTCCAGGATCTCCTTCAGCAGTCGTGGAGCACTCTTTATATAAATGCACACAGTCACCTTCAAATCCGGGGTGAAGGCAAGGACCATTGATCAAATCATGCCCAAAACATTGCTACAGGGAAAGCTCAGAACTAGGCTGGGATTAAGCACTGAAGATCTACTCAAAAAACCCAAACCAAAACAAAAAAACCCAAACACACAGAAGGTCATGGCTCAGAAGAAAATTAGGTATTTTGCTGTTAGTAGATTACTCAACAGAAGAAATGACAGCCAATTTTCTGAAACGAGCCAGAAGGCAACTTCTTTTGAGAATATCCCGAAGGAATTAGGATTCACCTGTTTTGATAAAGAAATTATTCCCAGAAAATGCCACAGGATCAACTTCTACTTCCTAGTTGTGGCTCTGGGAGGACAAAAAAAGACCGACCATGCACTTTTAACAGAAAACATCAAAGCCATCTTCACGTCACTGAACCATTAATCACATAATAATGAATGTTTATTAGCCTGTCATTCCAGAGACTAAAGTTTATTCCCATTTAAAACAAAATACCTCTCCCACAAACTGTATCATAAATGCACCAAAACCTGATGGGCTCTGAAACTAGAGTGCCAATTTACTGAAACATGAAATACACAACTCATTTGCCATGGGGAAAATCTAACTGAGATTAGGGAGATGAAGATCTTGGCAAGAAGTATTTCATTCAGAGAAAAACAAGAACAAGGAGACAAATCAAGATTGATTAAGGGAAGTTAGTCCTAGGATTTATACAGTCACTATTTTGATATCTCTAGGTGCTTTGGTGACCAGACACGCTCACACCTTTATAAGAAGAAATATTGCATTTTACCAGAACTAACCAGAATATTTTTTTTTTAATATGTATTTCCTGCCAAAAGTAATACATTTAAAAGTACTAACAGGTTTAAAAAAAACCTAAAAACAAACAACCAACCAAAAAAAATCCCCAACCACATACTCAAACAAAAAGCAGATGACATAGAAGCATTAATCCACTTCATTGATTTATCTTGATAGCTAAAACCATGTCTCAGGCTCTTCATCATGCTTTAACTTGGTAATTTTTCATGTTTCAGTGCGAATTTATTGATCTTCAAAATGAAAGAAAGGTGCTGTGTAGTTTAAAAACTCAGGTGTTAATAACAAAGCACAAGCAATATTTTTTAAACTACCAGTCTGACCTTTTTTTCTTTTTTTTTTCCAGCAACACATATACAGGCAAAAAAACCCCAACCTTACAAAAGATGGGCAAGTAAAGAAAAAGAAAGGTTTGACAACTTTGGATCTAGTTTTGGCCCAGCCAGTTTTGGGGAATATGAGCTCCTAAAGTTGTCTGGGGTCAGAAAAGCAGAGACAATCCCTCCTGCCCCTTGCCCCCGCAATGTGTTTACAATTGAAAAATCCCGAATCTGACATCCATAAATCCATTTCTAAACTAATGGCAGGATATCTAGTTTTAGCCAGATGACAGTTATTATAACAACACACTGACAAGAGTCATGCTTTCTATGAAATGCTAACCTCCTTATTAACATAAGCCTGAATAATTAAAATACAAAGTACAGAAATATGTCTTTTTTTTACCCATAAACAAAGACAATGCAACTAGTGAAAACTAAAAAAAAAAAAAAAAAAAAAAAGAGAGTTTTATGCAGATGTTTAAATAATAAAACTTTGTATAATTGATTTTTGAGTGTACAAAATAAAATATGGACTATTAAAGTGGTGGAAGTTTTTTGAACATTTTCTTCTAGAATACTGGAAATATTTTCCTCTACAACAGTAATTGTTTTTTTCAAAAAATGTCATTATTTTGGCTTTCAGATTTACGATGGAGGTTCATATAATTTATGCTTGAGTTTTTCATTCTCCTGAATATCCTATGATATTTGTGAAATTCAGTGATTACAGCTTACAGGAGAGAAATCTTAAGCTAAGTATCTAGCATCTATATCAGTACCTTCTTTGCTACATTACTCTTAAACTCAGCTGAAAATTATGCAGTCTTCCTCTCATCCTGTTGGAGAAAGCCCAGATTTGGACCACTTTCAAAATTTAACAAACATAATGTAGACTAGGAAGGAAACATACAATGCTTTATTATTTTTAGAATCATATTCCAGTGTTCATACCATACTTTGCAGTCAAGATTTATTATTTTAATTTCTCTTAAATGAGGAATCAAAATTTAAATATAAAATTTACTCAACACTACTACTAACAATTTGACTTAGCAACCGAAAACAGATTTTACCCCAGGAGTCTTAAGTGTTTCTTCAAATTACATTCAAATGCTTTTTATATCTGTTCCCTAACAGATACAGCAATCGCAAAGCTATAATCCTGCTGCAAACATAACCATGACACCAGAAGGCAAACTGATTACATCTTATGAGATCCACACTTCCATCTAAATGTGTTTCAGTAGCAAAACTCACTTAGGCAAGTTCTGAGCCTATTTCCCCTGTAATTTCTCAGCAGGAATCAACATAAGCAATACTTTGATGATCATATTTCTGCAGGATTACCTGCTATAGGGAGTACCTTTCTTTGCCTGTAGACAAAATAAAATAAATAAACACGTTCTCAGAAAGGCAATTCCAAAGGACTGAAATATGTCCTGCACCTTTGTGGGAATCTATGCATTCCTAGCTTTTTCATGCATATGAATTAGGTTGTTGCATTTTTTAAACAAACAAAAAGGTAGAAGAGCTTCCCACAGTTTCAGCAACAGTTATCCCTTTGGGGTTTTTTCATGCATTTTTCTTTTACTACCATCCTTTCATGACCAATTCTGCAGTTATTTTTGTTGCCAAAAATAATTTTAAAAGCTCTCCTCATCCCCGAGAAGAAATCCCATCTAGTGGATGGCATACAGAGCCTCCAGCACGGGAATTCCTTACGCCAAGTACCGTTCCATCAACGAATTCATCTAAATCTGAAAAAGTCACTCTCTACCTCATCTCAGTCTGGCCGGCTCCTTACAGTTCCCATTTACTCAAATGGTGATTGCATCCTCTCAACTCCACCTTCAAACCAGGATTTCACTTTTCTCCCACAGCCTCCCCTGAAGTAATAGCTGAGATTGGATTAGTCCTTTAAGATCAGCTGCACTGAAGTAGTGATGCACTTCTCCAAAACGAAGCAGAAGTAGAGCTAATATGGCCTGCCCTGTTTATGTCACGTTGTCACCATTTGGATTTCTACAATACCATTAAAATAAACATACCTCACGGGTCAAGGCACACGGTAAAAGTCACAACCACTCCACTCAACCAACTCCTTCCCGCTACCCTCTGGCAGAGAAAGGAGGAGGAGAGCCCGCAGAGAGTACAGCCACCCCAACAGCTCCCATTCTGGCACAATACTGAGAATTTGGGACTTTCCAAAAAATCAGACATCATGGAGTTAGAATTCAGTTCTCAGGGTGACATTCACCTTTCTTGAATCATTTAAAAGTAAATCTTAGAAATGTCACAATTTTTTCCCTTTAGATGCACCCATATAAACCCAGAACAAACCTTTGATTAAATTACTAGGAAAATTTGTTCTGTCATGGCAGGATGTCTCCAACACTAAACTTGATTTTCCATCTCATCGATTGTATTTAAACAGGCATTTAACAAGTTGAGAAAATTCTCAAAGAATACAAATCTCTTTTTTCTTCCTAGGTATGTGCAGCTACACATGACTACTACCAACAATACACATTCATTTCATTGGCATTATTTTGGTTACAACTATTTGTAACCGCAGCTAGATTCTTGTCCACAGACTGGTTTTGAACACGAACATGATTTGAGGGACCTTATGCACGTCCTAATTAGCTAAGTTTTACAAAGTGTGAAAATAAACGTCAAGCGAACTTCAATATAAATGCAAGTTCTCAGTACTAATATCTCAGAAAATCTTGAAAGCAAGATCTCACCAACACTCAAAAAGTATCTGTCTTTTCACCTCAGATAATTATGTACTGTATTTAGCTGCAATTTTTGAAACTTCAGATTCACAAGAGAGACAAATAGCATATTCAATAATTTTAAATAAAAAGTCCTATCTAGGAACAAAATACTAATATAAATTTCTATAACAATTTATGTTTTTCCTTTTCTTTGTACAATTTAATGCAAATATTTCTGATGCTTTGGTTTATAACTAGTCAAAACATTATTTAATATGATGCAATTCCAAAGTGTAACTGCACAACCTTAAAAAGGTATTTAGAATAGTCTCTGCCATTGAGAGACAAGTTAAAAAAGTAATAAAAAGCCTAAGTTGTTATTGAAATTAATTTCAAACACGATGTTGCTCTTGAGTTACATGCTACTGTATGGATTTGCTAAGAAAGGTGTAACCATTACCAAGGCCACTGCTAAACACACTGAGAAATAACCATACGCATGGTTTTGTTCCGTTACTCAAAACATTTCCAAGTGACTCAGAAGTGACACAAGGATTAGGGAGACTCTGGCATTCGGAAAAACAAAACAAAAAAAGCCAAAGCCAACAAACAAAGAAAAAACCAAAGCAAAACAAAACAGTCTCGATCAAAACAAACAGGATACTTGTGCTATGTTGTCTAGGAAGTAAATGGATGAATGAGTGATAAAATATAGTGAGAAAACATTGTATTCTTTTCAGATGCAGCAGTTAAATATGGACAAGGAATACTGGCCAAAACTGAGGCCAGTTCCATTACTAAAAAATCTTCTAAAAGCACAAAGATTAAATATTTCCCCAGTATAATAAGGCCCTCAGTAGTATCTACTTTGATGGGAAGTACAATGAAATTTGAGACACAAATCATCTGTTATTTTGTATTTCTCCCGTGGCTATCACAGCATGGCTCCATTTTTGATTGACCTCTGGGCACTCTCCTAATAAAAATGACTGCTTGTAATGAAACAATTAAAAAAAATAGCCCTACTTCTAAATATACCATCACAAAGTTGTCAGGAGCCTAGGTCTGTACCTGAGTTTTGATGCTCGAACATCTAAAGTAAATCCAGTAAGAGAACAAATGCCTGTAGCATAATTGAAACATCTAGCCAGAATTTTCTAGTTCTACTTGTAGCAACTGTAAATACATTTGCTGTATTTTTCAGAAATGTTCAGGGATACAGAAAAACAGCTTTCTAAAATTGGCTTTTGACTTTGAAAAGCCCACAGATTTCATCTGTCAGAGAAATATTAAAACTGAACAAAAACAACCTTACAGGTTAAGATGCAAAGGTATAGTCAGAAGAATTTTCAAAATAAGCAAGTTGAAAACACTTAAGAACACACTGGGTATTGTAAAGTATGTCTCAAATATCCATTTCAAACCATTTTCAATTCAAATGAAGTTTACAAAAATCCAAGTTTATTTCCTTCCTCTCACCAGGCTGATCTGAAGCAGCTTTTCTCCTGTTCTCTCCATGCTCTGATCTGGATGTTTAATGCTGTATTTTATGTCTCCCTTTTTAATCTCCCTTCCAGATAATGCCTTGGACATACACTATCTGTCTCAAAGTTTCTCCCTCCGTTTGGTTATGTTTCAGCTTTTCAAAACCACACAGCTATTTGACTGACTCTTAAGGAATAGCTATAAAACAATGGAGCCAATTTTTCTGGTCAGTTGGCTGGTTACCACAGCAGCAAAGGTGGACTAAGCCAAACTTTCCTGAAGCCAGGACAGTGTGCTCTGGAAGAACTCGCATTTCCAGGGCATTAGGAAACCTAGTTTTGGGTTTCTGAAAGAGTTTCATGTTGGGCATCTCACTAACAAGTGAGGGGTACTGACTCAGGCAGGTTCCCTGATTTCTGTCAATGAAGAGGGAACGAGTGGTACAGACCAGAGATGGGCAAGAGATTTAAATCTGTTGACTGTCAGGTCAGAGGTAGATCAGAGTGACGCAGCCGAATGCTTGTTAGTTTTGTAAGGTTCATCTCTGGCCAGTCACTGAAATAATTTCAGAAAATCACAAGCTTACTTCAGCAGTAAGCAGCGGACAACATCCCTTACTACCACTGCTTTACAAACACCTTTTATGTATTTTATCTACCTGACACATTATTTTCCCCTAATTAGAATTAATACTTTAAGCAAACAAAGGGCAGGGGCATGTTGTTCTTTAAGCAACTACCCACAGCTGCAAGGCTCTTCCCTGCTTCCCAGGGCAGCTTCATTTCCCTAAGAGCCTTTGATTAAGGGGAACTGTCTAGTGCCTTCTGGAAATCCTAGCAAGCTGCATCAAATAGATCAAATCAGGTTTGCCAAGCATGAATTCCCTTTAAAAAGACTCTTCCCTGGTGTACTGTATTTAGTCCTGTGTTCCCCCAGTCACTGTTTGCTACCGTTTCTTCTCATTTTTCCCATACAGTCTTCAGCTTTACCTGGCGGCGGTTCCCAGCTCTCCCCCGGAGTCCTGGCATCAGCGAGAGGTACCGAAGTTTTACATGAAAGCTTCACATCACAACTGGCAATTTATCTGAGCTGCTTCATCTCTGAGTTACTTAAAAACTCCTCAGTGATTAGTATCTGATCTTGGGTATTTATTAACACCGACTTTGCCTATTTATCTGTAACTCCTTCTGTCAAGCCCTTCAATCAGATCCTCTAATAACATTTTCATAGAGGTGGGTGTTACTAACAAATACAAATAAATTCACAGCTCAATTAATTTATTAGCTTCTCCAACCCTAATTGTCTCTACTGGCATTTCCACAAAGATTTAAAAAAAGGCAACTGAGATTTCCTACACCTCTCCTCTGAGACCAATATTTATTTGAGCACAACCCAATTCCTAATCCAAGAAGTTTCTAATTCTCCCTAATAAGTACATGCTTACACAAAACCAAAACCTTATGGAAAACCATCACATACAAGAATAAAATCCCTAAAAAAGGACTGGCCATAAACAAATTCTGTGAGCTGTATTGCCATCCATTGGAAGGCAACACTAAACCAGAAGCAAGAGAAATTATTTGCTATGCACTTAGCAATATTTTGAAAATCCACGCAACTCATTCGTACCCTACAGTGCCGTTTTGTCTTCCATAATTTGTCTGGTTCATGTATACTTATTGTCCTACTTGGCCTGGGAATAGCTTAAAGCACAGAACACCTTGCAAAAACGCAATGCAGGTATTGGGTGAGCAAAGTTTTCAGAAACAGCTAACGATTTTGGATGTTCAAGTTTAGAGGCCTCAAAAAGGACTACTTTTCAGATGGCAGGCACTTAACTTCTTAAAGCCTTTTTAAGACATCTTAAACTGACTTCTCAGATACTCAGACTTACCATTTACTTTTCAAAATGTCAGTCGCAGTACTGCAGATAGCTTAATGCCAAAAAAGAGAGCCTTTTTGCTTTCTGAAGCGGCTCAGATTAAAGTTATGTAATAGAGCAGATAACCATGAGCACTTTGGGAACCAAAAGGTTTTGTAATGTTTCAATATACTGCAAATTTTGTTTGCAATTGACACAACTCTGCAGTTCCTTTCACTCTGTGCAAATAACTGTTTTCTCTCATTCCACAGCTGAACCAAGGGCACGACATATCTCAAATTCTGTTTAATAGCCTTCTGAAGGCTGAGGTTTTGCCAGTATTGTTCCTGATGCAGTAGAAATTATCACCATCTAGATATCAAAGCAGTTGGTTTGCATTCTTATCAATCCATTAAAAATGGAGAAATAAAGGAAATTAGATACGAATTGAGAGAATACATAGTGTACATAGTTGGTTTTTATTGCAAGCCAGGGCATGAATATATCAGTGGATGCCAGGTTGAGAATCGGTCTGAATTTCAGATGTTAAACCTCAGTTGGGATTCTTTTGAGTAACAGGAACAGAAAAAAGCAAGTACAAAAAGTATAAGAAAACTGATCAACTGAAAATGGAAATTTTTTTTGAGAGATTTGTTAAAAGATATGAGAAAAACCAAGAGAAATCAAAGGAAGTCAAGCCACAAGCTGAACTGAAGTTACCTGAAAAGCCAAGTGGAGTTAACAGATTTTAAGAGTTCGTTTTGCAAGACAAATGACTACGCCATCTTTCACTCTGATCCTTGCAACATTCTCCAGCCGAAAGTTTCTTATATCATGTTATAATTGAAATACTCTACTCATGAAGATGCCTGTTCCCTAGACTAGATTCCACCATGCATGGTTCCCGAAGACAAAGGAATTAGAGAGGGAAAGAACCTGGAGGAAATCAACATCTAACGAGCTCAGGGGCCAAGCATGCCCAACAGAAAGACCAAGAAACTGTTCGTGTCTAGAGGAAAACCATGACAGAGCTCTGACTGCTGGGAAAACACCCCGAGATTGTCAAGCACGGAGCTCCTTTTCGTGAGAGAATGGAAGTCCCACCGATGCTGGGAGCTTGTTTGCAGTATTGCATGAAGAGGGAAAGAGAAAGGGAAACGGATGCCAAGTTCACATCCCGCCAGTCTCTGTCACCTCCACCGACACTTGGGCTGAGATTCCCCAGGGTTCATGTGGGCTTACAGCCTGACAAAAGCATATTCCTGGCAAGCAGCTCGCACCTTGAAACTGGGAAAGCAACACTCTTTTACAATCAAGAAACAGAACTCCTTTTAAGCCTCTGGTCTATAAAATTCAATTACTGTTGTACACTGCAGTCTTAAATAAAAGGAATGCATACTCTCTGTTTTTATAGGAAATCACAATACAGGATATAGTATTAATTATCTGTACCAAAATGTAATAAGAAATGTAATCAAAAGATTATACACAAAACTGAAAAAGAACTAATTACAGTAAAACCTTGATATTTTTGCTAGTGGGCTCAGTTGGGGAAAATGGATATTCATCATGAGTATACTCCTGGCAGGTTATTCAGACAGAAGAAATATTCACAAAAGAAACTGAAATAATTAATACACAAAGGACCTTTCTGATGATACATAAATACGCTCTACTCCAATGAGATGTTGCATCCAGATTTAACAGTGGGATACCAGACCAGTTTAACACAATCAGCAAAACCTTAGACCAGAAACGTTGCTTTTAATGGCAGCAGACAATACCTATGCACATACCTGTACAGCTCAGGATGTAGGATAACCTGATTCTAATGCATAGCATCAGCAATCGTTGTTTGGGGTTTTTTTTTAATGGCCTTACAATACAATCTAAAGACAATTTCATCTGTGCTATTAGTTATGAACAGTTTTCAGAGACTTCTATATAGGGCTATACATATTCAACTCATGTGCCTCCAAGCAGTCCTTAGCAAATGACTTAATAGAAGGGTTCAGTTTCTCCTTATCATCAATTAAGATATACAATTTCCTTCAATGAGGGATTCCTGTTATTCTTGCCATTGTTCAAGATACACACCTTCAAGACAGCACACTAATAGCTTCATCAATGTAATTAAACCTTGTGTATTGGTTTTGCAATCCTCTAAAACCGGTTCCTCTCCAGGTTGCCTTCATACTGATCAATACATGGTCCTCTGGTGTGAGGAACTTGATTTTTTGTATGTCTGTGTTTTCAAGGTCTCTGCCACGACTGTTCAGGCTATGCTACAACCATTCAGGCTACCGTACGTTCTTATCCTATAGATTGCTCTGTACAGCAGTGGTTTCCTGCAACCATATGCACAGAGAGCATACGATACTTTCTCAGCTATTGTTATCGGTATCTAGTTACAGCAAAGCTATTAAAAGCAGTTTGAATTTGTCTTTTTCTGATTCACAGCGTAGATGTTACTTCTAAAACGTATCAAACAAGACTGGGGCCACCCTTCCCTTCTGCCAGCTCCTTGGTACCGCTCAAGGCATTAGAAAAGCCGGCCTAAATAGGACACATGATGATTGCCCAAGTCCATAAGGAGGATAGAAAAGGGTATTTCTATCCCTAAATAGCAGCATAATTCCTGTGCAATAAAAAAGTAACTTTCAAAATGGAGGTTATACTTCCCTCCTCAATGAGCTGCTGTGAGACAGGGAAATGAAAAATGAGGCAGAAGCAGCTACTCACGTGCTCTTGAGCAGGCTGCAAGTAATCCACAAAGTCCAAAACCCTGGCTTCAAAACTCTGTTCACGTAATTTTCTATCTGTGTCAACTGTGCACTCCAACTTGAGCTCGTCTCTAAAACCTGGGTGTCCCCGGAGCGCTGCCAAGGGGGGAACCCTTCTGGGGCTGCCCCAGCAGGGACAGCCCGGGCAGGCGGCTGCACCACGGGCTGCGAGGGCTGCAAGTGCTGGGTTAGCAGGCAGAAGTGGTTTTGGTCCTCCTGAATTTGCTTCGTGTTCTAAATAACACACAGCCTCACCATAAAGGTTTGTTTATGTTCTTCCTATTGCACAGTACTATTTTCTGATCTCTGACAATACTACCGGTACTAGAAAACCAAAAAGAGCCTTGGGTTGTTCTACTAGTAATTAACAGTGCATTTATCTGATGTGTATCTGACTTGAGCATAAAACACCACAACGGCAAAAAAGTTCAGTATTTCCACACTTGCCAAGCAATTTACTGCATCAACCAGTCATAACAATACCGCTACACAGGTCATGTCCTCCCTAAGAAAAAAACCCTAATGAACATAGATGTCAGCCTCTATGAGTAAAATTTCACAAAAGTCTCATTGGAGGTGAGTTTTAGTAGCATGCACACAGATGCAGCACATTAGATAGGTTCTTCAGCTTTTTTTTTTCTTTATTCCTCCCCTGAGATCCTAGCAAAAGCAGTGCTGATGGTCAAATGAGAAATTCTGTAAGTGGAGATAACACCTCCAGCAATACACCTTAGAGAGCTGTTGCGCGCATGACTTAACGCCAGCTAAGCACTTACAGCAGAGTAGCACGGATATCTGCTGCCTACTATTTCTTCTCCCTCCTAGATTATTTTCTTCAACAGAGCCACTTATTTGTATCTTTTTAAATTCCAGGAAAAATATACTAAATGAAGGTATATTGTCTGGAAAAAGCATTAAAGTGACCTGATCACTTGACAGCCAGAATGTTACAGCTGATTTGGGACTGTGTCTGTTTTCATCAGCTTGTAGAAAAGAAAAAAAACAGGTTTATTGAAGCATTTAGAACTTTCTTTTCACAGAGCTAAGTGCATCATAAAGAGAAGAAAAAACCTAATATCTACAGCAAAATAAAACAAAAAATGCCTGTATATAAGCATTGTTATATTCACCTCCCAAAATCACAATAGTCTCATGCCAGGTTCTATCAAGCTTTTCTGATCCGTGACAGACTCTCATATTTTCACTGTTAAATGAAAACAAATTAAATCAAGTGATTTCACATGATAAAGCAGTTATAGGTCATTTTACAGCATAAGCATTTTCCATAATTTTGATTCCAGTTTTGAAAAGGGGAGTGTAAAAAGGAAAGAGGACACTTCAGATTTTCCTGATTATCCCATTCATTTTCTTTATACTTGAGTTCTAAATTAGGCAGCTTTTCATACCTCTAATCATAACAATAAATCTAATCTCCAAACACAAACCCTTCAAGAAGTATTGCAAGATCCTCTGAAAAACAAGTTTTCTTGGGTGTTTTGTATTTTTAAAATCATGAATTATACATCAAAGTCAAGAAAAGAAGAGTTAACAGAATCAATTTATGCAATCTTCATCAATTATTAATGTGAAGCAAGGCATATGAAAGATTTTTTTTTCTTTCTCCTCACTATATACTCTGATTCCACTTACCACTCATGGCACAACTCATTTTTGCACTGTATTTTGCTTTTTTTGCCTTTTTATTTTTTGTACACACTACATAAGAACTTCCTGAAATGACAGCTAAGATAAAAGCCTATGAAATCTTTCATTTTCTTTTTTCATCTTTCTTTTCCTTTATTATTCTGAGAAGAACCAAATTATATAGACCTTGAAATCAAGACGTTAAAAATAATTGGCCTCCATAGTACTTTTAAGTACATATACATACATATGTGCACAAATTTTAAACACATACCACGTACTCTCAGATAAATCACAAACTTTCTATACTGTACCCACAGAAGAGATGTTTCAGCAAATAATATTTTTCATAGTTGATATTCTGTAATAATAACTACCATGCACATAACTTATCAGTTATTATTTGCTGCACAAACACTGCTGCACAGTCATGATCAAAAAACATCAAAAATTCCTTGAAAAATGAGAGAGAAGAGCATCAAAATTCCATACTTTGGTGTTACCCTTGCCCTCCTGTTGTTTTTTTTTAATTAATCTTATTTAGTGTGCATCTGTAGGAAAAAGAGAACAGATACAATTGAAATAACAATTTGATCTGTATCTAAACCAGCCAGAATCAAAAACATCAGGCATAGAAAAAATTAATGAAACGTTACATTTTGTTTGCAGAATTAACATGAAATCCTTATCTGTGATCTCCTAGATCTAGACAAATATTCACCACTGCTCTTTAGTACAATGAAACATGAAGCGACTCCTGAACACCAGGTTCAAACATTCATTATCATAAATGTCCTTAAGAGGTCTTCACAAAGTTCCTGTTACTGCCTAGCTGCCTTTTTTACACGGTTTCTGTTCACTTCTGGTCTATACTTAATTCAGTGGAGGAGGTATTGCACAGGAAGCCATAGAGAACCATTAGGTTAAATCCCATTTGCTCAAACTTTTGCTGTCAACTCCCAACAGAGTCAAGGTACCACCCATAGCATCTCGATGTAGCTTCCCAATTGCCGTGATTTCCCTAAGCAAATCCAGGCAACTCAGAGACCGTTCACTTTGTCTCATGAGGAGATGAATACTGACCAGGCAGTCCAAACACAGAAAAAATTTACTTGAAGTTATTTCTACAGCTGTATACCAATGTGTTGTTCTATTCTCTTAGCTTATAAAAAGAGTCAATTTAAGATTTTTATTCTGTAAGATATGTTATTCTGGAAGATACATTGAGCTCAAGGGCTTTTTGTTAGTGGTTTTATTTTTTGCTCAAGTTTCCAGAGCTGAGACCTATCCCCATTTTTGGTGAACTAGGATACCGCTCTGAAACATGTAAGTATGCATTTGTACATCTGTTCATATTATTTTGTTACTTCAAAATAGTCTTTTTTCTCTTTTCTTTTTTTAAAATCCATCAAGATCCCATTTCCATGAAAGTCTTGCTGTTAGTTACAACAAGAATTCATCCTTTTCATCCCTTCTCTCCCCCAAAAGCACATAGCCTTCTTCTGAAGCAAACTTCAAGAATTTATTCTCTAAATAATGGATGAGGTACACCCCACCCTTGTCCAAAGGCAGAGGAATAACCTCTCCCCAGGTGCTGCTCCCACCATCTTCTGAGTGTGGTGTGTACTGGGGAGCACCTTGGGGCTCACAAACCTTCTGCCGCCTGTGAGCACTGGGAAGAAAAACATGTGGCAAGTAAGAAAGTGTCAGAATATCCTGGAGAGTCTAATTTCCCAAGAGAAGGAATCCCTAATTTTATTTATTATCTTTTTTTTTTTTTTCCCCAAAAAGGAACAGATATTAGCTCTGATTGTAGCCTGCACAGCCCTGTACACTTATTTGTCCAGCCCAGCCTCTGTCTGAAACCCACCAAGGCCATTTTACCTTTTCAGGAAACATTATCTATCCAACAACCTCCTCCAGCTATCATGATACACTTACCATTCAATAAAAAATAGGACGTTATTAGATAATAAGATACACGATTCACTTCCTAGTGTTCATAAAACAGTAGCTTATGAGCACACAACTTTTGTTAATTTGGGCATTCACCTACCTCCATGTTTCAGACTTTAACATTGCCACTTTGAATATTCTACATCTTGACTTGTCCCATACCCACTTCAAATGTCTCTATGGTGCTTGCCCAAAAGTACTGTATGCATGTATGTATATAGCAATATACGTGGTATATATAGCAAATATCAGTATATTTGTCTGCAGTACACCTTTCACAGCAAGGTATGCTTTCAGCGCTCCCCATCACTGTATGATACGTCTTAGCTCTTTTTACTTCCAAGTTAAGAAGTTTTACTCACAACTTTAATGACCCACTCCTGTGCAGTCAATTTTACACTAGGCATTTGATTATACTACAAACCTGGTTCCTGTCCTCTTACGTAATCTGGCATTTTCATGGGCACACTAAATAAACTTTTCTTGGCTTTCCTTAGGCACAGTTTGGGGACAGAATTCAAATTCACACCAGCTTGTTGCAGCAAAAGCCATCTCTGAAAGTATCGATTCCATTCTTTTCTCAAAGATATCCCCAAATGTTGGAAAGCGACAACTCAATTATATAAATAAATGCCATTTCAATAATATAAAGAAGCATTTGAAAAGCCTCATTAGCAAGCAGAATATAAAAAAATCACCAACAGTATGTTAGAATATTGGGCTACTTATTAAGAAAATTTCTTTGCTAATATAGAAAGAATTCTTAAAGCAACAGACAACTGTTCTTGGAAATAACGTTCAATTTGATTTTCCAGGACCTGAGATTTCAGCATTCATATTATCTGCTGACTTCATCACAGCTGAAAAGACCAACCTTTCCTACAACCACTCTTAAGAAGAAAACCAAATTACTGGGACATATAGGTCACATGGTTTATAAAGTAGCATGAATTAAACACGTTAAAATGTTTTTCCCTCCCTTGCAAGAGAAAAAGAATCAGTATTAGCTGTGCTTTGTGTTTTCTAGATTAATACAGTAGGTTTTCACCTTGAATAATGCATGACTGCTTAGATTAAAACAAAAGAAAGTATAGACATGCTTTTTGCGTCCTATTATCCATTTGGTGTTTTGTAAGGAAATCCCATTACGCTTCATCCATCAAAAACTGAAATTAATGATAAATCCACAGATACCTAAAATGCTGCTGGATTTACACAACTTTCAAAGGAGACAGCATCGTAGTTATTTGTGCTACTATATTAATAGTTATAGGATTTGTACCATATTTCACGTATTAAGAAATGAACTTTTAAGAACTGAATTTCTGAGTACTGAGACTTTTTTTCACCCTGCTTCATCTATAGTTTGGCTTTCAGAAGAGCTTTTCATTTTTCCTGAAGCGGTGGAAACTATCATTTTCTGAGAAAGAAATATATTTTCAGGCATTTGCACATGGTCTGTAGCCCTGATGTACATGTGCGCATTAGCAAAGCAGAGTGTCGAAAATAAGTTTTGTGAATCCTCCCACATTAAATATTTTCAGTATGATAGCATCCAATTATCAGACATGGGAAGGACTAGGCTATAAGACCCAGGAACCGGAATGTTCCTGTAAGACCTAGAAGGATTCAGAAACCATCTGTATTTCAAGGACAGGTCTCCTGGAAAAGCATTAACTGACATGAAAAAAGCACACAGAAATGATGCACATGAGAAAATACTCCAAATGGTACAACGGTGGACAATTGTAACAGTTAGTCTCTTAAATTAAATGTTCTGCACATAAAGAGGCTCCAGCCAGCAGATCTCCCCTGTTCCTCTGTTCTCACAATCCTTCATGGCTTATTGCTGAAAGTTTAGAGGTGTCACCTATAGCAGTTTCATGTTTATGGCACCCCACATAAGCCACTGAATTTCAGCAGAGCTTCTCAAGTTCTGCAATTTTAAATAAATGTCATGTCAATCCTTATATACGAGTGAAAGTAATATTTTTCATGCATCCATAGGCACTTAGAAGTTTGCTTCTCTACCTTAAGTAATACTGTGAGAAAAGGTGCCATCAACCATTCACTACCCTATTTTAAAATTTTTATTTTAAAAATACACTTTAAATAAAACGCACATTTAACAGAAGGGCCCTGATGAAGGTGAACTATTCCATTCACTAGCACATAAATATTAGGTTTTATTAGGAAGGTTTATACTTAAATTAAGCATGGCTTGAATCCTTTGCCCCACTAATTTCAGCAGTCTCTGGCACGCCTGCTACAAACCTAAAACCTGCTTACACATACAGAAACTGCTTCATGTCAAGCAATAAGCTTTTTATTCATGCTGCAGCGCTTTGGTTCATCCAGCTTTCACCAACTCAAGCCGACCCCTTTGGAGGAGCAGAGCCCGGGCTCGGTTGCCCCAACAAAGACCATCCCGACCTCCTCTTCCTACCAGGGCAGCAATGGCCAATGCAGCCACTGCCAGAAAAGCTCCTGAGGGCCCACTGAAAGACTCTGGGCTCTCCCAAAGCATGTATTTCCATAGATTTGGAAGGAGCCAGACAAGTCCCCCCCATTGTATTGCACCCGTGGTTTTGGGGAGTGACAAAGAACCACCCGCCCCACCTCCACGTGCAGGTTGGCTCCACTCAAAGACTCGAAGACAACACGACTGGGATCAGCCCAGACTTCGGTCTGGGCTCCATCGCGATAGCGGCAAGTCGCAGCAGCAGCGTGCCACAGCACTCTCTGCCCTAATTCGGATTAAATGGCTGTCTCTGCTCTGGGAAGCTCTACAACACATATAACCCGGCGTAACCGAGAAACATTACGGGATGATATTCTGCAGTTCCCAAGGAGGCATTTAGAGGTACATAGTAAATGTTACATTTTCCAGACTGCCTGTTTTTGAACATACTCAAGAGTTTCTCAAAGCTTCATTTACATTACTGAATAGCAGGTTCAAGTTATCTTACTGGATTCAGTGAGGTATCCACAGCCTGATGATACATGCCCACCTACCCCAAAATGAAATGTGCATTCAATCATGCACTTTTGTAAGATGTATTTTATGCTTCCATATAATTTGTACAACTTATTATCATTCGTACTGTCAGAAACAACAGAAAAACTGTTCAACTAAGAAAATAATTCATTTTCCCTTTATTCTGAGAGGGAGGGATAAGAAGAAGAATATGAAAAAGGTGATAAGCATGTATTACTGATTTTAAATATTAAAGGAATTTATTCAAGGACTTTGAAATGTCACGGACGTCAGGCTGTGAAATTATTATTTTGATACTATATACAGTAAAATATAAGGGTGCATTAGTGCCATGCTGTATGACATTTCCCAAGCAATTACTTCCCCACATTCTATGTCAATTGGGCAACTTTTCGCAAAGCACCATTTACAGGTTTTTTTGTTTCTTTTGTGTGTTTCTAAATGAGAAAGCTATTAATAGCTTTAACTCCCCAAGTCCATAACGATCAAATGCATTACAGGTCTTTATTAAATGTATGCTTTCTTAAGTGTATAACAGTCTAAGGTTTTATGTATTTCCCATTTTGTTTCCTCAAAATTTTCAGCCACTAATATGAAAAAGAAAATATAAGTAGGAGGTCTTTTTTGAACACATACTGGACAATACAGAAAAGTGAAAAGCTGACATATGTCGAATTTAAGATACATTTCCTGAGGGAAAATGCTTTCACTGCTCACAGCAATGCTGTTTCAGGAAATGTAAAAATGAATGAAGAGGTTAAAAAAAAAGAACAGAAAGTTCTCCCTGGCAGGATCTGCCTTAGTAAGGTGGAGAGGAGATGCAGGCAGACTTTGAACCAACAGTCCTTTAAACAGACACAGCACAGGACAAATCCTAACCTCGCCACCGCTCCACACCCCAGTGAAGACCAGTTGATGCCATCCCCTCGGCGAAGCACCCCTTGACGAGCCCCCGCGGCACCCAGCCCCACACAGCCACCGACCCCCCCAGGGCCCAGCCCACCCCAATTAGCCTATAATCCCCTTAAGTGACCTACAGAGGTGGCCACGCATGGATCCGAGTTTCTTGGGCACCATGACATCTCCGTGCTTCAGTCTGCAGCTTCTGCTTCCCAGAGCGCCGGGATTTTTCAGCCCAGTGGTTTTGTTATGCCTGAGCTCCTATGAGGTGTTTCCTCGACGCCTTGCTCTCCTATTTATGGATTTAATTGAGTAATACAGGAAAAAAATTTAGACTTATGATAAGCTATTTGCAAATAGCATACGCGCTCTTTTATTGTGCGGTTGTATAATTTATTATGGAAGTGATTAATATATTCAATATGCATTTCCTCCTAATGACTACTTAGTAATTGATTCATAACACTATCACGGTATTTTCCTGCAAAATGCGAGAGGAACGGTGGGAAAATTGACTATTGCAGCTGAGGTCTGTAACATGTAATCAGTTAGAACTGCTTTGCCTTCCACTTAGGCAATAAGCAAACACAATATTGTGTAGTAAGTCATGCCTGCTGTGTTGCTAGGCACTATACTAATGACTAGGCTTAACATACGCGTAAATTATTACACCCTAGCTCCGATCCTGCAGTGCCTTATTACAATTTCCAATTTTTAAGTACAAGTGGAAAAAGTACACATTAAAGGAAATGCTTTACACAAAAACATGGACTTTGTTAAAAAAACAAAACCATAAAACAGCAAAAAAACCTTAAAATGCTACCACTTTTTATAATTTATGTAAAATATACAGAATGCAATAGAATAATAATTCAGGTACCTACTAGCAGCATTTAATAGTAGCTTTTAGGCTGGGACCCCACTGTCCTAGCTACAACCGATGTGTGTAAGCCCTCATAGTCCCTACCCCAACATTTGCTTCCAGAAGATGATCTTAAGATTAAAAATAGCCCACACACACATTTGCAGTGAACGCAGAGTAGCAAATAAATATCAGGATGTATTTCAGTTGCTCAGCTGGAGCTGTTACCTTCTCCTGTTGCTTCACCTGCCCAGATTTCACTGAAAGAAGAGTTAAAGGTGGAAAACTGCAGTCGAGGTCTGACCGGTGCTTTTTAGATTGAAAACAGCCTGTTCTACCCTTCAGTACCTATATTAATAATACTGCAGCTTACCACTAAAAGCATTCCCTCCGTCTTTAACTTTGATCTCCTCCACGCTGTAATTAATAAAGTTCAGGGCAGGGTTTATTAATGTTCATAACAACTCTCTAGAGTAGTGAGGCAACCAAAGAGAGAGTGACCACAGAGGAAAGAAGCAGGGAAGACTTCACCACTCTTCTGAGCAAAATGAAACCAAACCAAACCCCCGCTCATCCCCTGCCTCACTCAATCAGTTCAGGCACACACAAAAAAGGAATGTTCAAAAAGAAAAATCTACCTTGTCACTTTTATTAAAATGAAGTTTTGATGCCAAATGAAGGTATGTTAAATGCAATAAAAACGAGGCCTGAGAGGATAGGCACTTGGGAGATCAATGCGTGAATGAAAGACTGAGAGTCGTGTGCTGCATCCAAATGAGGAGGAACATCATGCATAATGCATCTGTTACCCTTCCATAAAAGCAGATGATAATTGCTTAAAAAAATTGCTTTCTTCTTACGTAACAGGCAAGTAAACTATTTGTTTCAGTTTATGACTAACAAGGTTTTCTGAAAGATGGAAAACCAGTCAAATCCACAGATTGTGTGGAAAAATCAATTCCTAAACATCATCACATGAAAGATGAAAAGGAAACCAGACCACCTCTTCCAGTTGACATCTACGGATTATTCTGGAAATAATCTGAAGTAGTAGAAACAATGGGTGTGTCCTCACACTGTGATTTGTAGACTCATAGCACAGCTCTTCCCACAAAGAAAGCGTGACTTCATAGCACTTGAAACAAAAAACATTGGGTTTAGACATGCAAGACCACTCAGTTTGCAGGAGGTTTCTGTCTGTACATGCAACTGTTTTTATAAAAATCTTAGACCGAGTTATTGATACATACAGAGTGCTATTGATGTATTGCAAAAACCATTAATACTGCTCATTTCTTTGCATCTTAACTTCAAACTAGAATGCAATTCAGTTAAATACATGCTCATATATGATCATTATCTTGCTGCAGTATGGAATCCTTTGAGAAACAGGGAAAAATGCAAGAGCAATAAAGCTAATTACTCCTATGAAGGAACAGTAACAGCACAGTACACCTACTTGTTCAGGAAGCGAACAACAATACAAATTAAAGTGAGGTTGTTTTCAATTATTTTGCCTCTCAAATGTGTTATTTTCCTGGTTTTGGCTGGGATAGAGTTAATTTTCTTCCTAGTAGCTGGTATAGTGTTATGTTTTGAGTTCAGATGAGAAGAATGATGATAACACAGGGATGTTTTCAGTTGTTGTTAAGTAATGTTTAGGCCAAGTCAAGGATTTTTCAGCTTCTCATGCCCAGCCAGCAAGAAGGCTGGAGGGGCACAAGAAGTTGGGAGGGGACACAGCCAGGGCAGCTGACCCAAACTGGCCAAAGGGGTATTCCATACCATGTGACATCATGCCCAGTATGTAAACTGGGGGGAGTGGGGCTGAGGTGATCCCTGCTCAGGAACTAACTGGGCATCAGTAGGTGAGCGGTGAGCAATTGCACTGTGCATCGCTTGTATATTCCAATCCTTTTATTATTGTAATTTTATTATTATCATTATTAGTTTCTTCCTTTCTGTTCTATTAAACTGTTCTTATCTCAACCCTCGAGTTTTACCTTCATCCTTCTGATTCTCTCCCCCATCCCACTGCTGGGAGAGGGGGGGAATGAGTGAGCGACTGCGTGACTACATGGTGCTTGGTTGCTGGCTGGGGTTAAACCACAACAGTTACATATTTAACCACACAAATACATGTGTTATACTATATAAGCTAAACTAAAAAATACAAAATAATGTTGAAAGTGTTCTCAAAATCTCCAGAAAGGACAAACAACAGAGACATTACAAAGTAACTTCAACCAAATATTTATCCAGAAAAGACGATGAAATAGAGTTGATTGGTGAGTCAATACAATGGATGAGGATTAATAAAATGACATATATTCAGTTAAAGTTCAGTAGTTTATTTCTCTGACAACAGAAGAAAAGCAATTGTTTCTCTAACAAGAGAAAACCACATTTGTATTTACTGGAAGAGGTAAAGAAACTATCTTTTGGTCAAACATGCAGCAAAAACACCAGGAACCAAATGTTCTCCCGAACTTTCAGTTATTACAATAAAGTAAAAATTAGCTTCTGATGGGGAAAGAAAACAAAAAGGGGGGAATACTTATTATGCACCAATACACAGAACAACAGAGCAGCTATCCTGAAGATGGAAAGCACATGAATGTATCTGGCGATGATCAACAGATTTCCTTTAATGGAAGGTCTCTAGGGAATGGCAAAAAGCAGAAGTTAGCTGATGAAATAAAGTCATCTTCAGCAGGAGACCTATATAAAGCATAAAACAGCCTTTATGCTATTGAAAACTAAGTATGACTAATGATAGCAATGAAAGATTTCCTCTGTGTGCCTTCTGCTGTTCTGATCATGAAATTTGTTTCCTACTTTGTAGTAAACAATCTGATTTTGGCAATAGATAGATGTCTCTAAATGTCACTCCTGTAGGTGTTTATCATAAGTGCCTCTTAAAACTAAGATGGGCATCATAAACTGTCCTTAAGTGTTAAGTTCACAGACGTGCTCAAAATTTGTCTATGCAATTCTAACCACCCAATATCCAACCTTCTATTATTGTCAAGTGTTGTTTGTTTTAAGGTACAGGCCTTTATTTTACATTGTAGAATATATCCTTCATTTTAATTCAGTTCACCAGGACTTAGGGGTTTTCCATGACTTTAAAGACGAAGCGCAATTCACATAGGAAGTTAGTTACACATCCTTGCCTGTGCAGCTCTACCGGATTGCACAACAGTCCCCAACACGCTAAGCAGCAGCACAAACTCCTCCGGCACCGCGTGCTTCCCACCTTGTAAAAGGCTCGCTGCCCACTTTCAAGAGCACTTCAACATGTTTTCACTGGAATGTTTTTGTCACAATGCACGGACAAGCGGCAGGAGAATCTAAATACATTCTCTGCCATCAAGATCATTTAACACACACACACACAAAGGAATGTAAAGGGGGATACTGCTTGCTTTCCTCTGCTGGATATTTCTTGAAAACCACCACAAGATTTGTGTCCTTCTGTTGTTTTTCTTTTTTTCCCCTAGTCTCTTGCTATTTCTAGAAGTGTGTATGTATTTGCTTCCCTATCTTAGCAATAGACAGTTATCCTTTTGTTTCTCAACTGCTGATAAAGGTTTTCCACACTGGGGAGTTGTAGGTGTTTCTTTTCTTTTATAGACAGAGCACTCTGAAAATATGCCCTTTGCATAGTAAGGCTTTTTGGCTCTGAAGCCACAGAATTGGACATCAGGTTGTCAAATGGTATAAAATAAACTTTATGGCAAATGTGCCAGCTCACAGAGTAGGGAACCTGCCAGAAAACTATTTCCTAATCCTTTTGGAAGGATTCTCTGAAACTAAATATTCCTTGGCCACTGAGTTTGCAGAAGGGAGAAAAGGGGTTCTAATCTTCCACTCTGAATCATTAGGTATATGAAGTTCAGGTTTTCTTGGGAAGGAAATAAAAAAAGCCCTAGTATTGTAAATAGAATATCCTCAGGATGTATTTTTGAAACACCTCCAGCAGTGTCATTTCAGGTGGTTAGAGCCACTGAAGTTAAATAAAAGGCCCACAAAAAGTGCAATTGTTCCTACCTTGGATTTAAAAAAGGTGAAATATTCAGTGTGTTTGTCAAAACAATTGAAGTCTCTTTTCTCACTCTTTCCTGTATGAAGGAGCATGATGTCACTCTGCAAAGAAAAGGAAATCCTAATAAAATCAACAAAAAAATTGTAACCTAAAGCTTCTGATGCTGGAAGAACTTCGATGGAAACCTATTTTTTTAATCCCTCTAAATTTTGGAAGATTAGAAAGAAAATGACAAGAAAGAAGTGTTTATTCCAGCAAAGCATGTAACATCACACATCCAGCATTCTTTTTGTTACAACAGAGTACTTGCATGAAAAGAAACCAATATCTTCATATCTGGTTAGGAGAAAGAAATATTATTAAAAACCTATTTTTCCCTAACAAATATGCTGATCCTTTGGGCAAAACTAGCTAGAAATTCAAACCTTAAGTCAAGAATTCAACAGACATATTAAAATCAAGTCCTCAAAGCACACTTTTTATGGATAAAGGAATTTTGACAGTCTACAGTTTGAAATAGAATTAAATTTCTTCTCTCTCAACCCCATCTTGTCAGCTCTCCTTCCATTTTTATAATGCATTAGAAGTAGTTCTCAGGAAGATTGAGACTTTGTAACAATTCTCTTAAGTTTACTTGGAAGATTCCTTTATTATCTTACTAAATAATAATCTTGAACATGACATCTTAATTTAGAAAGTAGCAACGTCAAAATATTCTGGAAGTCTAAAAATCTGTAAACAAAAAATGCATTTCTTCTTATTCGTCATTGTTTCCATTCATCACATTTACTCCTGAATTTGATGCCAACCCTTTTTACCATCTTAAATTCCAACACTGTCACTAAAATCCTTTGATTCAGAATCTTAGAAATGAACACTCATCATGAGCTAGCCAAATTAACTGATTTATGTAACACATCAAAAATGGCAAAAATATAAAGAAAAGCACTGGAATATCCTTATTTTCCATCAATGAATACTAAATAAGAAAGACAAAGAAACTGAACAAAAATAAAAATTGGCAACAGTTAAGGCCTGGCATTTCAAAAAAAACCCCAATGTGATAACTCCACCTTAGTACAAGAAATATTATTTCTGCACTTATATGAAAAGAAGTTAAGGAAGACAGAAATAGCAAATTAATGAGAAGAAATTAGACATGAAGACCGAAATAGTCACAGGCACTGAGTAACAAAACCATTTGTTTTTTTCTGATAACGTTCTGCTTCAGACACCAGCCCCCTGAGCAGGTGTTACGACATTTCCCAACTTCAAGGCTGGATTTCACACAGGGCACTGGTTCAACAGTACTAACTGGGGGCCATATAAGCCTGCACTTACGCTGCCTTGTGACAAGTGTATAGAGAGGCTGGACAAGAGAAGTATAAGAGGAATCTTCCATTCCTGACATTCTCAAATAATGCTATTCCCTCACCCTTGAAAAGGAGGGGTGATAGTCTCCAGTTTTGATCAATAAGTGCAAAACCTTCCACCTGCACCTTGATATGACAGGGCTGAAAGCACTAGTGTAAGAACAAAACCCCAGTGCTCTACATGATTTCAAACAAAAAGACACTGCCTGTCCTAAAAAAAAAATGTTATGACTACACGTATAGCATGTAGGAGAGATGCAGCAAAAACTAGGGGAAGGTGGAAGCATACTAATCATTAGTACTAACGATGACTATCGGTCTGAACACAACTCCAACATGTTTTCTATAAATATCATGATTAAGTCTGACGGGTGGACAAAAAGGGAATTACAAAGTCAGGAGCTACAGCAACATTTAAGACTGCTCCTCTAGAGGACAGCGGTAAATGGAGGGTTCTGCTGTTTGGCTGTGCCCAGTGAGATGCTGACAGCTACAAATGGGGTGACATAAGGTGTGAGGGAAAACAGACCTTCCAGGAAATATAGGAATACATTGTCCAGCTTAGATAAAGAAAGGAAGTAATCCAGTTGTCAGAAACACAGATGTTATCAGTGATGAAACTGAAAGATACCCAATGACATATCATAAATTATAGAACTGGGTTTTGTTTTGGGTTGTTTGGGGGCTTATTGGTTTTTTTTGTTTGCTTGGTTTTTGGTTTTTTTTTCATTAACACATTGCTAAATACTTACTTTGAGAGGTCCTTTGATATAAAGATCAATATACATGAGAATCTACGAATGCAATCATGGGTAATTAGTAAATAGCGTTTGAGAAAAATTTAAAAAGCTTGTATAACACAGGGGAGTGAAAAGCAGGGTTTATAATGGAACAGTGAGTTTCAACTTTGCAAAAGCCCAGATCCTAAAAATGTCTTCTCAGGAGTACATGCTTGCAAATACCCAGAGCTTTCTGCTTGGTACGTGCTTCTTCCCCAAACTGTAACCAATGAGTTTTAAAAGTGATGCTAATCTTTCTGAGTCATTTTATTCCTACTAACAGGTGGGAACAGCAACCCAAAACGCCTCCTAGAATGGACAAAGCATGAAGTGTCCAATGTTAAGAAAAGCACAGTCACAGACCCTTAAAGCCAAATAAAAGAATTAAGAAAACAGTCCCTAAAATTTTAGGATAGACATGAAAATAAAAGGAGTAAAAAGGCTCATCATATTTCATATGCCCCTTTCAAAAATGTTTATTTTTTATTAAGAGATGCATTAAGTCATCATCAGTATTCAAAACATTAGGGTTAACAGATTTCTCTGTTATTCTGCCATATACAATTACTAAACAAAGAAGTACAGTCTATGCTGAAGCCTACTACCTCCTTACGGCATCAAAAGAAGTTCCCTTTCCCTATTTGACAGCTGCTGCTAAGCTAAATCTGCGCTTCTGTAGATCCTGAGTTATATACTGTAATCCCAAAGTCAACATTTTTCCTTACAAATTCAGCAGCTGGAAAATCAATTTATCAATCAACTATTAAACCCCTGTTACTTCACATATGTATTTTGAAGAGCTATTTAAGAGGTGAGCCAAAAACGTGTTACTGCTAAATATTTCCCTGGACATTTTATATTTCAAAGTACCTATTACATTATAAGGAATATATAATCTGCTTGCAGTTTTTCAGATTCAGAAACCTTGCCTGTGTTTCAAATAGCTGCATGGAGATTGTTTACTCCCCTCTACCCACTTTTTAGGCCACAAGTATGATGACCTGAAAGCTACCAAGCACTGTTGTCCTGAGCCAGGTGAATTCCCAGCCACCTGCAATGACTGCAATTAATTCTAGTGACATGAACAAAAGTGATTTTAATTATCACACAGAAAGTAAATACAGGACCAAATGCCTGTGAAGCACATAAAACAAGCTGCTAGAGACTTCAACCCATGTTAATGTGTTCTTCTGTTAGGAATACACTGCACAGGTAATAAATACAGCGCACTACTGAAAAGGTACAGAGGGCTAAATTAAAAGACAAACTTGAGCTCAAGATAAATCTGACCAAGATTACAAATACCGCACAAGACTTGGAGATCAAGTAGTAAGAAGAAGCATCAGAGATCTGACAAAATTGGGGAAGGAAAACACCAACTTCAGATCCTTACTAGCTGCAGTAAATCTTATTCTAATAGACTTCTTCATCTTGTTTCATAAAATTCATGGTGATTTAATCCATTCTCCACGCTGCCTCATTCTGCCTACGCAATGGTGCGGTGATTTACACTACACTTTCAACTGCAAGTACAAAACCTGTGAAAACCTTGTCCATCCCAATATAATCCAAATGAACATTTCCTCCACTGCTACTGAGGAACTACTAAGGAAAAATGCCCAAGGCAATGTCACAGCGCCTTTTTAATACATCTGACATTTTGGTAATTCAACATGATAACGAACAATAATTAGCTTGTAAGCAAGTCCCATACTCCTCACCTCTCAGGCTGATAGAGCAATGCTCTCCTGTCAGCAACGGTTTCTGTCCGGGAGCCCCATCCACATATTTGCCAGATTTCACCTGAAGACATTTCCATAGAGATTGATTTACTCATTTATTTTTAAAGCAGTACCTTCAGTGACCAGGATCTATCACAACATTATGTGCAACTGCAGGGTAACACTAAGTCTGGAAAGCTTAATACAATCACAATATATCCTTCGCTGAAAACACCAGTCTGGAAAACTTGGGTGAATTAATGTTGAGGAGGCAACCCAGAGGCTTTGACTGTAAGGAAAGCAGACCACTAACTGTATATTGTTTTAACACAGCAGTCAGTCTTCCATTCTTTTCTTATAAGACTTTAGTCAGCAACCCTCAGAAAAAAGTTTTGATAGATTTGGTTAGCATGTAAAATAGAGGTAGAAGATTAGAGACATTCGTTTACTAAGCAAAACTAAGTTATGGGCAAGAAGAGAAAAGACCATGGCACCCAAAGGATAGCCCCTGCTGAATTCTGAGATGCAGCATGAACACAAAGTATTTCAGCAACATGGAGAAATAAATACATGATGGAACATGATGATGTATACACAACCATGTACCTCAGTTCCAAGTACTTCAGTCCACAAAGGACCACGTACAGAAAAAGATTAGTCTGAACTGTACTTACAGATAAGACCCCCAGATCTTTCCACAATTTCATTTTGATTTCATAGCACTCTCTCTAAGAAAATGACCTCTCTCTCTCTCTGTGCTTCAGCTAGACTGCTGGTAACAGAGGCTGTACAAACAGCCGCCTACCTCTCAAGGAGATTGTGGGGAAACAACTATTTATTAGTATTTGTCAGGGGATTTGAGACCCCATAGTAATAAATACCATAGAAGATCAAAACATTAACAGTCATTCCAAATTACTTCAGAAAAGCTGCCAGGGGAAAAAATAGGTAGATATCTATTCCACTTAGCATTAATATAGTTTGCAACTTTGTGCATAAAGATATACCTTCCAAAGACTAGCAAGGAGTAGGCACTGTGAAATTTCTGCAGTTATGAACTGAAACTGCTTAAGAAGTTATTCTGTTATTTTGAGATCACTCACTCACATTAATATATGCAAAGAATTGGACAGTTGTTTCCATTTATATTATAGCCAGCAGCAAACTCAATATGACAAACAAACAAAACCAAAGAATTCAAAACTCCCTGAATTTCATGATCACCATTATTTATAATTCACTAGCCATATTCTGAGAAGTGCTATAGGCAGGTAGTTACATCTTAAGTACTTTAACCGCAATAAAATAGTTGATTCTTGCCAAACTGGCAAAGTGGTGGTGTGCCACACAGGTGGCAAAGAAAGTCTAATAAAAAATAATAAAAATAAAATTAAAAAACCCAGCAGCAACGGTACTCAACTGCATCCATATATTATACCCAGTTACTATCCACCAGAGAGGTAAAATAGGCTAAGTGACACAAGCACTTACTGCATTCCCAGACAGCAGTCCCTTTGCTCTGCGATTAATAACTTTGATATTTATGATGGGTATCCTATTGTTCTGCCCATCCTTACATTAACAACTCTATAAAACAGGTCCTGGAACGCCAGCTGGGAACATTTTTATTTTTGCTTACGAGTCTCCTGCAGAAGGAGACCAGCCTTGCTGCAGCCTGTCCCTGATGGTAAGGCTCCAGGACTGGATGAAGTGGTAGCACCAGAGGAGCAGGTACCTGCTCCTTAGACTGATGTTATGTGGGTGCCACTTGTGTTTAATGGAGAGCCAGAGGAGCAACTCCTGCCATATTTCATTTCTACTGACTTCAGTGAATTTTCAAAAAGGACTAAATCTAGACTTAGTCTGCAGCTGCATCTTAAGACTCCAGTACTAAGACAGAAAAGATGACAAATAACCCCCCTGCCCTATCTGTTGATGTGACACCACAAGCTTAAGGGGGTTTTATTGCAGATCAAACCCACAGATCTTCAGTTGATGCCCAGCTTATATAACTGATGTCCTTCAAAATACGTATTTTTCAAAACCTCTCTAGAGACAGACAATCTCAAACCATCGGGGAGAGGAGGGAGGAGGGGGGGACAGGTTATGGGGAGACAAGTATAGCCACACTACCTGGACTGAATTGGAGGTTATTGCATTCCTTAAGTTATGTGAAGTGGCTGGCGAACAAAGCAACCTGCAGCACCATCCACTCAAACATCCTCTCCCTGCCTTTGGCATTTCCATCGGTTTTAAGGCTTGCTGCACAGCGTATTACATGGTCTAAATAAATATTAGGACAGTTTGATGAAAGGAAAAGAAATCTCTTGCATATGGTATAGTTAGAAGCATGGTTACTCACAAGATTTCAGGTAAGACAAGGTATAATAAAATAAGCAATAGAGAATAACAAGGGGAAAGAAGTAGATGGTCAGCTTTAAATTTTCATCTTCAGCAATTCATCCATTCATTCTAACTACCTCTTTAGTTAAACATAATCTGTTCAATGCTCTAACAGTATCTAATCAAAGTGGCTTTGCCTTATTATTATCAAAGCAGGGAAGAAATAAGGAAGAAGAAGAAGAATGATGGGGCAGTCAGGGCAGATTATTTACTCCTGTAGATAAACTTGGAACCCAGGTAAGACAATAAATTTCAAACGGACCAGAAATAAGCAGAAGGAAGAGGCTGGAAAGCTTTCTCCTGCTAACGGAAGAAAATTAGCAGGAGCCCCTGTGGGCAGGGGTCCGTTTTGGGGAGCTGTGGATGAGGCAGCCCATGCCCCATGGGACTGGCACCGCTGGCTGCAGGGGGTTACTTCAGCACAGCATGGTTTGGCCGTGCCAGAAATGCAGACGTTGCCTGTGCACAATGGCAAGGGGCACCCTCCCCAAGCCCTGCGCTGCTGCTTCTGCTACGAGGGCAGGAGCTGTAAAAAAGGGATGAGTCACTTATACAGGGCACATAAAATAAATCACATGCTACTGCATAAAGGCAGGAGTGTGAGTGGATATGAGAATGCAGTTATTTCAGGCTACCACCAACCTGGATTGATTTAGAAGCAATAACTCAGAGGTTAAAAAAATAAAATACAATACAATTTATGACTAGTCCCTTAAATGAGAACAGCTAGACAAATACACACATACAAAGAATGAAATTTATTAAGTAGTTAAATTACATTAATTTCTATTAAGTACAGTACCTTTTTTTTTTTTAAATATACAAAGTGCTTTTGGGATTCAAGCCTCCAAAACCTTTTGCCCTTTCAGAGTCTCTGTCCAGTTCAGCAGCACAGCTGCTCAAAGTTTGCTGATTTTCCTTCTTATCAAAACAGAAAACAGAACATGATTATTTTTATTTTCTCTTTCTTCTTCCCTCCTAATCCTTCTCTTTCGCTATCTCTACTGAAAAAAAAAGAAAGAAAAAAAAAACCTGCTACTGCTTTTTACCAATATGCAAAAACGTTCTTTTTTTAAAGACTTGCAGTGTTAGGTTTACGGTTGGACTCTGATCTTAAAGGTCTTTTCCAACCAAAATGATTCTATGGTTAAGTTCTTTGAATACTTTGCTAAATCATGACCAGAGGACCCTCAAACGAGGAAACTTTGTCTCTTAAACCATGAAGCCTCTTTTTCCATGAAACAAGAATGTCAAGGTTCACTTAATGCAAATCAATACACAGATATTAGTAGTACCAATGTTTTTTCCCATAATATATTCAATTACTCTTATTACCCAATGCATGTTTCCCTCTCCAAATGAATTTATAATTAAACTTGCTGTATCACGTCACTCCATCTGAGAACACATAACTATATTCTTAGATAACCCTTTCTGATACCTATGGTTAGGTGGGCTGAAACCACGACACTCCATGTCTCTGGTCTTCTGTGTTTCCACCTTTCATCCCTCAGTACCATGTTATGCCAATCAGCTTTCTCCAGCCACCTCGCCGCTGGGTCTTGTCCCAGTGCTCCCTTCTCTGTGCCCTCCCCAGGGGAGTGCAGAGATGCCACCTGGCACAGCAGCAAGTACCTCTGAATCCAGGGATAGGCAGTAACTGCTGTCTGCAGGCTCCCATAGGGCAGGAAACCTCCTCAAGAAGAAGGATGGGTCTCGCAGGTAGCACACGCTTCTCTGGTGTCTCTTAGCGCACACTCTGCAACATCTAATAAAATGGCCCTGCTCCCTTTCAGTAGTTTCACCTGTTAAGGAGTGTGAAGAAATGCAATTCAAAAGCCGTTACGTGTTTTTCATGGCATCAACAGGTAATGTGGTGATGTAATGTGAACGTTGACAGAGTTATTTTCAGTATTTCTTCTGTGTTACAACTAATGAATTGCATATTTACCTATAAAATAGGTAACACATCGTTGCCGTTACCTGGGGACTTTTTTGGTCCAATTTTATTGTACAGTTCACCAACTGAAGGATTAAAGAATACGTTGGAGTAGAATAGCAAGTCATGAATAAAACAGGATTTTACAAGAAGTTTTTTATTGGAAGGGGTTTTTTATTTTTATTTTTTTAATCTGAAATGCTGTGAGGGGTTGTTACGAGGGCTTTCTGCAGCCTCTGGAGTTAACTCCTTTTGTTCTATATACATATACAAATCAAAAATATCTTTTCATAAAAAAAAAGTCCATATGAAAGTACTCTGGTGAATGAAATAAAGTGCTTCAGTTGAAATGCAAATTTTTTTATCTAATCACCTCCACATAACCTTATACATGTGCTGCTGTTAAAAGGAAAACCTAGCTGGAGCACTACAATTCAGCCCAGAGAAACTGTATCAGCAGAAACACAATTCTGGAGAACATAAATTTACAGCTAAAGTTAATGACCTTCCTAGGATATATCAAGAAACCAACATAAAGAAGGCAGCAATATATTTTCTGCTATTCTTGGTAGTTTAAGTGTTTAAATCAATTCTTCACTTATTGGTAGGTATTTCTCCTCCAAAACACTACACAAAAAGAGAAAATTAACCATATACATAAGGGTTTAACTAATTGACTTCAAAAAAAAAAGCAGTCCCTCTAGACTATCTGGCAGATAAGTGTTGAGAGAAATATATTACTTAAGACAATTAGTGAAAGGTTCAAAAGTTCATTCCTGCATGAAAACTGCATTTAGTAGCCTCCAAATCTTTTCTTTTCCATCAAAACTGGAAGGTTTCAAAATCTACCCCTTAGTGATTTCCCGTAAAGATGCTAAGGCTGCACCTCAGCTCGGCAGAGCTGAGCATGTTCCCCCTCCACCACGTCCCTGCCTGTGTGCTGGGGGAAGGCGAAAACCCCTCGCAAACACCCCCCAGCTCCTGCTTGCAAGTCTGCCATGGCCTCTGTCCCCGTGGAGGGGACCGTGGACCTTGGGGCAACAGTGGCTGTTGACAGACCTCAGGGGTCCCAGCACCTCAAGGGTCCCCAGAGGATCGGGGTGCCCTGACCAAGAGTGGCCCCTGGTGCTCAGCTGCCCTAGAGGGAAGCCTCAGCCACCTCCTCTCTGCTGTCCAAAACATCATAGCTAAAATGAGAAGCAATAGTATTTTAATCCTTCCTTTCCCCAGGATCCACAAAGAAATAGGTGGGAAAATAGGGTGGTAAACACAGGAAATATGGCTGAAACCATGACCTGACCACAGTGCAGCCTGGGTGCTATTTTAGTCAATCCTTGCACACATTTCTGTGCCTGCATGAACACCCTTCCCCCAGCAATGAATTCCATCACCTACTAGTTTCAATAAAGATAGTGGAAACAGATAGCACTCTGAGCAGAAGACCGGTTACATTTACAGGTTTTCAGATAAGAATAGTCATATATACACATTTATTATTGCATAGGGTTGCACTCAGTAGTCACATTAAAAAGTATACCAGCAAGATAAAGGGCATGATGATAATTCTTATTTTAAGAGTTCCAGAAAAACATGGGATGGAGTGCTTAAAAAGTGCTTTTGCAAATGAAGGCACGAAGACAGATTCCATAAAACACCACAAAGGCATTCAAGACACTTAATACTTCAGAGGTCTGAGCATTAGCTTCCATTTCAAAGTGAAAGTTTTGCAAGTAATCTCTTAGCAACATTTGTAAATCCCATTGGGCATCTTCCCAAATTCCTTGTAAAATTTTGAACAAGTGTGCTTATAGCCAGGAACTTTTGTTTGAGCAAAGTATTTCTGGCACCTAAAAAAGGCACTTTGCTGAGTGGAATCTACAGCAGCATCTAGAATCTACTTCTCATTGATTTCTTTAAGTGCTTAAGCATAGCTTTAAAGTTTCAGTGGTATTGTTTTCCTTTTATTGCCCATGGATGCAAAACCAGGACCTTTAAAGATGATCCATGCAGACTATAGCAGCAGTTCTGTATTTTATTAAGTACATGAATCAAAGTACATTGAAAATATATAGATATACCTTTACGCTTCATTTCATGATGTTTTGCACTTGTTATTCAAGGAACACACAAATTACATGAGTAAAAAGATAGATAGCACAAATATCCCTGTACTAAAGCGCTTACAAACATGAATTCTCCATGGAAATCCACATACATAAAGTTTTCAATATAAGCCAAACTTGCAGTGATGATGCTGAAAAGACAGAAAGTTACACTCAGACATGACACTTGGGGGGGGGAGTAAAAATATAATAATAAATGCCTGTATGACTTTTGGGGAGAAAAAGGAAGAAAGGAAGCATACTAAGCATTTCTCAAGACTGTTCTCAATAGCACACAATTAAAACAAGTTGTCCCCATGGCTGCCCTTTCCATGGTTTGCTTTATGTATCACAGAGCACTCGGAGAAAGTGAACTCGAGTCAACTGGACAAAAATAGATAGGGCATCTTCCAAGAGCATGCCAAATGCTCTCCATTTCCAATTAGGTGTGTTCAGTGCAGCCTAGAGCTATTCCAAAGGAAAGCCCCTCAACGTGTTGTCCTACAGCACAGACTTGGGGTCCTCAGCACCTGGCGTCTTGCCCTACAGATCTGCTCCTACTGGGCTGCCCTTTGTGCTAAGGTAGGCATTGCCTAACATCACTGTCATGGCAAGGAAAGAAGGTAGTTTGCACATTTTAATGGGAAATCCATTGTTAAAATCCTCTAAACTTCATAAGCAATCTGTAACAAGCGTTTCACGAGGAAAGGAACTGTTCTGTCCATACCTCCAAAGGAAGTTAAAATGTTGGCTTCAGCAGTCCATTAATAGAGACGATTGCAGATGTCTATCTTTCCTGCTAAAATTAAAATGCTTTATGCTTACTCCTAGTTCTATTATTTTCCATGTTAAACGTTGTCTCTCTAATCCTGAATTGTTCTATCTCTCGGTATCCTAATAGTAGCTCACATATTCTCTGCTACACATTTTCTCCTCAAGGTCCAGGATTTTCTTATCTGGCGCTTAAAACTGTTTAACCAATTTAACTACTTTTCATAGTAGCAGCACATCAATAAACTGAAGAATATTGTTTTTCAGGTTCCTACTGAGAAGATAAAACTCAGCAGTCTCCTAATGCAGCAGAGATAAAATACGCAGTATCATTCAGGTCAGAATGCTGCAGAGAAAAATTGTTTTTGATGCCCTTCACAAACTCCAAGAAGTTACTGCCCAAGGCCTCACACTCACCTGCATGGTCACTGTTAGCAAGGGCACGGTCAGAAGACCGTCGGTCATCAGGAGGCAGCGTCTGCTAGGAAGCCTGCAGTCAATATTGGAAAAGTTGAGTACTTTGGACTTTCTGCAGACTGCCTGACAGGGTATCATCGTGGTTATCCAGATTATAGGCCTACGTGACTCAGGGAAGTCACAAAGACAAGGACTCATTTTAGCCATAATGGCAAGATAGCTTAGCTCAGAATGAAGGTCTAAATATGGGGGGGGGGGGGGGGGTGGAAAAAGTCTACTTAGATACTAATTCAACCCAGGAATTCAACACATAAAAATCACTTATGAAAAACTGTCGGGGGGGAGGGAGAAAAGTGAAAGGCCAGGAAGTTGTTGGGTGGATGATGTTTATATCCAGCTCCCCTGAGAAGCTCAGGCAATTTTAATAGCAGCCAGGCATTTCAGAAACAGCCATTTGAAAAGGAAGAAGCCTATAAACTTAGCCTGAATTTATAGCAGACTCCTGGACTAAGATGATTTCATTTAACCAAGTCTATGGAACAGCCTCTTACAGGTCTACCTTGTCAGTTATCTTAAGTTTGAAAGACAACTGTAAATATATTGCAAAGAGTAACATTGCCATAAATCCTGGCTGATATTATATATCTAGGCATCCACAACCCCAGCCTACTAGCCAAACACCATTTGTATCCTAACGTTTTTGGTATAAAGATGTGAAAAGTATCTTTTTTTCTGCCAGAGCTTATCCATTAGGGTTTCCGTGATGTTAATTGCTGAAGCCGCCACGCTGCTCATGAAATAGAAACTGCTGTTTTCTAGAGGCTACCTCTTTCCCCAATAATGTAGAACTACTAAGAGACTGACAAAGCAAACTCCAGGGCGAGTGAAAATGAAGTGGATGGATGGGAGACTCAGCAAGTCATCATGAAAATCTAAACTTAACAGTAGAAAAATATAATTTGAGAACTTACAGGGGTTGAAGCTTCATAAAAGGGAAGAATATAATCCTTCGATTTTTCTTTATTTAATAGAAAGCTCTCAAAATGTGGTTGGTTTGTTGTTGCAGTGTTGGGTTTGGTGTTTGGGGTTTTGGGTTGGTTTTTTTTTGGTTGGTTGGTTGGTTGTTTTTAAACTCCAATTTACTACCTTTCAGTTGTTATTCCCATAAGATTGAGACCTTAAGAAATCAATATGCTTTACCTAATGGATCAGAAGGAATGAAGGCATTCTAGTCAAACAGAAACACAATTAAATAAAATAAAGCATGCATAATTAATAATAAATTTGTTTCAGGGTTTTATAATCATTTTTTATGTGGAAATAAAAGCTGTATAACAGGAATAATTTTCAGACATGCAAAATAATGAAAACAGCAAGGAGGAAAAATGAGAAATAATTTACTTAATATTATTGTTTATCAAGCTAATAACACTTATCTCTCTGGGGCACAATGAAGATGACTTAATGTTTATATAACTCACAGAAGCTGAAAGGTGCTATTTAAAGTAGCAGGTATTAAAATATATGTGTAGCTAATTCTTATTTTAATTTTCCATTTGCATGGTAATTTTTTTTACCACTCTTGTATTCAAAAATCATCACAAAAATTTTGAATTTGAATTAAAGGAAAATCATTTTGTTCGAAAGATGACTGCTGGCTATGCTCAGTTTGAATTGCCATACAGCTAAACTGACCTATTCCACAAAAAGATGCCGAATAAGAAGCTAAGACATTTCTTTCTTGCTTGCTTACATAGACTACAGCCATGCCGTACAGGTGTTCACTACTTCATTCTGCTTCCAGGTTTTGGGTTTTCGTTTTTTCTTTTATATATACATAAACTCCTGTGGAAGGGGTTGTGCCCTGAGGCGCTAAGAGAACTGCCTGGTAGCATAACCAAAATAATCTGTAACAGACTTTGGGGAACTATTTTGGAGGCGGTAGGAGGAAAGCCAGCAGTTCCAGCTGCATGGACTATTCGCCCCAGAAAGCACACGCTCTGTCCATCTTCCAATCCTTAGCACCAGGGAAGCCTGCAGAAGTCCTTGCCTTGCAAAACTGCATTTATGTAATCTCACACTGACACTCTTCTAACTGTCAGTACATCAGATAAGCAGATATATTTGGACAATGAACGAGCTGACAATATTTAATACGTTTGCATCTTATTCGTCATTTTCCAGACTATGCTGGTCTATACTGATACACACTCCTCCAGTGCCGGTGTCATCCTGGTTCAACTGCCCAGGTCCTCCAGGTAACCCAGTTCTTCATGAATGATCATGCAATTCTTCTTCCCACCAACAGTGCCTCCCTAGCTTTACACACCAGCAAACTGTGGTAGAGTTTACCTCCTAAGAAAAGTTTCTAAAACAAAAATATAACAAACAAATAAAAACCAGAAACAGCCCCTCACAGCTTCTCTCTGCTCTCACAGGTTCCCATCACACACAGCACAACGTGCTGGAAATCCTCAGCTCAAGACATCGCACTAGTTTTGGTATGAGCTGCCTTTGGAAAACTTCTTTTGCACATTGATTCACTCTCTGTTTATCTCCTTACCTTTAATTTCTCTATCAGCATTTATTTCACAGCTTTGTTTCATGATGCTGTTTTGATGAGAGCAAAAGGTCTGCAGAAGGTTGTATCACTTTCCAGCTTTCCATCCCTCCTTTAAGCAAGGAAACTACATCCGCTACTTCTGGGTCCTATTTCCAGTGTTAGGTTACCTCTGGTTCTGCCATGCAAAATTGCTCTCACATCAGTGCAGCACACATCAAGAGAGTAAAACTCGGGAAGGGTTATCTGCCACTGATGGGTACCACCGCACCTCTCCCCGGGCTGCAACAGACTGCAGAGGCTCTCTGCTCAGTCCTGTAAGCTTTGACTCTTGCAGCAACCACATTGCTAAGGAGATAGCCTAAAAACATAGCCTGCCCTTTCTTGACTTCTATTGGCATGACAATAACAAACATGTAAGACTACTGAATCGAATGGGCAGACTCTGTGAGTTATGTTGCAGGTCTGAGTCACCATCACACAACTGCATCGTCCACGATAAGCCAGATAAAGATACTCAGAATCAAGTAATGATTTGCATTATTCACCGAAACCAAATAAAATCAGAACTGCCATAGAATGAGATAACTTTTAGTTTTAGGACACCATTGTAAATCGCAAAAGGAAGATCTCACTTTAGACAACGAGTATTTCTAAATTTCCTGGCTCACAAAGTCTTTTCTATGCCAGTCAACTGTGGACTAAGAGAAGAGGGTACCTGACTCATTTATCTTTATTTCTATAAACATAAAGTTCTAATTTTTTGAAAGATCTAAGAGTTAGCCAGACAGTGAGGTATATATTTCATTATTAAAACTGATTTGCCTCACATTACCCATGAGAGCTAAGGGGAATTTAAGCTCCTACCTTGCAAAATAAAGCATCCCCATCACAGAAGTTGCTTTTCTTTTATTTACAACAGTGAAGTATTAAGGCTTGCAAAAAGAACTCTGCCCATTTTACTTTTCATCACAGTTTACAAAATTAAATCACATTTTACAGTCTGGACACAGCAGTCCAGGACTGGGAAAAGGCAGGATATTAAATCTGCCAGGTCAGCCCAGGACTAATGGTAGTTCAGTAGGTCCATTCAGAAAACAGGGGATTGGAAATACGTATCACCAAAGGAGAAATCCTGAGGAAGCAGAAGTCAAGATACTCCCATGGTGCTAGTTTGGGAATATGTGTATAAGTACAGGAAAAAATTGTCTACAAACCAGCTAAACATTTTTTTCCTTTCCTAGTGAATCAATTGACATAAACACAGAATTTCTGACCTGAAAGACAATCAAAAGTGGATTAAAAAAAAAAAAAAAAAAGGCTTTTCCTTCTATGCAAACTAACATCTCCAGACACAGGCTGAGTAATCAGCAATGCACATGGATGCCTAACAATGGCAGATAGGACTTTTATTCTTTTTCTTCCCAGCACAAGTTAGTCTAGTTAGCTTTCTGCAGAGAATAAGCCTGCAGAAATCACAACAGTCTAAGAGAACTCTTGGGGGTCAAACAGACAATGTTTGCATTAGAAGCAAAATAACTCAAAGTACAATCAAAATTACAAAGAAAGCTGCAGAAAGTACAAATATGTCCTGCAGTTTAAAAATGCCTTTTAACAGAGAATCAAAATGGATAAAAGAGAGGATGTGTTATTCTCTCTTCTGTCTCTTTGAGAATATAATAAAAAAAGTCAAGTACAAAAAACCCATTGGGAAACTCTGCACATTCAAAATTATTCTACTTCAAGTCACAATGTGTACTACAGAGGTGCTTAGCTTGATAAAGGTGAAATCTTGTCTCTAAAACTCTGCATGTTCTTCAGACCCAATCTTATTTTAAAGTAATAGACTGAAACTTAATCTCTGGATTCAGTCATGTAGAAAATAAGTTTGGACTACTAAAATTAGCAGCAAGTCTTCCCAGAGCTTAATGTTTTAAAGTATTTTAACAAAAGTTTTTCATATTGCATTTCAATGGAGTGAGAGCTCAATATTGTCCAATGTTGTTTTCTAATAAAAACCTGAAAGTCCATTCTTATCCATAAAAGAGTAAGTAAAAGGTCCACATGTTTTAATGCATTGTCCTAGACAACAGAAAGAATAATATGTAGCTTTTCCTTTCCTTTAGCCATAATACAACGAATGATATGAGTGAATTACTGTCGCTGAATGGGACACCAGAAAAAGCAAATAATATTACCTAATAATCATGTTTTTTCCTTCTCCCAAAAGAAATAAAAATAATTAAAAAAAAAAAATCAGTGCTTGTACCTCAGTTTTTTTCTGAGGAAAGTTGTTCTTCCCAGCTGCTTATAAAGGAGTTATGAGATCAGCCTAAAGATAATATAAAGCAACAATGTAAATTAAATATTCAAAGCATAACAATTGAGCTTAAAAACTTATCACTCATCCTTGCATTAAGAAAAATAAGTGAAAAATCAGATGGCAATTTAGTCCTTCTCCAGAAGGACACTATTTGTCAAGCTTGAAAAAGCTAATGAACATTTCCTCTCTAAAATATAATCTTTTTACATGTCTGTGTATTTAAAAAAGGAAAGTAGAATTTATAGAATGAAGGTATTATCAGCACCAAAACAAAGGAAATACTGGAAATCTGGAAGGCATTTTTTGGGTGAACTTCCAGAGGGGCCTGTGCAGGAGCAGAAGTACCCCTCTGACTGTGCCTAACCTTGCATGGGGGCCTGAGCAGAGCTCACTTCCAGCCATACAGCTCCTCCTTGAGCGTTGTTTTATGAAGCAGATGGAAGGCTGAAGCCTAATGAAACACAAACACATTGCCCAGCACCTATGTGAACAAACCTTGCAATCAGATTTCCAAAAGCCACGGGAAATTGAGTCTAAGTAAAAATTCCAGGACTAAATCAATTATTTTTAAAACAATACTGCCTCTTTGGAGAAGACCAGAACACAGTTTTATGTCAAAGAATGAAACAAATCAAGTCATTCAGCATAAACCACTGACCAGGAGAAAAACAATTATTTATGCTCTATTATATACTACGTGGTAAATCTTTTGCATTATTTATACTACCTGCATTCATTATACCAGGAATTGCTTGCAATCTTCAATATCACCGAAAGGTGGCATTTGTAATAT
Organism: Haliaeetus albicilla; assembly: GCF_947461875.1. Classification (NCBI taxonomy): domain Eukaryota; kingdom Metazoa; phylum Chordata; class Aves; order Accipitriformes; family Accipitridae; genus Haliaeetus; species Haliaeetus albicilla. The sequence continues at coordinate 6,982,666 of NC_091488.1, forward strand.
CAGAGAGTAGCACAATTTCATCATAAGCTTTGAGTAATCAAAAGCTTCTTACACAGATTTATTTTAATTAATTTTTACTGCTTGTGTACTGAAACTGACCTGGCCAAGTTGTCTAACCACACACAGCAGGTGACAGATAAACGGACACAGACCATAACCGTACATCCTTAGGGAGCCTCAAAGACAAAAGAGTATATGAATCAAATACAGAAAAGGAAATACACAAAATAATAATACTAGATTAAGAAAAAGGTCATAAAACTACCAGGCAGGCAATAAGTAGCTAGGAATAGTAACCAATAACTGGTTCAATATATGAAAAAACAGTTTAAGAAAGAAAAATAAGTCGCATAGTAATTTCACTTTGCAATTTCAGAAAGGCTATCTTTTTTAGTCCCGCACTACATTCGAATACATCATTTCCTTAAAGACTAATTAAATAAATAAATAAATAAAACAACCCTAACTGAAAGGTATAGAATATGATTTTAAAAGCACTTCCACCATTTTTTTCCTCTGGTAAAGGAATACAATTTTTTTTTTTTTTTTTTTTGAGCTCAGGCTAACGGAGTATAGTAAACAAAGGTAACAATATCTATAAGCCTAATTTAATTCCCCATTAAATTTTTATTGTGGTTTTGTTTATTACACAATTTTATGTCACTGCAAGCAAGACCTGCTGTGAATGAGTGGAAGAGAAAAAAAAAAATAGAGAAGAAAACAGTTCCAGGACTTAATGTACACAGAATCCTGCGAACACGCTACCTTTTACACCAACACCCTCCAGAAAGAAGTAACTCAGTGCTATCTCTGCGATACAGGAAGCAAGCACACATGTTCAGTGACTTCCCCAAAGGGACACAATAAGGCAGGGAAAGACCAAACTCGAAACCACTGTAATCTGTTTCCCAGCATTATACACAGGCCTGGAGATTACAGCACCTCTCTGCTGCATTTTCCTCTCAATCTCATTAGAAATTCTGTATATAATTTTCCCTACTCCATCTGCATATAATTTTTGAAAATTATACTACGAAGATTGAAGCTAATTATTGTCCTTCAGAATTACAGAACCTCATTGATTTCAGTAGCTGTGGGTGTCCAGAAACTTCAAATTTGTTCATCTATGGCTAGTTTTAAAAAAGTAGGAAAAATAAAACTGGTTATAGCTGTTCAGTAGACCAAGCTCATCAAAGAAGCAATTTAATTCCAGTTCAGGTGAGAGCAACACAAATGTTATATTCTTCACTTCACTGGGAGAGCTGAGGAACAGCAGAGGAACAATTCCTTTGGCCAGTGGGCTTCACGAGCAAAGATGATGCGTTTCTGGTCAGCTATTGTTTGTATTCAAATAACTTTGATTTCTAGATTATTTTGGAATCAGTACCACTAAAATATACTGTGGCAATGGTAGAGCACACAACTAGAAGAAGGAACAAGCCTAGGGGAGACCCACCCGGTGTTGATTCACATCTTTACAGCTGGAAGGTGTTCATGACCATCCCAGAGAAGCAACCTTTTAGAAATTCCATTTAAAGAAATATCTAGAACCAGCAACATGAAATCTTTCATTATGCTGCTTCCACAAACTCTTTACATGTTTTGAGCAACAACTGTAAAGACAAAGAAACAGTGGTCACGATATTTGTAATACACTTTGCATGTCTGTTTTATCTAAACAAGGCATCAAAACATCTGTTAGAGACAACTGCTTTCAAGAAATACCTACTATAGTATAGCATACAACAGATTTTGAGGTTTGACTTGTGTATATTCCACCAAAATCAAAATTATTTCCAACTGCTGTGCTGGTGGCTTGCTAGGTCCATCAGGTGAGACTTGAAATTTCACAATCAGCATTTAAACTAAGCAATCGCTGCATGTTTTGATAAAAGGTATGTAATTCTCATTCAACACAGGACATTATGAATAGCACAACACAGAGTTTTCTAGCATGGAATTAAGGCAGTGAGAAGCTGGGCTTTTTTTCTTATATCAAAAAAAGAGCTACAGAATATAATAACCCATTAAATGAAAAATAGCGCATGGCAGAAAACAACTGATCTGTAAATTTCTCAAAATACCACAGCCAGAACTCAAGGAATATAACCCAGGAGGAAAAACTTATAAATCTTTGTCCAAAGGCAAGCAAAATTCACGTTTTTCTTCATTAGTAACCACATCTCAGTTATTTTTACTTCCAAAGACTACAGCACATTGAGCTACACTTCTAATGTTATAATTTGTAAATAAGAGGGAGCAGCACTGAACGGTAATTATGATCTTGTCATAAAAATGTCACATTTGGAGTGTAAGCCTAGGTGCGAAACATTTCTGTGTGTGGCTTTAGCAAAAAGCAGGCACCAAAGCCTCTCAGGAGCAGCCAAGTGCTGGGAAAGGTGCTTATGTGCAATGCATAGTACCTGGCAAGAGATCTGGTCCATCCAGTCTGGGCTTGTTTTGCACTCAAACACAGAGTCCATGTCATTCGTCAGCCACTAGGGTCACAAATTTAACAAAAAGCAAGCATGAAGCTTACAATACTGGTGTTTAGAGGACCAGACCCTGGAAATCTCATTGCACGGCACACATCCACGCTCTGGCCCACCTTGCCCACTGCGGTGTGGCAGAGCAGAGGACAGCTTCCAAAAGCCATCCATTAGAAACGGAGCTAAAAGTTGCAATACATTTGTAGAGGTCTCAGCCAAGCCCTGTCCAGTTTGCCTTGCCCAATTTCACTTGCTGTCAGCTCGAATCCTGGACAGTCGTTCCTGCTGTGCTCTCCAGAGCTGGATGTGGTGGCTAACCAGCATGTAACCACCCTGTTTCATAGCAGTGGAGAGGTGGGTGCTTAGCCTCCACATAAGATATTCAGACCCATTTTTGGAGTTCAAAGAGGATCCAAGTAGTGGATCTGAAGTAGCCACAGCAAGTACACAAAACTGCAGCAACCTTCTTGGCGGCGCTGGCACTAGGGCTGCCCAGGAAGGACAAGGCAGCTAAGACTGTTACCTGCATCGCAGCTTCTTCTCCGGTCAGCAGCGCAGTTTCCTGCAGCTTAATTTCTGAAGCCAGCACTGGCAGCAAGCGCCGTGTGTGTTACAGCGTTTTACAGGAGCACCACGGGGCAGGAGAGCAGGCCACGGAGAGCGGTGTGGATCCGTGCCACCCAGCAGCACGGTGTGCAGTTCCCACTCGCAGACCAGGACGACCCAGACCCTTCCACTACTTGCTCTTTAAACCCAAAGCTGTGGCAGGCATGGCCAGAGCGCTTCATCCATCTGGGCTCTCCTGCAACCCACCCACAGCTGCTTCGCTGAATCCCTGCAAACAGGTAGCAAGCATTTTGCTGAGCTGCTGCTGCCAAAGCAAAGATACAGGGAAGCAGCCAAGTAAGCCAGGCTGGCAGGGGGGACTGCATGAGAGAAAGTTTCTGCTAGGACAGAAACCATGATCTGGTTGGGAGGAGGAAAGACACAAGATGACAGTGAAACAGATGATGAAATAAAGGGAATGAAAAAAAATATGCAAGGAAAGAAAAAGAAGCCTATGAAATAGAAGCTACCCTTAGTGGAAAATTTAAAACTTCTCTCATCAGAGAGATATGGCTCTGACCTAGGTGAAGTGAAAGAAAAACTTCCTTTAGCCAGTTTCTAGGAAAATCTACAAATGATATCTAAAATATTAGAAAATGCATCTGTAAGGTAACACAAAAATTGGAAGCAGTATTAGTAGGAGAAATTTAACCACATCACTGCAGTGAGTCATGTGGGTCAGAAACTGAAAAAGTAAACTCCAGCTGCTTCCAGACTTCTCAAGTTCAGGATATTCTGAGTTGATATCTCATCTATAACCAGTTTCAAAAGATATGCTTCCAGTTCTACCTAGTGTGAGTTTTAACAGCTATAATTGTTTCAGTGGTATCAAACAGGAGGAACTGGAGCTCTGTGCCCAGTCAGAAAGTTATGATATCACAGGAGTAACTGAAACATGGTGGCACAATTCACATGACTGGAGAACCGCGATGGGTGGCTATAGGCTGTTTTGTAGAAGAGGAGTCGTTGCGCTCTATGTTAAGGAGAGCCTTGAATGTATGGAAGTCAACTACGGCAATTGTGGAAGCCCTATCAAATTGCCTCTGGGTCAAGATCAGAGGGGTTGTCTCTGAGGGGGATCTTACAGTAGGCATCTGCTACTGACCTCCAATCCAAGACAGTATGACCAACAAAGCAATATTTGGGCCACTTAAGCAAGCTTCAAGACAACAGAACCTGGTTCCTACGGGTGACTTCAACTACCCCGACATTCATTGAAAGAACAATACAGCAGCTCGCATGTCATCTATCAAGTTCCTGGAATATGTAGAGGACTGCTTCCTCATACACATTAGATGTGCCAGCCAGGTATGAGGCACTGCTGGACTTGCTACTCACAAAACAAGAAAACCTGCTTTGTAATATTTTGGTTAGTGATAGCCTTGACTGTGGTGATCACAGTACTGTGGAGTTTGGGATCCTGCTGAGCATGCTGAAGGTTAGTACCAAGGCAAAGATTTTAGATTTTAGAAGAGCAAACTTCATCTCGCTCAGAGGTCAGGTGGGAGGGATTCTGTGGGAAGCTTCCATGGAAGAAAAAGGAGCTAGCAAATGCTGGGAGTTTTTCAAGAATGCTCTCCTGGAAGCTCAAAACCAGTTCATTCCCTTTAAAGGTAAGGGAATCAGACAGAGAAAGAGTCCCCTTTGGCTTAAGTGTGAGCTTCTGAGTCTGCTCAAAACTCAAAGGGAAGCATATCAGAGATAGAAAAGCAGACGAATACCTGTTGCGAACTACAAGAGTGTTGCCAGAGAACAGAGCAGTGCAGAGATGCAGTTAGAAAAGCAAAAGCTCAGCTCCAATTGAAATTGGCCAGAGATGTCAAAAACTAGAAGAAAGGTTCTTCAGGTACATAAACAACAAGCAAAACCAGAAGGAAGATACTGGCCTGCTGTTAAACAGGAGAGATGAATTAGTCACCAACAGTGCTGAAAAGGCAGAGGTTCTCAACACTTTCTTCACCTCTGTCTTTACCAGCACTGCTGGGCCCCAGGCCTTGGGAACAAAAATCCAAATTGATGCAAACACAGACCCACCATCAGTGAAGGAAGAGTTGGTATGTGGACTATTACAGGAGCTTGACCCCTACCAATCAACAAGCCCTGACAATATCCACCGAAGGACGTTAAGAGAGCTGGCTAACATTATTGCAAGGCCAGTCTCCAGAATCTTTGACAAGTCATGGAGATTGGGGGATGTCCCACAAGACTGGAAGAAGGCTAATGCCACCCCCAACTACAAGAAGGGTTTAAAAGAGAATTCAGGAAAATATAGGCCCGTCAGTCTTATTTCAGTCCCTGGGACAGCTATGGAACAAATTCTCCTGTGGGCTATCACAAGTCAAATGAAGTACGTGATTGGTAACAGCCAGCACAGATTCACCAGGGGCAAATTGTGCTTGACAAACCTGATCTCCTTCTACAACAAAGTAACCTGCTCAGTTGACGTGGGGCAAGCCATGGACATCGTCTACCTGGACTTCTCCAAGGCTTTCAACACAGTTTCCCACAGCTTCATCCTAGACAAACTGATGCTTTATGGTCTAGACAAGTGGTCCATGCAGTGGGTGTGGAACTGGCTTACAGGCTGCACCCAGAGGATGATGGTAAGTATCTCCTTTTCCAACTGGTAACAGTGGGGTCCCCCAGGGATTGATACTGGGCACAAGGCTGTTTAGTATCTTCAGAAGTGATTTGGATGATGGGATCAAGTGTACCCTGATGAAGTTTGCCAAAGATACCAAACTGAGTGGGGGAAGTGGACACTTTGGAAGGGAGAGCCACCCTGCAGTAAGACTTGGGTAGGCTGGAAGAAGGGGGCTAACAAGAACTTTATGAAGTTCAGCAAGGACAAGTGTAAGGTCTTGCACCCAGGAAAACATAATCCAGGAGTGCAGGACAGGCTGGGATCTACCCAGCTGGGGAGCAGCTCTGTGGAAAGGGACCTGGGGGTCCTGGTGGACAAGCACCTCAATATGAGCGAACACTGTGCTGCTGTGGCAAAGCAAGCCAACAGGATACTGTGCTGCATCAACAAGGGCATCACCAGCAGAGATAAAGAAATCATTATCCCACTCTGCTCAGTGCTGGTCAGGCCACACCTGGAATACTGTGTTCAGTTTTGGTCCCTGCTATGCAGAAAAAGCTGTGGACAGGCTGGAGAGGGTCCAGAGAAGGGCCACAAAGGTGATCAAAGGACTGGGAAGCCAGCCATATGAGAGAACTGGCTTTGTTCAGCCTTGAGAAAAGAAGGTTTAGAGGAGACCTCATCACCATGTTCCAGTATTTAGAGGGCAGCTACAAAGAATATGGAGACTCCCTTCTCACAAGGGGTCACCTGGAAAAGACGAGGGGTAATGGGTACAAGTTACTCCTGGGGAGATTCCGACTGGACACAAGAGGACAATTTTTCACAATGAGAACAATCAGCCATTGGAATAATCTCCCCAGGGAAGTGGTGGATTCCCCAACATTGGACACTTTTAAGATTCTTGTCTAGACCGTGCTTTTGCCAAGAAGGGCTAGACCAGATGATCCTTGAGGTCTCTTCCAACCTGGTATTCTATGATCAAAGCCACCTCCATAGACAGCTGCAGGTTCTGGGTGGGTGCCTGACAGAGGGTGGCACCAAAGAGATGATTCAGTAGGCTTGGCACCAGCTTTTAGCAGTAACATAATTAAAAAAGACTGAGGGCTACTCAATATCAAAACTACACTCTCTACAAATCTCCCCCCGCCTTTTTTTGTTTTTATTAGGGTGCCATCTTCCACTTATAGCAAATTATGAATTACATGATCCCTTAAATCCCACACAGTCGTTTTTGTCAATAACACATTTTTGTTGTCAGCTGCTTATGCTGAATCTAATGTATTTGACACAGGCTGCAGTAAGAATCAGGCTGAAATTCACATTGAGTTTTGTGTAAGAAAGCCCCCCGAATAAGGTGTTAATTGGGTAAGAGCATTTCTAAATTCCTCAAAGACAATTCTGCTAAGTTGTATTCTCTGAGGAAATTTAAAATTGAACCAAATAGGTATTTTAAGTATTTTCAGAGGCAATAAGGTGTTTGCCATAATTCATATATTTTCCAGTCACTCCAACATTTCCAGCTTTGTTATGCCTCACTGCCTGCAAAGTCAGTCAGGTTCCAACTCTTGAACACCATTTATTATTAAAGCTAAAGGTTTACACATAAAGCAGACGTTTTCCCCCCTTTGCTGGACTCCTCTTAATTGGTCTGATCCAGCGTGCGTGTCTTTCCAACTCAGTTAAAATACATAACCAAAAATCACAGTCTTCTACAGAGCCAAAAAAAAAAAAAGGTTTAAAGCAATTTATTTTTTTTTTCCTTTTAATACCATGCTGTCTTTAGAATTATACTCCTTTTCCAGGGCCTGATCCAAAGCTCAGTGAATTCAATGGAAAGATTCATCAGCTTCAATAGCATGGGAGCAGGCTTATAACACACCATATGCCAAGTATGAAAGTATCCATCTGTCACTGATCCATATCTTGTTATTGTTATGTGCATTACATCAAGGGATTAGTTTTCTAAGAGACAAAGCTTGTAAAGGAGTTGCTGGAGGAATTTATAAACAAGGTTTTATAAACATGTAAGTACACCATAGCAGAGGCACACATCATCCAAGTCAGCAGTGCTACCGTGACTGTCCAACAGCATTTTGTATTCACCTCCACAGTGGCAGAGAGAAAATGCACTATAAGCTACAAGCTCAAGCCTCTGGTTTTTGGGTTGCCAAGAGATTATACCTGATGATACCTTCACTGCAAGCGAGCGCCAAGCAAAAGCCTACGTGACAGGGACTCGGCAGCAGAACGGTGTGACAGCGGTCAAGGTCCCATCACTGGTAGCACTGATAGTCAGCATCAGTCTCACAGGGGCATCAACACTGCTCTATCATATTATTGAATTTTCTGCCTTTATTTTGCCTGAAAAGCAGAGAACAACATTCTCCCCGATCACAGAAGAGAAGCATGATGGCACAAGTCATTTTTAAAAGCATGCTAACGAAAGTATAAAAGTCCTCCAGCAATTAAGGATCTTGCTTGTTTAGTTAATTACCCTTTTCAACATTTCCCTACATTTTGGCAAACACGCACAGCCCTCAAAACAAGAGAACAGAAGGCAGGCGCTAATCTGAAGATCCCTCACCATCTCCTTTCTCTCCAAGATGAATCAGTTGCATTTGAGAGCGTGATGAAAATTCATTTCACAAACCCATCCCTTTTGCTCACAAGTTGAGATAAGCAGAAGCAACGCTGCTCTGAAAGCAGCGGTCGTGATGAGTGGGCTCCTATATTTAGGCACTCACCTGATCCACAGTAAGCCCCAAGAAATTACCCTGTCAGCATCTTGCCCCACAAACCCACTGCCTCTCGTCCTTCTCTCAAAACAGCCCCCACAGCCAGCTGGCCCCCAGCTTCTCCCCATAGCCTCCTCCCACAGGTGCTGAGAGCTGTTAACCAGCAGCCTGTATGCACACAGCCTCCATCCTTCTCCCCAGCACCTCCCAATAACCACCTCTGTCCTCCCTCCAACCCTTCAGTCCTCCCCCCATGCCTCCTACAAAGTCTCACGCTGGCTCTTCATCCATGCTCTTTTTCTCCACCTCACACTCCTGTGTACTCCCTGTCGTTACCCCAGTGACTCACACCCCGACACATCCCCATTCCTTGTTTATGCCCTGGGTATAATCCTACCTAACCTTTGCTAAATTCCAGTTCCTGCTGCATGAACAACGCATGTGCAAAACCTAAAACTTTCCTAGCACAGGCAGCCATCGTACTCAGGAGGACAGTTAAGAAGTAGGTCTGATTAAAAACAGCCTTCGTAGTAACAGAGCTTGCCTAGGGATGGTGATCACAATAGTGCTTCAACTTTTCTTAGGCACCTCCCAATATTCTTTGAGCTTGGTTCTAGTTATTTGAAACAGTGTTCAGTGTTTCACCCTTGGCAAAGCTTACCTGTTCATATATCACCCATTGAACCAGCTGGCATAAATTAGTATTTGGAGTCAGATCTTCTCCAAACCCAAATACATGTATGTTACGTATTTCTTATTTTAGTCCGACAGTCTTCTCAAAGGCTATCCTAATTATCTAATACTTACAAGAGATTAGCATATCAAAAAAGTGACTTCAAACTGATGAAGCTGAGCAAAAGCTTATTTTGCTCTACACCAACACCAATTTTGTTTAGCGTTTGGACAAAGAACAACAGTTTACATCTAACCTATTACAGACAATTGGGGTGTTTAAGTCACTAGCATACAACCTTTCAACATATACTATCTTAATACAGCCAAAAATATGGAAAAAGCCTTATTTGATATATTTTTCATTTTATCAACTATAGCAGCTAACCCGCCAAAAATACCCTGCAACTTTTTCATCAGTACTGCAGACAGAAAATCTACAGTATTACACACCTGCCCTTGTCATATTGCAGATAGCAGAGCAGTAATGAAGAAGGAACCTGAATGACTAAGGAGGAATTTCTGCACTAAGCAGGTTACAGTCATGCATGATGAAGAAAGGTGCTAACCTTACAGAGCAGAATAAAAATTAAAAAGCCCATCCCAGCACTCCACAATACTGCTTCATTTTTAAAAAAAAAAAAAAAAAATTCTCCTAAGAGACCCAGAAAATTCTCAGTATATTTTCCTAACTGCACTGCTCATCCACATAAAAGAAACCATCTTTGGGCAGCTCTGTCCCTAGAGAACTGGAAGCTACATGTGGTTTTCCACATCATGTTACCCTTCTCTCCTCCTTCATCTACCAGATTTTGAACTTAAACATTACATACAACACTAACTCACTCTTCCTCCAATGCCTGAAAATTGAACACAGATTTTTGTTGTTGATATGAAGATACAGAAATTTCATCCGCCAGGCTCCCATTTAAGATCCTTGGAATCAAAGTGATTACTTCCATTAGTAGTCACGGGGTGGGGTTGCCCCCTTTCATTTCTCAGGGGAATTATGAGTTTTACAAGAAACCCAAAACAAGTTCCATATTAATTTCTTGGCCTACAATTGGATTAATTCTTTCCTTGTTTCATTGTTTTTACAAGCAAAAGGACCACATGCTACTGTTTCTCATTTAGAATAGTCATTGCCACCAATTCTCCTCCTGAAAACTTCTATCTTCTTACAGCAACGTTCACTTGAAATGAATATTACCTTTGCAGTTCAGAAAAGGGGGGTAGAGCTGACAGTGCACATGTGGGATGTCCTCACTGGAGACTACTTAAAGAGGACTAGGAAATGGAACACAAAGCTTAGGATCAATTTGAATCTTATAGCCTGGCTCCTAGTAAGGAGAACATTTTATTTAAAAACCCAGAAAAACTTTCACAAGAACTGATAATCTTTCAGAGAAAAGCTTGACAGCCGTTGCTTTTCTCATGTTTTCACAATTTTTTTCCCCAATTCAAAATTTTGAAATTTATCGTTACTGAATAATTGATCTTACTGAAATTATGGACCCAAATGGTGACATTATTTCACCATAGATGCCAGTGTTCCTACAGACAACATCACTAGACTGGATCTCTTTTATTAGGTCAGAAGCACCGATCTATTACAGAACTAGTTGCTAATGTTTAATAATTTTATCTGTCTTCCATTCATCTGCAATGGGTAGCAGTTATCTGCATGGATAGCAGTGACTTCATTGCTCTAACAGCCTCATGGATATCCAGTCAATGGCACATGATAGACACTGAAAAATTAGTGCTTGCTTGTGTTTCCCAACAGGGCTGATGCAGAACAAGTCCAAACTTTTCAACTTGTCGGTATAAGATCATAGAAGTTACTGATATTATGTTGCATTGAATCAGTGGGGCTTCTTTTCTTGTTTTTCCTTTTTTTTTTTTTTTTCCCCTCCAGAAGCATACTTTATCAGAACTACATTTATTATTCATATTGAAGTTCTGGCTCAGGACTTACTGTGCTAGGCTTTCACAAAACACTGATGAAAGGTGGTTCTGGATCGCAGAATTTACAGTCTACAAGACAGATGAAAGATGAATATAAAGAAGCCTGCATTGAGAAACATGAGTGCTCAGTGTGCCAGAAACTGTCTCAGTGCAGCGATTGCTAAAGAGGTTAGACCAGTCCCTATGCTCATTTCACCTCGGGTTTAAGTGAGAGCACTGGTGAGTGCCAGGTGTTTCATAAGGAGAGCACATGCCTTGAACTGCACCTGAGATACACCCGTCTCCCACAAAACTCCCCAAATTCAGTAGCTTAAGCTGCTAATTAGCCTTAAAAAATAGATTACTGCAGTCACTTCCTAGCTCATTTAGATTTGAATTGGTGATAGAGGAGAAAAGAAAGTATAAATGATAAGTTGTTATCCTACTCCCATGACAAATTATCTAGAAATGCTGGGGGTTTTTCCTGAACCCTTATCATCTACAACCTCCCAACAGAGCTTTCCATGTGAAGTTGTTACTGGATGAGTGCCTTGATTGTGTATGTTGTTTTGTTAATTTTATAGATGGAAACTAATACTGCTAGTTAATCTATGTCATTGTTTTCTACCATTTCTATTCAGATCCAGTAAAAAAAGTTAGGATTGTTATGTAATGCATTTCTTTTTTTCTACCCTCATACTCTCTGTAGTATCAGACAAAACTATTATAAATCTAAGGGAGGTAATTATGTCACTGGAATTACATATTAAGCCTTCACTGCTAGTATACAGTCACCCTAGGAAGGAGACAGAAGAAATAATTAGGGTCTCATGATTGTACTCCTTTTTTCCTTTTATTTCAGAAGAAAAGTCTCTGCAATGGCTTATGCACCTTACTATTTAATTAAGCTATGAAATCAATATTGAGCTACAGTTTGACTTTAGTACTATTGAGCTACAGTTTGACTTTAGTACTATTGAGCTCTTTTAGTCCTTCAGCATTTTTAAGTTCAACACTTAGATGACTGCTCTGGCTGATCGGTATTGTACCAGAGTAGTTACTTCTCCAAGGTTTCAAAAAAGGGGGTATTAGCAAAGTACCACTGCTCAGGTCCCTCTTGAAGATGAGCATGTTCTGCCAGGAAGTAAATGTCTCCCATCCACACATCAGTTCCTTCATCATTTTTCAAGATAGCTAAATTTCATAGGCATCTTTATTCCCCAAACTCTTCTTCAAGAGAACAGAGATACTACATAACCTGTGGTTTTATTATGACACACACACACTCACCCTACTTGCTCCCTTCAACATTTAGTTAATCTTATTGCTTTTCTTCTCTTTCAGCAATACCCTTTACCAAATCCGCTGACTCTGCAAGTCTGGCTGAATCTGACCCCTAAAATTTCTGGAAAAGGATTACAGAGGATCTAGACGTACAAGGCAATGCAATTCAGGTATAAGTGAGGACTTAAATGTACAAAGAGACTCCAAGTAAAAATGCAAACTTCCTGATACACCAGTCCATTCCAGAAGACATACCTCCTGCTTCTTCACAAGGTGGGGCAGGGGAACCAAACAAACAAAACCACCAAAAACCCCACACCAACAAAAAACTCAAACACCAAAACACCACACTTGCTATCTCAGATCAATCTAAAAGTGGAATAGTGGGGTTTTTTTAGCTCAGTTTTTCCTGAAACTTTATAAGACAGCTGAATATGAAAAGAAAGCAAAGAAACACTTTATTGCATCTTGAAGCTTTGCCTAAAACTAGGTAAAAGTGTCAGTGAGAAACATCTTCATGACTGTGTTCTCAGGGAAACCAATCTTGAAATGGCTTTTTGGAAAAACAAGGTCTCTCCTACTCTAGACTGCTTCAAAATATGCTTTTTTTTTTACAGTACCACTTCCTATGATACTACTTAAACTTCTGATAATATAACCAAATATATGCCACTAAAAATAGAGCACTTTTTTTGTAATTGACACTTAATTAAGTCTTTCATACATAATTTAAACTGGTTAAAAGAGGAGCAACATCCACTTTCACAAAGATTTCTTCTTCTAGTTGAAAATGGGGGGGGGGGGGAGGTGGGGAATCCCCACGCTCCAAAAAAACACATTTCAGAGAAAAACATAATCCTACTACAGAATCCTGCTAGTAACATGGTCTGTCTTTACTTCCCTGGTGGTAGAAACCATCACAGATAGCTCATGACATCCAAAACATGTCTGAAGTGATCACTGAAGATGTCTGTCTCCTTTTAAACACAGAAGTATAAACTGAGAATATGCATAAGGCCATAATCTAAAGGCATCTCTAACACCTTAGGGATCCTTTTCAATGGAAACAAGAAAACACAGTGTTTAACTTAAATGTGGACAATTATTTGAGTTTGTATTCCCACTAGTTTTGAAAAGCCATTTCTCATTTCTTCTTTATTTCTCTCACACAATGAACTTATTCTAACAAGCACATTTTCCATTATTAATGTCAGGTTTAAAATACGCAAGATACTTTTGGAGAGGAAAACAGTAACATTCTGGCATACACGAAAAAAATTGCTCATGTTTGTTTCTTTCTGTAATGAAAAGTATTCACATTCCAACTTACTTTTTCTAGTGAAAAGCGAGAAGTATACCTTGGTAGGCTTACAGAGGCTGAAAGAGTTTTGTCATCTTTGGTCCTCCCTACCCCCTTTACTGAACACCAGTTTTGAGACGCTTACAAAAAGATGTCATTTTAACATTTAAAGACTGCTAACCCACCTTCCAATGGTAGACTTAAATGTAAATGTACAACTTCGACATAGTTATCAAGTAGATTCTAGGAAATGTATACACACATCTATGCTATTTTGAAGAGGTTCGTACTTTCATGAACTGAATGCACAACAAGCCACTTCATCACTCCTCCGTAAATCAGACACCTTGTTGCAGGCACAGTTGCTTAGATACAGAGTAATTGGGGTAAGTGAATAAATCAAATTATCAATAACATACATGATTGCATCCTATTATTGAAACAGTCAATTGAAGTAATTTTTAGATTAGTTAGAAAATAGACATCTAAAACTTACTGGGTAATATGAGATGCCAAATAACTTAAATGAGCATTAGTAGACATTTTAGGATTTGTTCATTGCAGATACATTCGAAACACCGTTATTCTCTTTACAACAATAATTGCAGGAACTACTCACGTAAAGTATCTCTCCAGTCACTCTGAAGTAAACACTCAACCAAATGCTTCATAAATTGTTATTCTTGATACAAGGTAGACCCTTATGCAACAAACTTTCATTGCGACCATCTGAAACCACTCTGCTTGCACTGATTTTACTCCATTTGACAACAATGTGAGACTAAAAGATGGGAAAGGTTCTGCTTAGAAGAGAAATGATTAATAAGAGACAGAATAGAGGTGCACAAAATAAAATATGGTAGAGAAAACGCAAATTAGGCACTTCGAATCACTGTGCCTCCTAATGCAAGAGCAAAGGCCAATCAATGAAACTGAAAAGCAGACATTATAAATTGATGATGGAAGTCTTTCTACACAAGCTATAATTAATCCATGAAAGTCACTTGCATAAAGTAGAAAGCCTCACAGCTTATTAGAAAAAAAAATATGGATAATGAGAACATCTATTTGTATTTAACAGTATGATAAATAAAATAAATTCATAATTAATTGGTAGGAGCTTCAAGGGGGTCTAAGGAAACCAATTTTTAATAAGAACAACTTATTCCATCCTCATCAAGCAAAATAACTGTTACGTTCCTCTTGGAGCTCTCTTAGAGCTTACCATTGACAAACAGCGATTTGACTACATAGGTAATTGTTTTAAGATGATACAATACTTTGGAGTTCACAGTCCTCCAGAAAGCATCTATAAGATCTTTGATCTCACATTGATTTACTTGGTGAAATCTAGGGAGAATCATTGTGGAGACTTTGCTACAACATCTGTAACAGCAACGACAGCTACCGTCCTTTCAGAGACAATCTTGTACTCCAGAAATAAATGAAGCACAAAACTTATTTATTTACTGTCTCTCCCTCCCCCTTTTTTTAAAAAAAACTTTGAGTTTCTAGAGTTTCTGAAGTGCATTGGTGATAACTTCCTGACATAGCTGATCAAGAATCCAACAAGAGGAGACACTCTGGTGGATGCAATGGTTAAAAGTAAGGAAGAATAGCTTGAGGGTGTGAAAGTTGGGGGCAGCCTTGGCTGCAGCAACCATGACATGGTGGGGTTCAAAAGCCTGTGAGAAATGCAAAGGGCAAAACCCAGGACCACAACCCTGGACTTGAGAAGAGCAGACTTTGGCCTGTCCAGGGATCTGCTTTGAAGAATCCCAACAGAACACAGCCCTGAAAAGAAGAGGGATCCAGGAGAGCTAGTTGATTCTCAATGAGTACCTCCTGCAAGCTCAAGAACTGTCCATCCCTACAAGCAGGAATACAAGCAAAAGGTGACAAGAGATATGTAGAGATTAACAAAGTGCTCCTTACAAAAGCCAGACATAAAAATGAAGCGTGCAAGAGTTGGAAGCAGGGGCAGATGACCCAGAAGAATACAGACATTGCCTGAATATGCAACAACAGTGTTGGGAAAGCCAACTTGGTGTTGAATCTGGTGAGAGACACAAAGGGCAACAAGAAAGGCTTCTACAGGTACAGCAGCAGCAAAAAGACTATGGGAAAAGGTAGGCCTGCTGAATGGAGCAGGGGACCCAGTGGCAAAGGACACAGAAGAGGCAGAGGTGCTCAAGATCTTCCTCACTTCTGTCTTTACTGGTAAGAGTGGCACCCAGCAATCACAGGCCTCTGAGATGAGCTGGGAAGTCCAGAACAAGGAATATTTACCCTTAGTGGAGGAGAATCAACTTAAGGAACCATTTAAACCAACTGGATAGATATAAATCTATTGGATTGGGTAGGCTTCACCCACAGGTGCTGAGGGAATAGGCCGATGTCATTGCAAGGCCACTCTCCATAATCTTTGAAAGGTCATGGTGATCAGAAGAGATTTTCAAGGAAGAAATCAAATAGTACTTCCATATTCCACAAGGGCAAGGAGGATGATTTGGGCAACGATAGGCTAGTCAGCCACACCTTGATCCCTTGGATGACAATGGAGCAATAATCCTGGAATCCATTTCCAAACATACTGGAAAGACACGGACAAGAAGGTGACTGGACACAGGCAGCAAGTATTCCTGAGGAGGTTATCGTGCTTTAGCAATCTAATAGCCTTCTAAGTGGATGAGGAGAGAACTGCATATGTTTATCTCGATTTTAGCAAGGCTTTCAATACCCCTGATACTCTAATAGATGAATTACTGAGGTACAGACCAGATAAATGAAATGAGGTAGACTGAAAACTGACTGAAATGCCAGGCTCAAAGGGTTGTGATCAGCAGCATGATGTCCAGCTGAAGGCCAGCCATCAGTGGTGTACCCCAAGGGTTCATACTGGGGCCAGTACTGTTTAATACCTTCATGAGAGACCTGGATGAGGGGCAGTGAGCACCCACAGCAAGGCTGCAGATGACATAACTAGGAGGAGTGGTTGACGCACCAGATGTTTGTGCTGCCACTCAGAGGACCTCGACAAGCTGGAGAAATGCGCTGATAGGAGCCTTCTGAATTTCAGCCAATAAAAATGCCAAGTCCTGCACCTGGAGAGGAATAACCTCAGGCATCAGTTCAGGCTACGAAGTAGAAATAGCATGAGTATTCCTGATGGACATCAAGTTGGACATGAGACAGGAGCGTGCCCTTGCAGCAAAGATGACAAACACCCTGGTCTGCATTAGGCAGAGCACCACCAGCAGGTTGAGGGAAGTGATTCTTCCTCTCTGCTCAGCACTGGCGAGACACAACTGGAGTGTTGCATCCAAGGCTAGCTCCCCAGTACAAGAGAGACACAAACATACTGGATTAAGTCCAGCAAAGGGCTATGAAAATGATTAAGGGACTGGAGCATCTCTCATGATGGAGAGGCTGAGAGAGCTGGGACTCTTCAGCCTGGAGAAGAGAAGGCTCAAGTAGATTCAGGGGGAATCTTATCAATGTATATAAATACCCGACAGAGAGCCAGACTCTTTTCAGTGATGTCCAGTAGCAGGACCAGAGGCAACAAGCACAAACTGAAACACAGGAAACTCCGCTTTTTTTTTTTTTTAATACAGTGAAGGTAGTCATTACTGGATTTAGAGACATTCAAAACACAAGTGGACACAGCCTTGAATGACCTGCTCTTGCTGACCCTGCTTTGACCAAGGGGTTGGAGCAGATCATCTGCAGAGGTGCCTTCCTACCTCTGCCAGCCTGTGCTTCCAAATTAATTGTAACAAAGCACATAGGGCCATTCAAAACACAATACTGGAAGTTGCTGTGTGCCAAAGAAAATAAAAAAATAATGGGAGAGCAAGGACTACTAATTGAAGGACCCAGGCAGGGTGCCAAAACAGAAGGGAGTGTAGGCATTTCCTTCAAGGAAGGGAAGACTCCCTTGTAGGTCCAGTAAGCCTCCACAATTACCTTATTTGTGACTTGGATTCAAGCTTAGGGTTTTATTTTAGTAAATTCACATAAATGGAAGGGGGGGGGGGAAGCAATTAAAGCAATTGCACAAAACTTAAACAATTCAGAAGAGTTGGGGTTTTTTTAATCCACTGAGATGTACAGTAACCAATTACCCAGCTACCACAGACAAGTAAGACTGTGCTTTGATTTCAGGTCAGGATCCATTGACTGAAGCTCTCAAGGGCAAGAGCAAAGAGATTTTCATCTCTGGAGCTCTGCTGAAGACTACCTGCTTCACAACAAAAAACACTATGTTGTCTCTTGCTCTTCTACATTTTCAGCTACCTCAAGTCTAGGAGAGAGGCCAGAGGACATGCTTCTCCTACATGTCAGGGAGCACAGGTAAAACAGGTACTTGCTCTCCCCAGGCTTAACATGCTCTATACTACCCTTGGACACATCTGTGATGATCAGGCATAGCTGACCACATAGACAATATAGAACAAACCTATAATAATTTGACACATCCTCTGAAAAACAAATCAGAGTGCTCTTAAATGAAATAAATCATGCTCTGCTGATCTTGTAAAAAATGGCCTTAGCTCTAGGCACTGGAAGTAATTCCCCTCAAATCACTAATAATACTTGAGCTTAAAACCCAGGTCTTGCTCAAGGTTTTGCAGAAGTAAAGTGATAGAGAAATACTAAGAGAACACAGTCCCACTAGCAATTAAACTCTTGGAGGATTAAGCAGCATATATTTAAAAAATATTATTGCTCCTTTTTGCACAAACTACAATAGTTACCTTCTGGACCATGGTCTAATTAAGCATTTTTAAAAGTAATTTCTGTTTCACTGGAGATATCCCAAAGAAAGTAGGTTTTATTCTTTTTCTGTTTGGACAGCTTACTCTAATATATTTCTTTACCTTAGTATATTTTATCACAGTTCTATAATTAAGAAAAAAACCACAACACAGTAAGACTACTTCCTTTTTATTCATGTCACAACTAATTAAAAAAATACATACACACACACTTCATTCTTTCCATATATTTTGGGGTAAGTAGAGTGATTTGGGCAATTCCCAGGACTTTGAATCTATAATTCATCTGGCCTGTCAAGGATGTTCTAGCAATCTCCCAAGGGAGGCAGAGTTTTCTTACTGAACAGAGGGAAAAGCAGGTTTCTAAAACTATTTGTGTTAGAGATAAGGGAAGGAATGTGTGTGCAAGGCTTTTTCAGCACCTTCCGCCTTTGAAAGGTTTAGGACTGGTTTGGCTTAAGACCAGCATGACAACAGATGTCTTAAAACAATGTTTAATTGATTAGAATACACAGGTGAATAAAAGCAGACAATCAGATCAATTTAAACATCTAGCTGAAACTTTATTACTTTAACAGGCTGAACATTAATGCATCTCTAGTGCAAAGAGGTGAGAGTATATGACCAGTGTATGACTCACAACCACAATAAATCCATTATATATATTTTCCTCACTGAAATATAATCTTCCCTCAAGAGAGCAGGAAATCACTCAACTCGGAACTGCAAAGATTTCAGATTTCCCTTTTGCCCCAGGAAAGATAATCCACCAATAAAACTCCAGGTTTCTGGTTCTGAAAACTATTCTTTTGACCTTTATATTTAAGCTGGTGATTCAGCTATTCCCTTACCTGCCATCCAGGCAGGACTCTATGCATAGAGAGCTGGGCAACACAAAGGATTTGCCAATACCTGACCAACCATTCTGCCATTCAGGTCCCCACCCCCTTCCGCAAAATAGGACAGGCTTACTAACAGAAGGATTAACAAGCACTTGTTCAAGTTCTTCTGTGGAAGCAATGCCTACATATTCAAGCAGATGGGGCACTGGAAAGAAGTAAAGGGGTGCTGGGCTAGTATTTAAGTTTAGCCATATCATCACTATTAAAATCAAAATAACCCTAACAGGTAATGCCTTATAAAACAGAAGGAAAAATGCATACATGGCTAAAAAAAAATAAAATAAAGAATGAAGAGAGCAAAATGTACCTAAATGCAAACATAGTTGTAAGTGATGGCATGTTCTGGGACATTTCTGCCTTGATCCGTGGACCACTTCACATGCTGTTCCCCTCTCCTGTACCTCTATCTGTAGTCAAGCAACATCCTAAACTCCTCACGCCAAGCAAAGGGAAGTGCAAAACCTCTCAGGCTAACAATTCTCACAGAAAGGACTTAGATGTGAATTAAAAAGGAAATTACTACCAAATGCATTTTCATCATAAAACAATATAATTTGAAAGATTTCACTCTCAGATATTCCACTGTCAGCAACCATTCCCCCAACCCACAGAAGCAGTTGTCTCATTTCATCATAGAGGGCATCTTCATTATCATCTCTATCCACCTCAGCTTAAGGGAGTTGGCTGCAAAGTTCAAATAAGAAGAGCATGCAGAATGAAGCTAAAGCCCTTTACTGCTGGGTATTTCTACTGAACAGCAACACCTGCAACTGTGCCCAAAATCTACGTGTATCAATTATCTATAATCTGAAACATAAGAACCATTTGCTTTTCCATGTATTATGCTTCCCTTTGCATCTGGGCATGGAAGGAAAGCAATACTTAAAAATAGTTGACTGACATGACTAGGAAAGAAAGGATGCTACCATTCTTCTAATGCAATTCTCCCTTCTTCAAGAAAAAGGGTCAAGATTATGAAAGATTATGTCAAGCTGTTTATTTCTTACTGTTACAAAAGCAGTACAAATTCCCTTCATTTTACAGGCAATGGCTATATTCCACAGCAGCTGCAAGACTGTCAGACAAATAATGTGTTACCACATTAGGCAACTAAAATTAAAGGGAATTTGTCCTTCAACATAAGTGAAGTTACTTAAGAGAATAAAAGTTTTTATAAGCCAACAAGGTAGGGGTTTTTTTAATCTTTTCCACCCCAATGAGATACAATATGTTAACATCCTTGGATAACATCATTGTTATCAATTGCTTTCAAAAGAAGATTGCCATTAAAAAAATGAAAATTATTGTGCAAGACCTTGAATGAGGTAAAGCTTTTTTAATATTTTCAAAACTATTTTCAGGAGGTTGTAGACATACTTCTTTATTCCGTGTTTTTGGACAACAGTTAGAGTTGCTTCACTTAAGAAGATACAGGTAGGGGTTTGAGTAATAGTTTTCAAAGATTCCTGCCACCCTGCCTCCCCAAGATGGACTGTGCTAAATGCAAAAACTGAAAGGAGTTGAATGATGTATAGATTTTAAATATAAAATAAAGTTTAAGGAAAACAAGATAAAGGTCTAAGGTAGAGAAGCAGCACAATATTTCCAGAGTGAACCATTCAGTATTGGTCAATACAGTAACAGAATAATGATTTTAAAAGCACCTTAAAGCCTTAGATAAAGTGCATTAATAATGAGGTAAAAGGATAGCATATTCCTGTTATTTTATATTTTGAAAAAAAGGACAAGCATTATGTCCCACTCAAATCTAAGCTCTGTTTTAAAGAGTGATGCTAACGTGTCTCATTTGCACTTTATCAATGTATTTGACCATTCTAGCTTCAAGGAGATGCATAAGACGACTTTCTCAGGAATGGCAGACTTTGACAGAACACTGCATTTCTTCCAGATAGCCACTTTCTACTGTTCATAAATACAATTTATTGCTTTCATCTACTTGAAAATAAATTGGGATTAAATAAAAATGTGCAAGTAAAAACTAGCAATTCAAACTCTAAAGTAACCTGACTGTAGGTATCAGAATTAGAAAGAAGCTCTCTACCCGTTAATTTCTTCTGCAGAGGTTTACTCAGATTAAATGCCTGTGTTGATTCCACTCCACCCTCCTCAAGGTAAACTTGGTATTGCTTAATAATAAAAAGAAATCCTCCTCTCATACCACACTAGACTCAAGGATAAGGCACAGTATCTTAAAGACATGCACTTCTGCCAAATAGTCACTTTTACCAAATGACTGAAGCCTGATATGCAGAATCATCAGTTATTCTTATGGGACAACCCTAGCCAGACATAACAGAACAAGAAACAACACATTCCTCAATTTACAATCTGCTACCATAATATGGATGCATTATGAATGGGCAATAGCTTTACAAGATGGCATATTACTTATTCATTAGACCAAAGGGGATCTTCATAAAAGCAATGCTCTGTCACACTCAATAGAAAGAAACAAATGTTAGTTCATGGGGAATTCAGAGTTAAGTTTGGTTTTTTTTTAAAAGATATTTCATTACATTTAAGACAAACAATTCTGCCACAGCATTTCAAAAAAGTCCAAATTTAATTTTTTCCTTTTAGTTTCCTTCATTATTAATTAGGCAAAGTGCCATGTGCTAAAAATATGTTTAAAATGGGCCTCAAAAGTGAGCCTTACGCCCTAAACATGCCACAGGAAAAAAGACTTGGCACCTTCAGTAAGTTACTGTCTCACCTCACAGAGGAACTCAAGCAAAGAAATCCACAGTTACTTTGAGCTTTCATTTGCTTCCCATAGAACACATTTAGATGTTTTTCCTTAATGAATTGCCTTAAATTGGATAAAGCCAGCCAAAGTGGATTACGTTATTTATTGTCCTTTACTGTGCAGAATATACTTACTGATCAGAACAATCACATCATTTATCTCCAAGACATTTCCTAGTGTTTTATCACATTTCAGAACGCAGCGTTTTCTAGCTCCTTGCGCTAAATTATATCAATGAAGTGCTTTCCTGCTAGAGATTCCATTTTATTTTCACAAAGACACAAAAACTGGCCACACTAGAGTAACTGGTGACTAGCAAAAGCACATAGTACCTACAGAACTATATTTGAACATTTTCCAAATATGTAACTCAAAACATACTAGTATGTTTTGTTACCACATGTTTAACAGGCAGTTAAACAACATTAAGACCCTTTCAACTTAAAAAAAATAAAAAATTTAAGAGCATTATAAGTAGTAGTAACCAGGTTTATTACTATATCACTTTATTGTATTATATGTTCAGAGAAGCCACCACCTTTTTATTTTTAAAAATCAGAACATTTTAGCATAGTGAACAACTGAGCACCCCCTTTCAGAGGTATAGGTTTTGTAGGTCTATCACATGAAATCAAAACATAAGGTTACACTGTAGTCACGAGAATGTACAAGGCTATTGGTTTATTTTACAGACAAAATAATTACAGACCATTATGAAACTGTTTTATAAAAGAACTTCTGGCAAAGTTATTAATGGAATCATTTAAACATTAGATTGATCTCCATGAAACTGCTGGTAATAAAATGAATTATTAAAGTATGATTTTGCAATCTATGTCTGACAGCTCCGAAGTAGTTTCCTTAATTTCAGCAAAACCAAAGAAAGTCCCCAGCATATCAGAAGGAAGCTAAAGGCCAAACACTTTAAGATGAAAGAATCAAGAGTTCAGTTACGCAACTGTAGAAATTATACCATAGTTTTATATTTTTGCGTTGGTGCTACAGTAAGTGTATAGTAAGCAGCAAAAGAGGGTAAGGTACCATAGGGCTTAAAGAAAAGTTACATAGTAAGTGTTTCCAAGATTTACGCATTCCATTTGAAAAACACTGAGTAAAGTCTGTTACCAAGAACTTAAGTGCATTAAAACATTTTCTGTAAAACCCACTACATATTAGACATCTTCAGAAAAAAATATGCTTTGAGAACATCACAGAAGAAATCAAGATTCCGTCCATGCAAGCTGAAGAGGCTGGACAAGAGCTGGTTCGCATCACACTAGCATTCTCCAGGCTTAACTTACTAATTGCATTAGACTGAGCATGTCTAACATACTGAGAGAATTAGGATCCACACACAGAAAAAAAAACTTGTCGTTGCCTTCTCTTTAAAACATGCATCACACAGCAGCCTGTTATAAAACCCTCATTAGGGAACAGAAAGCCTCAGCTCCCCACTTCCCATGAGGGGCTCTAACCTGCACCTCCTTCCATACAGGTCACTGTGGGCACTTACCACCCTCCTGTGTGGCAGCCATGCCATCCCCAAAGAAAAGAAAAAAGTTTCATCCAGACTTGGATGCAAATAAACAATAAAAAAAAAAGGCACAAATCAACAGGCAAAGACTACAGCACTAAATAGAAAGACCATGGCTGCTCTGGGTAAGGACTTTTTCCACAAAGACTGTGTGTACACTTTTGACATTAAGCACACGGGTCATGGGATTAATTTCCCATCATTGTTCAGATATGCAAGAAACATTCCCTATATATTGTAAGTAACAAAACACAGCATCACACAAGTGCAAGTCCCTTGTATGCAAGGCATAAACCCTTGCCCTCTCCCTCTGTCTGGATCTACCTAGCCTCAGGCTTTTCACTGTGAAAGTTTTCACGTGTGCTGGTTATATTTAGAAAGAACTAATCCAAGAGTGATTATTTCAAAAAACATAATTAAGGAATGGAAAAGCAGGCAATATCACGAGACACAGTATAAGGAAACTGATCAACAGGCTATATTCCTGAGTTCTTTTCCAGTGTCTTGTGTTATTCAAGTGATGGCATTTCACCACTTGCCTAAAAGACTGTAATATAGTCAGGGGTTGTAGGGTTGGTTTGTTGTTGTTTTTTTTTTTAATCAAAGTGTTTTCTGCTACTCGGTTTCAACTCATGCTTCTAGTTTCACTTTAGTAAAAATAAAGATATCCATTTTAAAAGCTAAAATAACCACACAAACCAAGCCACAAAAATACTCATTTGTTACAGGAAGGGTAATAAGGCACGGGCACAAATACAAAAAATAACATTCTTAAAACAATCTAAACTAATGCACTCTGAAGAGCACATTACCAGAACAACCCTATGATCTGGTCACCCAAAGTCACTAGTGAGGAACAAAGCAGACAAGCTCTCAGTTCATTAAGTCAGTACTGTAAAAACCACAAGTCTCGTTAACATTAAGCCCGTAACTCCCACCTTTTTAAAAGTGCCAGAGAGATTGGATACAGGCAGATTTCACTGCGAGTTGCTTTATCAAACCAGTTTTATTTCTAATGCCTTTTATTTCTAATGCCTTTTATTTCTAATGCCTTTTATTTCTAATGCCTTTTATTTCTAATGCCTTTTATTTCTAATGCCTTTTATTTCTAATGCCTTTTATTTCTAATGCCTTTTATTTCTAATGCCTTTTATTTCTAATGCCTTTTATTTCTAATGCCTTTTATTTCTAATGCCTTTTATTTCTAATGCCTTTTATTTCTAATGCCTTTTATTTCTAATGCCTTTTATTTCTAATGCCTTTTATTTCTAATGCCTATGAAAATAGATTCTTTTTTCTAGGTTAGACTATGAAAGTAAAAACTGGTCTCCAGACAAATAAAACAAGCTACTTCATGGAAAAATCAATTTGCCCTGATATGAAATTGAGTATACAACATCACATTGGAGGCTTACATTTGAAGAATTCAGGGATAATTTTCTAATCCTTTCAGAAGCTACATCTCATTTTCAAATCTATATAAACTGTAGTACTGACAACAGCTTTTGCTTTCTGTCCTCCTCCATTCATATATTCCCCAGTCTGAGCTGCTCTGAAATTTTAAGTTCATACAATAAGTCTTATTTCAATCTCCAAAATTTTATAGCAAGAAATGCAATGTTTTGTCAAAAGAGGGGATTTTAGACACAAAGAGGAAGGTTTAAGGCATAAGAATATCTGTCCCCCTTTCCCAACAGCCAAATATAAAAGCTTGATTTAAAAAAAAAGTAGTAATATGGGCTACCAGAAATAAAGTGGCATACTTGTAGTATATAATCAAACAGATTAGTAAGACAATCGCTATTTTTGGATGCAAAGTCAGTTTTAATTAGAGTGCCCTAAATTTAGGACCTCAAATTACAGACAGAGTTTTATGGTCCTCTTCCCAATGGATTTCTAGCAGGCACTTGTCTTTTTCAAATACACTAATGTCTGTGCCCTGTAAGGCACGTGGAAATTTAGCTGACCTCTTTTTAAATTGTGATGAAATTGCCTCATCAAGATTGAAAGAGCCCTCACCTCTTCTAAAGCAGTTTATTCACTGAATATAGCTTTTGAACCTTAATTCCCCCATTTTAAATTAAATCTGCCAAATTAACGCTGAGCATGTCTCTGCAAACACTTCAGTAATGATAGTGCAGATGAGATGTGTTGACTTTCTATTCGAAAGTTATCCTGAGCAGAATCCCTGAACAACAGAGTATCCATGGATACCCAGGTCCACCATCTCCCTCCCTACCTAAGTAAACTCTTAAAAGTTACATCTTGCTCACTTAATTAGCACAAAGCCTCATAACAAGCCATATTATGATGGTAGAGGAAAACTAGCAAGTTAGAGTTGAAAGCTAGGCTAGAGGCACACCAGACTACAAGCAGCATTTTTTGCTTGTAGCAGCAGGTAATTACTTGTTTAAATGCAGAACAAACTAGTTTTGATAGCAGATAAATAAGGTGGTTTACAAATATATTTTTGTCATCAGAATTAATGAGGGGAACTGTAATAATAGAAGAGAATCATAAAGAAAGCAATGGTAATGCAGAGACTACCGGTGTCCTTCAATGTGGTAACAGCTGCATTAAGCTTAAGAAGAAACAGGCAGGAACATACTATCAATTTCAAAATAGTTTTCAGTATGAAGAGCAGTAGAACTTGGCATTTGATACTGTAAAGAATCACAACTGAGGGGGGCTGTTAATCATTTTAAATAATTAAATCTTGACAGATAAAAGTGTGTTCCTCAGTTGAAAAAACTATTAAAGTGAATTAATTTTGAAAAATTTTAAAATTAGAATGCCTTTTACAAAAGTGAGATATCTGGCGGTTAACTGCATGAGACCACAAATGCAAGTTTAATTCATTATTACTTTTTCTGCCATGAAATCTGACAGGAAGTTTCTCCAAGCCTTGACTGACAATTTGAGCAGTTCTATTTTCGTCAACCTCTATGATTCATCTCAAAAATATTCTCCTAGGAAGAGTTACTATGTTGAAAGTATCAGCTCCAGCTTCGAAATATATCGGAGGCTCCATTTTCTACAAAAGCCTCTAAAGCGATATTATGCAGGAAAGCTCTATGAAGCCTGAATCCATCCTTGAGCGCAGATTAGGTTAAAGATCAAAAAAGCTCTGTAGACAGCTGTGTTCACCACCCTGGGATACTCTTCTCTTTGCTCTGATTTAACAGACACTCTCCAGCCTATTCAACAACCAAACTACGGGTTTAAGCTTGTGACACTCTCATGCATTTCACTTCCATTATGGCCATCTCATAACACTTTGAGCACTGAAGCCTAAATATATCCAATATATAACTCTTTAGCTTGTCACACTCAGAAGGTTTCTTTCCCACCTATTTCCAAGATACCCAAAACAGACCCAAGAGAAACAGCCCTTGGGAATTCATGATATTTGAATTGATACTTTCATATCCAACTCAGGTTTACAGTGGCCTCATCACCCTCCCCTGTAAAAGTTTCCATCATAAGAAAGGTTAAGGTCCTGCCAGGTAACAAAACACCATACGCAGTGTATTCTCACCTCTCAGAGAAGAAAAGGCTATTCCTACCTCTCAACAGGTTTTTTTGTTGTTGTTTAATTTTATCTAAAAAAACAACATTACAGAGAACAACCTGTTTTCCAGAAGTCACGAGACTTGCGAGAGCAAATATTTGAGGACTGCAGTCAGTAACAACTCTATCATAATGAGGCATTCCATGAATACTGTGCAGCATGTGTATCTCCACCTGGAGATGGAAAGTGCACATTAACTGATTCACACATGGATACTTTTCCATTGATACTGGTTATTCTCCCTTTTGATTAGTAGCTGAAGGAGATTCTCCAGTAGTTGAGGAAATTAAATCCATTTGAAATTTAAGCTAATGTTTATATGCTTTCTCAAGTGGAGACTTTAAAAGAACAAAATACTTTAAAGTCAGCTAGTCTTCCTCAAAACATCACTTTAAAGAAAAGGTAGCTAAATTCAGCCCTCAACTAAAACTTTAATGAACTAAACTTCATAATTTTGCCAAAGTTACTGTACATGTACATATAATGAACAGTGATGTACAGAAAACAGTTTAAATTCTGAATTACCACCTAGGACTAAGCCTGGACAAAACAGACAGACGGAGCTTGAGAGGGAATTTACAGGGAGTTGCCACTAACATTAGATTGCAAAATCAATGTGCTAAGATGAGAAGAAACATAAAAAAGCTTGTCAGAAGTTATGTAACAAGGCAGCAGCACCACTATTTTTAGGTAGTGTCCTTCTGTGAGACATTGAGCATCTCTTCAAGGTACCAGGCATCTTCAACATCCATCAATGTCAGTTGAAACCAAGGACAGTGTCATAACATCATGCTAGGTCAGGGAAGAATAAGAATTCCTATCCCAGTAAATCATAAAAAAGATGATTATTAATTCAATTTCCCCAAATGGTTCTTGTAAAAAAAAAAAAAGGCATTTCCAGTTTTGGAGGGGTTGGTTTGGTTTTTTTGGTTTTGTTTTTTAGATCTATCATTACATGATAAAATGGGTCTAATCTACTAGAAACTTCTCCTAAACCCCCAAAGTATGGGATTATTAATAATCCCATAATTGCAAATATTAACACCTATCAAGACCCAAAGGCCACCTGGATCACAGCCATGTTTCAATGTTCAATATCGAAGGAAACAAATTGACCTCAATAAAGTTCTAAAAGCAGAAAGATCACAATTGCTATGTGCTTTCAAATAAACCGTAACCTAACCCAAATTGTCTAGTATGAATATAGCTCTTCCTAAGGTTCAGAGATGCTGTACAACAGACTTTGAAAGAAGATAAAGATAGAAAGAAGAAAAAAGAAAATATTATAGTTTAGAAATTATTCTGGAAGAGGCAATTAAAAGTTTTGCCCCCACATCTTTTAACTAGGGTTTGGTTTACCGCTCTAGTAAACCAATGAAGATTGCAAAACACCATTAGGCAATCAAATGGACTAAAATTCACGTAATAATAGAAAAAATAACACACTGTACTTGGTAATGTCACTGCAATTTTTCTATAATATCCTCCACCAAGCAAAAATATTAAATTACAGTAAAACATTTGAAAGAACAGATTTTTTTTTTTAAATTATGAAAATAGCTTTTTAAATATTTAAAACCCATCGAAAACACCCATATTTATCTAACCAGTTCCTTCTAGACTCCCCACATTTTATGCAGCACTGGTAGAATTATTCCTGTGGACTTAGGGGAGCGTTGGAGCCAAAGGAAACACAGCTCTGCTGGGAGAGACTGAGACCGATAAAGCCAAAAGCAACTAGACTCTGCTGGGACTGGGCTTGAATCTTCAAGATTTTTCTGGCAAAGGATCAGTGCCTTTTTCATCTTCTCTTTCATAAACTTAATGAGACTGACCAGAGTTGGTTTTTGTTTGTCTGTTTTTAAATTGACCATGACTATAAATTAAACACAAGTAAGCTGTTATGGGTCCAGTGTACGAGGATGGAGAAGACTTGCATTAGGCATATAAGCAATCCTATCTGAAGGCTACACAAACACTTAAGCATATAAATACATGTCTTGTTGTTCTAGAACAAACACATAAATTGACTACAAAGTAGGGGTTTTTTTCCTTTTATACAATGAATAAAGAAATCTTTTTTTTAAGGAGCTTAAAGTAGCATATTCCTGGTGTTAGCATTGATTACAAAAAAAAAAAAAAGGACTTTTTTAGCCAAATCATTTTTAGTGAGACAAGAACATCAAATAATTAAGGTCTGCAATCGCACCAC
This sequence comes from Haliaeetus albicilla, assembly GCF_947461875.1. NCBI lineage: Eukaryota > Metazoa > Chordata > Aves > Accipitriformes > Accipitridae > Haliaeetus > Haliaeetus albicilla. The sequence goes on from NC_091488.1 coordinate 7,012,053, forward strand.
ACTAAGAACATCACAAATACTTCTCAATGAAAATTGTTTGCAGTTGAATGGAACAAACCAAGAGACAAAAGAGTTCTGATATATGTTCAACAACCAAGAGGGCTTCTTTAGCTTTTAGAGGTGAGGTGTCCTTTGCAGACAGACAAATGCATGTAGACACAGACATACAACCCATAGGTTACATGTAGACTAAAGATATATGACAAGTATTAACTTGACGGTCAAAGAGGGACAGCGGCAAGGGCTGAGAAAAAGGAAATGAACGTGCAAGTAGTGCAGCAAGCCAGCAAACCATCCAAAAGGTAAAGACAACGTTCTGGTGAAAAATGAACACACTTGAGTGCAAAACAAAACTACCAGCTTCAAAAGGCTACAGAGTAATACTGCATCTCCTCTTCCTCCAAGCAGTACTTTGTAGGGATGCACTTCTCTTACAGCCTCAGGTGGGTCTAAACACTTAGATCCTATATATACATAGGTCCTATAGCCCAGAGACAGCCTCTGATATACTAAAGTCCAGAGGAGCTGCAAGGAATCCCTAAGACACCACATACATTTCCAGACACACTACAGGGCATGCAGGATTTGGTTTCTCATTTGTCAGCCACTGAACAGCTGGATATTAGCTGCAGCTGCTAGTGGCTTTTATTATGGGAGGGAGGCACAAGGGACACAGTGATGGAACGGTTTTGCATTTTGTTTTCTTCCTTCCCGCTCCACAACTTTCCTTCCACCCCCATATCTCTCAAGGTCAGAGAGGACACGGCTGTATGATTAAGAGCATGAAATTATAGAAAGTTTGTGATTTCACAGTATTGGATGATTAACCATATTTTCTCCCCTGAAGAAATCCATTAAAGAAGCACACAAGATCTGCACCATGGACATCAGAGCCCCAAGAGTAAAGCTGCTGATGTTGAGAACCAGCCCACCACATAGTTTGTTTTCATGCAGACATTAAGCAAAGCACAGAGTTTCAGAGATACAGAATACAGGGGGTTTGTTGATATTACCATTTTAAAGTGAAAAGTATTTGCTTTTCCTCTTTTCTTCCTCTTCCGTCATCTTTAAGGGAAATACAAGTTTAAACAAAGCCTTGCAATTCTCCTGTACTACTTTTAATAGAATATACCACATCAATCAGGAAGATAAGATTATTAAAAGCCAGTGACTTTAAGCTAACCTGGCAATGCCCTGGAGGAGTCAAGATCTCCTACCCAAAGAACCATTGTCTTGATTTTCCAACAACCTTAGGGAACCGCAAAAAAGCATGGGAGCAGCACAGCATGGGGAGAGCTGGGCAGACGGAGCAGTGAGGGCTTCTATAGTAACAGACACAAGAAAACGGGGGGGGGGGGGGGGGGAACACACTGGCTAGTGGACAGATGCTCTGGCAGTGATAGGCAACAACCATCCTGGTTAGCTCAGCATGAGCATCCCAGATGGGTATCCACTGGCCACAGCAAGACCAGGGAGTGTTCTGGGAGATAAAACTGAGCCATTCACAAGCTACTTCCCATTCCCCCCGCTATTTCCACACTTCCCTCCCTATTCCCCACCAGCCTTCCCCAGCACAGCTTCCTAGGTCTCTAAGCCCAAGCCCAAAAGCAGTAAAGCCATTTCTTCACCTTTTCTACATCCAATCCTGCCCACAAACGCTCCTTATTCACACTATGTGCAAGAACTCCTGATGCAGTGAAAAATAAAAAGGTATCCAAATACAACAATTTGAATGGGAGTTTCAGCTGGAGACCAAAACAGAAGGAACTGAATTGATAGCAGGGATTTTCACAGAAGTGGGTAAAGTGAGAGAAGGGAGGCAGAAGCTCGACTAGAAACAGGAAAAAGAGCAAGCCACCCAGCTTGACTGACTACAGGAGTAACCAAGGCATTTTGGGGTATACTGCAGGGCACTTCCTCAGAAAGTAAATTGGGTCCAAACCCCAGAAATCCCATTGCTGAGATGAACAGATGAGGTAACTTTTAAGTAACACCTGTAATATAGTTGTGTTTGCATCCATAAATAAACTGAGGCTAAATCAGAGATAAAGATGCTGAATTTCAGCACAGCACACTGTGGGCAGAGAGTAAAGCTGAAAGAAACATGTACAGGGATAAAGCAATGCAGGAAAAGCTACAGAAAGGAAATTGGAATTGTTCAAAGATAAATTCAACTACGCTTCTGGCAAGTATTCTAGCCATAAAGGTAGTAACAGTGAGAAAAGGCCAATATAGATAAACAGGAAAGTACAGCAAATAATCAAGGTTAAGAGAGACAGGCATAGGCATAGCATAAAAATACTGGGTATACAACAAAAAATACACAGTAAAGAGACTGAAAAAATGACAGTTGAAAAGGTAGATCACAAAAGTACACTTGCCCAACATGTTCTGCAAATAAATATATTTTTTAAGTACAGCAAGTTAGAAAGAAAGGATATATGAAAGTAAGGCTTGAAGGATGGCAAAGGTAGCTTTGGCAGAAGAGGTAAAAACAGTTATTTCCCCTCTCAAAAAGGATGAGGATCCAAGCAGACGCTATAGTCATACTCCTTGTATTTATCCATTTGAGTTTAATTGGCATGTGTAGATTGAGGGCAATGAAATATTGCAATACTGCTCATTTTTAGTGGTTTAATTTCCATTAATTGTATTGTAATTGCACAAACACACACACCCCTTATTGAGTGACAAGCTCCAAACATCAAAATGTTGAACCGTATTTTTGACATTTACCAGAAGTATTTCTGGACTATTTCTGGAAAGCACAATATAATTAGTTCTGGATTTAATTTAATCCTGCCTAGATAATTATAATGTCATGGTAATGACCTTCAGTCATAACTGTCAGCTCTCCGGCTATATCACTACTTTTCTATTTGCCATTGGCTTACCCTCCCCCCACTTTCACCTTGGGTGGAACCAGCCTGTATGATGCGATATATTGGCCTAGAATGACAGAGCATACAGTTATTGGATTTGCTTCTTATTGTATTAATCCATTGCTTATTTGGGATGAAATCTTTATAACTTTCTAAATGGGTAATCCTTTCAATATCATCAAAAGTCAAAGAAAGTTACATTAAGTCCTTAAATGTAGTTTATCACCATGTTTTATAAACCTCTACCAGTTTACAAAAGCAAAGACAGTGCACTGGCTCTAGTCTACTAGGCTGTTGATTTCTTTGTTTGTTTGGCTTTGGGGTTTTTTAATCCTAAAAGTTGTACATGTCTCAAATAAACACTCCATTTTCTTCAGAGCAAGGTGATGCTCACAGGGCAATTCACAGTAGCATCAGAGCATTAGCGGCACATTTTGAAGAATTGGATACCTGGCATCCTCCAAGGGTGAAAGGGAGAGCACTTATTTGGTGGCAAGACTTTTTGTGAAAACTAAGCATGCCAGACCAATTGCTGGAGAGCAAACTGGGTAAATGCTGATGTCCTGCAGATATTAAGTAGTTATTTGAAGATTGCTGCTTCCTGTCCATCTTCATAAGCTTCTTGAAAATTCTGACTTGGCTACCTGAGAACCTGGAGTTTGTTTCTCTCCAAGTTAAGACCTGTTTATAACAAGGTCCTTGCAAGGATTTGGCTCTGCAGTCAAAAGCAGTCCTAAGAGTGCCATACAAAGGTTTCTGATTCTTAACAGGGTTTCTTTAGCTCAAAAAAAAAAAAAAAAATTAGTATTTATGAACTAACATTCAAAATTTCAAATACTTCTGAAACATTCACTTTTGCTCCTCAGGAAGCTTTGAAACTTACTTGTCAGAGCATCCACTGAAGGCAGGTTGCAGACACAAGCAACACACATGCACTTAAGTTTCATGTTTGTGAGATTTCCCATTTTTGCAAGATTTGGCTAGATGCTCTGCCCACCTGCCTAACACTACCCTGCCTGTCTGTTAACAGGCAGGCTTGGATGCATGGCTTTCAACGATGTCCAAAATAATTAGACAAGTGCACATCCAGTCCTGTCCCAAATAGCTGACACATTTCCTTTAAGCCATCACCACTCCAGCGCTTCTTAAAAGCTTACTGCTGTATGCCTCTGTGGCAGATGCTCGTAACATGGAATTTGCTAGTATTTTTGGACAGTTGTCTGTAGGTAATAAGCAGCATGGGTCTAGTATTACTTTTCCTTTTTAGTCTGGCATAAGACATAGACAGCATAGCTGCTGAAGAGGTTTACTTTTCTTCCTGTGCAGCAGCAGTACTCTCCCAAAATCAAGTGCAGGACAAGGACACCCCATCTACCATCCAGATTTCTACATGCTGGAGGAAACACATGTTACTTTCATTATTTAAAAAAAAATTAGTTCTGGACAGATGTGAAAGAATCACTGAAAATTATTTTTTTGGCTTTCCAGTAAATTTCTTTATTCACACTGTTGAGTCAACTGGAGGTGAGGCATTTATGGTACTCTTTAGGTATAAAAGTACAAGTGAACCAACCCAATATCCCCTAGGCTGAGGGTGCAGCACCCTCTAATGAATTTGTTTTCCAGGGCATCAGAGTAGGGTCCTGGCTGTACCTTGGACTCTGCTTCTTGAAACTCTTGTCAACCCCTTAAGGAACAGAGTGTTGCTCAAGTTTACATGTGTTTTAAGAGATCTGAACATATTTTTGAAAAAAAAAACAAACCCAAAACAAAAAACCTAAGCACATACCCATGATTTCATGTTGTTTATCTGTGCAGTTTTTATCTTCAGTGTTTTATTTCTTGGATCTTTTAATGTGTTTAACTTTGTTGTCACACTGCCTAAGTTCAGACTATAAACTAAACTGAACTATTCACCAATATGACGCTCTCTTGAGTTCAATAAGAAAATGTACCTACCTATGAGAAGTTGATAAAAAAAAACTAGAAAGCTAGATTTTGCTCTTACTTTTAAAGGTGAGAAGATATTTAAAATGGCAGTTCAGAAAGAAGGCAGAAAAGCAAGCATTCATCAAATAAGCAGAGTAACCTGTCTTCAGACAGCTTTTCTTACACAGGCAGTAAGGTACCTGCACAGGTATTTCCAACATCAACTGCCTAATTAGAAAATCATTCCTTTTAAATCCTGCCTGCTCCATCTTAAAACACAGTAAATTATCTTGAATCTGACTTTTTAAACATGAAGTTATATTTTCAACTTAGAAGGGAAACATAATGCATTAACAGGTTTTTAATCAGCTGTTGACAAAGAGAAAAAAAAAAAAAACAGGATGTGGTGGATTTTTTTTTCTTTCTTTCCTACTCATCTTTTTGCCATATTACCCATCCTCAAAGCAGAAGATTACTTGTCTTAGAATCTCTCCAGACCCAGCTACTCACCATCTCTTGACACAGTACTAAGATAAAGAGTTGGAAAAAAAAAAACCAAACCAAAAAAACCCCCACAAAACAGGTCCTATGGTGCTTCAATTCACACACCCCACAGACTCATTCTAGCCTTCTCAAAGGTTGCCCTGTACTGTTCTGGTCATTCTACTATTAAAAAAAGGATATTACAGAAACCATGACACTACTATAGAAGACAATCAAGCCAATACAAAGACTGAACAATCAGAGTTATTTAGAGTTGCCGGAAATAATAGGTCCATTCTCTGAAAGAGCACAAATTGGGAGTGAACTTCACTGAGTTCCACTTCTGATGGGAATAAAGAACAAGAACAGCACCAGGGCAGGAGTACAGCCAAGGATAATCTGAGACACATTAAATTTTAAGGGGTTTTATTTTTCATAGTCAAGTTCACATAACTACTAGCTTTAAAAAAAATATATAAATCACACCATGCAAAAAACTAACAAAAGCACACAAATGAATTCTTAATACTTACCTGGAAAGAGACCCTGATTAATATTCAGCCAATGTAGATTAAACACAGGGGGTGGTAGAGAATGTTTCCAAAAGGGAGATGGGAAATGAGAAGCACATCCTTATTTTCCCCAGAATCAATCCAGAGAAAACAGAAATTATGAACTACTTAACCACAAAAGTTAATTCTTTATCCCTACAGATGACCAATGTTTCCCCTCACACCAGGGGTCTTTCTGGCTCATTTCTTTAACTGCAAAAAGCCTAAGACCAAGCAGTAGATAAAACCCACATTGCCAGGCATGGCAAGCCGCAACCATTGGCAACTGAATGTTTGCCCCCATCAACAAAAACACCTTCAGCTCTGCTGTACATCCCAGGACACTGGAATACACAAAAAAAAAATAATCAGGCTTGCTCCTGGCTACTACTGCTGAGGAACTGGGGACTATGAAATAGTAGTTAAGAGAGAAGCACCTCTCCCCTTGCCTGGTAATAACAGATACAATGCCAACTCTTCTCCCAGCTCTACCCATCTCCCTTTCCTGGACGCTTATCATTTGAGCAGCAACAGTTACTTTGGCCTAAACACTCTAAAGTTTTGAGGTATCTCACAGCACAGTGAGCAGGAGTAGGGACAGGGATCACAGAATTACAACCTATGAAAGTTATTGCTATATTATATTCATGCTGCACTGTTTCCCCATCTAATAACAGTTTAGCTATATAAGAGCACAAAGCTTGGAGAAAGAAGCTGGTTAAATGCTGGAACAGATGGCTCAGCCATCAGCAACCCTCAGCTCAGCTCTCACTCAGATGGGGTGGGTATCAGTAGGGCTTGCTAGTGTTTCTGGCTACAATAACCACAGGATAGCATCAGCAGGCTGGTGACAGCACTGTATCCTAATATGCACAATGTACAGAGATGGTAATGGAAATAAAGGAAATCAGCATGCCATCTATTTCTGACCTCAGTTCATCACCGGTCATGACTGTCTCTAGCACTGACCCACTACAGGCTTTTTACAGGGTTATAAGAAAAAGGGAACACAGTCTGTGGAGTCTTTTGTTCTTTCATCCTTGATCTGGCACCTGCTGTCATTGACCAGTGGTCAAGTCTTTAAGATAGGTCAGATACATCACCCAGCTTCTCTTTGGTCCAAAAAGATATTTGCAAGTCTTTAGGAATGCTAAAAACAATTCAACAAACTATTAAATAAAATACTACCAAAACATAAATAAATAAGCACTCTAAAATTAAAGATAAAGCCTAGAAATTATTCCTACTTGTATCACAGCTGGGCGAGTCATTACAAGGCAGCTGGCAGCTGAGAGGCATGCCAACATCAATCTATCAATCTGCATTTTCCTATATTAATATGTCACAGATCTTGTGACTTGGATTTCCTATACCCAAATAAGGGGGTTTCAAACTGCCTGGCATTTAGCAAATTGGCAGCCTGCTGCCTTTACTTATGCTATATACTGCCTTCTGAGAGTCTATGTCACCTACAGTTCTGTTTTGATCCCACTGAAAAATCAGCTGAGAGATTGCAATACACTTCAATGAAAACAACGGTGAGCAGCGTTCTGGGGAGAGAGAGCCAACAAAGCCACCTCTTTTGTGTCCACATGGCCAACAAAACAATTCACAACTTCCTATTCTCGTGCCCAGCAAGGGAAGACCGACCACCCCAAAACACTCACTAGAAATATCTGCAATGCCTGAGAGCTGAGACACCCACAAGCATCCCAGTTTAAGACATACACCGGGGCAACTATGTCATTTTGCTCAAGTAAGCTCACCAGCCTCAAGCTCTGTTTATTCCTGTGCCTTGATCTGGAAGTGCAGGACAAAGAGTCTTGAAGGAAAATTTACAAAATGGCAGAGGTCTTCACAAGATAATCAAGAGAAATCAGAAAATAAATTCAGAGAAGTACCATGTTATTACATGTTTGGGCACCTACTCAAATTCTTGGTAAGGATTTCAGCAGTAGCTTTTATAAAGGCCATTAACACCAACTGGAAGAACACTGGGAAAGCTGAAAGAAAAGCCACCTAAAAAGCGATGCAGCTAACAAGTGATTCTTGATCTACAGCTCTTCCTAAAGCTTAGTGCAGGCTGTAGATCCTGGGCAATGCTGTTTTAACAACAAAGGCAAGGCTGTACTGATGCAAACTAATGGAAGCACCGCACTGTAAGAAGTCTTCTACTTTCATGCTCACTAACGCAACTATGTGGTGCACATTAAGCACTGTAAAACACTGCAGAAAAGCTATACTATCCTAACATAATGCGATTACAGAGTACTTAATGGGAAGACACATCAATAATACATCATTATAGATCTAGTATTTCTCACCAGTGGCTCATTTTTAGACTGCTAATGTCCCATATCTGCTGCAATAATATATGAGAAAGAGGACAGTTTTGAAAGTAGCATTGGGTGATCTTTGATGCTTTTCAAGAAAACAGTTCACATTTCAGGTGCAATTCCTCTGTAAAATATGTTCCCACTTATAATACCTACTTCAGAGCTGTAAGTGACCAGTGACCCAACAGGCCAAACATGTAGTTTTAAGGATGAAAACTTTTACTTCCAAACCAATTATCCTTGCATTTCTTTGCTATTATTTGGGTCCTCATCCCTGACTTAGAAATACACACAGGGATGCTTTCTCTCTCTGCTGATCAGACAAACTTGTTTTCTTCTATGTGAACCTGTCAAAACCTAGCAACACAAATACTGCAAATCAGTTCCCACTCTGTGTAGGTGGGATCATACTCACAAACATCTCATTTCTAGGTCCAGTGCCACAGGCAGACTATTTTGGACCAAACCACTGAACCAAAATGAAAAACATAGAGCTACAGAACCAAGCTGGTTTCACCACTGGCACAGGACCCACTATCTCTGCCTCAGGCTCATTCAACATTAAGCAAAATTCAGTTGGCAGGCACTCAGGTGGCAAGGTTGAGGCATTAATTTAGTAATAGAAAGGAACTCACTGCACAGTGCTTTCTTGCGGTTGCTTCTATGTGATAATTGCACAAGAGAAGTGGTTTGTATTGAAAAGTGGTTTGTATTTGCATTACTTTTTAATGGTTCCAGTTCTTACCAGTATTACGTTTCCAATATTCTTGTTATTATGTCTAAAGCAAAGGTATTGCTGTGTAGTTAAAAGGGCCCTTTGATGGATCCATGTTATATTTCTGGTTCCCTTAGAGACTTTGCATGGCCTTTGGCAAGTCAATTTACTTTCTCATCTATAAGGTAAGGTAGTAATAGTACAGTAGCTCCCAAAGGTGTTCTGTGTTGTCCTAACTTCTGAATAGAAGATGCTTCATAAATATTAACATCCTCCGGCAAAAATGCATAAAATATCAGAACTTAAGAATGCAAGTGGAACTTATTCTGGATCTGGAAGATCAGCTAGCCCTACTCCCACAGAAAGCCAGGCAGAGTCACCAGGGACGGGCCAAGGAGCCCACTTCCCAGCCAGGAGGTCTGCACAGGATCCTGAGCCCCAGAAGGTAGGAGCAATGCCTTCCTTGCCTCCAAGGCACAGGCGCTCAAGACATGGGTGCACAACAGCCAGGATGAATGTGGATGCTCTGAAGAGAACAAGGAGGCCGTGACCACCTTCTATGAGAGACAGCAGAGCTGGGGTTTTGCTGTCAACTGGACAGAATTACCTTCTTGCTGTGCTGGACTGAAAAAGAGATGGATCAAGGAGTTCACGCACAAGGCTGGGTACTCATTGTCCTGGCTGGCTGTTCTCAGATGGATTTCATTAACTGACCACTGAGAAAAACCTAAACTTGGTCCCCCCAGCCTCAGCAAGAAGATATGAACAAACAACAAAGCTGGAGAATTACTAGTGTTTCAACAGAGCCATAATGCTGTGATTCAAAACCCTCACTTAAGGTGCGGTGGCTAATGATGGATAATTATATACTAGAGCTTTTCATGCTTTCCTTCAGACTGACAGCTTGAAGCCAAAGCTCACTTTCTCCTTCTCAATGCTAGTAACCACATGGCACAGAGTTAAAATTTCTCTTGATCTAGCTAAAACCAATATTGTAGATGTGCTGTATATTGCATTTAGATATTTTGCTGAAAAGAGGTATTAAATATTCATAAATATGCAGAATTTATCTTTTTTGCTTTTATGGGTCCTTTTGCATCATACTCTTTTCCGACCATTGCAGTCTAGAGACTCTGTTCAGTGCTAATGAGTAAATACTCACCACAGTCCAAAGTAAGCAAGGTCATTATTTTACAAGAGGAAAAAAAATACTCATTTTCTGAAAGAAACAGGGGTACTTCTGACCTCATGCAAAGCATACAGGAGAAACTGAATTTTCTGTCATTCTGCAGGGACAGTGTGTGCTGCCAACAACATCATCATATTCATCACGGATGTGTCATCTTGATAACGATCCTCATTGTCAGCGGCATAGACTTGAGGGCACAGTCTTTATTTTACATAGCTCCAATTGATAAGTAATTAGTTATGAACAGTGGAACATTCCCCACAAAACCCAAATTAAGCAAAACTACTTCAATAGGAACGGTGATGTAATGATACACACACACAACAGGTCTCGGCTACTGTGCTTTGATTGAGTAGATCATTTTCAAGCTCTTAAATGCCTGGATTTGTTTACAATTCTATTACAGTTACGTAACTTCTATAAGACAATGAAATGTAAAGATAAAGAACAAATACAGCAAGAACGAGGCTGACCATACCTGCAGCCCTGCTCAGAGTCACAACTGAACACTTACTTGGCAATATCCAATTAGAATATTCACTACATTGTAGATTCTCAGCTTAAATTCATTAAAATGAGTCATACATTAGGTATTTATCATCTATGAATTCTCCAATAAAAACCCAAACATTAAAAGGTGCTATGAATATATTCAAAATTAAGTTCTCATTTCTTCCGGGTTAAAAAGCAGAAAAACATTATTCTGAGATGTTCCAAGTACTCAGCCAAATCTCTGAAGCACAGAAGAGGAAAAAAAAAAACTATTTTAAAAGCTCCTTCCCATTATGATGATTTCATTTGACATCAACTCCATTTGTATTTTGCAGAAGGCAACACTACACTCCCACTCATTCCAGGGCAGGGGAGGCAGCAGGGAAAGAGATCATAAATAGGTGTGAAATCAAGCTTAACAGAAAAAAAAAAAAAAAAATAACAAACTCACAGACTAAGAAGGGTAACATTTTATTAGAGGCAGTGTAATTCGGGAAAGGGGTGGGGTTGGGAGGAGAGTAAGCAAAGAGCTTACAACTCCTATTGCAGTCTCAGCTGTCACAGGGCTGCTGTGGTGAATGAGTGCTGAGACTTGCTATTCATTTCCTCATGACATTTTCCTTCTTGTCAACAAGTAGGCCAGTTATACAGTTAGTGGATATAAAAGCATTAACTCCAGTAGAGAACTTTATTTCACCTTCTTTCAGTCATTTTCTCTGTGGTTGAAATTAGACTCCAGAGGTGCAGTAATGGGTAATTAATTGAGAGGGAGGGGGTACACAACAGCTTTGACAGAAAGAATCCCATAGATGAGCCATCACAAGTTTCAGCTGCTTGTACACAGTATCACAACTTACTGCTTCACATATCATCAGGAGTGAAATCTAACTGATTCAAAGGGAATAACAAACTAGAGTGATATAAAGCACTCTCTGAAAGGAAAGCCAACTGCAACACATCTCGTGGCATTTAGAGCCCAACACCAGTCTCTGAAGGGACAGATACACTCCAGCTGGACCACAGTCTAGATTTTCATAGATTTTATAGACCAGAAAGGGCTTTTGCCAAACTAATTCAAAGTCAACTTGTACAGAGGCTTAGGACATAAGCAGCCTTTGGAGCTTTCGCTGTTTAATAATCCCCTTTAACAGTATTTTTAAACTCTCCTCCTGTTGATCCTACCTCTAAGATCCAGTACTGCCTATGCAAAAATCTGAAGCAGAGGCATAACCCTGTAACTGTGGTTAGGAGAGTCTCATGGATGCATGAGACCACACGCTTCAAACCAGAAATACATAATCTAGCAATAAAATGAAGTGAAAAGGCCATCACCGCCAGCCAGCCTGAGAACAAGTGCCATCACTCAGGGCAAGCAGCAGCACAGCTACCACATATAAAAATGCATTATAGGTAGCATCAAAGAAGAGGGGGAGCAAGCAGGGATTTGAGGAGAATTTACAGCAGACAGTAAATCAAAAGGGATCCCCCCGTTAGTCTCCCGTGAGTCAGAGAGCTTCAGGGAAAGGAGCATTTGAGAAAGCACGTTTACAGAAAGACATACAGGACATGAACCTTGAAAAAGCAGCCGCTTACCAAAATTTATAGCCTAGAGAATTTTACTACGTTGTAAATTACACTCCTCATGAGATTCAATTGTGCACATATGTATGCAAGATTGAGAGTCACAATGCAAATATACTCCTGTGTATATACACTAACTTATGATATGTGCCCCATTGAGTTTGAAGATTGAAAATACTCTGCTGCAGAGCTTATGAGGTCTACAATGCCATTAATGCTTCAGAAAGAGCTTGCAAGCTAGAAACGTACATATCTATTATCCAATCATTTTACAGAATACGTTTTCTCTTCCTTAGATAAGCACCCTCCGGTCCTCCTGTCATGTTATAAAATATATGCATCTGCTTTGAATAGATATTTAATGAAGGTATTCCTTGTAAAAGAATATCTGTTTATGTTTACATTGCATTAAATATTTAAACAACTTGTTATGGAAAAGCACTTAAAGAAATCTTTCTAAAGATGAATAGATTTTTCCATATCTTTTCTTCCTAACCTCTTCCAGCAAGAGCTATTAAAATTGAACTGCTTATACTGCTATACTAGAGTACATATTTTGTAAGGGAATGCAGATAGGTGGATAATGCAGCTGAAAACCACGAAACTGTAAGGCAGACCCAAGACTGGGAAATTCTCATTCCCTATACTGATAATCTTTATGCCTACACCACCTCCAGACAACACAGACTACATCTGGCCATCAGTCAAAATCTGAACAGCACTCACATAGGCCCGTAGGTAGGAGAGGGCTCCATCTCATCACTGCCAGAAGTCAGGCTACATGGGTTTAGTGCACAACTGGGTTTTAAATTATGGTACAAAATAATAATAATCTGAATGAAGTTCTGATTAAAAACAGAGACAATAACAAAAAAAATTGACTTTACTATACAAAACAGTGATTCCCCTTTTCTTACCAACAGAGTCCTACTGCATTCCAGTCAATCACTATGGATGCAGGAACAGGATTTAACCTGAAGTATTCAGATCTGCCTTAAAGAACTTCCCTCAGAGAACAGGCACGTACAGGAGAAGCTTAAGGTCACCACTTCCAACAGCTCTGAATTAAAGGGATTATTTTGTTGGGGTTTTGGTGTTTTTTGTTTTTAAAGAGGTAGCTTGACAGGGTTTAGTACCTCATTGTAGCATTGACTATTCAAACTGTCTAGTAGTTGTTCAAGTCTCATGCTTAGTTTGAATATATTCAAAAGCAGCAATATAGAAAGGGTCAAAAGCTCCAGTACATTCCCCACTAAAGCTTTAAAACACATATAAACCATCTGACACAGTCCAAGAGTCTCAGATCTTTTGCTTTAAACAAATGGGCTCAAAAAGCTTCACTCACAGCATGCTGACATTTTAATATTTACTCCACAAGTCTCAACAAGAGAATATAACAGTAAAAATAAGCCTTAAAAAGCATTATCCTCTGATCAAATTACTTCCAAGCTTCAATTAAGATAAATATAATGTCACTTACCGAAGCAGCATCAGTATCAGCCCTTTATGATCTCAAAAAGGCCAGTTACTCCTCAAGAGGCCAACCACAAGTGACCTACATTGTTTATTTCTAAAATGAAGAAGGTCAGTAGCTTACCATTTTCCATAGAGTATTTTCACTCTGCATAACTTACATTTCCATTTTTTATACTACTGGAAAATTACTACTAGAATATATTGGTTTCTTCTGGTAAGAATTGTCTTGTGAAGCAATGGGGATCCAATTTTCCATGCTATACACTTATTTACATAATTTTTGTCTTTTTTAAACTTCTCTCACTACTAGTCAGGAGTTTGTCTAACTGGTATAGCTGGTTCTAGGATAATAAAGTGTCTTTTCAAGTAGCTGGCCACCTTCTGGCATAGGAACTATAGGACCAGGGCTTAAAATTTTTTTTTTATTCAATATTTCCACATTATATGTAGCTATAGTTAGAAAATACAGTTAGACAATGTATTTAGCAATACAGAGAAGACTTCATAATTATAAAGAGACACACATGAAAAATGACCAAAATTCTAATCCACATCCTTTACCATGCAACCTTCTCCAGGAACAATGTGTTACTTGAATACTAAACTCTTCCAAGGCTACAGTGAGTTGATAACACCTACCACTAATTGGTTATATAACCATTTAAGTAGGATTGGTATCATAATCTGCTGTGAAACCTGACAGCAGGAGATGTGGTTCTGCAAATAAAATATTCATTTACAAAGACTTCTTTAAACCAAGGTGGTTTATGTTCTTCAAATTTTTATACAATTAAATTGCAGCTCCACACTCCTCTGTTGAACATTGAGACAGTTGAGGCTAACATCACTTTACCCCTGACAGCATTACAAAAATTGTTCAAGGCTTAAGTTACAAATGTGGTACCTCCACTGCCAATCCTAAATATTGAAGACAAGCCCCCAAGAGTAGAGCTTTATCTGTGGACAGAAGGCAAAGTAACAGACACTGGTTGATCCTTATTTTTCAGCTCTACAAGTGTATAATGAGGGTGAGATTCTTTCTTCTTGTTCTTCACAAAAAGCAGGGATTCAGTACAGTCAAATGATTTCAATGACAGGGCTTCAAAAAAGGAAAAAAAACCCACAAAACAAAAAAACACAAAATCTTATCAGAATAATGGTTTGCGTTGCTGAAAGAGAGGAGTCCATTTTATGTGCTACCTTTTCCACGTTTCAGGACATCTTGTCTCCTCTACAGTTTACTACCCAGCTAGTTATTTATATATTGTATTGTACTACAAAATGCAACAGAACTGTTAATGCACCTCTGATGTTGAGAGGTACTGGTGGGGAAAAAAGCCACCAAAACACACACATACACGTTCCCAAAACACTATCCCAACTGCTATTTTTGCTATTTCATACAGAGGGAGAGAGAACAAGACCACAGACCTTGCCCAATCCCCACTAGGAGACAAGAGCCAACCTGGGAAGCAAACCATAGATCCCCACACTCATCTGACTGCTGTTACCATCACACTTTCTGTCCACAGCATATTCTTCTCAGTACAGAAGCTTATGTCCAGAGGGATATGCTGCTAAAAAGAGGCAGCATCCAGAGGGAAAATACTGCTAAAAAGCTTTGGATCTTTTCTCACATGCCTCAGTCTCCATTTCCGTATAGTACACATCAGGGTTATACAGCTCTATGTAAGATTTTTCCTAGTCTTGGTTGCTGTACTGACTAGCATGCAGAATCCAGAGGGTGGGAAGAATGCAGAAGCACATGCATCTCCAAGGCACATGCCTGAGTTATGGCTTTCAACCTTGCATGTTTTTATGCACAGACACATGGGTTTTTTCTAAATAAAATATGGTCAAGTTCAGGAAGCACTTATAATGCAGTCTCCTACTCTAAGAGGATAGAGAACTTTTAACATAAATCAGTTTTTCTGTGGTTAACAAAAGTTATGATTCTGTGGCAAAATTGAAACAAACTTCATCAGGAAGGAAAATATATATTCTACACATCCTGATCAATAGACACGGTATTGGACAAAGGACAACTTGCATCTTGTGTAATTCTAATTAAGATGCATTTCTATGAAAGAAAGCTATGGATATTAAATATTACAAGACACTATTTTCTCCTAAAAAGAAAATTAAGCTCTCTTAACCAAGAGCCTACTGTAGTTATTGCTTTGAAACATACCTGAATATAACAGCATTATACTAGATCACAAATCACTGGATTTTAGTCCTTCTGGGAAGGCAAAAAAAAATAAATTAAAAAAAAAATCCTTAAACATGTAAGCTGATCAGTGGAGTCAAAAATATATTCATTTTACAGAACACCAGAGTCTGGAACCATGCCTCAAGCACCACAAGCAAGACCATGTACGGGATATACTATGTGCTATGAAACAACTCAAAATTAACTCACAAGCATTACCTGAGTGCCAGTGCTATATTTTAGAAGTGAGCAATCCTATGGCTTTGCCAGTAAAGTTTCCTGAATTGAGATAGAAACTCAGCATTTAAATAATACAAATACAAATGTCAAATACAAAACTCATTATATAAACTTGACCTGGTTCATTACTAAACATGAAGCACATTTTCTATGTAAAAAAAAAAAAATTACATTTCACACCCCTGCATTTTTTACTGATTTTATGATTGACTCTGAAGTCTCTGGGTTCATTCTTGAATAGACCATCTTTGAACAAATATATGCATTGAAGAAACAGCAGAATTTAGCTTTAGGTTCTTATGAACAGCAATAAGTGGATAAACTTCCAACCAGGGCAGGGGGGAAGGAAGAGATCAAATCCTGTGCATAATTATACCTAGAAAACTCACAGCTTTTGTTGCCTTTCAACGTACTCAGGCTTACATACTTTGTTCATTAAATAAGCTGCATACACACTGAAGGCAAGTCAATGCAGTTTCTGGTTCACAACAACCCTGTAAAGGGATATCCTCATTCTAGTCACACTCATGTCTGCATGAAATGCCTGTGAAGTCAGTTCTTACACAGGTAAACTCTTATTAAAAAAAAAAAACAAAACAGGTTTAATTCCAGTGCCAGTTTTATGATCTGATTGGATTTAAATGATTTGGCACTTGAAGTTCTGAAAACAAATATACGCCAAGTTGCTCTTTACTTTGACAAGTGTTCTGTAAACTGCTGTCAGCAGCATTCTAATTGAATTACATGAAAATATTTAATAAGCAATCTGAAGTGAAATTAAACTTTTCTTTTTCTTCTCCAGTGAGCACATGTATATATCATACATACCTGCAACACAGGAGAGAACTACATATTCCTTCCCATCCAATCATTGTCAATTAATTTAGATTTTAACATACTATACCTTTCTCTTCACAAGTTTTCTACCTGTCTAGATAGAAGCACATAAGATACACTCGTTCTAGTATTTAGCAGTTACAGCTTCAGAACTTTTTTTTAAACTAATACAGCACTCCAGCAATAGCACTATCTGCCACACATTCATGGTGTTATATACAGGGAATACATTTGTCTATTTTAAGTCTTCATCTCTCCTTTATTAACAGTGCTCTGGCAAGGAACAGCAACCAGAGCATCTGCAACAAACAAGCAAGCCTTTCCCTTCTCTACTAGAATCCCACTTACTAGAATACCCAGCCACCCACTACTTTCAATCACTTGGGTACTACTACATCCCGTACTTTTTCTTTTACAATTCAACATCGTCCACATAGTATTTTGCTTCCAGAAGTGCCAACAGCTGCCATCACGCTATTTCGGGGGCACTGTCTAGCAACTAGGGGTAACACGTCAAGTGCCCGGAGTACATTCAGGCTGCTGGTAGCCACACTATGGAAGAGCAGTTTGTGCTAAAGTTGTAATTTTACTCAAGCATTGTTAACTTCAGTGAGTTGCATCAAGTTCTGACATAACCCTCAACTGCATACGATGGAGCTGTCAGTCAAGCTCTGGGGTACACAGCAGTGGCACATGCACCCTGGAGGCAGGTACACCTGCTGAAGCACCCTCAGAAGTCAGAGGAAAGCCTGCTCAGGAGATTAGGCTCAGAGTATGAACATGAGGTAAAGTCAGATTTGATCAGAGAATGGCCATCCACATTTGAAATATAATGCAGATTCATCTTGCTCCCTTACAAGTAGATTAACAGTAGTTAATCAACACTGCAAAGTCAGAACTGCAACATATCACACTGCTATGGCCAGGAAACTCAATTAGCCTTCCTCTCACAGTCTGGGAAGCAGAGAGAGGCCTTTTTTTTTTTTTTAAACACTGCGAACCTGAAGGTTTTCAGGGATTTTCTGTAGACCTATATTGAGTAGGATGTTCCCCATCAGTCCCTGTTATGGCATGTACTAGCAAGTAATCCCAAGCTTCACTGAAGCTGGGCTCCCTGTTCCACAGCTACAATTCTTGGTAAGCTTTACTTTTACTTAAAGAACTTTTGTTATTGAAATAACTTTCGCAGTTTCAGATAGAAAGAAGGATTCTTCATTCTGCCAGCTGTAAAAGAGGTACTTATGAAAGACAAAGCATGAGTTCTAAATATCATATCTCTGCAGTTTGATTGATGTATAGCTTTATGTGTTTAGCATGCTAGAAGGTATAACATTTTGGAACGAGGAGCATTAGGCTCACCTTTCATAATGAACTTGGGATTTCACAGTGTTTATACAGATTCATACTTCCAAAACGTCCCCTTTCATTATTATAACTAAAGTAACGAATAATTTGCAAAACAATTTCAGTAAGTGAATAGTTCAAAACTCAGAAGTATTTTTCAAATTACAGCAGCTACAAGAGATGAAACATATTGTTAATATAAATTAGCAGAAATAACTGTTTTAAAAAGCCTAGCTACAAAAATACAGTGCTTTCATAAAACTTAAGCTCTGGAGCTTTTAAAGCTATTCTAGATTTGCAGAAGCTTTAAACTCTTCCTGGTGACTGCTTATGTTTTGAATATGAATTAGTTGTTTGACTGCAGTAGTCATGTGTCTATGCACTGTACCTTCTCTTCTTTCCCACGACAGATGATTGAAATCCTGACATATCACATCACTAAGAACTTTACTGCAGAATATTTTACATAAGTCTAAATGAGTCAGTCAGGGAATTTTTTTTTTTAGAGCCAATTTCTAAGGAAGGGGAAAAAAAAAATCTACTGTAGCTGATTTTTTTCCTCAAAGTATCCTGAGGGAGTTTGTATTAAGAGTTTAAAGAATGGAACTGGCTTTGGTACTCCATTCCCAGTTGCTAATTTATTAGCTGGAGGAAGTCACATGAGCCTTGAAAGAAATCTTGATGAAAAGGGATCTGTCTCAGCTGCATGGGGTTTAATTGACTTCTCAGTCTTGCAAGAAGAATGCATTAGTATTATCTATGCCTCTGTTTAACCATCAGCCAAATGGCAATCATCATGATGAATTAATTTTCTACACTGCCATGCAAATCATACCCTCACACTCCTTGTGTGGACTCATTTCTCTGTTTAGCAGGACACCTGGCAGAAATCTGTAAGACCACAATTCTAGACAAGGTCATATGGGATAGCTCAGCAGGAAGAGAAAAGAGTGCCTAAGGGCCATCACATTTACCCATCTGGTTATATTCGAACAAATAGTTCTCTGTTTTTCCCCAAGGGGGTAGGCAAAGTTTAGCAACTTCTACTATAGGACATTATATCCAATTAGTACTCAGTGTTTCCTTTAATTATCTCTAATGAACCAAATTCTCTCCTGATTACTTTCAGAGTCTGGAAGTGAAGGAGCCTACCTCAACAGAAGCAGCCTTGGGTTACATCCACATTGCACAGCTCTGATGAAGCCAGCATGCAGATGCTGAACAAGTAGTATATTTTGGTGCAGTATGACCAGGCCTCAACCTGTAGCTCTTTTCTGCACTACTAATAATCTTTACAGCTATGAAAAACCAACAAAACACCCAGCAGTCATCCCAGAGGACAGGGCATCTTCCAACACTACTGCCTTTATTGCTGTCACTGGACATCAGCATCACAAATAGAAGGGAAAAAAATATGACTGCATTAACATAAATGTAGCAAGTCCAAGAGGATTGGGAAGCAGACCAGAAAGTTTCTTCACCCAGTAGAAGTGTTCTTCACCCATCTGTTGGGGTGCAGGAACCCACAGGGAAAGAATCCCAACCAAGCAGCAAGTCCTCTGCAGTTTCACAGAGTTTTTGCAGCACACTGACATTTCAGTCAAGCTAGAAACTAGCAGTAACCAGGGAGACTTTTCTGAAGTTGCAAGGTTATGAAGTTATCATTGTTTAAATCCACACAACTTGATTTCCACAACAACCAGAAGTCCTTCTGAGGAGGTAGCTAGCATTCAGCTGAAGAATTTAATATTTTGCAAGTGCACATTGCCAATCCTTAGTTATTTCCCTCTAGTGTTCAGCAAAACATTACACTTGAGATAAAAGGGGAAAGGTCACACAAAGCCTAATTGAATTAGCCTAATTATTGTGGGTGTAAAAAACCAACAGAAACAAGAGCGCTGTATAGAAGATTTTGCTTTACCAGTTGCTAGTTTTTTCAGGAAAATACATGCTTACTGTGATGCTAGGTAGTCTAAAGAGAGCATGCCCCGAGAATTATAAGGCACACTCAGGACTAAAGAAATAGGTTTTCATTGTAGGTGTAACAGATTTTTGCTTCACATTTTAAAGGCAGTCTGCAAGGCTGAAGACAGTTCATGAAGATGGTTCACAGCAGTTGTGGGCCATCAAGAACAGAAATACTATTGAATATAAATTTATTAGACAACCTTTATTATGCTAGCCTACTTCTACTGATCTTATGACATAAAGTTGAAATGTCATATTAATCCATTTGTAAGCAGTTTGATAAATTCCAAACATCAAAATAACAAGTTTGCCTTGGCATTAGAGAAAATGAAAAGGGCAGACTCCATCATCTAGCAAAAAGGTAACGTCACAAAGTCATGAAATCATAGCTAAATAACAGTTTCGCTTCAATGATCGCTTGTTAATATACCGCCTCAAGATAAAAGTCAGATATGATTTCCTAAAATATGCCTTGCCTTTTGAATAAAACAATGCCAGACATTCTTTGCAGCAAGCTTATTTGGGACCACAGCTCATTCAGAAGTTTTCACTAATTCACATTCTTTACAGCTCCTCCTCTCTTCCATCATTATCTTAAACTTAGGTAGAACATTAGGTTTGGAGAAAGTCTGATTTACATTGCTTTTTTCCTTTTTCTGCTTGTACAACAAGGTGGAAATGAAAAATGCTAGGCAGCACAAACATCCTAAATAATTTGATAAGAGTGCACTTCCTGTTTGATAAGGACCACGTACACTGACTGAACAAGAGGTACAGAGAGTTTTGCAAGCTACAAACAAAATATAAACCTGCTTTAGTTAGTGCATATTTCTTTATATTTCAGTCAGCCTTCCAAACAAAAAAATTAGTTAACCAGTGTATTATCTGCCTTAAAAACAGATTGATTTTTAAAATGATGATCCCAACTATGGCTTCAACATCCAAGCCAAAGTGCACTTTAGAAGCAGCCCAGCAACCACTTCCAAGACTTTATGCAGATAATACTATTTATGGTATCTGATTGCATGCTGCAGCATAACTCAATCACATCATGCTCTTGATATCAATCACATAGGATAAGGACAGCATAAAACTAACCTTGAAATTCAGTACAATACTTTTGCCAGATTACACAAAACAGCACATTGTCCATCAAGCTCCAGAAATAAGAGGTGGAGTTTTATTTAAAGTAATTACATAGATTCAGCAATGGATGGAGCACCACACAGCCAGACATTGGTACATGGTAGGAGATCGGTTAGCTTTCACAGGGAAGACATTCATACTTCAAAGTTACTTAATGCCAGGGTGGTTCGTGGGGTTTTTTTTCCCCCACTGCTGATTTTCCCACCACTTCATTCAAGTCAGTGATGATTCCTACCCTAAAAAGAGAGAGACAGAAGAAGTGTTGAATTGAGTGTTCTCAATTTGAGATTCAAATTGCAGGAGACCCCTTTAATGAAAATGAATCCACTCCCTTTAATGTCCAACAAGTCTTACAGTTAATCACAGGATGTGGGTACTTATCCACAGGATAGAATCAGCTGTAGTACACAAGAAAGAACCCACATACCTGCAATTAATGAGGTAAAATGTTAATTGTTTACAGATGTTGCAGTTCTAAAGCTAGTTTAAGAAACCTATAGTGTTTCTTTGGATTTACATTTAAAATATAAGAACTTGTTAGCATACAAAAATATTGTTGCCAAGGAAACAGTATATAGAAGGCAGGCAATTAAAAAACAGATATTTAAAGAGCAAGATATTAAATTTAATATCTTAACTAAACTGCTGTTTAAATGACCTTTCACCATTGAAATAAAAAATGCTCACTTCTGAGCAAAGAGACTACTGCTTAACAGGAGTTAAGTTTTGAGACATTTTGCTAATGCTTTTAGGAACAATTTCTCTCCCCTCCAGTTCTGCTCAGGCTGAAATGACTGAGTATTAACAGAACCTGCAAGTGATCAGCACTTCTGAACATACCAGACCCCATGCTTTTTAAATGCATAAATAAGGGAGGGGGAACACTTCACTACCCAAAAGTCAATTTTTCAGCCTACAGAATAAGGCATCCACTCTACCAAGATGAGGACATTATATGATGCATGGTTAGAGTCTCCTTCTGATAAAAAGAAATAAAGCCTGTCAAGTATAATAGAAATAATGGAAATACCTCAAAATAAAAGAAAAACAAAACAAGCTAGAAACTTAATTCCAGCAAGAGAAGCATAAATAACCTAATTTTATTTGCAGTAGAGGGGGGGGAAGATTGATTTGAGTACAATAGTTTAAAGCACAGGATGAAGTCCTAAACTCAGCAAAATAATTGTGATTTCAGCAATGAAATTCTTTTACACATCTAAACCACATACTTAAAAACTACCTTCTACAAAGACACCTTTACAGGCTGTGATTGTGAACATTATCAGAAACTTCTAGTTTCACCAAATGCCAACATTCAGGCTAAAGTCAGCAGTTCATTCTGCTTATTAGATCTATCAAATCTATGTCCTGAAGTGGATATTGCTACCGCATCACTAGCGGCTTTTGTCCTACAATTGCTTTGCATGCTACAAGTGTCCCACAAAACCATGGCTGAACAGGCAAGGCCAGGAATTATTTTGAACAGTTTATATCCATATTTTAATTCTGTTTCATTCAGATTTATCAGCACAGTTTCCTTTTTTCTTTAAGTCATATGAAAGTGTATCCATCTAAAAATCAAATGTTGTATGTAAAAATATTTATGTATAAATAAATTTATTTTAACACATGCATGAGCTTTATGACCACAGACCCTGTACTTTCCCCTCATGCAGTACCTTGGCTCAGCCCCTAAAACCGTTTTGGACAAGATCCACAGTTCTTCCCACACGCTGCACTTTTTGGAATAGAGATATCGCATACAAGTCTCCCTTCACTGCAAAGCACTGATTCACCAGAGCCAAATCTCCACCTTCAGCAGCCATGAAGGTATTCTTTTATTTTTGAAGGGGATCCAACTCTTTGCAGCTGGGGTAGCAATGCCACACCAGCATGCCACTACAGCACAGACAGATTCAGCAGAGATACCACTTTTATCTTCTTGCCCAGAAGCACTCCATGAATGCCATTTCAACACTCTGACAACAAGCAGCACGCACATTTGGGCACAGTGAACACTCTGTCCCAGCGCCCTGGCACGCTCACATCGCCGTGCTCAGCACGGCAGAGCTGCGCTGGCAGACGAGGTTCCCCTGATCAGCGAGCTACTACACCTCGGATACAGCATATACACTTTGTTATGCAGAACCATTTGTCAATTCATTTGTTTTCCCATCAGGCATACTGCTAACATTCACCAGGCATCATTGCGTGGAGGGGGAGTGCGACAAGTGCTTCAGCCAAACAGGCAGAGCACATCCTGTGCTGTTCCCTCGCACTGACGAACCCAGGGAACTCCGTCAGGTCTCCGGATGCTTGAGGGAGAAGGGGAGAAGCACCCACGCAAGTTATCCAGTTTTGGATATGTACTAACAGCTCTGGTGACCCACAGTTTCCACGCCAGTGAAGCTGGGGGAGAACAGGGGGAGCAAGGAGGAGGAAGAAGGGAGAAGAACCACTGTATGTCTATTTAACTATCTGTATCACCACTATACATTAAATCTATACCTTTTAATAGCATTAAAGTACAAGAGGAAGCCAAGTGTCCAGAATATGTAGTTGCTTAACACTGCATGGTGACAACTCCTAACAATCGTTATTCTGTATATAAAGACCAAAAAAGCTGTCTTCTAGTCAAAACCTCAAGTCATGCAACTTAACAGAAGGAAATGTGGAGAGGTTCAAGTCCTTACTCACAAACCCTGACCGACGCCAAATCATTCTTCTAAGCAAAGTCATCATGTCATAACAGCAGCTTGCTCCAGATCTGCATAATTTTGTGCTAGAAGTTAAGAACAAATGAGGCCTTAAGCCTTTTTTCTAAAGACTGTCTAAGAACTGAAGAAATTAGAGGGGTTTCTGTTGCTAATCATAACTACAGTTACTAAGCTCTGCAACAGTAACAATAAAATCTAAATCTTCATTAAATTGATGAGAAAGTATTTATGGCATGCAGATTTTTATTACAGAAACCCACTCTCTGCTTTGAGTTGTATTTACACTGGTTTTTGAAACCGTTCTTCTAATGTAGCAAGCATCCAAATGCATTTGAGACTTGATGGTGGTATTTTACTCTATAGCCAGGAAAGAAATTCTGGGCAATGGAAACCACATTTTCTTCAGAGAAATTAAATCAAAGATAGGTTTTATTAAGCTCTGCAACATCCATTTCCCCAAGCATGGTCTCCATGTGTTCAACAAGCATGACATCAAGTACAATACATTAAAGACCTGCACTTACTAGACCAGCATGTTTAATAATGGTTTGGGAAGTGACTGAGACTTGTAACATGTTCACATTTGCAGTTGTTTTACACTGTCTTTTTGCTAATACTAATTTAACAGCTGTCTGGATCAATCTTAGCCCACTAACCTTGAGACCCAGATGGATTCTGGTTTAGTACTGGTATTTTAAGAACTGCCAGCACCCCTACACAGGACAACGGGAGGATGCTCAGCCTAAATCTCACACCAGCAGGGCAATCCTTCAGGTCTTGAGAAGGCCCAGTTCAGATGTCAAGCATTAAACTGAAGAGTCAGGTAGAAAATGTTCTTCTATTAAGAGAAAATTCACAAATGAATACTGTTATGACCAGAAGGGACCACAAGACAGATGACTGGACTGATGATTTATGACAGGCTCTTAATATTGAGTCTAGTAACTTGCATTTGGATAAAGCTCAACTTAAAAAGTACCACCAAGTGCTGGACCAAACACCTCTAGAGATAGAGGATCTATCCCCAGAGGTTAACCACCTCCCCTTCTCAAGATATCAGATGCTTTAATGTGAATTTATTAGCTTTCACTCTTCCTTTCTTGTTGTGCCTTCCCCTGCTAGACTTTCAGCATCCAGGATTTTCCGCCCATGAATATACTGACACAAAGTAGTAGTCACTTCTGTAACTTCTCAAAAAAGGATTAAAAAAATTACTGGCTGAGCTCCATATACATTCACCTTGGATCTCAGTTTTTGTGGAGGTTTGGTTTTTTTGGTTGTTTTTTTTAAACACATTTCTCATACTAGAATCAGCCATGTCATATACAAGAATCAAAAATAACTTTCCTACACCTATTGCCCTATGTCATCACATTACAAGCACATGCTGAACAGAGCCCCTGCAGTGACCACTAAATTCTTCGGTGCTGTCCCTCTGACAGCACAGCTTACATTCCTCACTCCTAAACTCTGCATTTGCATGAATCTTCTTTGAACACCCAGATAACCCAAGCCATTCTGTATCAGTGGAAATGAAAAATGATGAGTTATTGTTGGAGCTAGTAATTATCCCCATGGAGATGCAACAGGGAAAACCCAATTCCATTACAATTCCCCAATGGCAACTTTTGCAATACAACTGTTTTGTGGGTTTTAAACAATTTACTAGGTATTTTATTGCCAGTACTAATTTTTGTGTGCATGTGTGTGTGTTGTAATATTCTGTGAGAAATTACTTTATCAAGACAATTTGTTAACAGAAAATTTGACAGAGCCTGCTTTCCCTTAAATTGTGCTAACAAGCTTTAAGATTTTGTCTTTACATGAAGTGAATCCTCATAACTTTTTCCAATTATTTTACCTGGAGTTGACAGCAGGATGCCCAGATTAATGCTATCTGCATCCGCCCATTCACCTTATTAAAATATTGATGCTCTGAGCTTTTGAATAAGACCTCAGAAAACAGGAGTGTGGAATATTTTTATATGGCAAGTACATCAACATATCCTACCCTACCTTTTCTCTAGTTTCATGACAAAGCACAACCTGCACCTACCAGAAGTCAAGTTTTGTATCGAGAAGGGCAAAAATTTCCTCCACACCATTCCAGAAAGCAGCAGACCCCTGAAGCATGAAATTAATATAAACAGAGCAAAAAACAGGTGGGATACAATCTCTTTTAAAGCTCCTTTGTTATCTGATGCCCTAAATCTCCAAGGACTTACTGCACTAGCTTCACTTTCAGTCACCAAGAACTTCCCTAGAAGTGCCTCCTGAGAACAGTTTAGCCTCCTCACCACTACTACATAGTTAAGGAGGCTGTGCCAGCACTTCACTCCCAAGAAGCCCTCCTAAAACTTCCAATCCAAAAATCATTCAAGGTGAATGTGTGTCCAAACAAATGGCACATCCCAACTCCAGAAATGCCCTACCTAGGTAACAGATTACAGAAAACCCCCAAAGAAAATGAACCTATCCTCAGGCTTACAAACACCATCTCAAGTTCTTCTCACCTCACTTGTGCTAACAGCTGTGTTAATTTGTTATATGTTATTTCTCCCTAAACCCATAGTCAGATTTTAAGCAACACATTTAAAAGTTCGATGGTAACAATGAAGGATAAGCAGGAATAAGAGATCACTGTGGGGTATATTGCTAGGGAAAAAAAAAGTATACCTGTGATGAATATCACCATGGAAATTGAATTTTCTCATCTCTTCAGGCTTATAAGCATCTGGGGCAACTCTGTGATCCTTAAACTGATCCTGTTTCTTATTCATCATAGGAGAATAGACCAGGGAATTGTGTCCAATTAAGAAGCACAAATGTTTGCTCCCTGTCTACTGCTAACATCTAAATTCTAATACTACTTTATAGCAGGAAACAGAAAAACATTTTAGAGCTATTTGAGATCTTACACTTATTATGATACCATACACCTAACATATTGCCACCAAAGTTGATTTGGAAACAGACTTTCCAAGTGAAACAGAGAATATAAGGGATAATTAGGAAACACATAGGTAACATTTCCTGTTTAGCTTTTCAGAGAGCGTCTGTTCTCAATTATGAATTTTTAAAATGGGAAATCAAACTGAACATTGAAAGTAGTTACTAGCTACAGGAAAAAAAAAAATAAGAGTGGGAAGAAAGCACTCTCAGCTCACAGTTGTAAGCACCCAACAGTAAAGTTACTAACTGCAACTTCACTTTCGGGAAATCACATGGACCTGAAGATACTATTTTTGTCAACCTTCAAGTTCTCTCACCTCCAACCAGCAACTGCCCAAATAGGCTGTTATACACTGACAGGACAATCCTTTAAATGCAGAGGGCTTTTCTTTGTGTTGTACCCATCCTGCATTTTACACCTCCCAAACTGTAAGTGAGCCAAGTATGGAATGGGGAACATGTGCTGCTATAAGAGGTAACACAATCAGCCTAACGAGGAATGACTGTGGAGACAGCGCACTAACCACTTTTTTCTTTCACATTCAACTCGGGCTGCAGAAACTTAGATAAAAGACGTAACATGGGAGCCAAAAGCAGGTCTTGAAAAAAACCTGAACAGCCACCCAACCCCACTATTTCCCACTCCCACCAGGGCAATATTTGTCCTTTTAAATGCCAAGCTGAAGGAGAAGCAGTTAGTATGAGAAATGCAGTAGGCTGGTAACATTAGAAGAAACACTTTGCCACAAGAGCAAAAGAACTTCAGGAATTGCACCACTGAGACTTCAGTGGGAAAGCACTAAGTACTGCTGCAAGAGTGTCTTTACACTACCGAGTAAAAACAACGTTCACAAAATCTGTCGCAGAAAATGTAAGGTCTGCTTTCTACCACCCCAACACTTTCAAAGTTAAATTTCCCATAGCGGCTCTAATTATTCCCTGATACATGGCAAGTGTTCTGTTGCTGTTCCTTAAAACAGGTACAATACAGATCATTTTTAAAAGGTCATTTAACTGTGTAAGGACACCATTATTTTAAGGCTTGTTTACTGCGCAAGCACATGCAGCTTCAGGAAGAGTTAATTTAATTTGTAGCTCCACATGCACTTGTGCTGCAAATGAGTAAATGCTGAATGGTCTATAAATACCTTTACTACCACGGATTTGGTTTCTTTCCAGGACTAAGCAAAAAGAGCCCGGGCACCTGAAACTTTATCCTCTGGGGGAGCGTTACAGCCGCTTCCATTTACAGCTTTAACGACCTGCCCCGCTAACACAAGCGGCACAACCTTCCCGCCCATTTACCACAGCCCAAGATGGGGGACACCCGGGGGACGACGACGGCGACGCACGGCGACAGTCGCGCGTCGCCAGAGGGACACGAACGTCCCTCCTGTCACACCGAGATGCGCCCAGCGAGCGAGCCCCTTCAACGCAGCACAGCGCAGGGAAAAGTTGAGCTAATAAAAAAAATTATTTTAAAAAGCGCACTGCCGCCCCCGCTCTCCTCCCCCCCCCCCCGGGGGCTGCCCTCAGCCCGCCTCCCTCCGCCGGCGAGCCCCCCCTTCCCCTCCCGCCCCTCAGCGAGCCCCGCGGCCGCCGTGAGGAGAGGAGCGCGGAACGGCGCCTACCCGACCGGCTGCGGATGATATCGCGGAACTCATCGGCGGCGGCTTCGTCCCCCCCAGCGGCGGCGGCGGGGGGACCGGGGCGTCCCGCCTCAGCCATGACCCGAGGAGGGAAAGAAGGGAGGCAGGCGGGGGAAGCAGCGGCCGGGGTGAGGGCGGAGGGAGCCCGGGACGGGCCGGGACAGGTGCGGAGCGGCGCCGCCCGCCCTGAAATAGCGCCGGGGCGGCGGCTCCGGCCTTCCCCCCCCGCCGCCGCCGCCGCCCCCGCCCCGCGCGGTCGATGAGGAGAGGAGCAATTAGCGAGCAAATGGCCCCACGCGGGGCAGGGATGAGTGAGCAGCCCCCACCGCACCGCCTGCGCCCTACCGGGGGGGTGGGACGGGGGGGGACTGAGGCACCGTGTCGCTGTGGGGTGGCGGGGAAGGGGGTCAACTTTTTATTTTTTTGGGGGGGGACACCCGTACAGCTGTACGTGGCCGCTCGGGCAGTGCTGGTCCCCGCGGAGGACTCCCCCGGCAGAGTCCCCGGCGGGGCTGGGGGGCCGGTCTGGGGGAACAAATGGAGCAGAGTTGGTCTTCGTCCCCCTCTTTATCATTCATCCTTGGCGGGGTGAAGGTCCTGCACACCTAACCAGGCGGCACTGCTCCGAGGCCACCTGAGTGGTAGCCCGTTGATAGCTGCAGGCTTGTCAAATTTTTCATCCGTCTTTAGGGAAAAAGGACACGGAAAACATTTCCCCCTGTGTTTGATACAGAAGAGGGGCAGCTTAGTCCCCTGTCATCCCAGTCAAGGGACAAAACGCTTCCCGCTGGCACCGCTTCCTCGCCCCCTTCTATTAAACGATAATTTGGCCGGTTGCCTCCAGCCCACCTGTATTCCTTTCCCTTCAGTTTTCTCTCCACACTGACGTTCAGGACTTGCCTTTTATGCTCGGTTTCCCTCACCTCACCAGGCCCCCAAGTAGCTTGCACCACCTCATGGGGGAAGCAACCAGGCACAGGGAATAAATGTGTTGGGATGTACTTAAATACCCGCTCTCCCTGTAACAGAAATCCAAGCTCTTAAAAACTGTGCTTTAAAATATGGACACTAAGAAGACAGACAATCGCCTGTTTTTATTTGTTAGTTTATAGGACAACAATGTGGCATATTTAATACAAATTCAGCCTAACTCCTCTCAGCTTTAACACCAATTCATAGATAATTCATAAAACAGATGGAGAGGGACAGGAAATTAAGGATAAGCTGTACAAAGGATGTATGCTTTCACTTGTACTTTGCGTAGATAAAGGACTTGAATCTCCATGTATGCCAGAGTATATCAGAAGAAATGTACGTGTCTGAAGACAGCAGAGTTAA
This sequence comes from Haliaeetus albicilla, assembly GCF_947461875.1. Taxonomy (NCBI): domain Eukaryota; kingdom Metazoa; phylum Chordata; class Aves; order Accipitriformes; family Accipitridae; genus Haliaeetus; species Haliaeetus albicilla. The sequence continues at coordinate 7,042,090 of NC_091488.1, forward strand.
ATAGAATAAAACTAGGTAAGAAAACCAGGTCAGAGACAAACAACAGTTAGAGGAAGACTTTTTATAGGCAGCAAGGCACATGGTGGTAGTCAGAACCTGAGGAAAGGGGCTTGTCCCCATGTGTAGCAGTGGGGCACACCCTCCACACCAGTGGTGTCTCATGGCTGGGTTCTACCCTCTTGTCGTTTGTAAAGAGTCTTATGAGATGAAGTAAGTGGGAAGTTTTGCACAGTCTGGTATTTCCAAAAGTATCTTTCAGCTTGCTTTGTGATGATCAGTGTTTATTACTCCAACAAAGTGAGTGGGAAAAGAATGAAGTATTGCCAGCCTTAAATAATAAAAAAGCATTACTCAGACTCAGAAAAGGCATGAAATTGTCCTTAGATTATTCAGGGTAGAGATATCATATTTCTTTGTCCATATTCCCATTTTCAATTCCCTCTGGTCACCCCTGGTGTGTGCCAACTCTCAGAGTTCCAGTGATGCAATTTTGGCTTCCACCACAGGGGTTCTTGCTAGAAAACCTGACTGAGATCAAATTGCAGGCTGGGTTACAGCACTACAGCTAGGGAGGAGAGTCTGCAGTTTCTCCTCCAATAGCACCATTCTGTTTAATACCCTGTTATCGCTCACCCTCAAGTTTTTCCCAAGCTATCAGCTAGATTATCCCTGTCCCACAGCAATCCAGACATTCGGTAATTTGTGTCTGTCTCCCTACGTCTTGTTTGCTCAGTCTCTGCCTCTCATTTTTAAGTGGACTTTCTTTTTGCATTCTGGTGCTTTAGGGAAGATATAGCAGTTTGCATATGCCTTCCTCTCCCCCATAATATGCATAACATTGCAGGATTTAAAATGGGATTCATGCGCTCCTCAACAGCTGATCCAGAGCCTCCCATACGTTGTCTGTTCTGTCTTTAAAACCCACGTGGGGAGACAGTATAGCTGCTTCCCTCTTCTTATTCCAGCTCATCATCTGTCTGTTCCCGAGGGAAAAATGAAGGGAAGATAATTTTGCCTCTTTATGGCCAAGTTCTGATCACTGTGCTTCCATAAGAGGAATGTAGAAGGGAGCCAATTGAGACAGAAACGAAAATTTCATGACTGACACTTCTGTCACTCCAGACTACCTGTATCAGTAGCCAAAATCTCATTACTGTAATTTGACGACAGTAGGAGCGCTATCTTAACTAAATGCTGAATCTGTTCTACTTTGTTTTACAGATCCAGCAAGACTGTATGCAGAACTTCGATGCTAGAAGTCTTAGCAGATTTGGTTAACTTTACAAGCACGCGTAGTCCCTTAGTACCTCAGGTTTTTGGGCTAAGTAAGAAATCTGCATCCCAGTTCTGCAAACAGTAGCTGGTACACCTACATCCACCCACCCACCCACCCACACATACACACTGCTGTTTGTTAAGTTCTGAGAGTCTCCAGTAAGAATTCCCTGCTTTCTGCAGTATTTTATATGGCGTTTGTTATCATTCTGCTTATGGGTCTTGTTTCCCCCACAAACAGAATTCTGGTTTGAGACAGAGCAGGTCTCCAGGAAGCTAATCTAATCACAAAACTTTCTTAAGTATTTAAACGTCTGAAGTCCAAATCAAGGTAAGACACTAAAGCAACATGTATTACATTCTTTTGATAAAGTTATTCCATAATGTTAATAACAGAAAAAAAAGGCTTTATACACTTCTTTCCCAGGACAGTTATTCTAAACATGAAGAGGTTTTTCTACTGAGGCCCCTAAATACCACAGTAAATGTCTTTGTCAAGTCACAACAGCCAAATAGTGAAGAGATTTGTTTGCTATATTTTATCATATGCATCTGAAATTATTCTCACTGATTTGAGCAATAGTACACTTGTGTTTTAAGCTCAGATGCAGAGCAGGGCTCTTAAAAGATCACGTTGATGCCTGTAGCAATGCAGAAACTACATTCAACACACCCTGTAAATTCTGAAAAATGTCAAACCTTTGAACCATACTTGAAACTACCATTTCTGAAACTTAGGAACAGCTTTTTTCAAACTGTGTTTAAAAAAAAAAAAAGTAATCTGCTGGTTTTGTGAGCCAATCAACATGCAACTGAAAATCTTGCTCTTTGGGCATACATACATGTGTGCACATACTTACATGTATGTATGTGTGTATATACATGTATATGTAGCATGTACTTTGTTTGTTACTTAAGGATGAAGAGAATATGTTCAGGATCAATGATGCTAAACACTAACTGGCAACTCTTCCTAGTCGATTCCTGTTCCAGAAAGCAAATTTCACTTAGTTTATAGTCACCCATGGAAAACATCTCATCCTGTGTTTGTAATTTATGCTGTTAAAACAATTTGATTAGTTGTTTGTCAAAAGCTGGGGCTGGTTAATTCAAATACTAGGGAGGCCTTCAGTTAGATGTTATGTTTTAGGATGAACAATATATTTTAATGCCATATTTGAATATTATTAAGAGTCCATTTCAGCAAACTATTGGCTCAATAATAGACTCTAAAATATGCTCAGAGTCTGAGGTTAGCAGTGCTGGGTGACAAATTATCTTTCCTTAGAGGCATATCTATGCTTTGATTCCACTGAAATATACTGGGTTTTTTTAGTTGCGTATTCAAAGACAGACTTGTTGCTAGTCATGTTGAGGTGGCTGCTTATTGTCAACTACGAGTTGGAACAAACATTTGCCTGTTCAAAATTAGACTTTATCCACCATTTTCATTAATATATGTAACATAATAAGTATTAAAATATGACCAAAAGCTTATACGGGAAGAAGTCCTGACTTTCAGGTTGGTAATTGTATTCCTTGTGAGAGAAGGTCCAAAAATTTAGGAGAAATTGTAGTATTCCGGATTAATTTTTTTTTAAAATGCTACAAAATCATGCATGCCTTTTCCAATGGTTCACGTTACATTGTGGCTTTGCTGGGCCATTTGGAATACTTCAGAACTTTTTCTGCAGCTTGATTAAGCTAGGTAAGGGAGCTGTTGGTAAAAGTCAAACTCAATCTAGAAAAACACTCTCTCCCCTAAAAAAAAAAAGTTATTATTTATTCTGCCCACAGTGCATGACCCATCCCATATTAAAACCAGTTGCACGACAAATGGCTATGTAAGATTCTGATACTCACATTATCTTTTAATTATTTTATAAATCAAAATGAATAAACAAATCAGTCAGAAAAAATACATAAAAGCTTTCCTTGTGATAATTTATGCTTTAAAATGATTGCTTTGAAGCAAAAAGGATTTGTGGCTGTGTTACAGACTTCAACTGTTGTAACTAATTTATGGCAACTCCCTCATCTAACAAGAATCAAATGGTATAAATGGAAAATGAGACTCTACTAGTACTGAAAATAAAGAGGTAATTTCTTTCCATCTTTCATAACTGCTATTCAAGACTGCATATAGTTTTTTGTCACAGCTGATTAAAAAGCTTGTTTTTCATCTTAGAATTAGTTTTATAATCTGTTCAAGCAAAACTGAAAGTCAGCACTCTAAATACAGTAAAAAATCTGAAAGCTTATTTACTGATAAGTACTTACTAAATTGGTGACCTGCTTACCTCCTGGGAACACAAATGCTAGTACAAACTGCAGAAAATCTTGTCACGGCCTTCCTCATGAAACTGTATTTGTGATGGATAGTCTTATGCCTTTTTTCCTGCATTTTTTTCTGCTATGGTGTTTGTAAAATTGAAGATTTATTATAAAGCTATACATATAAAACAGTGCTGTGAAATGCTTACTTTAGATTTGTTTTTTAGTGTACTTAATTCTTGAAAAAAATGTATATTGAGTCTTTAATAAAAAGGCCTTTAAGTAACTGAAACTAAATAAAAATAAATGCCAAAAAGAATTATTTATTGCACAATGATGTATCCTGTATTAAAGCCCCTCCACTAAAAAGTTACAAAATAACCTCTCAGTTACAGCACTCATAACCATATTTACAAAGGCAATCAGCATTGCCTCATGCATAGACTTAAGCACTCTCTGTGAAGTAGTGCCTAATTACATTTTCATAGCTATCATTAGGCATCTTTTGGCTTATACTGTCATATGCAGTAAATGCTTAAATATTTAGGTCCCTATCCTCAAAGATATTTAGGTGTCTAGTTCTCATGTCTAATTTATAAGAATTAGGGACCATTAGGGACCTTTTCCCAAAGCCAAAGTGTTTGAAATTTTCTCTCTCGGAAAGCCTGGTGGAAACTTTTGTGGACAAAACCAGATTGTCACAATAATCTGAATTCAACACTGCTGTGCCTACAAGGCAGACTTCAATGAAATAGTCTATTTAGCACTTTAAAAGTATTCTTCACCAAATCTTTATGCTATTTTTATTAGTGTTATAATCCATTACAAATAATCTAGTATAAATATACCTACACTTGGACACAACTGCCCATCAAATCAAAGGAATGTCCAACTCATGCATGAAGTGTTTTATTTCCAGAGAGCCCTCATCGTTGCCCAAAACAAGATGTCACCAAACTCAAAGAATGTTTTCTTCTCCCATCCTGCAGTCTTCTCAATAGCATTGTAGTAGTTGGTTAAAACACCAGAGTGCCTTTTTTTTTTTTTTTGGCATAGCAATGGCATAGCAATGTTGCACTTCCTGGAATAAATATTCCTGATTCCCGCTAAGTGTAGGACAAAAGTCTTATTGGTTTTAACACAAGCTAGATTTGATGTCATTTTAACCCATCCTTCATTATTGTTTGGGCACATCTGCTGGGGCTTACAGTTTACAGAGATACAGTTAAAGAATGGATGACTATGTCTGTCATATACATTATTATATGCATACGTTATGGTTTGTTCTTTAGGCCTAGAAGAATGTTTTTTCTTCAGTCAAAAGAACACCAGAGCAGGAAGTCTTGGGGCATTGTGCAAAAATGCAAGGGGAAAAAAGGAAAAGGGAAAATAAGAATGTATGAGAGCAACAAATGGAGTTTCTGATCTGAATATCCTTCACAAGTTCAAGTTAGAGTTTCGCTCTCCATTTTCTTAGTATTGCGTATGTGTAAATGCACTTGTTTAGGAATGTGAGTAGAGGTAGAAAAACCATGGGAATAGTGGTCCTGTAATAACCTCAATAGTGAATTTATATAATGAACATTTGAACACAAATGAAAATACAAAGTCTGGATCTAAGTATCATACACTTGAAGCAGAAAATTCACAAGCATTCATCAAAATGACCCAGCACCATGTTAAGTATAGTACCGGTTTCTAGATAAATTGGCAAAAGGTTGCAAAAAAAAAGGCCAGTGTTCAAGCACTTCTGTTTCACCATGTCCTTGTTGGTAAAATTTCACTTGGTTTACTTTCATAAGCACTACTGCCTAAGAAGGAAAATGTCATTCTAAGGCGCAATGTTAATGAAATTGAGCCTTTGGGACTTATGAAATTGTTTTTAAAGAAGCAAAAAAATTGGAGCTGAGTAAATCTTTGGACAAGCTGGATGGGCTGCAGCTTGAGAATGGAGCATAACACATGTATGGTATTTTCTTAAACGGTTAAACCTCTGAAAAGGAGAAGGGGTAGAGGAACAGCGCTCGTCTAATTTTCCATTGTTGTTAAAACTGTATTTGCCAGTTCAGGTTTGCATGAATTTATAGAGGCCTTTTTAATGTGAGGTTAATTAGCAAGGCTTTCAAAGACTTTTCAGATCTCTGGTACAAATCTAGCCTAGCTCAGCAGCAGCTGATAATCATTACCAGTACATGATTGTTCACTTGTCTGTGCGAAATTAGTGTGCAGCCGCAATCCAATTCGAGCAAGTTGTGTTTGCACGTTACCGAGCCACAGTATAAATGGGAACTAATTGAGTCTCATATTGGTTCTCCCAGTAAATCCAAGGACTGCTATGCATCTATGGAGACTAAATACCTGCCTCTTTTAAGACTAGTCTTGGAGCAAGGCTCCACTTGGAGTTTTTGCAATCAAGTGCTTCTCCGTGGAGAATGTCAGACTTCATCTTCCCCGACTGACTGTCAGGGATTTTCAGCAAGCACTAAATTCACATTCAAAATATATGCAACAAAAACCTATTTTTGAATGACATTTTGTCAAGGGCTTTTTAATTATTGTCATCCTCTAGTGTATCTATAAATTGACCTGTCAACTGTGAAGCAACTGCTCTGATAAATCATTGTGATTGTAGAGGGATTTCCACCAAAATGTTTTAAATAATTGCATTTAGATTGAAAGGCTAATGACTAAAAGGGAGTGGGGAAGTTAGAAAGAAGCATTTGAATCTTTCCTCTCAACAGAAACACAGGAAAAACACAGTAAGAGGTCATTCTTTTCTTGTGAAATTCTTCAGTTACCTGCAGAGTTAAAAGGAAGCTTTTAGTCAGATCCGTTCATGATTAAAATATATTAACAAGCCTGGCCAACTTATATATTAACTCAATAATATATTTTTCTGCTCCTAACACTATAGACAGTATTTTACACTTTCAAATATTTGTAAGGAGGCTATGTGCCCGGTGCATTGAATCCAATTTCTTATATTTGAAATATTAAAGGAAACCCAGGTATAGCTGTATCTCCACAAAGCACTGATGTATTCTGCTGGCAAACTTAATGCGCGCAGCCAGAAATCACTTTACATACGAATCGCTCAGCACGGCCGTGGTCCTTTAACACTTCAGGACAAACCTAATTTTATACACTCTGGGTTGACTGTTCTTACAGAACTCGGGGCAGGGCAAAAGCGGGGCAGCTCCCCCCGGGGGGAGCTGGGGCAGGGGCTGACGGTCCCGGGGGGCTGATGCGGGGTCCTGGGCCGTGGGGAGGGGAGGGGAGCCGTGGGGCTGGGCCCCTCGGTCTGTCCCAAAGGTCTCGCCGTGCCCAGAAGGAGGCCTCTTCCTCACTAGGAAACCTCCTGTTTTCTCCCATAATTTTCAACGGGCTACGGAAGAAAGAGTGCTGTGGGTTGTACGGGCATTTCTGGGGTGCGTCATACCCTGCAGGTTGCTGCCTACACTGGAAAAGATCTAACACAACAGCATTGATATGGCCTGTACAGGGAGCAGCTTGTCCAACATGATCATCTTTTTGGAGCTAGCACCACGAATTACTGTCTCTGTTGCACCAGAAGGCTTCAAGCTAAAATCACGTAAGGCTCAGAGTCTGCTGCCAGATGCATAATGCACATACGAGTGTAAGCAGACATTCAAAGAAAGAGCAACGAGCAACTTGGGAAATGTGTAACCTATCTTCCCTCATGCATACATCAATTTGCTTTTCAAACAGAAAGTAAAATAAAATAGTTTATTTCCACCTATTTACTGTCCCGCTGCAATGAGGTAAACACAGAACACGTGCAAGTTCAGGAGTAAGATGATCTCGCAATACATATATATGCTGGTATTTTTCTTCATTCTTGCCGTTTATTTTTGCTGGAACTTAGGAAGTTATCATGGAGCTGGAAATTAAAATGGCTCTGAATATCCTCTTGCTGTTTTGTATGGAAAAGACTGGTACTAAACCACCGTTGTCCAGGTTAGTTCCTTGCAGAGTCTGCCAAGGAGTTAGGAAATAACTGCCTGTGACATCTATTTTATAATGCAATATTATTCTTTAATATACAGGTGTTTTTTTCTGTCTGGATTTTAATAAAACGAGTAAAATGGAGACACGGACACTGCATGCGTAACTAAGGAGTAGTGGCAGGCAAGTATCAGCTGGGCAGCATCCAGCAGTTTTACTTTCCTCCTCGTGCACGGCAGGACGGTAATGTGGGTACGTAGCTGCGTGTTGGACATCTTCATCTTTAACGTGTTACGTCGTTCAGCCTGTCAGCTACAAGTCGTGTATTTCATCATTATGGCTGCAAAACCAAACACTCATCGTAGGAATGGGGTTGACGAAAATGAAATCATTAACAGAAAGACTTCACCCCTTTCCAATGGTAACAGTGACACCGTTGAAGTACAACTGGGTGAAGGGGGATAGCTTAAATCCAGCAGTCAATGCAACTTCAGGGGTTCTCATTTCAACTTCTTAGTACCATTCCTTCAGCTCTACAATGTTTTATTCTTCATCCAATATCCCTTTTGCTATCAACTGTTATATTACAACAGGTTTTTGCATTACTGGTGAGGAAACTGGCAGCTAGGTTCTTACTCTGCAAACGTGTTTATGCATGGAGTCAACCTTAGCAAATGCAGAGTCCAACTCTGTTTTCTGGACTAATCAAAAGAGTAGAGTCCTAATGGGAAGACTGGCTGAAGAAGAGTATAAACCACACTGAGCAGGTTGTACAGTAAACTCCGTATTCACGAGGTGACTATCTCCCTACCACATCTCTGCTCACTGCTACCTCTGGGGCTGAATGTCCCTGAAATCAGCACTGGTATTAAATAATTGTGTCATTTGATTTGCTTTACCCATTTGAGAACAATGTTCTCAAATAGTTCCAATGCTGGAAAAAAAAGCAGTATTTATACTTACTACTAATAACCATCATACACATACACTTAATTTATGTTTGTTAATTGCCATAAAATTAATGGAAGGGCCTAAAACAAGTATGTGAAAAAACAAATCCTTGTAGGATCCACTCCAGGGTAATGACAAAACAAAAAAGAAAAAGAGACAAAGAAAGAAAGGAAAAAACCCACCACGAATCCACTCAAATATTACTTTATTGATTTATTTGCATTATAATTTAAAATACTTATTAGATCTGATGGGAAATTCTAAAATTTTCTGGGTTTATCCTGAAATGTGTTAACAAATGCAACTCTCTAACCAGTTCATGCAATGGAAAGTTTAAAAGTGTTGGTATGAAAGCACTGTAGTGGCGTTGCCAAAATGTTTTTCTTAGCTACCATTCAGATATATTTCATCATGACAAAACATTACAATATAATATACCAAAAGAAACATTTTAGCAATTCCAGAATGAAATATTTTGACATTATTGGGATGAAAAGAGAAAGTTTCAAATAAGAAAGTCAAAAATAATTGTTCTGAAACTCATAAGATCCTAAAATCTCCTCTGACAAAGCATTTCCATTTACAGAAAACAATATTTTCTGTCATAAAATTGTTCTCCCGATGTGTTGGGGTGGGGTTTTTTTTCTGTTTGTTTAGGTTTTTTTCAACAAGCCCTAGGGATTACTCACTTCTTTTTAAAAAAGAATGGAAATCATACACGTGGGCCTGAAAGTAATACAGCGTTGAAGTTAAAGTGAATGTCTCTTTCCAAGGAATACAGATAAAAACATACAACTCTCCCTCTGCCTGCGCCACGCTTTCGCAGGCTGGTGCTTAGCTTATATGATGACCCCTATTCTCTCTACCCCACTGGCCATAAGCTTACCCGCACCCCAACGGGTGGCACCGACGGATGCCGTCCCACGGACCGCTCGCTTTGCTGTGTCGGGGCAGGCAGGAGGCACCTTCCCCTGGGCGCCCAGCACCCGGAGCGGCAGCACCCCGCGTCCGTCCCCAGAGCCGCCTCGGTGAGGAGGGAGAGGGGGAGACCCACCAGGCAGACGGGCAAGGGGTCTGCAATCTTCACGTTCATATGGCAAGATTACTCACAAATTGACCCTATCTGCCCGAGGAGACGTCAGGGATCTAGGGGGCCACTTAGAGAATCAATGTTAGGAACATCATTTTTGTTCATAATGAGAACTTCAGCCTTCAGCCTTCAGCCTCGGTTTCTGACAGAGAAACAATCAATGAAAGAAAAAAGCCTTCGCATTTCTTACATTCGGGTTGATGTATTTTTGGAAACATAAATGTTTTTAAATGCATCCATCTAACATGTCAATTAGTGTAATCATCTTTGACAAGAATTAAACTAGCAAACATCGTTCCCCCAGGAAAAGAACAAGAAAAATACAACAGAATATAAGAAGACAAAAGTGAAGATCGGGAGATGAAAAAACATGGAGATGCAGCTCTCTCAAATAATTATACATGGGTTCAGGTCCATGACATTAAAAGAATTAGTGTGAGAGGCAGGTATTTCACAGGTGGAGCTGGAAAATCACTTCAGTGTAGCAACATAGATTTGTAACAATAGAGGATTTGTGCCGACATAAGAAAACTAAACAGGTTCCTATATCTATGTAGGATTGAGATTCAAGGTTACAATACCATGAATATACCTTCATATGCCCTTCCATTTTTCCCTCTAAAGGAAGGATCAAAACTGCCTAGAATAGCGGAAACAAAATATTGACATAATTGATATGTTATTTTAACCAGAAATGTGTTCCACACTGCTATTCATCCGGACAGTCTTTATCCACACAACTTGCAACGCTGAGTTGAATGCAAAACCTACCAGGATAGGGGGGACTTGCATTAATGGCATCGCACAGGCTGCGATGGGAAGCGAGAGCAGGATGGAGCCCTCGGCTCTCAAGTCAGCTTTCAGTGTCCACATCTGCCTGGACACAAGAGAGAAGCTGATCCGGGGGTGAAGTGGCTTGAGCTGCACGTTTGCGTCTGGCTGATGTTCACGCCTTGCCATTCGAAGTCTAGAAATACGGTCCTAACAGGCATAAATGTTTTATTTCAGCTTCATAACGGAAAATAATTTTAATTGAATTATGATGAAAGAGCAAAAAGAAAATAATAATAATTTTTTAGGAATGAAGTGCATTGGCAATGTTTTTAACATTTCGGTCTCACATTTTGCTTGGTTCTGAAGCATTTTGCACAATAGTTGAAATAATTAAGAACAGACTTATTGTTTCCTGTCCTCTGTGGCAGAATGAGAATTGTTGCTGCAAGGTGTCTTTTTTCATTATAAAAATAAAGGCATTGCAAACAACATTTATAAAAAAATGACAGTACTTCAATAATAGGTTTGCCAGTTTAAACATAAATTAATCCAGAAGGTAGACAATCTGTATGGAGAAAGTCAATATTTCTCCATATGTAGATCTGGCTTAAAACTATCCATACCTTTCCCAGCCCTGGAATAGTTCCAAGGGAGCCAGCCTGCCTGCATTTTGCAACCCAGATCCTTTAGAGCCAGCGCTGCACCATAGCACATTGCCCCTTCTGGACTATCTCAGTGAATCAGCTGCAAAAGTTACCAGGCAGAAAAGTTCGGGTTCTTTTCTGACATATTTTGTTTCTATCACAGCCATGTAACATTAACAGCTGTAACAGGAGTATCAGAATATATACGTACAATGCAGGCAAATTACTTTTTAAGTGCAACCGTTTATTCTTACAGACTGATTTTTGCTCCAGTCCTGCAGTGAATGCTGAATAGGTGGAGTCAGCTAGCCAGCTGTAATCAATAGGGATGGAAAGGAAGACAGAGCTGCACCAAAATGCAGCTTATTAGGTCCTTTGCTATTTTTGGTTGCCCTCATTAGAATTTCTGTTTTATTCATTAAGGCTCTGGTTCAGCAAAGCATGCAAGGCTATAGTAACAACAAACACACATCTCAATGAATAACTTATATTACAGTTAAATATGTGCTTTATTGTTTTTCTGAATGGGTGTTTTAGCACTTTATTTTTCTAATTAAAAGAAAAAAGTGTAAGAGAGGAAAATGCAGTCATGTAATCCCACAATTATTATGTTGCACAACTCAGACAGTAAAATTAATTTAATCTTATCTAGTATGCTAAGTAATTTGCAGAAGTTCCTGATGACCTAGTCAATATATCTTAAAATTTGAGGGGAATACTTATAACAGCTGTGCAAAACTCATTACTAATGAATAAATGTTTCATTTACATAATTTACTTTAAGTTCATATGATTCTTTCTCTGTAGCGTCTATTCATGTAACAAATTTCAAGTTCAGCTGATTTAGAATTATCCATTAGAAACAGAAAGAGGGGAAGAGAAAGGGAGAATATACATTTTTGTGCTTGGTTTGTTCAAATATAACTTGGCGGACTTCATTTCCAGTTTAGAAGAATACTGTTTGCACTGGAAAAAACTATAGCATGTTTAACACTGTAGTGGATTTTAAAAGTGAACTTATGAAGGAGCAATTACAAGTCTTTTCTGGTGAGATTTATCTTGTAGCTTTAAACGAAGAGCATTACTGGGGACAAAAAGCACATTCTTGCCCTTCCTTTAAGGCTCAGAACTTACCTTTTCACATCAAACAGCTACAGTGTGGCATTGCTAACCTGAAAAAAGGACAGAGAGCTTGACTTCAGCTTCTTGCAAGTGAAATATTAATAGTAAAAATAAGAACATAGGAATGGTCCTAGTGGTTCAGAACTTCATACAACTTTGCAGCATCCTCCAGCAGCATCCTCCAGCAGCATGTCTCTAGCAATGACCAGTAATCAATTTCTAGGTGAGACTCTAAGAAACAGGGCAAACACACAGCAATCTTCCTCCTCATTCCAGTCCAACTATCACTGGCTTGTGAACACCCAAAGCTAGAGTTTAGATTCTGTTTTTAATATTTTTATGATGACTTTATCATCCAGCAATCTGTCTAATGTCATTTTGAAGCTATGCAGGTCTCTACAGCTTCATGTGACAATGAACTCCTTAGCTTCATCTGTGTATTCTCATTTGTTTGTTTGGTCTGCAACTTTTCATCTGAGTTCCCTTCATTCTTGAATTATGAGAAACGACAGTCAGTTCCCTCTCTACCTTCTCAGTTTCACTCATTTTGTAATTCTGTCAAAAGCTCCCCACAGTGTCTCTTCTCTGGGCTGAAGACTCCTTGTCTATCTAATCCTTTCTCCGGGAGCTGTTCTGTAATTTTTTTCATCATTGATGCTCTTCTCTGTACTTTTTCAGTTATGTCTTCACAGAGGCAGGGACATAGGATTGCCAACAATACTCAAGATCCATGTGTGTGAAGTGCCGTTATGCTTTTCAGCTTTGTTCTCTATTTCTTTCCCAATAATTCTTAAACATCCCATTTTCTCTTTTGACCATCATTGACTCCTGAGCTAACATTTTCACCAGTCCAGCTACTTGATCTCTGAAATCTCTTTCCTCAGAGATAATGGATAGTTTAGAACACCTCATTGAAAATGTAAAATTACCTTTTACATGGCTTTCATCCTCTTTGTCTTCATGAACAAAAGAGTGCAGTAACAAAAATTTGTTGAAGAGAAGAAAGGAGATGAACACCCTCTGTATTTCTAGACTTACACCTATGAATTCATACACTTTTGTACACGACTTACTTGATTCCTTCCTACTCCTCCCGGCCTATGTCTGCTCAGGTTGGTACCTTGGAGTGACAGGCGAAATCTGCAAAGAAACCAAGTCTGGGTGAACCAGCCGGAGAGAGCCAGCCCGTGCTTAGGACTTGTCAGTAGGGAGTTAAGGTAGGAGATATCCATGGATTAAATTCCACTCCCTGCTCTTTCTTCAGAGGGGGAGTCAGGCTTCCAGCTGAGACCAAGCAGAAAGGAAAAAGCTCCTACACAGATTGCCATTGCTTGCAAGGTCCCGCTCTACAGAAGACACTACTTGTAATACAAGTTTCTGCTTCTCTGTCCAGAATAAACTTTGGTGCACTTTCTGCAGTTGGGTTTGTTCAATCTGTCTCCCAAATACAGCCATAGTTCTATCCTCCCCTTATGAATTAAGATTATAGTTTTACATAAACAAAAAGTTCTGGTAATGATTTGTTATCAGCTTTTCTCCCAAATAACAAATGACCCCTCCTAGGGTCCCCCTCTTCTACTCTGAAGAGATTAGCCACCCAGGTCTTTTTCATGTGTGACTGTACCAGAGCATGATGTGACTTTTATTAATATCATTCTGAAATCTTAGTGTGTTAATATAACACTGCCTTCAAGACAGATTCTGCTTTGCCCTGTACTGCAGAAATCTGAGGAAGAGTATCATTGCTGTGCATTGCTCTATTTTTATATATCAGTAAATTCTTCCTCAGAGCATCATGTTTGGTTGCTTTAAAATATAAACAAACAATGCCACTTAGCATATTTTGCGTTAGGTAATAAATGAGCTGATTGCTGAAATGAAGATTTATTATTTGATCAAGGAATCTAAAGAAACCAGGATTTCATATTCATAAATTCATGATTTTTTTCAGCTGTAGCATGTCAGCATCTGCACATCAAAAGCTGAACCATGCTTACCAAAGGGAACGAAAGAGTCTACTGATATGTTTATACAACAAATCCACATCTTTCCATTGCTGTCTTGATTAGAAGAGCACCAGTATTTAAGGCTTAATTTAAGCTTTTGTCTTAAAGTTTCTGGTAAATGATACTGGTCTAGATCATTCCACTGTGTCAAGCATGATCAAAATTGTACAAAAAAAAAAAAAAAGAAATTCTGTAGTTTTCTGAAACTAGTGGTGTTTTTGTCTGTTTGTTTGGGTTGATTTTTATTCACCATTAAACTAGTGGTTCCCATCCTGGACTCTAGGATCTGCATTGGTACATGACCTCGTAGTCTACGTGAGGTTTGGGGCACTCTTAAATGCATCTGGGCAGTGGAACGGGGACCTTCCCCAGCGAAACCCCGGGGCATCTCAGGCCCAGCATTTATTCTCTAATCGGTGCTATTCTGGAGCTGTATTGTTAAGGCCATTTAAAACTATAGTTGTTTATAATGGTCTTGGCCACATGGGACCTATTCAAAAAATAATTCAGGCCTTAACCATATGACTTCTTCCAGATAATATTGGAAGAATTTGCAGTGGAGAAAAAAGAGATTTAATGCTTCGAGATCCCCATCAAATCACACACCTCTGCTCTCACATGAATCTCCATTTTCATGCGATGCAAAATGCGTAAAAGAAAAGTCACAGAAGTTTTCTTATATATATCTCTTGGGGCTGATATGGGCCGTTATTATGATTTATTTGTTATTTGTTGTGCACTGACAGGATGTTTGACTATTTGCAAACAAGATGGATGATGTTACCATTGTGTGACCTTGCAGCCTACTTACTAATGAGTTAACACAAGGAAGCAGGGACCCCAGCATAATGATGTGCTTGCAGACTTGGGATACTACTGAATTATTTGTGTTATTGCTTGAAGAGGCATAGGTCATAGTTTCCCAATTAGTACCAATCAGTTTCCAATTAGTACCAAATAGTAACTCAGCTAAAGTGGAGGTGGAGCTATCAAATTGCTAAAATTTCTCTCAAAATTACTTCCTGGGGCAAGCACCCACCTGAGAAGGAATTAATTTTTTCAAAGCTTTTCTATCAGTAAGTAAATCAAGAAACAACTCCTAAGGTAACTAGTATCTTAGCTCAATTATATTGTACTTTATCTTCATATTTATCATATAATTTGAGCTAATTTTCCTTTTCTGTAGGATGTAAACACAGATAGCTCATCAGAATGCAGGGTTCTGTGTACTTACTGTTAGAAAAAAGGCCCAAAGTGGTAATCGCTTCCTCTGGAACAGATCTGTAATGCTCAAATAAGCCAGAGTTGAAATTACTAGGGCTCTGAAAGAAGTCCTAGTTGTGGTGGAAGGTATGACAAGATAAAGACGTCAGAGATGAAATATCTTGGTATACTTTGTTATTAATTGTTCCATATTTTCGTATAGTACAGCAGACTCATGGCTGTTCATAAGGCCTTAGGTATGAGTGTAACACAAAACATTAAAAAGCTACTCAATAAGTCTAAAAAGTATAAATGAATAAAAAATAGTTTAAAATAGCTCTTTTACGTGATTTGATGTGTGATTGACTACCGAAACCACGGTCACTCTGTTCCTTGCTGACCTTACAAAAGCAAACGTATTACTTTTCTTCCAGTATATTAAAAAAAAGCTAAGTAAAATAAGATCTCTCTACAGTGATAGTTATATGCCATTACTCACAGAACAATGCAAGGTACAGTTCAACCTTTCTTTGCACTGATGTAGCCCAGTGAAATTAATGGTAGTGCCAGCAAGCAATTGAGGTCAAAATGTGATCAATAGATAATAACCCCCCCCGCCCTGTTCCACTATAAGCATGTTTCTGAGGTAGCTTTTCTTCTATTTAAAGTTGAACGGTTTCTTCCATTGTAGTTGAGCTGCAGAGATGGGAATAAATAGAGTTATGATTAATATTGTTTTGATTTTTTTTCCTAGTCTTGATATAACTGTATACAGCATCTTCATAACACATTCCTTTAAGCATTTGTTTTTCCAACAAACTGATCCTACCATTTTGATGGAAGAACAATTGATCAGGAGCCAGAGCACCAAGTTCCACGTGTGAAGGCCCAACCAGAAGCTTGATAGTTCACTGCTGGTTTATGCAGTAATTGCCTCTTAATATTAAATTCAGCTGACAGCATCCTGTGCTATCAATATCAAATAGATATTTATAGTTTCAGACTTTTTAATAGTTTAATCAAATTAAAAAGTAAAAGGTGTTGTTGGATGAAGGCAATGGCATGCATAGTAGAGCACCTTAATCTGTATAAACTTTTGTATTTCTAGCTAATCAATTACATGGTGCTTCTTCCTTTTTTCTCTGACTGTTAATGACTGCCATATTAAATAAAGTCTTGAATAGCCTGCTAGGATGCTCACTGGTCTCTAGCAGGCAGACTGAGTGTCTGCCAGCTTCTTTGCTATTACATCTTAAGGTCTTTAACTGTCTGAACAGCTGGATGATTGCATATAGCACTGGCAAGCAGCCACTATCCCCTCCAAACTCCAATTAAAGCTGGTGTCACAGAGCTAAGAAAGCACAAGCTGTGGCTTTATTTTATGCAACGATCAGTGACAGTCATTTTTAAAAATTATATGGCACTATAGTTTCATATATGGCTCAACAAATATTCTTCTGTTTGCAACTGGTTAACAAACTGCCGACAATCCTCCCCAACGCCTTTGTCATTTGATATTATTTGCCAGATAATTTACATGAATACTTTTCAGTCTATAGAATGTGTGCAGCACTTTCCTGCAGTAACTGGCGTTTGAAATTTCAGCTACATTTATTAGTTGGAACTGGAAGCAGAGGCCACATGGTTGTTTTTTTGTTTCTTGGTAGGAAAAATATACTCTTAGGAGGGAAAGAGGCATCTTTGGGGGATGATTCATCCACCCTTATATTAGTATGGGATGAATCACCCTCTGAAAGTGCCTATTGACTACAGAAGGAGCCTGAATGATTGACTAATCTAGACGCTTAAATTTCAAGCAGCTAAAGAAAGGTGATTCCCCCTCTTAATATATACTTCTGACATACAGTGATATACAACTGTTAATGGTAGAGCTGTTAATGGTTACCACAGACACACTATTATATAGCATACCACTGTACCAAGTCTGATTATCACTGAGCTAATCCCAAATTTGACTAAAAAAAGAGCAATGGCCTTAAATCCTGTCTCAATCAATAAAAATAAGATTTAAAACCGCATCTAAATATGATGAACCGTGAATATGTATATATTCTTTTGCTTTATCCTTATCTTCCTTTTTATAAGCTCTACTTTCTTATCTGTCCTTGACACTGCATGAGTCATATTCTAACCCAAGTTAACAAAGTTTTATTCAGTGGAAAAAATGCTACAGTCTGCGGTGTCATTCTTCCTTTAT
This sequence comes from Haliaeetus albicilla, assembly GCF_947461875.1. Taxonomy (NCBI): domain Eukaryota; kingdom Metazoa; phylum Chordata; class Aves; order Accipitriformes; family Accipitridae; genus Haliaeetus; species Haliaeetus albicilla. Next base: position 7,059,613 of record NC_091488.1, read on the forward strand.
ATACATAATATCGTGTATGTCTCTATGCCCAAATTACTTCCTTCAGCTCCTCGTGTTGGCAAACTTTAATATTAAAGGACCTTCATACTGATAAATCCAAAGTATCTTTCTTTTACCTAAGCAATTAAGCTGACTTCCTTCAAAAGAATCCTATTCAAATAAATCAAAGATTAGTTACAGAATACCTTTTCTCTTTCTTTTTCTGAGCAGGTAGAAATGGCTACTTATTCACACAATTTAAAATCCCTCCCACTGCCTTTTACAGGAGCACATACATTTATCTATGACACACTGCTTGTCAGAAGGTCTTCAGCTTCCCTGCTTTCTAGTAGTGGTGTGAAAAACTGCTACAGCATACGTAACGTTTGCACCACGCTGATGTAATGTGCTTGTCCACATTCTGATGTACCATTCTGAGTCTGTTCTAACCCAACACAGGCAGAATCAAGCGAGTGGTTCTTTTCTGTAAAGTCACCAGTGTGACATCACAGCTTATTGTGAGGTGAGCATGTCATGGCCTGGGGCAAGGGACAGTAGTAGCCATTTTGTGGGGATTCCAATATCGCAGGGTAACCCAGAATTACCTCCCGAAATTTTTGAGGGGCACTAGATATTTAAACATATATCTCATAAAAAACAAGGAAAGACGTAAATTTTTAATTCTGCCTCATTGTATTACATCCTTTTTGTCTCATAAAGCACTGGGGTAAGCAATAAAACATTTCTGGAAAAAATCCATCCATGCCTCCTAGTTGTATTTGGGCTAAGACTATGGACACTGTTTCTACTTCTCAATAATAGGTCAATCTGATTCATTGAATGCTGCTTTTTCACCCCTTGGAGAGACCTCATTTTGATTATCTGCTGTACTTGTTCAGGAAGAGTTCCCTAATGGCTTCCAGTGCCAAACTGACCTTTATATTGTGTTTATTATCCTGTCTGTCTGGTGTGGTACTTACTCTCATGTGCTATATCCTTTATAGTTGTCTGTGTCTTATGAGAAAGATACAGTTGCTTGCTTTTGAAAATTTTCTTTTCATGCTTTTATTGAGAAACATTCCCTATGAATAAAGTAATGATTCAGTCTTTCGAGATTAGTTATAAATCCCTCCTATAACAATGCATTTCCTATAATTAACTCTGTGGCCAAACCTTCTCCTAAAAATACTTCAAAGGAATTTTCCATGCTTCATGTGTGATGAGAGAACGACCCTTTGGAAGTGAAAAGTTTAACTGAGATCATGTTATCTGTTTTTGAATATTAACACATTATAAGATACTTAACTAATGACAGTGATGAAAAGAAAAGAAACATGAAAGCTAAACTTTGTCATGTGAACAGACTTCAATGAAGCATCTTCCACATTTAAAAAAACAGTTTGAGTTACCAGTACGAAAGAGGAAAACTCCCATTTTTCATTCCATGGAGAAGTTCTATCTTTCAAAATGTCCTTAAATGCTAAATTGGAATGAAAAAAATCCAGTGTTAAAAGATTCCTATGATAACAACAGTATTAATATTTAATATTTTGATAATATTAAAACTTTTAACGTAGTTTGTTATTCATTTATATAAATATATAGTTCTATTTTATTCCATATTATTAGTATAAATAGAAGTATATAACAACATATAACAAAATCAGGGTATAATTTAGTCCATTAGATGGTGACACTAGCAGATTCAGGCAGAGATGTTCAATCTATTTCCATGCCAAAACACACTTACTTTGTCCCTGTTTAACATTCAGATTGCTTCTGTTCAGAGCAGCATTTCCCAAGCTAGCATCTTATTGGATCAAAATGTGGGAAGGAAACTCCACAAGAGCAAACCTTTAGGGCAGATTTCTATTGCTTTTGTTTCAATTCAGTCTAAAACCACTATCATGAGAAACAGAAGGGGTAATTCAGACCTTTGTCACCGGGTGAAAATGAGGAGTTGGGAAAATGAGAGACAATATGAAAAAATTATACAAGTTCTTTCAAACTTCAGGAGAGGGACACATTTTGGACAAAGGTTTCAAGAGGGGGTGTGGGATGCAGAGCTGAAATGCTTTCTGTTAACCATCTCTAATTTAATTTCCTACCTCGCATTGTGATCCAGGAAGTCTGTTCTCCAGCATGAGTCATTTTGTCACATTCCAGATTTGAAATGAATAAAGCTATTAACATTTATGGTGTGCTGTAGTTTTGCCATATCTTGCAAATGTCTTTTTTTTTTTTTTCATCTGTTGTCATTGTCAGGAGTAACAGCTGACAATGTAAGAATATATACCCATTACTACTGTAAAGAAAAATAATAGTGCCCTTTACTGACTTCATAATAAAAGCTCATTCCAGTTTAAGATTTGTTAAAATATAATTTAATGAGAGCAGGAGCTCAGGAAAAGTGCTTTATTATTGACTGCTGCAGTGGAGATGAGTTGCCTATGTTAACAGAGCCATTCCGTAAAGGTTTATGAACGAAATTTACTTTATGGGGTTTTGGCTGGATCTGAGCATCAGAATCTTTTGTGGTTTTTTGGATCCAACTCACGGGAAAGCCTACTCCAGGAAGGCATTATAACTGGTGCAAGAAAAACATGAACTAAGCTAGCCTAACTTCTCAGAAGAAATTATCTTGGAAGGATGCATTCTATGAGGCAGAAAATTACATGAAAAGACAAAACCAAACTCAGTCATTTATGTTTAAAACCAACATCCCCAAACACTCCATACATGTATATATATAAATACATGTATATTCAATTAACTTTTTAACAGTATTCACTGACTTTTAACAATATTATCATGATACTATGAGTAGTATTAGAAATCTCAGCACTTTGGAGATACCAGCTCAAGCATGCCCCTATAACTGCATGAGAATTCCTGCCACAAGCCTCCACAGCCCTCAAAAAAAAAAAAAAGAAAAAAGAAAGGTAATTGGACAAAGTACTTCAAAAGTTAGCTGCTTGTATGTACTGTTTTTGTTTATAAAACCCTCAAACTGTAACATTGGAGACATGCACATGGATGCTGGCAAACATGATTTAGGTTGGCATATTCATGCCTGTCAACTGTTTATAACCCATTTCCACATCTATCAATTGCATCTATATAGCAGTCAGTATACCTTAACTGGATCCAAATGTCTTTATGCCTTCTAAACCTAAGCATCATAGACAGTATTTCTGTTTCCATAACAAAAGAGAGGTTTGCACAATTGCATATTTCCTAGCCAGTCAGAATACTCCTTCCTTACAAGCATTCATTTCTGACAGAAGTCTGACTCAATGTGTGTATCTTTTTTAAAAAATCACATCACAGAAAGGTGATGTGTTTTATGTGGTCAAATGCTAATGTCAGGCCTCTGTTTTTATTCTCAGATAAGGAAATTGCCTAAACTAAATGGAACCTGTTAAGAATCCGAAGCCATTGTCTAACTGGAGAATGATTTACACAAGAGAGTGAAGGTAATGTCACTTCTTCACAACAGTCAAAACCTAAATAGCTTACACAACGTCTAGGTATTTCACAAGTAAGCTGAATACAATTCCTGCTCTCAGATCAAAAAAGAAGTAGAGCAAGCTGTTGAGATAAGATAGGCCGAGTTTTGTCAATGCTAATGGAGTAATTGATGGGTTTTTTGAGAAACTGAGGCAAGTTTTGCAGCATTTCTTAATAAAAAGAACAGGTAACATTATAGAGAAGAGAGAAGAGGTGAAGGTTTTGAGCTGTAGTTAAGAGCTTGGTGACTAGAAGAATTGCTAGAAGAAGAAAGAATGATTCACTTAGGAAGAAAGTAAGTTCCATTTTACCATGTTAGGACTGAGATGAATTCTGAATTCTGTGGGAGAAATTCCAGGCTGGTTTTTTGGTGGTGGTGACTAACTGGAAAAGAAGAGGAATCTCCTGCCTTGGTGGCTGACAGGTGAAGACATACCACAAGCAGATAACCACTGAAGGAAGGTGGGGGCAAAGCACGGTATTCTATACGTTTAATAAACTACCCTGTTATTCCTAGGAGCCCCTTAAAGCTGTGTTCACACATTCAGATTTTCTACAGGTTGGGTGGTTTTTTTCTCTGTAGTCTCTTTTGGTAATGATAGATCGATTTGGGTGACACATATGTTTCACTAACTTTCAAAAATTCGTCTTACCCCAAGGCACTACTCTACATCATTCAGATCTTGCTATAAGAGACTCGTCCTTAATTGTGTAGTAGGTGTAGGAGTCAAAGCTATGAGTACCTGCATCAGCAAGATTAATATTAAAATTTTTTTTTTATGCTTTAAAGTCTCATTTCCATATTTTTGGCCATAAGAATACCTTTTTATCCCAGAGCATGTGTGCCAAGAGGGCCTAATATACTGCCAGATGACAAGAGTACAATGCACCTGATACACACAAAAATTGCACCTATATTATAGAGATACAAATGGTCACAGCAAGTGCAGCGTAGCAGAGCATCTGGAGTGCCCCATTATAAATGAATGAATTTTAAGACCTGAAAAAGTTAGAACAAGGAAAGGTGGAGTGTTTGTTGTTTAATGAGTGATTTTGTTTACAGGGTGCAAGAAATTATTTGTTTACTTCAGAATTTTGATATTCTGTTAAGATATAGTACAAATCATTGTTTCTATACTTGCCATTTTGTAGGTATCTGTGTTAAATGCTATCATCAATAAATGAATTTTAATGAAGCGTGTTAACTAGATTCCTTCACAGATCTGTAAATGGATATAAACTGGACACCCTCCCTCACTGAACTTTGCGCAGCCGCCTATAGTCAGTGAATTCAACTGATAGAGGGTACCTGGTGCTAGTATTCTCCCAGGGATGCCACTCGATATTATGCCTTGTTGTCAGTCACACTGCCACGGATGTTGCAAATAAAAACACAACTTGCAGCTGCTCTGCCAATGAGGTGATTTGCCTGGTCTACCTCCTATGGGTGTCATGCTGAATAACCTCATCATCCAAACTAACAGGATGGGGTCTTTCCATCACTGCCAATTTCTCTTAGGTGGTCTATCTGTTCCCAGAAGTCTATCACAACCAGTGTGTTATTAAGATAGATTAAGCTCTCACCATCTTTACCTTATTGCTACCAAACTGTAAATCTCTAGTCCTAACTACTTTATTCCTTAAGCTGTCCTGTGAGGTCTGCTAGATAAAAAAAGTCACAAAATGCAAAGTTAATAAGATGGATGAAATCCCTCCTGGGGATTTTTGTGATCTGTCAAAATTCATCATATGCAGATGACAGATGATAAATATAAACCTATAAAAGGGTTTGAAGAAGAAAAAGTGGTCTATTTATTTAGCAAAAATAGAAATGTTAATGAATATTGCTGCATGGAAGCATTATCTACCATGGATGGTTAGGGCTCAGGCTTGCACAACTAAAAGTGATAAATGAGACCGAGCTACAAAATAATTGTTAGGTTATGAATGTCCCTAGAATCCTTGTATGGGTTTGACAATATTAAATCTATCTCAATTTCTTATTAAATAATGTATATATGTGAGAAGAGAGAGCACAAGCCCTCACAAAAGTCTTTGAATAAAAGCTATTCTTACTTGTTATCAGTGACAATGAACTCATTGCTTTAATAGGAGTTGAAATATACTTAAACTCCACCACGAGTGTTTAATTCAGACACGACTTTCCTCGTTCATTCTAAACCTCAGATTTTCTGTACATGCAGCGTATAGTTTAGGTACCTTAATAATCCTTCAGTGAAAATGGAAGCAGCAAACAACTATCTGCCTTGTAAGGCCACAAGTGGATTTTTATTGCTATTTCTTCCAGATCTACAGCTACCAATCACCAAGTGGGGTTAACCAAATACTACCGAATACCAGCTGGTATTAACTAGATAGAACACGGAAGCTGTAGAGATGTGGCAAGGCCGTATTAGTTGCGTTATCCCAATTAGCAATGTACTCACTGAATATTCATTAGGTAGGTCTGTATAATATTGCTAGGTTTTTGAAATCTGAGTTTTCTTCAAATGATCCATATGTGCTATTGGAAGTGTCCCAGTTTTTACTTAAAAAACAAAACAATTATCCCCTTTCCCAACACTTTCTGAAATTTGTAAGGCAATGGTATTTTAGCTTTTATCTGGTTTTGAAAGAGAAATCTGAACTGCGTCTTTCCACTCATGAGAGAATCTGGCCATTGATGAAGATATTATTTTTCTAGTTTAAATATAAAGTTTTTTCTGGTGCAGTTTGGTCTAGTTTTAAAATACTGTGCCTTTTCATGTGCTCTCCTACAGGTGCTTCTTAGTACTGCTAGAGCTAGAGAAGCCCTCATCCTTGGGGTATTGAACTGGCAGAAAGCATAATGCCTGCTAATACCACCTGTGAGACTGCGATTTATAATTCTTATATCTGTTTGGCTTAACATGCTAGACTAGGAGAAGGTTCCAAATCAAGCTAAAAGACTGCATTACTGGTAAATGTCAACTGGAGAGCCAAGACAGCCTGAATCTCTTTAGAAACATTATGATATTTCCTGGCTGTAAGATGCAATGGGAAACTCGAAGACATGGCATGGGTAGAAAGCTTTCTAAGATTTAAATGTATGTGTGTCATCCTGCAGGGAGTGAACTCTTTTGTGGTAAATGAAAGCCCATTGGCAAAGAACTGACACTTTAGTCTGTTTGCTATAGAGTACCACCTTGGCAAATAAAATCCCTTCACAGGACAGTCTCCTAGTTAGCCAACCCCATCACAGAAATCAGTGACTTACTTGTCTCTCCCAACTACTAATTTTTAACATTAAGAATTGCAACTACTTTTTTAGTGACAACAGTCACTTATACGAATAGTTTTTATATGTATTTGATGTCTGTAGCCTCAATCCATTGTGTGAATAGAGTTAAATTTATGCATTCTTTGTTATTTAACAGCTGTGCAATGGTTCTCTCAAGCTCCTTTAAGTGAAACCATATCCATTTGTCAGAACTGGGACTGAGTAAATTAAAAGAAAAAAAAGAAACAGTTAGGAGCTGAGATCAGAAAAGCCTCAGTCTTTCCTGTGACCTTCTCATGACGTATAACGTAGTCATGTTTTGTTATAAACTCTAAAACTGCTTCAGCTTCACCTTTCTGTCTCCATGACCTAGAAACAATGGAAGTCAGCATCTTGACCTTTCCATATTTAAAATTCTTAGCACATACTGGAATGCAACATTTTTCCTCTCTGGTTAATGGACAATGGGAGAGAAAATCCGAGAGACTGTAAGCATTATGACTATCAGAAGTAACAGAAATATATATATCTCTCTCTCTATAAAAAGCTAGGAAAACAGAATGAATTTTCTGTACATTTTGCAGTTGAAGTTTGATCCAGTTTATCCAATCCTCTAAATAAATACATTGGTTTGGATCATTATCCACTTGGGAGAATGCCATAAAAATATACCACTAGTTGACTTACAGAAAGGGAAGTATTAACAAATTATAAACTGAGCACAGCTGGGCAATGTTCTGGTGGGAGCGATTATTTCAGGATTGTGAAAGGCAGGAGATTACAAACCCTGAAATGAAGTAAAGCAATGACCTTTCTTCACTAGAAAAGTCTTGTTTAGTAAGTCTTGCCTGAGAAATGGGTGGTAACACAGATTGATATGTCAAGCTGCAAACACCATAATTAATGTGAATGACACTTCTTTAAACTTCAGGGTATCAGATACTGTTAAAGGTGTTTTGTCCTGTAGGAGATGGTAGCTGAGATTGGGTCTTTGAATAAATACTTTGCTCAAGGCATCCAACATCACCTTGATAAGTACAATTCCCTCACCATACAGCCTTTCACACAACTTCTTTTATGCTTTCGATCACAGCCATCAGAGACTAGTATTGGTGTTGAGGGGGATATACCATATTAACTCAGAAGCTCATCATCTAATATCTCCCAATATGCATTTAAATAGCTTCCTTATTTTTAGCAATAAAGATTTCTATTGTGAATCTTTTTTTCATGTTTATTTTGTAAATTATTAAGGAGGATAAAAAATAGTGTAATAAGAAAATCATCATAGGCAGTGATGTTACTAATCTAGTTAAACTAGTGTTACTACAAAACCACCATATCAAAAGCCAAGCACTACTGCATATAGCACTGTAGTTTTCTTCCTGTAGTGTGTGCTTCCATTGATTAATGAGTATCCCAGATTGCCTCCATAGATGTATTCCAGCAAAATTAAGTAGAGATCTGAGTACTTAGGCTATTTGCATGGATTCTCATTTTTTTTCATAACCTCTACTGCAACATAGTTAGAATAAGAACTAATTCACTTCTGTTACATAAAATGAATACATACCTATGGAAACACTCATGAAAAATCTAGTTTAATAATGGAAAAGAAAACCTTAAGCAAGAGGAAAAATTAATCTCGAATTTGTAGATATGGAAAAATCTCAAATACCTCAAATCTTAAGCAATATTAGGTATGGAACATGTAGTCCTCATAAGACCTGCCAGATAATGAATTTGGACCCTAGGTAATGGTCCAATCCACCTGTTTTTGTCATTGCCTGGAAGGATAAATGCCAAAATACAGTATGTCTAAATGCTCCTTGGATAGCCATCCATATCAATTATCACCTGTTTTGATCCAGGGAATTATTTCTGGGCTAGAAATGCACTATAATCCAGACATAGATCAACATAAAGTAGTTCCAAGTCTTCACAGAAGCTTGAAAAGTGAGTCATGCTGGGGAAAAATACTACTTGTTTTGTGTGTGTGTGTGTGATAATCTAGTGATATGAGCAAGCAATCAAGTGAAAGCATTGATTTATGGGCCCTTTTCACCCTGAGTAGTTTGGAAGCAAAGGTTCCCATACCTCAGGAAGAGGTACTAAACATCAGCCTCTAGGTAGATGCTACCTGGCAGTGCTGTTCCAACTACATGGTCTGCAGAGTCCCGTAATGAGTCATGAGATGAAAGTGGAGTACGCAGTATGTGTATAGAATATGTGGCTGGGACTGCTGTAGGATTTTCATATTTTAAAATATAAAACCAGTGACACTGTATGCCACCTTTCTCAGAGTTTTTTGACTGCTGCTGCCACCAAAGTACATGTTTTAGGAGAAATTTCTGGCAATTTTATGCCTTTAATTCCCACTCCCATTTCCAACCTTTCCTTATCACAGCCTACTTATAGCCGGTTCCCAGGAAGTAAATTGAAGCTGCCAGTGCAAACTGCAAGGAGAAGAGCTAGGGAGGAAGGGGATTTCCTGCATTTCATTCTGAAATAACAAGTAAACATGAAGAATATAAGAAATATAAGAAAAAGAAATCACCAAAACTTTTTAACGCAGCACACGGCATTTGATGCTGAGAGGTGAGAAATCCATTTTATAGTACATCTAGCAACTTCAGTCAGCTCCTTCCTCCTTCCAGGGTAGTTAGAGTTGTTTGTCCAGTATCAGAAGCTTTTACATTCTGGGTCATACAATTTGAAATTCCAGCTCTCCAGTGAGATTCAGTCTTCTTCCTACCTGTTTGCCTTCTGTCCCATGAAGCCTGTCATAAAAGTGACAGCCTGAATTTCAATGTAAAATGTGTCCCCCTGTCTCCTCCAAGGAGCTTCAGTCAATTCATATGGGTGTTTAAGTCTCAGGTGAGGAGTAGGGTAGGAGGTACTTCTAGACTAGGAAGCTACTCTAACAAACCTTTGAAAAAGAACAGCCCCCTTTTGTTGCTTTTACTTGGAAGAGAGATAAGTGGGTTTATGTATCCTAATGTTTGCATACAGGCTGACAAGGTTAGCATGTACTACTGCCTCTCGCCCCACAGGGTTGAACGTATTCTGCCTCTGATGCCAAATACAGCATTTACAGGGGTGGAGTTGGGGAAGGAAAACCGATGGAGGAAGGAAAACTGGTGGAGGAATGGGAACTGGTAGAGGAAAGGACTCAGCAGCTTGGACTAGACTTTCTACACTGTTTGCTGTAGTAGGGTTGCTGTTCACAGCTGGGGTGGTGAAATAACATCTTTTGGCTTTCCTTCTCAAGGGTGAAAGAAAAAAAAAAAAAAAAAGGAAGCTACTAGGACTGGTTCATCTGTCCTATCCTTTTTTATTCATTCATTCCTCACTCTCCCTGGCCCATCACCACAAGAAGGATGAGAGGAAGAAACAACTGGGACCACACATTCACTTCCATCCTGTGCTTTGGCATGGCAGAACCACCCCCTTGCTCTCAATCTAGGTTTCAGATTTTTTGAGTACCTTCAGCAATCACCAGCTCCATCCCTGAAGCCCAGAGCAAAATCTGCAATAACTTTCAACTTTGGCTCATGCCAAGCTTTGAAGGTGCCCTCAGCTCTTCATCCTACACTCTTTCACAGTACTAGGGGGATATGGTAATACTGTAGAAGGAAGAAGGAGGCAAATTACTGAATAGAAAAGGGCAAAGAGAAGTTCCAAAACAAGTTCAACCCAACTCAGGGGAGAGAATCAAATTTCTAACTTAAGTGTGCTGAATCTCTCTGAGCTACTCAGAGCTTCATATTTGGCTCTGCTGACTGTCTGTAATGCTTACTTCAGAAAGATTGGATCATTTCCCATGTTTCCTAACAGTCTGATGCCTAAAATATACATTATTTCATTTAAGTACACTGGATCCCACTCATTTTTATTAATAACTTTTATGAATGCCATGGATCTTATTCATGTTTACATCATGGCAATGAACTGAAACAAATTGTAACAACGACAGTGACTGCAGATAAACTAGCTTGTGTGCTCCAGATGTCTGAATGTAGTAGGTGACTGGAGGCTTTGGACATGACTTAAATTTTTGTCTTAATACTAGGTAAAAAGAAACCTCTGTTTTCTGCCAACAGATATGACACTCGGTTGGCTGCCTGACCAAATGTATTACAATCTAGATTCTTTATAGTATCTTGTGTGTTTCTCGGTTTCTTCTTCCTTTCTTCCTCTCTGCCAGGTTTGTAAAGATGAAACTGGGAAGAGAACCATGATTTTTTTTAAACAATTCTGAATATTATTTTACCTATTCTTAATGTTTCATTTTTTTACTTTATAGAAGATAGTGCACATATACATATACTGTTCTGGGTATCTGCTTCTCTTAGCAATCTCTTCACTGCTGATTAGTCCACTCTATTTTCAATCCTGTGAAGTGAAGGCAAATGTCTGGAAGAGACAGCATATGCTTTTGCTTTTTCTTGGTGTGGAGACCAGCCACAGAGCTGCTTCATAATAACACATGGAGAGTCCTCTAAATCACCTACAGTAACCCAGCAAGTATTAAAAGCAGCAAATTTTCCACTGATCTAACATTATGCTGTTTCCAGAAATTCTTTATACTGGAAAGCAGGGACCAGATGGAATCTAACGGCAGAACCAGCTACTGGAGAGCAGGGAAGCACTGAATTCCCAGCTCTGTGCTGGACGAACTTGATTATCCATAATCTGTTCATGCCAGGCACAGCTGACACAAGACAACGCTATAGGAAGATACAAGCTGAGGGAAGGGAATCACTGCCCTGGAATTGTATGTATCCTAACGAGCAGCTGTGATGACTTAAGGTTAAGTCTGTCTGATGGGCAGGTAAGTATCAAAGGCAACATTATCCTAACACAGTCTTCATGCTTTTCTGAGAGGCTCTTGCTTGCTTTCAACTTAGTAACATGTCTGCTTGGATCTGAACTTCAGTAAGGAGACTTGAATTTTTCGTGGGTAATCATGGGGAAGATATTACAGATACAGTGATAATATGTGTACACTTCAGCGAGTTAAGTACTGCTGAATTACTATTTAAACATTAGCTAGGCTCTTTCTCCATTTTTCAACCCAAACTATGGAATGGAGTCTAGGAACTGAATTGAAGGAGCACTTTAGTGAAAAAAAAAGAGAGAGAGATTAGGCTGATTATGATTGTGGAAATGAACCTGAATAGTATGATCCTCAAGTAGCACATATTGCAAATGTTGTCAATGGCAATGAAAGTAAGAGCAGAAATGTCAGCAAGGAGAATGAGCAAAAAAGAAAGAGGTAAGAAGGAAGAGAGGCTGAAAGAGCATCTATAAAAAGTGTTTCAAACCCATTAGTTAGTAAATTCACTATCTATTGAGTATGGGTGGGTATGGAAATTACTAATGAAATTGCTGAGGTTTTTTTTTTCTTTTTTTTTTTCATACTGAGGTGAATTACAATCACAAAACCATTATTACCTTACTTAATGTGAATAAATCATATTCCTTTCCTGTTAACTCCACAGAAATCAGCAGGCATTCAAATCAAGTAATTAAAAAAAGGGACTAAGGGTCTTCACTTAGACTGTTGCTCACATGTCAGTGCTGTGGGGTTTTTTTGAACAGTTACCCCAGGAAATAGAACCTATTCTAGATGTCACAGTTTGTCTTGTGTTCCTACTAATTGGACTAAAAACCACACTACAGAAACTTGTTGGCAAACCTCATCCAATATATGCACTTTTCAGTAGGTAAGACTTAGGTAAGCTCTGTCTTAGAATATCAGACAGTTTTGTAGAGGACCTGAAAGATTTATGCAGAAATATTCTGCACATTGGAATATCTTTTAGTAGAAACTGCTGAGGGGTATAGCCCAGGGAAGTGGACTATAACCTAGAAGACTGTCAGCAAAAGTCAAGCTGATAACACAGGAGAGGGAAAGAAAGCATATCTAATTTCTTGCAGTCCTGAATTAGTCTTAATAAAGTTACTGTTACGTGAAATCACTCTAATGGAACCCGTCTATACATCCCCCTGGTTTGCCTCATTTCTCTCTCTGAGAACTCTTTGGGAGAGGACCTGTGTTTTCATTTTGTGTTTGTACAAGACTTACAAACTGGGTTTCAGATCCTGATTGGGGACTCCTAGAGGATACTGCAAAACTGAATGTAGATTATCAGTGATGATGATGATGATAATAATTATAATAGTAAAAAATAGTGATCGAACATTAGAACACTTAAAGAAATAACCAGGTTGCATTTAAAAATTACAAAAGACTCATTTCTTTTAGACCTGACTTCTCAGAAGACCATTATCCCTAGAGCAGAACAGTAGACAAGATCAGGTTAGACTGTATTATATGAGCACCTCCCCCCTTTTGTCATTCTAGAACTTTCTAAGTGCAAAAAAGCCCTCAACAAAACCAGTACTCAAACAACACAGCTGAAACATCTCTCACATGAACATGGCACATGTAAACATATACAAATTATTTCTACAGCAGTATCTCTACCATTTTATGCAATCAAGTTTGTGAACCAGCTTTCAAGGAGTCTTAAGTGTGCTTTACTAAACAGAAACTAGTGAACATGTGAGCAGGGGTCCCATAATTGAGTAAACTTGGAATACCTGAACTTACTTAAACAGTGCAACTTGATGCCCGAGACCTCACTTGTAAACTGTGTAGAAAGTTTACAGTCCAGTAACTGCAAAATAGGTAATTTTATAAATGAAAAGCACTGTGAAACCCAATCTCTGAGACTGTTAAAAGTACTATCTATTTAGAGACAATGAAACTATAATCAGGTAACACTAACTGAGGAGTTAGGGTCTCCAGATTTTTAGAGTTCAAATCCAGACAGAATCAGCCCTAGGTTGTTTCAGGGACTAAGACAAAATCCATTGTTCAAGTAAAAGCTATTGTTTGTTTTCTGTGTGTCAGTCTTTTGATCTTCTTGTTAGTAGATAAATCCTTTGGTCAGTAGCATTGGCCCATGCATCACAGAAACACATTAACAGTAAATAGTACCTTCCAGCTCTTCAATCTGGGCACTAGTGAAGACTGAGATATATAGTACACAAAGGCAGACACGAAAAATTAAAGAAAGAGAGATGGCCGATCCTTCTTATGACTGATGTTTTATAGCTCCTGTTTCATTTCTATACTTGACCTGTGATCTCTCTTTTAAAGTTTCTGTCTCTAGACCAAACAAAACCATAATTCATAAATTGTGTGAAAGACAGTATCTTAACTGTAGTTACCTAAAAGCCCACTTGCATGTCTCAGATTAGTTAAAATGGATTTTTAATTTCTATTTAATTTACTAATGTCCTAGACCATTTTTTAACCTGTTTAAATGTCTCACCAGATTCATATACTCTATGTATTTACATTATGCAAATGATCCAGTCGCAGCTTCTTATAAAGACTGACTTTTGTTGGTTCTCAACAAATACTGCTATTGTGATTTTGATTTTATCCACCATGATGCCTGGATATCCTAATTACTCATTAACTCCAAAACTGATCACGCAGTTTCCCTTTTTTTTTTCTTGGTGAGGTTGATATCTGTTTTCATGTCCTTTCTCTACTTTCTTCTGAAGGCCAGAAAGCCAGGCAGACTTCACAACATGCTGTCAAAATTGGCAGCAAAATAAGAGATTCCAGATCAAAGACTAACACGCTCAAGGCTAAATATAATCCCGAGTAAAGCAGAAGGCAGTAAGTTCCAGCATGTCTGCTGATATGGTCACTGTGGTGGAACTGCCCTTCCAAACTGCAATCTTTCAAAAGACTCATGTTTGATTTTCAAACATATTTCAGGGTTTCAATTACTGCACATATTCCTGGCATCTTCCAACATTATCATTAGGGCATGAATATTTTTGTTTCATGCTCTAATCTAGCATAACTCTGTATTAGGCTGAGCTATGAGTAACACATTTCACTCACCCTCCAGTTTTTTGTTTTAATCATGCAGGCTTGAGCAGGACACACTATCAAAACATTAACTATTTCTTCCCTCCTTTTACATGTGAATAAGCAAGATTCAGAATTCCTTCTGTTTTTCCTTACTTGCAATGCCTTCTTTTGCCTCTTTCTGTGGAGTAATTCCTTCAGTGAAAAGGTATAAAGGCAGTTCCGTGAGCAGCACATTTTTATGTGCCTGGTTTCCCCAGGCACTCTCTGTTTAAAATCTGCTTAGTAACCCATACTGCTGATTTTTCCATGTGTCAGTGACACTAATACATACTTTCTCCTCCACCTGGGCACATATTCTCTCAAAACTTCTAGAACTTTATGTATCTGAGATTTACTTCACCAGATTTGGTAGCAATTGGCTGATGCATTCAACTACTAAGACAAAGCTAACAGAGTGATTCTGTGAGTTTCGTTCCTTGGGAAATACATTAGCAAATACAAATGTATGTTGGCCTCAAGTCGAGATGATGCTCACTTTTTATGTACCAAAGGTAAAAATAGCCAGAATGTACACACACGTGCACACACATACACAAAAGAAATTCTGCATACCGCCTTTCCTTACCTAGCAGACCTGGAGATGCGCAGCCCAGTCCTGATCCATTTTGCACCCCATCACCTGGACCCTCCAGATCTTACCACCAGATCTTACCACCAGTCAAAGGACCTCCATCAGTGAGCAACAAGGTTCACAGCTCAGATACTGTGCCCACCTCAGGTTAACAGCCAACTAGTCTGCTTGGTTGCTAAGAAATTGATTATTCTTTTTATTCTTTGAAAAGACAGTGGGTAGTTTTAGATTTGAGCTCTTAGTTTTACCATGGTTTCCTAAGAAAATAGAGACCACAGTGCCTTTCTGTTGCCTGATAGTGGCCTGCATAGTCCGTCTCCAGAGTGTTAGTGGTATAGGGACCTGGCTCTCTCAGTAGGTTTTATTAGTCAACTGCTATGAACATAAAGCTGATTTAACTCCCATGCTTATAAGTTTTCCTCCCACTGTGCTGTGATTGCTTCAGCTTTTTGGCATAACTCGGCATGACCCGCCAGATGGCTTGCTCACAAAGGGAATTTCCCCTGTATCTTCACACAGCTTCTGAGATTTTTCCAATGACAACCCTCTTTTAGTTCTGGATATTTCTGGGCCCTTCCACTTCACTTCCTATATATGCAAAAAACACTGCTAAAATGCACATCTCTTCCTCATTCCTTCTCCCCCCAAACAAAACAAAATGCAATATTTTACAGCATTCAGGTTATATAAGCAATTTGCACAGTAGTCTCTTTTACAGTCAGCCAATATAGCTTTCTTTTTCAAAGAATTACCTACTCCCTCAAAAAAAAACCCCAACCCACAAAACCAAAACCACAAGTAATTTGCACAAAACTCTAGTTATCTACATTAGCAATTAAGGGCTGAGAAAACTTTGCTTACCTCTAAACCCGTTTTGTTGGAGAGAATTAAACCTTTTTTTTTCTACCAAAATTTAAGAAATGCTTTGACTTCTGCCAGAATGTCTGCCTGCATTTCCTTAGAATGCACCTCCCTCTAAAGACTCTTCTTCATTTACTTGTCTTTGAGAAGTCCCACTGTCCTTTAGGTTTTGTAGATGTTCTTTGATGATTGAAAAGGGACGTCTGTAGTTTCTTGTGAGTAGTCTTCTGGGCCACAGGGAATAATAACTTTGTACACTGTCATGTATTTGGAAAGCATGTCTCTTACAGTTGCTGTGAAGCTTTGGGTTCAGTCTCAAAATATAGGTTTTGAGGGTTTTAATTTTTTTTCTTCTTTCATATATAATTAAGGATAGTTTAGGCGTGCTAATATCAATCACAATCTTACTGTTTACTTTTAAAAGCCTTTTTTTCCAAACATTCAGTTTCGAACGTTCACATGAGATGAATGTGCAAGTGGGAGTCAGATATTAAGAAAACAACTGAAAGATGAGGAGGCAAAAGAGAATTCCCTTGAGCATCCTAAAATTTTAATGTTTCCGTTGTTTAGTTCCCTAGTATTCCCAAGCTTTCCTATTCCTTGGATTTCCATTCAAAGTTGCACTCCACATCAGGCTGCTTAGAAACCTTGGGAAGAGCCAAAACCAGTTTCTTCTGCTGGCTCTTCTGGCTGACCAGATGAAGAAAAAAGAAATTTACTTTCCTGCTGGAAGATAGAGAATACTAGATTATAGTTTTTGGTTGTGAGAATAAGTCATCTGAATGTGGTAGTCTGATGTTGTGACCATTGAGCAACATCACAACTAGTAAGGATATTAGGAGGGAAGAACACTTCAAAAAAATCTCTAAAAGATAGACTTGGAGTCCACTTCTTTGATATGCCTATAAATTTGCTGGAGCCAAATGAGCTCTTCTAAAATTTCAAAATTGTCAATGGATATCTTCCAAGTGTCCCATTATTTGCTTTCAAATTGCTCCTTTGCAATAGATCTCATTGATCTTTCAGGAAATTCACATTTTATTTTGTTAGGCACTTATTCTTTCTAGGAGAGATACATCATTAAATGATTGGGGGATAGGAGGGATTGAAAACATAATTAATACTTAGATTAAAGTTCTGCAGCTCAACAGCACTATCTGAATTATCTCCATTTTAGGCAATAATAATAATAATTACTCTCTAACCACAAATCTAGCAAGCAAAAATTGAAGTGGAAATTACTCTTTTAAGAAAAGTAGTAATAATAATATCTGCCAGTCATAAATGAGGCTCAAAGTCACAAAAGTCAGAGTGGGTTCTTAATCTTTAACTATTAAGAGGTTACTAGATGATTTCCTGTAACATTTATTCACATATATTCATTTTTTTGCATTATCAAACCATCATTCTACTAAAGGAACCCACCTTTCCGAAATGAATACTTAATGAGGGAAAATGAATACCAAATGAGGGAAAATGAATACCAATTCCCAAACTAAAACTACACCTCAAGGATTACAGATGGCATGTTTGCATATTCCATCTGAACACGGTTGCTTCTTTGTCACCATTTTCCTTGGCCCCTAAGGATACAAACAGACATTGTAGCAAAGGCTTTTAAATACAGACTGGGTTTACCTGCATGCTTCTCAGTCTATTATATCCCTGTTCCAACTGTTGGGCTCCCATCCATTGGGCCTCTTGTTTCAAAAACATGCCTGGAGCACTCTCTGGAAGGCACAAGTAAATAGTATGAGCCTTTCCTTGCTTCAGGGAGTCCACTGGGAGCATAAACCTTTTGCTCAAGGAACCATGAATGGTTTCAGTGGCGTAAAGGATAATCTTTTCTCCTTCCTTTCACATAGATACAGAACTACTTCGTGGCCTTGACAAGGCCTGATGCATCCCTGGAATAACATCTAGGCTTTATTGCAATTTGCAGTCTGTATATCACTCTTCAATAGGAAAAATGATAAATTTTAGATTTAATGGTCTAAGCAACCATAAACCAGCAAAAATCTTAGGATAATTCTGTCCACTCAATGCAGAATGTTTTTTTTTTGCTCTAGACTCTTCAATTCAGAAACCCATTTTTTTTCAGAATAAATTAAAATTGGTTGAGAGCAGTAAATATACCCAGAAGAAACACAATTAGGAAAATGTTAGAAAGACAGTGATAGAAGGAGTCATTGTTCTTTGTACTTGAAATGTGCATTGTGGAGATGTGCTCCCTCACCCATACATACAACTGTTCTTAACATAGGTACAGATCATGTACACAAATACCCAAATACATATGGGCACAAAATTCATCTACAATATTGGTATTAAAGAAAAAAAATTCATTCCTCCTGTCCAGTTTTGAAAATTCTGTGTTTCATCTGTGCAACATTGTGCCCTTAAACAAAGCAAGAATGGTAAATAAGATTTGGGGTAGGAGGATAGGGTTTGAACTAAAAAGGAGCACACAAAAATAATTATGTCTGCATAAGCTTGGCAAACACATTTGCTTTTTCTGTTCTAAAGAAACTCCACACATTAAAATGTGATCCATCACAGAAGCACAGAAATAAATTATACATATGGCTGCTCTCTCTGTGAATATCCATATTTACATGCACAAAAGAACAGTCATCTGCTAACAAGAGTGCTTGTCATTTGTCATTAATCTGTCTGAAAAGCTTGTATATTCCTATCAGGAGAAGTGAAGCTTATCCTGTAAGTTTGGAGACCAACAATACGCTAGCAAGTTCGGCTCAGAATCAGACATGAGCCTGTCCTGCCTGAGCTCCAAGCCAAGCACAAGCTGGGTAGCCGGTTTGCTGCAGCCCCAACTTTGAAACAATATGTTCTGCTTCTCAAACTTTACAAGCTACAAATGTTAATCTTGACTCCAGGCTTGTTTGAAGGGTACGCAAGCTGACCTCCTGTCCTCCTGCAAAAGACTTAAGAAGTGCTGTCAGGTTGCCCAGTCTAGACATGATGCTAACAGCTCTTCTTTGGATCTGTCTCACTGAATCTGATTTAACACTAGAGACCTTTTTTGAGTTTAGTATGCCAAATAAAGTACATGAAGCAATAGCATGAGATTTGCCATATGTCTTTGATAAGTACTTAAGATTATGTTTGTTCTTCTAATGGCAGCATGACAGCTCTCAATAGGCATGCTGGGCTAATTCATTAAATGTGTCCTCCGGTTATGTCATAACCAACTAGCAAGTTGTGGAAGGATTTCTGGTCATTAATAATCCAGCGTATGACCTTGAATTTAGATAGAACACAATTCCTTTTCTATTAATCTAGTGTGCAAGGTCTTCCAGATTATGTCTTTTAATTTTCCAGCCCTCCTCTGCATTACCATGGCTTTCTCATTTTCCATCACTAGAATGTTTTATGAGTAAACAATATTTTTTTGCCTTTATCAATCAAAAGATTAAGTATGATCAGACCAATAACTGCTGCTTAAAGAATTTCATTAGTGTCCAGCTTCCAGACCAATAGTTCTTTTTAACACAACCTTCAGTTTTCCACTTCAGGTGTCATTAACTCTGTATCAAAAGCATTTTCCCCCAAATAGTATTCATAACCTTTTCTTGTAAGTAAGTGAAGAGAAGCATTTTCTCCATGACTTGGAAATGCGTATAAACACTGCTGTGTCTGGATAATGTTGTCCCAAGTTTAGTAAGTATGTTTACATGCCCAATTCTGGGGGGAAGGTGGTGGTGATGGTGGTAATTAATGTTTGGATTATACATAAACAACACATGTAAAAAACAAAATAAAATCTTCCACTCCAACTCAGAGTTTGAGGACTAGAGCCCATACCAAAAAGCACTCTAAAAATGACACTATTCCAATTTTATTTTTGCAGTACCTCATAAATTTGAAACACGATGGTCAATTTGTTACCTGCACAGTCACAAACGAGACAAGATAAAAAAAGGCTTTTGGAAAAAAAAAATATCAGTATTTTCCTATATTCTTTATTAAGATATGACATATCATAACCTGAATCCTTGCAAAAATTCACAAATCATTATTATTGCTCTTACAGTAATCAATCCCAAGAAAGTGGCACTGAAAAAATGAGAGGCTTAGTTATAGCAGGAACATGGGCTAATAAAGTTCCCCCTCGTAGATCTGTTATTGTACCTTACCTTTAATCATGTCTCATATTATTCCTCTTCCTGGCTTCTCACAAGTTGAGGGAGACAAATCACCACAGACCCATGTTTGAGGCCCTCTAATGGATTTTTCTTGTGCTTTAATGAAAATCTGGAGTTCAGTCTTTAAAGAAGAAGTAATATATTAATCTATTTTACCAGCAAGCCTTACTACAAACCTAAACTTGTGTCCCTGTTGACTATGTTACTCAGAATCCACACAGCTGATCTATGAACATAATATTTTACCAGTTCAGGAGAGAAACATGCCAACTGACCCCGCCCCAGCTACCAATCTATGTAACAAGCAAATTTATTTTTTTCTGGTGGAGTCCTCCATCTTACGCTAGCTCTTAGTTTTCCTGGGTTTTCATAAATATAAGCTCATTTCTGTTACTACTTAATCCTTTCTTTGACTCACTTCATTGTCCTTTTCTATAAATTGATTATCTTTCACAGTACTGCAGCATTAATTATTATAGGTCTTTCTGCCCACTATGTCCAGAAAACAAAATACTATACAAGAACTAGCTGTAGCTTTCTAATTAAGATTGAATCAAGGGTTTAGCCTCATTGTTATGTGTGAAAAAGACAGCATGTGTATTGCTGAGTGCAAAATGAAATTCCTGATCATTTGTATGTAAATCTGTTAATTAGTTTATGAGTAAAAATAATTAAAAGTATTGCCTTTAAGAAATTCAACACCTGCTGTACTTTTCCCTTTATATCAGCATCACAGGACAGATTCTTCAGCACTTCTTCTTAAGTCCACCATAATCATACAAGAATGCTTTTTAAGCAGGTTTTTCCTTTCTTTTTTCTTTTCTTTTCTTTTCTTTTCTTTTCTTTTCTTTTCTTTTCTTTTCTTTTCTTTTTTCTTTTCTTTTCTTTTCTTTTCTTTTCTTTTCTTTTCTTTTCTTTTCTTTTCTTTTCTTTTCTTTTCTTTTTCCTTTCCTTTCCTTTCCTTTCCTTTCCTTTCCTTTCCTTTCCTTTCCTTTCCTTTCCTTTCCTTTCCTTTTCTCTCCTTTCCTTTCCTCTCCTTTCCTCTCCTCTCCTCTCCTCTCCTCTCCTCTCCTCTCCTCTCCTCTCCTCTCCTCTCCTCTCCTCTCCTCTCCTCTCCTCTCCTCTCCTCTCCTCTCCTCTCCTCTCCTCTCTCTTCTTAATCTCCTTTGATTATTAGTTTGCTTCAAGGAGAACCTAAGGAACATTTCAGTAAAGAGTTTTATGAACAGAACTGCCCTTTTCCAAGGGGCTGCCAGGGTACAGTTTTTTGGAAATCAAATTTGGGAAACGGCCTTTTTGTGAGAGGTCAGCACTGCCCAAGGGTGCTTTATCCCATTGCAAATGCAGGACACTGCTTACAACAACTAACAAAAAGCAAAACCTGACCGCCAATCTTAACCATTTAGTTTCAGAAACTTCTTGGGACAGTTGAGCCACCCAGCGCAGAGGACAGAGCGGAGAGCGAGGACCAGAGCTCTCCTTCAGGGAGTGCGAAGAGGAGGAGAGGGCAAGAGAAATGTAATGCGGTGTACATCTCGGAGGGCGGGCAGGGAAGGGGTGCAGAGGAACTGGAACTGGATGTGAAATGCAGAACAAGCGTGTACAGCTCCGAGCTGCACAGAAGGAGCCGGGCAGCCGGCGGCTCCCACTGTCGGGACTGCGCTCCCGGGTGTCGCGCCTGTGTCGGCCTGCATGACACAGACAGCGCCTGGCGGTGCCTCTCCATGGGAGGTTACAGGTTTTAAACCACCCGTGTTTTAACTTAAGGCCAAAGTCAGCTCCGTGTCCTTCTGCCTGAGCGACGAGGCCTGGAAGTGTCGTGCTACCATCCCTTTTGGGCCATCGGAGAGCAGCTTAAACCACCACCGACCAGGCCGCAGCGAGGGCCGGGGCCTCCCCCAGCAGGCCCATCCTGCGCTGCCCGGGGGTGTCGAGCCGAGCCGGGCTGAGGACAGTGACCGAGGCCTGACACAGCCCCGGGACCCTCGGGCAGAGCCATGGGGCCTCCCCGGACACCTCTCCCAGCCGGGGATGCAGGAAGGTTTTGTTAGCACACGGGTGATTTTGATCGCCATGTACCTCAGGCGGCCCGATTGCATCTATGGATGGGCGAGAGCTGTAATGAAAGCAGCTAATCAATAGTTAGCTAGGTGAGGAAAAAGAAAATAACCAAGGAAAGTTTTGGAAAAAAAGACTCTCAAGGTATTTACTGCTACGCGATATTGACAAAGACCCACTGGGAAGCTAAATCTGCCAATCAAACTAATTGGATTTAGCAGCAAATGATGGATTGAAGATGTATGAAAATAACCATCAGTGTGACTGAAAAATGAAATGCCAAGTAAATTTACAATAGCAGTTGTATCTAGTATATCAGCCTTCTGTCTGCCTAACCTGTGGCAGAGAGCATAAATCATAACTTTTGGGCTCTCCTGCCAGGATAGCAACATCAGCCACATATAGTCTGCAGGTCCTGCTTTGAGTTAATGTAACTGCTGACATAATTTTTGGTAAAAGCTGCAAAATTGTGTATGCCACAATTAGGTTTGTAGCCAATACTTGTTCTTGTCAGAGAAAGCATATCACATAAAATTATGTTAAAATGCTCTGTCAATCAAATAACCTGTTTTTGTAATAGCTCAGAATTTTTTGAGTTTCTGCTGCTCCTTCACCATGCTGCTGCATATTTTAATGTGTTCAGAGCAAAGGAATATCTTAGTATCATTATGAAGCTAATTTTATTAAAAAAGGTAATTATCAATTTTAATGTGGCAACAATTACACATTTTTATGTTGAATTTCTTGTAGAGATTCATTAGACCAGCCCTAATTATTATACTCTCTTTTCATTTTCATTAGAAAACTGAAATGAGAGATACCATTGTTTCTTTAAAAGAAAAACTGTAGTTCAACAATTGTTGAAGAGTTAGTCTAAAACAACCCTTTCAGTTTGTTCTCTTTGTATACAAGCTAGTAGGTCCTGATTCCTTAGTAACAGTTTTGGATCAGTATGGGTATTGCTACTAATTTTTCCTGAGTTTCCAGCGCAATGTTATTTTCAATGTGCCTTCAGTATTAAGAGTAATCTAGCTTTTGGTTCCTATTTTCTCCATCAGCATTCTTTGATTTTTTTACAATGCAAGAAGAAGACTCTCAGAGTTTGACTTAATTAACCCAGTACAAGCAAATAGTTCAAGCAAGAATTCCAAGCATATATTTGCTAGCTCTGAAAATCCCAGTTTCCATTAAGTTAATATTTCTTTTACTTTGTTTTTCAAGATCTTCTGTATTCCATTGCAAAAGAAACTTCCCAAATGGCTGGCAGAACACTGAGCTGTTCACTGAACTGTCATACCACAAAATGTTTCTGAATAAAAATGCTGTTTCTTACCAGAGAAGTCTTAAAATTGACTTTCATAGTTCTGCTGAGAACCCAGCATGTTCATTTTCACTAAAGTAAATAAATTTTTGCAATGGTTACATACCCACTAGCAACTCAAGGTTGCAGATTGTTGTTACTACTTTAATTTTTAATATTATCCTTGATAATATATTCAAGTAGATATTGTTATGTATATATTGCACATAAATCATGTTTTCTCACAGAAAAACAATCAAGGATCATCTATACTATCATGTAGTCAAAATTAGTACTGTATGGATGTTATATAGCAGATATATCCCATATATAGTATATGTAGAGGTGCATACTATATCTATTATACTATATATAGCGTGCATCTATAGTAGAGTTTATATACTATAGTATGCATATAGTATGTATCTATGCATATAGTATGTATCTATACATATAGTACATACTGTATAT